>NC_090808.1:11165000-12365000 GCF_036512215.1 Solanum lycopersicum | reverse complement strand
AAGAAGAAGAAAAAAGTGAGGGGTGGTTTGGGGATTAAAGACAAAGAGAGAAGTGCTGGGTGGGGGCGAAGAAGAAGAATAAACAAATATGTTTTTTATAAAAATATTACTATTAATTTCTTGTGTAATTTAATATTTTAAAAATGAAATATCGTATCACTTGCTATAAAACGCGTATAATCATGCAATTATCCAACTCATCCATTTTTCCACATAAGTTGGTCAATGTTCATAGAGTTTAAAAATAGAGTTTCATCGATTCTTAGTTCTTATTTGGAAAGTAATGAGTAAAAGGGTCCAATTGACAAATGAAGCCAAGTACACGGTTCTCCAAGATCATTCCACCTTTCACAAATAAAGACAATGGAACACTATGTAAAATAATTTCATAGGCCTTTTAGTTATATTTTATGTTTATTTATTCATACTTTACATTGACTTGAAGAACAATATTACTGAATAAAAATTTGGAAAAATGCACAAGTACTCCCTCAACCTATGCCTGAAATCACAGAAACACACTTATATTATACTAAGGTCCTATTACCATTGAACTTATTTTATAAGTAATTTTCTACCCCTTTTCGTCCTACGTGACACTATCTTGAAAAAAAAGTCAACCAGTGTTGGGACCACAAGATAGTGCCACGTAGGACTAAAAGGGGTAGAAAATTCTAAATAAAATAAGTTCAGGGGGGTAATAGGACCTTAGTATGGTATAAGTGTGTCTCTGAGATTTTGGGCATGGGTTGAGGGGGTACTTATGAATTATCTCTAAATTTTTTCAAGATCTATTATATTTCTTAGATTATGCACAAACAACCATTTTCTTTAATTTGAAATTTCTTTGATAATTAAATTTATTTATTGGAACTAAATGGAACAAATTTTCGAGTAAACCTAATGGCTAATGATCAATTTGTGTTTGAATTTTTTTTGGTTTGAAAACGATGGAAAAGGTGGGAGTAGAATGCGACTGTTTTTGTGGATGAGGAGTGGAACTGGCGAAGATGATGAAGCGGGAAATTGTGGAAAAGTGGAATTCTACATTGTTAAAAATGTTATTTATATTTTTTAATAATTAATTTGTTCTGTGTCATTATATATTTTTATAAATTATGACGTGCCACTAAAAAGTGATGTGGAATTCCACGTGTAGTTGTGTGTATTACACTTTTACTGTTCAAGTGAGAAAAGGGTTGAAATATTATGTTACGTCGAGTTTAAGTGTTCATCAAAATCAAGTACAAGAGTTTCTCAGATTATTCCGCCTTTATGAAATACAAAATAATATCATGCATATGGCTATTAACTAGTAAATTAACTTAAATTTCACGCTATAGTGAAATTATGTTAAAATTTATTATAACTTTTTTTTTTATAAAAATAAAAGGGACAAGACTCAAGTATTCACCTAGACTATGAGTGAAATCCTAGAGACACCTTAACCAAACTAAGGTCCAATTTCCTTCTGAACTCATTTTTTTTGTGATTTTGTTTGTCCTTTTTGCTATGTGGCACACTCCATGACTCTACTTAGTTAAGGTGCAATGGAGATGTTTGAAGACAATACTGACCAATTGAAGTAGATCACCTGTTAATACAACGTGAAAAAGAAAAAACTCTTTAATTTGAAATTTGCATTTTCATACGCCTTCTTCTTCTTTTCAGTTGAAGTTGAAAAATAAAACGTCATTATTCTCAAAATGTAAGTGAACTCAAATTTCCCCTTGATTCGAAAAGGTAAGGTTATTTTTGCATATATTTTTTATACTTAATACCTTTTCTTGTTGATTATTAGCTATGATTATAAATTTCTTTTTATGTATAAATATTAGAGTTAGGAATGACAAAATTTGAATTGAATAAGTTGTGTATGGATGATAATGATTTAATATCAATGTTGAAGTGCAATGCAAACATGAAATCTTATTGCAAATTAATACCACTTGGATAGATCACAAACTTGTCCTCACTATGAGCCACACATTGCAAAAGTTTCAATAGATAGACAAGAAGAAAGTTGAAAAAAGATCTCAATTTATTCTTTTGACATTGATGAACAAAATTAAAGTGTTGGAAGAAAATCGCGAGTGTGTTAAGATGTAATTGGAATAACTTGATAATTAAAATATGAATTCAATTGACATTGAACATTCAAAATAAGAGAAAATTCATTTGGATGAAGTTGAAAGTCTTCCAATCTGGTATGAAAATTTCAAAACCAATTCAAAGGAGAAGGAGGTGATGTAAAAGAAATGAGTGATTTAAAAGATTAAAGTGACGAAGAATAAGAAAAGAAGCTATCAAGATTTTGGGGAATTCCTGTGGTGTTTTATGATTTTTGCCGATGTTATGCATGTTAGTTTTCTAGTCAGAGTGGCTAAGTCAAGAAAAATTAAATAATATTGCCATAGTATGATGTGCAAAATATCAAAATTTTGTGTTTTATTTAAATCTTTATTTGCTTTACCACTGTGTCATTTGAGTTCTTATTCTTTGATTTTTTTTTGAAAACGAATGATTCATTGAGTTTAGGTGTACAATCGAACTCAAAATTATCAAAAGAGGCAACTAACAGTACTCCGAAAACAAAAATAAAGCTTCATAGAAACAATACAACTCACAATTATAGGTAAACAAACATAACTTTTATTTCATAAGTGAACTTAAGAGCAAAACAACGCCTCAACATTGATAAAAAATAAAATTTCAATAATAGAAAATAGGAAATAGTTGTTTCTTGTTCAATCTCCAAACAAAATAGTATCTTAATGGCATCAACACACCAACATAGTACTAAACAAATGTCATTGACATCACCATTATAGTTTCCATGGGTACTAGAGGCGCTAAACAGGAGGAAGTATCTAAGTTTGAAATCGTGGATTGATATCTATTTGTTGAAGTCCTGTTATTGTGATTGCTTGATTTTATTTCCACTTCAATCCACTTTTTGGTTTGAAACCAACATCTCCAATCAACTTTCAAGTGGATGATTAACATATCCTGCTTCACTTCCATTCCCCTAACCCTTCATCTACCATGCCTTGGTGATCTCGATTTAATTGATATTTTTTTAGAATGAGGTACATTAGTTCTAGGTGCACCCCTTGATACACTTTGACTTTCTCCATGCCTTGTTTATATTTAAGCACTTTGAGATTTAGTTGTTCTAGGTGAACCTCTTAATACACTTGCACTTGCCCCATGCCTTGGTGATGTTGAAACACTTGAAGGTGAAGTGGTTCTAGGTGCATCTCTTGAGACAATTACACTTTTTATGCTTCTAGGTCTGCCTCTCCATTATTCTTGAATAGGCTCACTTTCATTAATCGTTAGGTTATTATATATCAAAAAACTATATTACATTAGTTTTGATTAAATTTGATAAATAATTGACAAAATAGTAATATTCCTTTGATCTTTTCCCACCTTTCTTGAACCTCATGCTTCTGGAACATTTGAAATATGGGTAACTCTATGTTCCTCATCAATAGAACCAACTCCATCAGTTCTTATAAAATGACATCCTCTTATGTTGTGACCATTAACGTAAAAAACACTACGTGTCATAGTTACTTCAGTTTTAGGAAATTTACTAGACACCCTAGATTCATGGACCTCTTTCATTTTTAGCTTTCTAGGCCTGCTTGATACTTCTTTGATCACTGGTGGGGTAACAAGAGGATTTGTAAATTCTTGCCACATTTACATGTTATTCATAGGTTGCGGGATATGTAAGTAAGTTATAAATTACCTCTATTTATAGTAACATGGATGAATGAAATCATGTGGATCATATTGCTTATCAAACATTGCAACTAAGAGATGTGTACATGGTATCCCCTTCAACATCCAAAATCTACAATTACTCTCCCTTTTCTCAATTATACGGTGTGTTGTTTGTATTCATCAAAAAAATTTATTTCATGATACTCCATTAAACTCAATATTACATCTTATTGACTTATTAATATTGGCTTCCTTTACTTATATTGTTATTGGAGAGAAGTTTGATATCCAAATATTTGGAAATTCACTTAACCAAGTCATTTTTGTTATGACCTTAACCCTTATCTCTTAAATCATTCTAATAACAGTTTTTTATGCTTTGAAGTAAATATTTAAGCATGAAAGCTTTCACATATATAATTATCGATTGCATCAGATTTAACTTCACAATTAAAAAACACTTTTCCTTAATATTCTTTATTATAGTAAAGCAGATTGTCCACTATTTTCTTACCTAGTTTAGACAGCTCCTTCATATATTTTTTTGAATTCAACTTCAAAAAATATTTCTTTCATACTTCCAGATCAATTTCTTCCTTTGCATCCCTCTCTTTCTCTTTGAAAGATTTTCTAGGATATGCCTAGTACACCTTATTTCTTCACAAGCTTGTAGCAACTCCTTAATAACTATATCCACTCCCTACAAGTTATAAAAAATATGATAGAATTAAGTTTTTTAAAAAAGAGAGTAAACTAACAAAATGTAATAGTCAAGAAAATATGCTTTTCTATTAGAATTTACCTTCTGCATATATGACATGATGGTGAAACCTGTTCCATCTCCTAATCCTATGTCTTCTTGTAGCGGAGAAATAAATCATGCCGAACTATTTTTGTTCTCATTTTCAACTTCAACCCAAGCAAGTGAAAGCATTTGATTATTTTCATCCTTGACCACTATAATAAGTTATTGACCCCAATATACCCCATCAAGAAACAACCATCCAAACAAATGCATTTGCTAGCTGACATAAATGCCATTAAGAGTAGACACTGGGCTGAGTTATATTGTTATCATTTTGGTTCAATAGTATTCGAAAAGAAATGAGATACATCGAACCGGTACTCAAAACAGGAGGGTACCAAGATTTGGTATCAATGTACCAGTACTAGTTCATTCCGGTTTTTATGTAGTCTGGTTCCATATGTTCCCTTCCGTGGAATATTAAAAAATATCAAAAGGCTATCGGGCATGACTGACAAATCACAAATTGCAATTGCAATGCAATGTGATCGTTGGGGGGCCAACGACACAAATTTTCCAATGGTCAAATTATTTTATACTCCTCCCCTGTGTTTCTGCACCCCACCCCAAGACCAAAATCCCTTTTTTTCTATTTTTTTAAATACTTCCCCTTCACATTTTTAAATATAAATATACAATACCAATTATTTATAATCTCTCATTCTCTCAAATATGAATCTTTCTCAGAGTTTCAATTTTTAATTATAACATTTTGCATGTTGAACTTTAGAGGACTACTCTTCTTTAAACTTCAATTTTCAATTTTCGGTTATAATCATCAATTTTTTAAATGCATTTGGTACATTCGTTTGATACTCTAATCGAATATTTATCTTTTGTATTTATTATTTATCATTTGTTCTTGTTAATTTCATATTTTATTTAATTATATTATCAATTCTTCTAAAAAGTGGAGGTAAAAAAATTACTAAGATAAACCTTCTAGTTCTTTTAACTTCGAATTTCATCTTGTTATGATGAATATGGATGAATTTATGCATGCGATTAAAACTATGTTCTCTTGTCCCCGTCCTCTAGAAATTAATTCTGATACTTCTATTATTTCTGAAAAGGTTTATGAAAGCCACTATAGTGATTGTCATGAAGATGAAGAAGTAGAGTTAAATGATACACTCTTGACCTCGATAATGTCGAAGCACTACCGCAAATATTCCTCCGGTTAAAACTAGTCATATCCCTATTGCTCCAAGTAGGGGCAATACAAAGGTATAACATACTTTGAAACCAAATGAGTGGAAATCTTATTATTTGAATGATAAAAAACAGTTTGTACATGCAATTTTTGTAAAGGGTTAAAGAAACATTTGGTTCAAAAACATTGGAAATATTTTTTTTTGTATTTTTTCCATTGGCGTTTGTGTCACGATCCTATTCTACGAGTCATGAAGGCACCTATTATAATCAACCAGTAGGTAAACCAACCCATAACCTAGAGGGATAAGTAATGACTATAAGGGCGAAAGTAAATAGAAATAAGTGTTTAAACAACAAGACAAGACAAGAGAGGAATCCAACCTAAACTATATACATAAAGGATCCCTTTCAGAATCCGGAAGTCACAAGTACAAGTACAAAGTTGTGCTAAAAATAGACTACAAGTACTAAAAGTTGAAAACACAAAGATTGTCTAAAAAATGAAAGACTAAATACATAAATACAAAAAAAGACATTAAAGTTCTGGATGCCAAGTGTTCAACCCCGCGAATGATTTAACAAGCTCAAAGGTCGTACGATCACCATTAGCAGCTGGTATTAAGACCTGCATCATGAAACATATGAAGAGTGTTGCGTAAGCACCAAAGTAAAGTTACTCAGTAGACATCATAGGCTAATTGAGTTGGAAAGATAAAGACATTATGAAAAGATAGAATCTAGACACTAACCGAGGTACAAGCAGAATTTGAAAGGAAACACATGAGTGTACCAAAAGTAAATCTCAGTATAACTAAACTTAACCTAACTAGACCCCATGAACCAAGAAGTTACACTCACCCACAAGTTTAAATAACACCCAAATGGACCCTCATAAGCAAGGCCGATAGGTGCATTGAATAATTACATCTACAATATCAAAGTACATTCAAGTTCAAATCCTGTACAAGATAGTCTGGACTCAAAAATAAGTACCCAATAAATGGGGCTTCCTAACCAACCATTAAACTCTGAGGGGCGTCTGCCGCCAAACTAGCAAGGGTAAACTCAAGGGAGTAAATATAACAAATCAAAGCCTCCCAACAAACCAATTAACTTCTAGAGGCATTAGCCGTCCAACTATCAAGAGTAGACCCAGGGGTGTAGACATAAAAAATCAAAGTCAGCCAGCTAACTAGTAATAGCTAGGGGCATCAACCTCCTTATAAGCATGAGTAAGCCCGGGGCGTAAGCATAACAAATAAAAGTGGCCTAGCCAGCCAGTCCCAGGGGTGTAAACCACCCAAAAAGCAATAAGAAATCTGAGTTTATGTTGACTCAAAAGAGTATATCACTAGAATTAATAAATAGATCAAATCACCACAAGGGAATAATGTCCACTCACAAACAATAAAACAAGGATTCAAGCCTGAACCACTCCAATCCCAAGTCTGCTAGTGAAGCACACAACCTCCAAAATTGAAACGGGGCCATAAAAATTGATAGAGTGAATAGAAAGTCGATGAAGCTACAATAATACCTACACTAAGGCTCATACTATAGGACTCAAGTGTACTACTCGGGTCTACAAGAAACTTGTTCGTATGAATTGACATCAAAGTAGAAATAAGGCCTATTGGCAACAATAACCATAAGTCTAAGGGAATACTAGACTAATTCTAGACTAATTCCAAACATGCTCCATTATAACTAATAACCACATATAAGGCAATTTAGCTGATGGTATAAAACATACAACCCGGACTAATATGATGCTACGCGTTAAAATAATGTCGTTCAATCCTAATCATGGTGGATAAGAAAGTAAATAAGAGAAACTAGGTACTCGCCCCCAATTCATTCTAATCAAGATGTATTTATGCATTCAAGTTCAATCTAAAAGAGAGGAAAGTCTTAGCCTACCTTTAGGCGGACCACACACTCTGCAAATGACAATACTTGAGTCTTTCACTTTTGAAATGCCTCAGAACAATGCCACATAATCAAACAAGGATCACAACACCGATACACTTATTTCAATAACAAGACACACAAAATAGAAATGGACCAATTTCTGAGTCAAATGAGAATTGTTTGATCCACATTATAATTTCTAAATAGATCAATTTCAAAGAAAATAGAGAACAAAAAAACGTGGATCCCTATATGCTCCCGCTTAAGAAATGGACGATTTTCAAAGTAAATAAAGCACCACAATCGTGGTGGATCCCAACCATGAAATACAACTTTGAGGTCAACGAAGGACCACAAATGTGCCTGTCTAGTCAACAAACGCACATAACTCTTCGTGAATTCAGATAATAGATCTTCAAGAGCCAACTAAGAATGGAAAGTTCACCAAATTGATCATTAAAACCTTTTTTTACACTAATTTGAAGTCATTATTGAATCAATTCCATCAATCATCCAACGTAGTATAGATAATAGAGTATAGAGCTAACTTTGTAGATTCTATATTTTTTGTTGAGAATTTGAAGGCAAGTGCCTCATAATTCGTCTTTTGAATTAAATATTGTTTTCTTAGTTGTAAAATTTCTTATCATATCTTCATTTCCTTACTTTATATTACGTGAATGGAGGGTGTAATTTCAAAATAGAATTGGGATTCTGGTGCTAAAAATAGACCGTTCATTTGGGTCTTTGATTTCTCATTCTATTGTTTTTGTATGTAACTCCATGCTTTCAGGAAATGAGTTTAATATAATTTTCATGTACGAAATTATGATTTGAGAATCACGCTCAAATCTTGATTCTGATATTTGTTGATTTCTTAAAAGAAAATTTGAGAAGTGGAGTATTATCTTGATAATTGCATTTAACCTTGAATCTTGAGTTTACTTGGAAGAGAGATTTAGGTTTTCAATGTTCAATGCAAGGCATTCTCGAAAGAGAGGTCCAAATTAACGCATTAAGTTTTTCATTGTTGAATTATATGATTGAGTCCAACAGGATATGTCATGATATAGCACAATGAGATTGAAAGTTGTTGTAAAGATGAGCTAGCCTACCTATGATTAAATTGACATGTGTTGAACTTGAAATGTATCGTTAAATAAGTATTGAGTTCCAAATTTCCACATTCCCAATTATCCGTTTTTGATTAGATCTTTTAGAAATTTTAGTTTTTTTTGTTAAGTCCAATCTTATTTTGAAAATTGTGTACTGTTAAATTAAGATTCAAATGACTAGCTTGTAACTATTTTTCTTTTCAGTTGCCAAGAAATTATTTCTTGTAGGTTTCGATCCCAACTCTCTTGTTGGGTATTTTCATTGCTAATGATTGCTTACTTTTTATCTCATTTTTTGGGTAATTTGAGTTTTATAAAATATCACACCGCTGCCAGGGAAAAATTTGGCATGTTGAATTAATTTAGGATTTGTGAATACTTGTCTTTACTTTCTTTTCACTTTGCTTATATGGCTTGTTATTTCATCAATTGAATGCTTGAGGACTGCGAGGTATATGAGGATAGACAATGACCTTGTTATGAGAAAAAATGGCTTGAACTGATCATCTATAAGAATTTGGTATATGCAACCGAACCAAGCTAATAATATCCGAAGATCTTTAAATCACTCACTTGGAGGTCAATATCATGACCCAAGGCTTACCCCAGATGTAGCATTGCGTATAAGACCCCGAGAGGACCCATATTGTCATATCCCGAAAGCACACCCTAGAAGTTAGGACACTCTAAGAGTGCAACTGGTGTACTTGACCTCTCGAAGGTCTTGTACAATCCATTACATAACGTTCATCGCATATACCTAGTGAAAAGTAGTGCGGAATTAAAGCTTTTTACAAAACATATCATTGTCTTTAAAAACTCTTTCATTTAAGTCATAGGAAATACTAAGTCTCAATCTCATCAAACTTAAGATACGAGAATACTTTGGACACGACCCATACTCAATACGAATATAGAAATACTTAGTCTATTACAATACTTCAAATGAAAACATAAAAGACATATATGCCCTCAAGTCAAATGAGGACATACTTCAACTTCTCTTAAACGATGATATGGTCCAAGTCTTCACTTCCCAAATGCTCCTCACATTCTAACAATTATAGACATAGATTAAAGCATGGATTAGTACAACCACATGTACTAATTATAGCATGATGCAAAAAAACATGAAAATGGACATTTATTGTAAATAATCATATTTTCATTCAAAAATCATATTATAATCATAAGAGCAACATTTATCAACTTAGAAACACATAAGATAACATTTAAACCATTTAACTCATTTTTAATGTCACTTTACAGTGAACCCATTTCACCGTTATAGTGAAGTGTCTTACCCTTTATTTAGACACTTTATGGAATGTAGTTCCCTCACTTAAAGTTATCCTAAGACTCACTTTATCAACACAAAGAGACACCGCCCATACACCCTCTCCGGGCATGCCTAAATGATCCTCAAGACTACTTATATGAGTCATATTCACACTTCAAGACATCAACATATGAACGTGAGATTCTTATACCAAAGGTTACTCTAAGTCTCACTTGATACATCAACACATACATAACATGAAATTGTCCTTCCAAAGTATATCAAAAGACCTACTTAAGTAAATCTAGAAGATAACGTCCATGATTGACCTCTTCAAGATTACCTAAGTAATCCTTAAGACTACTTAAGGCTTAGATCATGTCTACATATTCAACCAACTTCCCTAACTAGAGTAATTCTTAAGACTTCCATAGATAAGACATAAAGATATCATCCCTTATGTGCTATTCACACTTTAGCTAAGGAATCCATAAGTCACTTTAGATTAGGTACTCATTCATTTACATAATTCATAACATAATTCATTAGTTGATTAGTTCATTTGAGACTCATACATCACATAAAGAAAATTCAAGTAATAATCTAGCACAAGATCTAGGAACTCCAACTTACACCTTCAAAGCCTATTGTGCATTGTCTAGATAACATCCCATACCACCACCTAGACTTCATAGAACTTCTATAATACGAGTATTTATCCCACATGATGAGAATAGACAATAACCGACATAGACCATGATAGCTAGACATGGAATCCGGAGTTCTAATCTACTCCGATGAGGGTGTTCTACTTTCCAAGGGTAGAACTAGGAAACATCCCATGTAGGCACATGGTTAAGGAATATGAAGGGCTTTTATGCACTCTAGTCTCATTCTCAAGTAGAGCTACATTGTACTCTAGTCTCATTCTCAAGTAGAGCTACTTCCCAAAACATAATCATTCGGTCCTAGTATTGGTTCTCATAGAGTAATGGACATTAAAGGATCACATAAAGAGGTTCCTTATCAAGTTCATAACCTAATCACATTCAGCCTACCAAAGAGGTCCACGAAGGCTACCTTTCAATGGCGACTAAGATAGATATTTAGGAATTTCCTAAGGATAATATGATGTCGTTCCAGCCAATGAATCGTAATTCAACCATTCCTTTACATGAAGAATACCGTTACGACTCTCGACTTCAACATTCATAACCTTACCACTAGGTTTAAGGTTTCACGTACATGACCTTATTAACATCATCTAAGGTCTCATATATCATTCATTCATACATTAAAAGGGTGATCGAAGCCTACCTATTCAATACATCTCACATTATCATATCATTCATACATATATCGAGTAAGGAACACAAGTCTACCAAACAAGACACAACATTCTTTTACCTTATCACATATAGCATATCATTCTTTAAAGCACTTAGGATAACCTTTATCATCTTTATGTCACCCTATAAATTAATACATTATCATAAATATAACTATTATCTACTCAGACAATCAAGTAGGAACAATCATGCATCAACTCTAAGACTACTCACCTAAGACATAGTCAGTCTAACATGATCACCAAACAACAACACTTTCACATTACTAGCATGCAGGTTTAGATGATCATACTTCACATATTAAACTACACAATTCATCATGATACTTCAAGTAGTGCCGACAATGCTATGATCATCATAATACATAAAGTAACATCGACAAGGCCACATCAAATGCAAGTAGCGCACATAACAACATCACCATAAGTGTACCATACCAATAATAACATAATTTAAGTCTAATTAACATCAAAATAAAGAAAATATGGTAGCTTACCACCATATCATCCTAAACACCTCAATCCAATGCCAAATCATCACATTCGATATGACAAGACCCTTACCCATGGCCACAACGAACAATTCAACATAATTATAACAATATTCATGAAACTAGGTTAAATTACTACATATTCATCAATATAATTCAACCTAGATATCAATTTACTAGAATTATTAAATCATTAGACAGCCCACACAAAACTACTCCATAATTCATAAACATTAGGTCAATATCAATTAACCCATAACTTATCAAAAACTAGGGTTCATCCAATTCATGTACTCATAGGTTATTTAGGTTAAAATAATCAATACAATAACAATTTAATACATAATAAACATTTAAAAACCATTAATGTAAGAACCCATGGTAGATCCTTAAATTGGACAAGTCAACTTTGAAAAACTATAGAAAACTTCTTGAGAGTTGGGCTCCTTGATATAGAGAGTTTCAAGGATTAAAAAAACCATACCTCAATGATGATTATTCTTTAATTTTATTAAGAATATCCACTAAATTTAATAATCCAATCTCTTCCTTGACTTTTGACTTCAATGGTGTCTTTAGGAATTTCTAAGGGATTTTTGGGTTTTGATTTAGAAGAATGAAATCTTCTAAGTGTTAAAGACTTATATACACACTTAAAATACCCAAAAGACCCTTAAGAACCTCCAAACCTCTTATTTTGAAGTGGGGTGAAATTACACTTTTACCCCTCACTTAACACTAGCCTGCACAAAATCATAGACTCCCATCGAAGGTTGCCCATTGACAGGGCGTCAGTCCACACGGGGACCGCCCTATCCTCCGTCGATGGGTTCAGAGACTAGAAAATGGGAGCTTTTCTCCGTAGTATATGTACTAGACAATGACTTTAACCTACGAGGCATCTATCAGGCCACTGCCGTCGTTTGCCACTCGTAGTGGGACTGCCTTGGGCAATTTCGGCAACAAACATGGGTCTTTCTCAAGGACCCTTGGATGGTCCTTGGGAATGTTTTCCCGGACGTTACAATTCAAACATGATCGTATACAATTTTAGCACATCTCTCATGAATTTCATCCAAAACTAACACGTAAAACTTGATGAAACATGCTTAGACACACAAGGTCGTTTCAAGGCAAACCTTTCGAACGTAATGGACGTTCTTGGATGTTTGACTTCCAAACTTCATGAAACTTGACATACTGCCTATATATACCATAATAACTCATATACGGAAATAATAAACTCATCAATCATAAATAAACACATAAAACTACATATGATACACATAGGTGACTTAGCCATCGAATGTCTTGGTAGTCCCTTGACGTTTTACTTCCAATGCACCTAAAATCTTAGACACTGCCTGCTTAACACATAATAGAACTATTTAGGACCTTATACCATCAATAACAACATGTTAGGCTCTAGTTCACGTAAGTCATTTTTGGGGTCTTTCAATCTCCCCCACTTGGATGAAATTCGTCCTCGAATTACACTTGCCACTCTCCGAACAGTTCCATGAATAGAGATTTAACTAGCACCTAGTAACCATACCATACAACACGTAATAAAGAAGAAAATATAAATTTTCACATATTCAAGATATTCACAACACAAGAAGATACTAAAAGACAATTCTATAACTCATTATTCTACAAAAACCCACATGCTTCATACAGATAAGTAAAAACTCATTTTACATTCAATATCATACTCATATACATTAGTCCTAACAACAATCCAACAATTTTAGACGAAAGAATCAATTAGTCAAATTTTGAAAATCTTCAAAGTGAACTAGCAGAACCTTACAACGAATTCAACAATTTTTTTCAAAATGCAACTTTTAAGCAATTCATGATAGAAATATGCTAGTATGCAAGAAGTTAATGAAATTCAATTTCAACAGAACTTCTAAACACCATGCACAAGCAACATGCTTCTATATCTTTCTTTCCCATCTTCTAACCATACTCCCCCACTTAGAAGAAATAAATGCAAGGACTTAACCTCGTCGTCATCACCATCCGCTTCTCTCCTCTATTCTGGAGTGCATAGAAATGCCTCGTTTTTTGGAAATCATTCTTTGGAACATTTGGAGCAACTTTCTTACTCTCTCTTCCTCTAGCCGCAATAGTAGTACAATCTCTCACCTTATGATCATCCTTCCCACAACCAAAACAACCATTAGTACCGGCTAGACATTTCCCATAGTGCCGCTTTCCACAAGTGAAACATATAGGCTTTTCATTTTGAGAACCACCTCCTCTCTAAAATTTCACCTTAGCACTCCTAGGTTCTTCTTGAGTTTGAGCCCTCTTTTTGACTCTAGGTTGGTCTTGATCACTAGAACCACCCCTTTTGAAGTTTCTTGCAATCCTCTTAGGTTTAGACTCTTCAATTGATTGTGTATACACCATGAGTCTAGCTACAGTAATATCAACATGTAGCATTGCCAAAGGACATTCTTGTCTCACTAAGTTAGCGACCCCGGTCACAAAACGACTCATTTCATCCGTCAGATTTGACACAAAGGAGGCAACATATTTGGACAACATAGACAACTTCAAAGAGCATTCCTCAACACTCATATTGCCTTGCTTGATATTGATAAACTTCTCTACCTTTCCCTCATCTCACTTGGAAAGTATTTACCAAGAAAAGCTTCCTTAAATTCTTCCCACTCAATAAGACCCGACTCTTCCGGCCTATTGCCTTTCCATTGTGTGTATCACACTTGATCCACATTTTTCAATTGATACAAAGCCAACTCTGCTTTCTTCCTAGAAGTCACTCCCATAGCATGAACTGTCTTGTACACCTCAGTTATAAACTCTTCGGGATCCTCTCCCACCTTAGAGCCAAGAAAGATGGGAGGATTCATCCTCACAAAGTCTCTCAACCTAGAGGTCATAGTACTCTCCACAACATTTTCTCTAGGCACCATACTCAAATTCACTTGAGTAGTCACAGCTCGTGCTAAAGCAAGCAAAGCCTCTCTAATATCCTTATTACTCAACTCCGGGGGATCCTCATTACCTCTTTCCACAATAGAGACTTGATCACCTTGAGCACCTTGGAATCTTGCTCAACTTAAGGAGGAACCTCCTTTTTCACATCATTCTCCTCAACTCTCCTAGCAGGTGTCCTCCTCGTATTCATCTTTCTAAAAACACAAGGAAAACCATAAGAAAAGAGTACTATAAACTTTTACTCTACCGCACGACATAGGAGTAGAAAAGAAGGGAAACTCTAGCGTCCTACAGCCTCTCGTCAATATATGTGTCGCGACTCACACCGATGGTCAAGCCTCTACTAGACTTAACTTGATGAGACTATTTCGATTCCTAAACTACTTTCACAACCTATGCACTGACCATGCTTGTCACATACTGAAAGAAAACCCTAGAAGTTAGGGCCCTCTCGGAGTGTAACCGACGTACTTGACCTCTTAGTAGTCTTGTACAATCCCTTACATATTGTTCATCGCATATGCATAGTGAAAACTTGTGCGGAATTAATACATTTCACAAAACATATCATAGTCTTTAAATCCTATTTCATATAAAGTCATAGGAAATAATAAGTCTCAATCTTATCAAACTTAAGACACGGTCCATACACTATAAATATAGAAATACATAGTCAATTACAATACTTCAAATGGAAACATAAAATACATATATGCCCTCGAGTCAAATGAGGACATACTTCAACTTATCTTGAATGATTCTACGGTCCAAGTCTTTACTTTCCAAATGCTCCTCACCTACCAACAACCATAGAGATAGATAAAAGCATGGATTCATTCAACCACAAGTACTAAGTATGACATGATGCATAAAAATCATGAAAACGGACATTTATTGGAAATATGCATCTCTTCGTTAAAAAAATCATATTATAATCATAAGAGCAACATTTATCAACTTAGAAACAAATAAGATAACATTTAAACCATTTAACTCATTTTAATGTCACTTTACAGTGAACCTATTTCATTGTTACATTGAAGTGTCTTACCCTTTATTTAAACATTTTCTAGCATGTAGTTCTCTCACTATAAGCTATCCTAAGACTCACTTAGGCAACACAAAGAGAGACCGCCCATACACCTTCTCTAGGCATGCCTAAATGATCCTCAAGACTACTTATATGAGTCACATACACACTTCAAGACATCAACATATGAACATGAGATTCTTATACCAAAGGTGACTCTAAGTCTCACTTGATACATCAACACATACATAACATGAAATTGTCCTTCCAAAAGATATCAAAAGACCTACTCAAGTAAATCTAGAAGATTACGTCCATGATTGTTCTCTTCAAGATTACCTAAGTAATACTTAAGACTACCTAATGCTTA
Organism: Solanum lycopersicum; assembly: GCF_036512215.1. Taxonomy (NCBI): domain Eukaryota; kingdom Viridiplantae; phylum Streptophyta; class Magnoliopsida; order Solanales; family Solanaceae; genus Solanum; species Solanum lycopersicum. Next base: position 12,348,788 of record NC_090808.1, on the reverse strand, counting down.
GATCATGTCTACATATTCAACAAACTTCTCTAACTAGAGTCATCCTCAAAACTTCCAAAGATAAGACATGAGGATATCATCCCTTATGCCCTTTTCACACTTTAGCTAATGAATCCTTAAGTAACTTTAGATTAGGTACTCATTCATTTACATACTTCATAACATAAGTTGCTAGTTCATTAGTTTATTTAAGACTCGTACATCACATAAAGGACATTCAAGTAATGGTCTAGGACAAGACCTAGGTACTCCAACTAACACCTTTGAAGCCTATTGTGGAATGTCTAGATATTATCCTATACCACCACCTAGACTTCAAAGAACTTCTCTAATGCTAGTAGTTATTCCATATGATGAGAATAGACAATAACCTACAAACACCATGATAGCTAGACATAGAATCCATAGTTCTAACCTACTCCGATGAGGGTGTTCTATTTTTCAAGGGTAGAACTCGGACACATCCCATGTAGGAACATGGTTAAGGAATATAAAGGGTTTTTATGCACTCTAGTCTCATTCTCAATTAGAGCTACATTGTACTCTAGTCTCTTTCTCAAGTAGAGCTACTTCCCATAACATAATCACTTGGTGCTAGCCTTGGTTCTCATAGAGTAATTGACATTAAAGGATCACATGAAGAGGTTACTTATTAAGTTCATTACCCAATCACATTCACCCTATCAAAGAGGTCCTAGCCTTTCAATGGCGACTAAGAACGTTCGTTATGACTTTCCTAAGGATGATATGATGTATTTCCAGCCAATCAACCCTATGTACACCATTAATTTACATGAAGGATACCATTCGGCTATCGACTTTAACATTCATAACCTTACCACTAGGTGTAAGGTTCCACGTACATGACCTTATTAACATCATCTAAGGTCTCATATATCATTCATTGATACATGAAAAGGGTGCTCGAATCCTACCTAGTCAATACATCTCACATTATCATATCATTCATACCATTCATACATATATCAAGTAAGGAACACAAGTCTACCAAACAAGACACAACATTCTTTTATCGTATCACATATAGCATAGCATTCTTTAAAGCACTTAGGATGACCTTTATCATCTTTATGTCACCCTATAAATTAATACATTATCATCAATATAACCATTATCTACTCATTCAATCAAGTAGGAACAATCATGCATCAACTCTAAGACTACTCACCTAAGACATAGTCAGTCTAACATGATCACCACACAACAACACTTTCACATTACTAGAATGTAGGTAGATATGATCCTACTTCACATAATCAACTACACAATTATCATAATACTTCAAGTAGTGCCGACAAGGCTATGATCATCATAATACATAAAGTAACATCGATAAGGCCACATCAATTGCAAGTAGAGCACATAACACCGCCACCATAAGTGGTCCGTACCAATCGTAACATAGTTAAAGTCTAATTAACATCAAAATAAAGGAAATAGGTCAGATTACCACCACATCATCCTAAACACCTCAATCCAACGTCAAATCACCACATTTTATATCACAAGGCATTTACCCATGTCCATAACCAACAATTCAACATAATGATAAGAATATTCATGAAACTAGGTCAAAATAGTACATATTAATCAATCTAATACAACATATATATCAATTTACTACAACAATTTCATCATTAGGCACCCCACACAAAACTACACCATAATTTATAAACATTAGGTCAATATCAAGTAACCCATAACTTAGTCGAAAACTAGGATTCATCCAATTAATGGGTTCTTAGGTTATTTAGGTACAAATCATAACTACAATAACAATTCAATCCATAATAATTTTTGAAAACCATTAATGCAAGATCCCATGGTAGACCATGAAATTGGACAATTCAACTTTGAAAAACTTTAGAAAACTTCTTGAGAGTTGGTCTCCTTGATGAAGTGAGTTTCAAGGACCAAAAAACATACCTCAATGATGAAAATTCTTCACTTAGATGAATAATATCTACTCAATTCAACAATCCAAGCTCTTCCTTGACTCTTGACTTCAATGGTGTCTTTTGGAATTTCTAAGGGATTTTTGGGATTTTGATTTAGAAGAATGAAAGCTTTGAAGTGTTTAAAGACTTATATACACACTTAAAATACCCAAAAGACCTTTAAGGAAACTCCAAACCTCTTATTTTGAAGTTGTATGAAATTACACTTTCACCCTCACTTAACAAGTAGCCTGCGCAGAATCATAGACTCCCATCGAAGGTTGCCCATCGTCAGGGTGTTAGTCCACGCATGGACCATCCTGTCCTCCATCGATGGGTTCAGAGACTAGAAAATGAGAGATTTTCTCCCTATTCTAAGTACCAGACAACGCCCTCCACCTACGGGGCATCGACCAGGATACTGGGTGTCGTTTGCCATGTGTAGGAGGGACTGCCTTGAGCAGTTTTGTCCACAAATACGTGTCCTTCCTCAAGGATCCTTGGATGGTCCTTGGGGATGTTTGCATGGACGTTTCCAACCCAAAAATTATTTTATACGAGTTTATCACCTATCACATGAATTTAATCCAAAACAAACACGTAAAATTTGATGAAACATGCTTAGACACATAAGGTCATTTCAAGGAAAACCTTTCGAATGTCATGGATGTTTGACCTCCAAACTTCACGAAAATTGACACACTGCCTATATATACCATAATAACTCATATAAGGACCTTATAACCTCTTTAATTGCACATAAATACATGAAACTACTTATGAGGCACATAGGTGACTTAGTCATTGAACGTCGTGGTCGTCCCTTGACGTTTGACTTCCAATGCACCTAAACTCTTAGACACTGCCTCCTTAACACAGAATAGACCTATTTAGGACCTTAGACTGTAAATACAAATATGTTATACTTTACACATAAGAGCCATTGGGAATTCATAACATATAAATAGAACAATAGAGGTAAACACATCATTTCAAGTCCAAGCATTTTATAAAATAAAGCGGGAGTTTATAACCCTTGTATTAATAGCCATCTAATACAATAGAATGAGATTGATCATAAATCTTACATCATGTTAAAAATGGAAAGTAAGAAAGAAACTAAGAATAATGAAATTCATCCTCGAACCATGAGGAATCAATAAGCTCAGAAATCAACCAAGTCAACCTCAAGCCATGAAACTGAGAAACTTGAATATTTAACCCTACATTTGGGAAAAATGTATAAAAAGTATGCGTTCGTACAAAAAATGTCCAAGTATGATAGCCATGCATAAAACATTTAAATCTTGATAAAACGGGACATTTAGTGACATGCAATTGACCAAGCTAAGCATTATATAAGAAGGTTAGAAAACATAATTCATAAGGGATGGTCAATGCAAGCTAAAATCTTCAAAACATTTCAACACATGTGAGATACTCCTTGAAGTAACCTTAGTTCATTATTAATATGGGAAGAAGCCTTAACCAATATAGAGAACATGTGATCTATAACATGATCCCTCAATGTCTCCCATACCGAAAATGATTATCCTACTTGCCAAGGTAAGGACTATAAATTTATAGCATAACTAGATCTACTAGATAATATGTATCTATACAATCATCTTATGACGGCACATACCTAAGGGAAAAATAGATTTCTTCTAGAAATTCGACCTCTACTAATGGGAAAATCTTTCATATAAATATCCTCTGGTGTTAAACATGAATCCACATAATAGTCATTTCTTACTTATAATCATTATCCATAGAAGGGCATGTCATATTGCCAGTCCAAGCTAAGTCATAATATATCCATGGAAAGGTACATTGAAATATCCAATCATATATAAATTTCATTAGGTTAGCTCTTTATCTTGGATTTAATTAGGTGAGAGGACTTTTCAACCTTCAAATTCTTATTATGTGAGAAAACCTTTCACAATCATTATTTCATGTGTTTATGAGAAAATCCTTTAATTTCAACAACACAAAAACATTGTCATCATTGGTACTTTACTCTCAAACCAGGCTTAAAAAATTTACGTAGATTTCATAAGAGCATGCATAATCTCATAATTCACCTTTAAAAATTCAAAAGTTATTTTAAATTGCTACATATAGAAATGATTTGATATGTATTTCATAAAAAATTCATGTGATTCTATCACTTCATGCTTGAATTCATAAAACTCTTCTTTCATAACCAACAACCCATATTTTGTATCATAATGTTGAAAACACAGAGATTTGCCTCGGTTCGTCGATGAATCATTATAAAATCATTGTATTTCATCAATTTATGCATACAAGATCATATTTCAACCATTTAAATCAATAATCAAGATAACCAATGGAAAATGAAGAAACCCTACCTACTAAGAAAATTGTTCCATGATTACAAATAGAATAGAAACCCTTGTCGGAAATAATTGACTCAACAAAAGTAGTCCATAGGATTAATATTGGATTTCTAACTTTATAAATAGGAGAATATGAGAAATACATTAATGGAAGGTATCCATGGATGAAAACAAGTATACCTCGAACCAAAATGCTTACCTTCAATAAATAAAAATGGACGCTTACATTGAAACCCTTAATTGAACCCTCCTCCTTCCCCTCATTTTTCTTCTTCTTCAAATTTCTTGAGAGATAAATATTTTGGAGAGGAGAATGATCTTCTTTTGTGATTTTGGAAGAATAACTTGAATGGTATGATTTGAGGGTTAAAATAATGATATAGGGGTCTTAGATATAGGCAAAAAGACGTAGCATAATGATAATTTAATTAAGAAAAGATCAAACTACCCCTAAAAATAATTGCCAGCCACGACCTATGAGACCCCACTAACGGACTGTGGACTGAACAATGGTCCGTCCTACTCAATCATCACTGGATTCAAAGGAATTGGGCCTGACCTACAGTTCTCAGCAATGAGATGTGGACCCACCGACGGTTCGTGGGTCCTGTCCGTGGTTTTTTCCCTTAACAATTTTATTTGTGCCAATCCACCATGTGCCGTGGTTGACCTTTGTGGCATGGAACCTTGAATATCTAACATGCTATTGTGACCTCATCTGAAACACATGTTAAATTATCTATCCCTTGGGAACATTCATCATCGAATGAGATTTTAAAAACCTATAAAAGGACAAACTCAATACTAGGAGCCCATCATGCATACAATATCATCAAAACAAACATAACCAAATCGAATCCAAGCTAAAATATTCAATGCATCATTAGAAAGGTAGGAACAAGACCTAGTAACCTAAAAAACATGAATTTCATGATTTCTCATATTCAAGGAGTAATGTACCTTGATTTCACGATACTTTCAATGTGTTTCCTTAAATTTAGTGTGTGTCTAGGGACTTTCTGTGGTAATTTTAATGGTTTTTATCTGTCTTCAGTAGGAAATTCATCCAAAATGTAAATGTAGAAGATTGGGTAGAAGAGGTGACCCACGATGCAACCGACAGCCCATTTTACCATCGACGGTCCGTAAGTGGTGATCGTTGACTGGAGGTCGAAGAATCTGGAAGAAACTTGGGGAATTCTAACCTAGTGTGGGGCTACGGAAGGATCAACGGTCCGTCAACTAATCAATGGACCGTCCTGGCAAATTGTCAATCTGATCAGAGATTAGTCCCAGTACTGAAGTTGAAGAAAAACTAAGTGTGGAACAACGGAGGAATCAACAAACTGTAAGTGTATCGATGGACCATGCTGTTGATCTGTCGATTGGATCAGAGAAGATGCAGGGATGAAGGCTGAAGAAGATGCTAATTCTGGACCGACAGAGGCAGTCGACGGTCTTTCGATCCATCGACGGACTATCAGTGGTATCATTGATTGAAGACGTGTTTCTGGATAGACTTTCCTTATTTTAAACTCCTTTTAATTTAGGACTTTGTTATTATAAATAGGGTTAAAAACCTCATTTTTGGGGTTGGACTTTTTTTTATTTTTCATTCTCTTGTTATTGGAAGTTGAACTTTGGATTTTGGAAATTACTTTAAGTTTTCAGAATCGATTCTCAAGCTACTTTCGTTAATTCAAGAGTTATTTCTTGATTTTATTCAAACTTGTAAAAGTAAGTACATGAATTCTTGTTTAACAACCATGGATTGTGTATTTGTAAGCATGGTTAACTAAATCCACAACTAGGGTTGTGGGAACCATGGGTTCTTAACAAGGTAAAACTAGCTAGATAACAATTCGAGAATAGGTTCTTGAATGTATTGATATTTTTTAGAAGTCTTTTTAACGAGTGCACTCGTTAGAACTTGTCCTATTTCTACTTGGCGGACCAAGGAGGTAATTAATAGGAAAATACTTATCAACATAGATTTAGTATTCACTATCTAATAGGCTAGTTTCAATTGGTGCAAAGTAGTAACTTAGACATACATTGAATATGATGCTTACTGTGAGGTAAAAGGTATCGATTAGTAATTCAAACACATGTAGCCAGACCATGGTATACGGAGTGAAATTCTCTAGTTGTCTGACAAAGGAATTAGAGATACCTAACTTATCACTTTGCATGCAAGACACTAGTAAAGAATTGTTATAGCTAGGATTACCACGTTATTAACCTATGGGGAATATTTACACCCTAGTTTCTCTCATCACTTGATAAAAATTAAAGTTTTAATCTTGCTACTTGTTTTCTTAGAAATAATTGAACACGTTTGTTTCACAAATCCCCCCCTTTTAATTTATTGTGTTTTGGGAAGTACTTGACTAAATAGACGTAATCATATACTAAAGTTAAGTCTAAACCATTTTCCTCGTGGGATCGATCCCAAACTAACAATTGGGTTCTTTACTTGATACGACTACTTATAATTCTTTAGGGAAGTATAAATGATTGTATCGAATTTTGGCACCGCTGTAGGGGAGACTTGCTTTTAGATTAAATTTAAGAGCAATTACTTAAGTTTAGTCAACAATTTCATGTATGCCAAGTATACAGAGTCGAGGAGAACAAATACTTTCATTTGATTCAGTTCTGAACCGTACACTCCGTAGAATGAACAAGCCACACAATCATGATAATATTGGTGATGGGATCAACTGTCAACTTCCTCCACCGGTTGATGCTTATAACAAAGTGATCATGGAAAAACCTAATGAGGGTGCTCAAAGGAGACAACCTCCTTCCCACTCCCTCAAGAGTATTATAGGATAAATGTTAACATAGTCAATTCGGATGAACCTCTTGTCCTACCACCTCTTCCACAAGGTTATTCATTCGTGGTAACTAGTAGCTTCATGCAGATGCTCACTGCTAGAGGTTTGTTTTCAGGTCTACCATATGAGAATCCACATGCTCATATCTCCAAACTAAGGTTGGTGTGCAAGAGTTGTGTAGGGAGGCCGGACTTGGACATGGATATCATTGGATTAAGGGTGTTCCCTTTCTCACTGACGAGAGAGGCCACGATTTGGTTTTCTGAGTTGCCTTATAATTTGATCTATACTTGGGAGCAGTTGAGGGATATGTTCCTAGCAAGGTATTACCCGGTTTCTAAAAACCTTAACCATAAAGATAGGGTGATCAACTTTGTGCATTGCCTTGTGACTCAGTAAGTAGTTCTTGGGATAAGCTCATCTTATTTATGAGAAGTGTCCTAAACGACCGCATTGATGATGAATCGTTGAAAGAGTAATTATATAGAGGGCAAGATGATAACAATAAGGCGGTTTTTATACTATTGCAGCTGGTTCTTATGATGAGTCAACTTATGCAGAGATCGCGGAAAAGTTGGAGAAAATTTCCCAAAACAACAATGCTTGGAGCACTAGGAAGTCGGACAATGGGAGAAATACCTTTGCAATGCAAGCTACACACAACCCGGCCACAGATGAGATTCATGAAGAGATGGCTCAAATGAGAACTGATCTTGGGTTAGTATTGAAATATATCACTTGGGGTGCATAGAAAGTGAATGTGGTGAATTATTTGACTAAGCCACGATCACCGGTAGATGAATTTTACTATAAGGAAGACTCTTATGCACTGAATGAGAAGATGGGGTTTTTTTGATCGAACTACCAAGGCTCCAATTAGCGCTAAGGTCAAAGAAATCAAGGTCGGAACTATTGGAATTACAACTAAGAAATTCACTATGTTCGAGATAGAAACTACAACCGCGACAACAACTTTAATCAGGGTAACTATGGTAACAGAAATGATTGGAATGGGACCTATGTTCCACCTCAAAATTGGGAAATTTCTCCTAGCGATGATGGAGGTAGTATGGCGCGATTTGAGAGTAAGTTGGAAAAGATGATGAGCAGGTTTGATGCTAGTGATGAGCACGCCAAAGAGTTGAGAGGTGATTTAGCTAATATTGGGAAAAAAGTGGATGCACATGCAATCTCAATCAAGCATCTTGAGTTGCAAATGTCCCAATTGTCTTCTACTGTAAACCCATGCCAACTGGGGACTCTTCCTAGCAATACCATCCAAAATCTGAAAATGATGGACATTCCATGACTGTCACTACTCGAGGGGGTAAGCAAACCATTGATCCCCTATGCCATCTGGCGTAGAAGATGATATGAGAAGATATGATGAGGTACTGGTAGTTAGTGGTCAGTTGGTAGACGAATCAAGGAAAGAAGGTGAGATACCCCAAAAGGTGACTCCCATTCCTAGACCACCACCTCTATTCCCGTAAAGATTGGTGAAAAAGACTGAGGATGGCAAATACTAAAATTTTATTACTATGTTGAAAAAACTTTCATCGATGACCCTTTGATAGAAGCTCTTGAACAAATGCGATTATGCCAAGTTTATGAAAGATATGGTACTAAGAAGAGATCAGTTAGTTTTGAGTATGATGATAGGATTCAACATTGTAATGCTATTGTTACAAGGTCTCTTGTGCAAAAGAAAGAAGATCCGGGCGCTTTCACTATTTTATGTACCATCGGGTTGTTACACTTTGCTAAAGCATTATGTGATCTTGGGGCAAGCATAAATCTCATGCCTCTCTCTATTTACAAGAAATTAGTTTTGGGTGACCCAAAGCCCATTGTGATGCATTTACTAATAGCCGATCAGATGGTGAAGAGGCCTATTGGGATACTCCATGATGTGTTGGTGAAGGTGTACTCATTCATATTTTTATCCAATTTTGTGATTCTTGACTGTGAGGTGGATTTTGAGGTGCCTATTATTCTTGGGAGGCCATTCCTTGCTACCGACCGCGCCTTGGTTGATATGTAAAAAGGGTAGATGAAGTTTAGGTTGTACAATGAAGAAGAAACATTCAAAATTTGTAGGTCCATGAAGCATAGTGGTGAGATCCAAATGGTATCTGTTATATCTTATAGGGTTGAGAGTACATCTGAGGTACAAATTGAAGAACGCCTTGGTGTTGAGGCACTAGTGGCAGTGATCATGAATTTTGAGAGTGATGGTATTGAAGAGTATGGGTCATTAGTTGTGGCACTTGATTGAGGTGACGTTCGGTTCAAACCAAAGAAGTTAGAGTTAGATATGAAGCATCGCGAGCCTCTATCTGCGAAACCATCTATTGGGGAGACCCCAAAATTGGAGCTTAAGGCTCTACCACTTCATCTGAAGTATGTTTTCGTTGGAACACATGACACTTTGCCGGTAATAATTGTATAAGATTTGAATGTGGAGCAAATGGAGTGTCTGGTAGAGGTGTTAAAAAGGTTCAAATGAGCCATTGGTTGGACTATTGCGGACGTTATTGGGATTCCACCTAGTATTTTTTCACACAAAATCTAACTCATGCCTGATCATAAGCAAAGTATTGAGCATCAATTACAGTTAAATCCATCTTGAAAGAGTTAGTGAAGAGGGATATTATTAAATGGTTGGATGCCGTAGTCATATATTCGATTGCCGATAGTAGTTCGGCTTGCCCTACTCAGTGTGAGCCTACAAAGGGGGGAATGACTGTGGTCCCTAGTGAGAAGAATGAGGTTGTTCCTATGAGGCCGGTAACCGGATGGAGAGTTTGTATGGATTACCAAAAGTTGAATGCATGGACTGAGAAGGACAATTTTCCGATGGCCTTCATGGATCAAATGTTGGATAGGCTTGCAGGAAAAGGATGGTATTGTCTTCTTGATAATTACATGGGTTACAACCAAATCTCCATTGCACGAGAGGATCAAGAGAAAACCACCTTTATTTGTCCTTATGGAACTTCCGCGTTCAAGAGGATGCCTTTTGGGCTGCGCAATGCACCAACTACTTTTCAGAGATGTATGATGTTGATATTCTTTGACATGGTGGAGGACACTTTTGAGGTGTTTAACGATTTTTTGGCTGTTAACGACTCCTTTGCTCGTTGTTTGAGTCACTTGGCCGAGGTCCTAAAAAGGTGTGAAGATTGAAACCTTGTTCTAAACTGGGAGAAATGTCACATCATGGTGAAAAAAGGTATTTTATAGGGTCATCGCATCTCAGAGAAGGGGATAGAGGTTGATGGAGCCAAAGTTTAGGTGATAGAGAGACTTTCTCCACCTATCTCTATAAAAGGTATGCAGAGTTTTCTTGGGTATGCGGGCTTCTACCGGAGTTTTATGAAGGATTTTTCAAAAATTGCACATTGTCTGTGGAAGTTACTTGAAAAAGAGTGTATATTTTATTTTGATGAATCTTGTCTAGAGGCGTTTGGTGAGTTGAAGGAGAAGTTGGTGTCTGCGCACATTTTTGTTTCCCCGGATTGGAGTAAGCCATTTGAGGTGATGTGTGATGCTAGTGGGATTGCTCTTGGTGTAGTTTTGGGTCAAATAAGGGATACAATCCTTTACCCCCTTTATTACGTTAGTAAGGTCCTTAATGAAGCTCAAAAGAACTATACTGTGACTGAGAAAGAGCTCCTTGCGGTCGTTTTTGCGTTTGAGAAATTTTGCTCCTATTTGCTTGGTACGAGAGTCATAGTGCATACTGATCATTCTACTTTGAGATACTTGATGGCAAAGAAGGATGCGAAGCCAAGTTTGATTAGGTGGGTATTACTGTTGCAGGAATTTGACTTTGAAGTAAAAGATAGAAAATGGACCAAAAATCAAGTTGCCGATCACTTGTCCTGATTAGAGGATGAAGTGATGATACTTTCCCTGATGAGCATAGAAAATGATAATTTCCGAAGAATCATATAGGTTCGTACTCCTAAGTGTGGAGTGCTTCACATTTATGAATAAGAACCTACATAGACGTAGTTTAAAGCGACATTCATCATAAAGATATTCAACCTCATGATCTAATACCAAGTTTGTCACATCCGAGAAGTAACCCCTAGACGCAAATGGCGTCGCCGCCGTCAAAGAGAACTAAGGCTAGCCTCTTAGCATTCGTCATTACAATCATAGGTTAAAAAAGCAGAAAATTTAAAACTTTTTATGTACACTACTTGATGAGGTTTACTTTAGAACTCTCGCTTACACATAATATATTCATATCGAGTATACGTAGACCCGTTGTACACGAAACAATACTTAGATTTCTATTTTTATTTAACATACACAATATAACTTTATATATTCATTAGAAGTCTAGTATATGTCTCATATTGAACCATCTAAGTCGAAAACGACATCTTTGGGTTCAACCCATACTTCATTTACAAAGAGCCTCATATAGGCATATACAAAGTCATGAAATAAAGTTTATGAACTAAATTGTCTTTAAGACTAATAACATCTAATAGCAAGATAGTGGAATAGTCCTCGGAAGGTGAGGACCTACCGAACATGGAAAATAGGATTTCAAGCCTTCTCCAATGTTTCTCTAAATGATCAATTCTGGGAACCTACATTTTCTAGTAAACATAAAAGATGGGTTAGTACACACTTGTCTACGTATGAGTATATGCACATCAAACAATTAAAATCATGCTAAAGAGTGCATTTTTTTCCAAATCATGCTAAAGTACTTTGAGAATCCTTATGCAAAATTGTGAACTCATATATGACAACAATTACATAATCAATAAGTCAAACCCATGTACAACACAAGGCCAACCTGAAAACTAATAGTCAAGTCAGCATGTATAGAGTTCATAACTTCATCATATAAGAAAGACCTTTAACCATAAGCCACCCTTTAGCATACAAGTGCGATGACTAAGCAAAGCCCCATAACCTCACTCAATTAAGTAAACCAAATAAAGGATCACAAGTAATTTCTAACTCTACATAACATAGCATCAATAGTACTCATCATAATATTTATCAAAATAGACCAATAGCATGTTAATAAATGAAGCTAACATCATATAGGATCATAAACATGTAAAGTCAACATATGCATAACATTCACTTGATAAGATCATAAGAATATAATATTGTTCTCGAACTTTTCTCAAAGCCAATGAGTGAAATACCTAGGTAGAGTCCCATACCCCTACGTAGAGAAAGTCAACCCTAGTTAGTGGTCACCTCATTATTTCATTTTAATTTCAAGAACATCTTTCCTTAACCGACATAGACCACATGAGTGAATGTGGAATCCGGTGTCATGAAACCTTACACCTAAAGAAAGTGGGCTATTGACAAGGTTGTACCAAAACATGTACAAAGCATCTTTGTGGATCCACTAGCTAGTATTCCTTTGGGGGAAACATAGTTAGAGAAGTAGGAGATATAGTTTGGATCCCCTTTATGCTACATGCGTTATAGTCTCCAATCTCATGAGTACAATAGTGAACCTACCTTCCCTATGTGGGAAAGGACACTCCTCACTAGTAGTTCACTCTATGCGATGCTAGAGTCCCTTTTGCAATGGCTTTTATTAATAATCAGAACTTAGTTTAGGTAATAGGATCTACCCCTTATATATTCATCATCATTGCTCAATAGGAATTGCATGAGTGTTGTCCTTTCATTACAATTTACACATGTGAGGTTAGCATATTTATATAATCATAATATGATAGGGCACATAAGTAAGTCATCACCATACTTATATAATTACATCTTAGCTAACAACTCACAAGCCATAAATCAAGACATTTTCAATTCAACATCATATAACCCTAATCAATATCATCACAACATATACTCTCAACATTACTTCATCACTAAACACAAGTAATTATAATTGAAGTAAAGGATTGAGATCACAAGACTTACCCCAATCTCCTCCACAAGCTATCATCAAAGGTTTTACCATTAACCATACAATTCCACCCAATAATAGGTGTAATATTATCACACAATAGTAATTAACACAATAATGAAGTCTATTGCATCACCACCATCCCAATCAACTTTAGTTCATAATCTAGGGTTAAGAGGAATGAGGTTCATCATGAATTCTTAAAGAAATCGATCCAATACCAACAATACATTACCTAGGAAGTCCATGAATGGATTAGTATAGATAAAACAAGTCTAACAATCAATAAACTCATAAATTCCCATCTCTTCATAAGCAAGATCTAAGATTTAGAGAATTTGGGGAAAGGATATGATATACCTGAAATCACCAATTAGCATCAATTAAACATCAATGTACACTTAATTAGTCATAAGAAATCATAATTTATCATCAACTTGAAGTTTAGAAGAAAACCAATTATAATAGGATAAACTCTTGGAATTCGGTGATTTAGAAATCTACTTTGGAAGGACCTCTTGGGGAAACAAATACCAAGAGTAAAGAACCCATACTTCAATGAAGATGAATCCACGAAATTGAAGATAAATCCTATAGAAATTTGTATTCTTCTTCAAGCTTTCTTTCTTCTTCAATGCAGGATTTTTCGAAAGAGAAAGTAAACATAGATGAGAGCTTTTTTTTTGGGAATTTGTTTTAGGTGAGTGAAGAATAACTTAAAAGTGACCGTTAGTCTATATATATTCAAACCCTCTACAAACCAAAATAATACTTATTTAATTGGGTCTTTTTGTGAAGTCAAAATGCTTCAAATACGATTTCAATGAATGTGGGAAGTGGCTGCGCATCGCTGGGCTAATTTAATATTTTATTTTTGAAATTTGGGTTGAGCCAGTGGACCTCATGGAGTGCACGCATACCTAGGAAACTTTTTCCACCTCATGTGTCAGCTGCGCATCACGCAGCAGCCCCCACATTCTTAACTTCTCGCAGGTTGCTTTGGTACCCTACTTGCCCATGTTAGGGTCCTATGGTGGTACTTGGGGAGTCGTTACCAGACGTTTAGACCCTATATAAGATATTTTACTTATTTAAAGTGTTTTACTATCTTTAGACTATATTTGACCCTCCCAATCCTTAACCAAACATAGGGACGTCAACTAGTTCAATTTCTCTAGTTTGCAGACGTCATGAAAGTTTCTTGACGCCTTGACTCTAAAACGTCCTAAATAGTTTAGAAACATTATTTTAGTCTCGAAACAGTGTTTTAAATTTTATTTCATCATATGAATCTCTAGGTTAGGTCATGGACCTTCAGAGTGTTACAAGGGGGTTTCGGTCGATTTAATAACATAAACAGCCAAAATAAGAGAAACTAATGGGAAATAGGATTGTTGGGATGTACCAAAATTAGAGATAAAAGATACCGTAGGTTAATTTCTATTGATTGTGTAGCACTATATATATATATATATACATATATATATATATATATATATATAGGCTAAACTTTTGTGGAGTGTATTCTCTCTCAAGAAACTTACCATGAATCAACTCGATTTGTTTTCAACACTGATTTGTAGCCTTTAAGCATAACCTCCGCCGTATCCCAATCACTATCTCGAGCTGAAAGTGTGGGAGACAAATTAGGATACACTCTGTAAAGTTGAACCCATGATTACTCAATAAGTACGGACATCAATTTAGTAGTCTTAGTTTAAAAACCTTACTTTAAAGCAAGCAAAAAACATTAAGGTGAAATCATACTTGAAAAAACACCTCATTTTGTTCAACAACAACTACTAAATTAAATCATATTAAAACAACAAATATGCAAACAATAAGTAACACCGAACAATAGATTTAACATAGATCCACGAAATTACACCCCAAGAATTGGGTTTTATAGACATAGAAAAAATGGTACAACATCTAGATAAGATAAACTGGGACTGATTTATATTCACTTCAATCAAGTCTAGGATGAAGAATTTCCAACACCCACTTTGAATTTCATTAAGATGAGAATCTTCAAATCTACAAGGTTTTAAGAGTAAAGTATCCCAATAGCTCTCTAAAACTCAAAATAAAAGCTACGTTCGAAAATTACTGTTCAAATCTAAAAAATTTGATATTTAACCTAAGTATATTGACAAGTATATATAGTTTTAAAAAATTTGTACTACGAAGAACTACTAGCCGCAGTCAATTGGGTCCACTGATCAACCCGATGCTCTGCCCTTTGGTATATTGATCACCTTTTAGCCTTAGCGTTCAACATCTTTGCTTTCTGTTACTTCAGAAGATATAGTGTTGCTTCACGGAACTATTCACCGACAGGACGATTTCTCCTTTACACCGTCTATCTAATATTTTCTTTCATGTATCAGCTAACTGGAACTTTAGGCAGGGGTAAGACCATTTGGAGAATCACCATGGTGTTTGGCGATCCTTAGGTCTTCACCTCTTCGATCTTTGAACTGTGTTCATTCTCTTTTGCTCGATTGTGTACATACTTCTTTCCCCAAGTATAAAGACCTGAAAGTCAAGGTATTTTATCACTTTTAAAGACAAAAATGCATTTGAGGACACTAAACCTATCAAAATATACTAATAAGTCTAAAATCTGTACTCATCAATGCATTATATGATGACCTTACTGTGAACCATGTTTGATAACACCAAAAATTTACTCCATTGGTCGAGCTGACCAAGTGATGAAAGCTCTTGAAATGGTCTTAGGTAATAATTTTAAAAAGTTAAACAATTTTGCACATTATCTTTTATTGTGTCCTACCTTGTGATGATTCAACAAATTGGACGCATTTAGGTCTATATTTTGATGGATATTGCGTCCTCAAATTCCTATTTTATCTCTATATATGATGAAAGATCTTAAGATTCAGGTATTTGAAGTTTGAAGGAAAGCATGAACACAGATTGGTGAAAAGAACGAATAAAGTAGAAGTATAAGCATCACCCGAGTTCATTAGACTCCATAGCTCGGAGAAGCAGTACCATATCAATAAATGGATAAAAGAAAAACCATGCTAAAGGTTGTACAAGAAGGGGGTGAACTACAACAAAGGGAAAATCATTGAGTCTGTCGGCCATTCCGACTAATGGCGCTGAATGATCCACTATAAGACATATTTGAAACCTTATAAATACTAGTTAGAGTTGTAGTTTTAGGGTATTCCAACCTTATAATTATTTTATGTCTAGAATATTTGTTGTTCATATTTTTACTCTTAAGTTTTAGAAGGTTTTGAAGATTTGAAGAAGAAGAGGGTCTCTTCTCTTTCAAATATGAAGTGGGTCTCTTTAATTCTTTTTGCTTGGCCTAAATCAAGACATATTTTCTCATACCCATTTGATTTCAAAATCATTAAAGGATATACATAGTCACCCCATCTATTAACTAAAAGACCCCTCACTTAATTTGGTCTTTTTGTGAAGTAAAAAATCTTAAAATACGATTTCATCAAATCTAGGAAGTGGTTGTGCATGGCGGGGATAATTTAATATTTTATTTTTGAAATATGGATTGAGCTAGTTGACCTCGTGGAGTTAACGCATCACTAGGAAAATTCCCCCCCCCCCCCACATTCTTAACTTCTCACAGGCTGTTTATGTAGCCTGCTTGCCCATGTTAGGGTCCTTCTCAAAGACCCTTCCGGTGGTCCTTGGGTAGTCCAAAAAACACATTTAGACCCTATATACTATATTTTTACGTATTTGAAGTGTTTTTAATAGTTTTACACTTTATTTGACCCTCCCAATGTTTAACCAAACATAGTGACATCAACTAGTTCAATTTTGCTATTTTCCAGACGTCATGGACGTTTTTTGACACCTTGAATCTAAAATTTTCTAAATAGTTTATAAACATTATTTTAGGCTTAAAACCAGTGTTTCAAAATTTATTTCATCATATGAGTCTCTAGCTTAGGTCATAGACTTTCAGAGTGCTATAGGGGGTTTCCAATTAAATTAATAACTTAAAACAACCAAAACAAGAGAAACTAATGGGAAATATGCTTTTTCGAATATAACCAAAACATGATATAAAATATACCGTAGGATAATTGCTATTGATAGTATATTGTTGTATAAATCTAACTAGGCTAGACATTAGTGGGGTGTATTCTCTCTAGAGAAACTTACCATGAATCAACTTGATTTCTCTCGAACACTCAGTTATAGCCTTTAAGCACATACTCTGCCTTATCCCAATCACTCTTTCGAGATGAATGTGTGGGAGACAAACTAGGATACACTCTCTCAAGGTCAACCCATGATTAGTCAATAAGTATGGGCAATCAATTTATTAGTCTTAGTTTAAAAACCTTTCTCTCGAGCAAGCAAAAATCACTAAGTTGAAATCATATTTGCAAATGCAAACTGATTTAGTTCAACCACAACTATTGAATTAAATCAAATTTAAATAACAAATACACATACAATAAGTAACACCCAACAATAGACTTAACTTAGATCCACAAAATTACACCCCAAGAATTGGGTTTTATGTAAACATAGAAAAAATGGTACAAAATTGATATAAGATCAACTGGGTCTGATTTATATTCAATTTAATCGAGTCTAGGATGGAGAATTTCTGACACCCACTTTGAATTTCTTCAAGACTAGAATCTTTAAATCTATAAGGTTATAAAAGCAAAGTATCCCAAAAGCTCTCATAATCGCAAAATAGAAGCTAAGTTTTAAAATTACTGTTCAAATCTACAAAATACGATAATAACCTAAAAAAAATTGAAAAGTATTTATAGTTTTCAAAAAGTTATGTTGCGAAGGACAAATAAGTCCAGCTAGTCGGGACCACTAATTAACCCGACGATCTGCCCTTTGTTAAATTCATCACCTTCTAGCCTTTTTTTCCCATCATATTTCCTTTCTCTTACTTCGGGAGATGTAATATTTCTTTTGGGAACTATTCACTGATGGGCCGATTGCTCCTTTACACCGTTTACCTGGTCTTTTTTCTGCATGTCTCCGCTCACTGGATCTTTAGGCAGCAGTAAGACCATTTGTTGAATCGCCAATGGTGTTTGGCGATCCTAAGGTCTTCACTTCTTTGATGTTTCAAATGTGTTCGTTCTCTTTTGCTTGATTGTGTCCATACCTCTTTCCCCAAGTCTATAAACCTGAAACTCAAGGTATTTTATCACTTTTAGAGACAAAATATTCATTTGAGGATACTAAACCTATCAAAAATAGTCATAAGCGAGTCTTAAATTTGTACTCATCAATGCCTTGTATGATGATCTTACTCTGAAACATGTGTGATGACACCCAAAAATTGCCCCGTTGTACTGTTGACCAAGTGATGAAAGCTCTTGAAATGATCTTAGGCAATAATTTTAAAGAGTAAAATTTTTTTACACAATATTTTTTTTGTGGCCTAACTTGTGATGATTCCACAAATCGGGCTATATTTTGATGGAAATTGTGTCCTCAAATTTCCATTTAATACTTATATCTGATGAAAGATCTTAAGATTCAGGTATTTGAAGTTTGAAGGAAAGCATGGACACTATGTAACAAAAAGGGACAGAAACGGTGAAAAGAACGAATACAGTAGAACTTTGAGGATCACCGAGTCCACTTAGTGGATCCCTAAAGAGGCCTATATTGCCCTTTGTTCGAATGTGTGTCTCCCTGAAGGAAAGGAGAATAGCGTCTAAAAATGAGCTTTTAGTGCGTTACCGAATAGCTCCGTAAAGCAAAGCAATATCGGCCAATGGATAAGAGCACAACGATGCTGAAGGTTGTACAAGAAGGGGGTGAACTAAAACAATGGAAAATCATGGATTCTGCCGGCGATTCAGACTAACGGCGCCGAATATTCCATTGTAATACATATTTAAAACACTATAAGTACTACTTAGAGTTGTAGTTTCAGGGGAGTCGAACATTATTATTATTTTCTTCTAGAATATTTGATTTTCATATTTTTAATATAAGTTTTAGAAGGTTTTGAAGACTTGGAAAAGAAGAGGCTTTCTTCTCTTTCAAATGTGAAGTGTGTTTGTTTGTTTCTTCTTGTTTTTCCTAAATCAGGCTTATTTTGTCATGCCCATTTAACTTAAAAATCATTAAATGTATAATTTCTATTTCTTGATGAGTGGGTAACCCCCCCCCCCCCCCATTCTTGGGGTGTGATTTAGAAAACATTGGTTAAGATTGTTGTTGGATCTTGCTTGTTGATAGAATAATTGTAGTTCAATGGTAATTTCGTCTAGTGGTTGTGGATGGATTTAACAAATATCTAGTTGCAATCAAAAGTTAATCAACATTCCTTATAAAAAATTTTAGAATCTTCAAAAAAAAAAAACTCAAGATAGTGTCAATCAAGACATACCAAACATATAGAGGTCATGCAATTCATACTTTAATGCAATACTCTTATCATGCACAAGCTTACTAAGAAATCATCAGCCTCAAGTCCAAGTAAGAATAAAATGACAAGGTAGAAAAATATCTACAACCTTAATACTCCATCACCATCCTCCACTTAGGGTAGACCCATTTAAGAAAAACTTAACCCAACCTTAAGAGGGTCTTAACTTAACACCCTTCATTTTCATCACTTAAAAGTGATTACCACTTTAGGATGGATTATAGTAAGTCATCATAGAAACACTAAGGCATTTTAAACCTTATCATCTATGCAAATTATCACAAAATTTTCAAGTTAAGTCATACTCTTCAACCACATAAAGTTTTCAACAATACAATAGAGACCAAGGTCATAAAACATTAAGAAAAACAATTGAGAAGACTTACTATAAGGACTCTTCCTTCTCATTCTACTTTACAGTAAGGTGACTTCTAGGTCAATCAAACCCATATCATATCCCTACAAGGAAAACATGCTACCATTGCTTCTAAAACCATGCCTATACAAAGACTTCAATCCATACAAGTCAACCATGAAGGATCACACATATAAACAAGGGCAATATTTGAAACATCATACATATATTTTAGGGAAGCATGCTTCTTTACCATTTAACATATTCCATAAACATTTCAAAATCAAACCATACCAATAGGCTACCATCATACACAATCATCTAGTAGCATACCATTAAAAAAAGAAACTCATTTTCACGAAAACAACTCCTAGCATGCTTTAACCATATTATGACATAAAATTCCCAACATAACATGCTATTCACATAGATATCACATATATCCACAAAGGAAATCGTATCAATATATCATTTCTAAATTCACCTTCACACATACACATGAAACCATAAAACCAAGAAAAGAATCAAAATTTACCTTTTCTCCCTCAAACATAGGGATACAATTTCATCGAAGCAATCACGTCTAAAAGACCATCGGACAAGAAAACATAAGAGAGAGATCTTATAGACTTAAGTTCTATGGCATGACATAAGAATTATGAAAAAGGGAAACTCTATCGTTCTATAGCCTCCCGTACCATTTGATGTGTCGCGAGTCACCACCAATGATAAGTGACTCTACTAGACGTGACATTATGAAACTTTTAGAACCTAAAACTACTTTTATAAGCCTGATGCTCTGATACCACATTTGTCACATCCAGGGAGAACCCCTTAGAAGTAACATAACGTACTTGACCTCTCGGAGGCATTATACAAGCCCATAGTTATCATTCATAACATTATCAAAGGTAAATTTAGAGGAAAATTTAAAACATTCTTAGCATATTATACGTTAGAACATTACTTCACATAAATATAGAGTATAATCATATATAGTTTATAACTCTAGTCTCTTTTGCCATACTATACTCAACACCATAAGATTTCATTAGGGACACGACCCTTGTAACATAATCATAAATGTAGACTTATAAGACATTAAACATAACTTGACGTTATGAAATCCTTGAATTTTAAGGATTCCTTTTTTCTTGAGCTTGGGAAACACATAACAAGATCCTCAATTGTAGACATCCATTTAAGAATTCTCAACCCACAATTTATGTTATAAGTAAAGAATAATGGAGTTAGTACAAGACTGCACTAAGTATGACAATCATGCAAAAACATGCATTTAAAATGGAGATTTTCTTAAAATCATACTTCATGCCTTTTTGAGTAAATCTTCATAAAACCTTTATCCAATATCATTTATACCATTCATATTCTTCATATAGACATATTCAAAGGCCAAATATCATATAAGACCACACATAGAATTTAAACCATATTTGAGGTCACTTTGTCGTGAGCATTTGCTTCTTTACTGTAAGCATTTTTCCTTAAATAGTGAGCATCTTTTCTTTAACCTCTGAACCTCCCAAGCAACCCTCTAGTGATACTTGGTACAATACATCACCTTAAAGCCACAAGGAATCATTCATACTACTTATATAGGCCAACACATACCATCATAGAAGTATAATACCTGAATGAGACATTTAGGCCAAGGCATAAGAATATCACAGTAAGCTACATCAATTTGCACATATACTACTTCATTTCATATGAATTTCGTATAATCCCTTCATCATATAGTCATTTAGACCAACATAGTGAATATAAGGACAAGATCCCATCATATAGATCTATTATGACTCATACCATGCACTTCATCACAAAAAGTAGATAATTAGTACAACTTCATACATAAGCAACATATACATAAACACATGCATTAGAACACCTTCCTAGGATAATTAGTACAACTTCATACATAAGCAACATATACATAAACACATGCATTAGAACACCTTCCTAGGACTTCCATCAAGTGTCACTTGTGCAACGCATTGGTGAAGTCCCATACCCCCACCTACACAAAGCAACTACCCTTAGGCTGTCTTAGTTAGAGTATTTACGTTACTTCCATTGTCATTTTTAATAAGGGAATCTATAGCATTAACTGATGATAAGACCATGTGAGAGAAACATGGAATTTGGTGTAATTCCCTCACACAAAAAGAAGGTATCTTACTTTTCAAGGTAAGATGTGAGTATCATGCTAGCATATTAGGTGATATCATTTGCTAGATCCAATGGGGAAACATAGTTATGGAACTTTGAGGCATCATGGAAACATCAACTCTAACCCCCTTTTAGGTTCATGAGGTTATCCACCTCGTGAGGTCTATGATGACCTACCTTCCTATAATGGGATGGGACACACCTCATCTTAAAGTTCACTCCGTTATAATTTAAGTTCTCTTTATTAAAAGCCTTTCATTACATTACATTATAAAACATAGGCTTAAGGAGATTCACTCCCCATATGCTTAGTTCATAGATTATAGACGAGAAATCTTTTAATCAACCTATATCATGAGAGAAAACCTTTCACATGGACAAAACATATGTAAGTATCTATCCTGTTTAGGATATGCTTGAGCACACCTTTTATTGACTATATCATCACACATGTGTATGTACATACTTGTAAGCAAACCTTTCACATAACACCTTAGACCACACATGTTCATACTTTACTTCATTCATGCATAAGTGTACAAGTGTAAGTATATGAGCCATGCTTTAATATAGGCACATTTAGACACTAGGTATAATCATACATCATCATACCACATACTTTACATTATAGCATGTAAGGCACATTCATAGCATGTTCATATATTCACTTTCATGTAAATAGAAACCAAACCTAGGAACTAACCTATCAAGGTACACATATGCAATGCATAAACAAGGTCCCATAGTAGTGCACCTATCAAGTCATCCTAGTTAGATTTAATACATAACATACTTCACATAGATTTACCTTTCATGCATAGTATATACATCTAATGAAGATGAGTTCACTCTTTCATTAGACACTATAACCCTTTACTACAATGTAAGCATGCATAATATGTGAGTGTGTGCGTACATTGGTCAACATGATCACATAATGTCTATCAATAAAATGTTGGGGCATGCACCACCCTCTTAAGACCAAAATGCACAACCAAGCATAGACCATACAACACAATTTAGCATTAGAGGAAAGAAGATCTTCACATTACATTCAAGACTCCTAACCTTATCTATTCACACATTCACATAGGGGTACATGGGTAGAGGTCATCTATCCTTAACACTTTATTAATAGAAGCACATAAAAATCATATTTACATAACCATTTACATGCTCATGACAATAGTAACATAACCTAGATTTACAACAAAGTAGAAGACTAGATACAAGATACACATAAGGTGATCATTATAACCACACATTCATATATTCATAAATTTGCCTTCAACGCCATGGAAAACACATATATAATGACAATTAGGTAAACACCACCACCATAAGTGGACCTTACCACAAAATGTCATACAAAGCTTCATCAACAATACTATATAGAGAAGTAGAGAAATAGACGCATTCTTACCAATCCTTTAGCCTTTGGTCATCATTGACCATTACTACTCTTTCATAAACAATTCAAGTATAGGGAAGTACCTAAATATTCTTTAATCATAAAAGAAACCATGTACAAGTCGTTGCAAGGTCATATTACAATCTACTACAATACATAACATGTATACTAGAAAGTAGAAGAACATTGATCTTTATCCCAATTCACATGCATTGATCATCAATAACAATTTATCAACAATATACATGTAAGGAAGTATCTAAAGATCATTACTCAAAAGAAACCAGGCTTCATCTACCCTAACATTTAGATCATATTATATACATTACAACATTCACTTTAAAGGCTAGAAGAACCTAAATCCATTCATACTAACACTTCCTTAGTTCGATCATACAAGATTTATACGCATAATTCTTCCATAATATCCACCTAAGGTAGTATCTACAAGGATCTTTGCATAATCGAAATCCTACAACCATTATCATATAGTTAAAATTACAGTGAGCATACTATATTAGGAATCCATGAAAGATAAAATAACATAGGCTAATCAATCCTTTATCAACCTTGATCACTTATCTACAATTCATCAATGACATCCAAGAAGCAGTAGATACAATTATTCCAACACAATCGTATCCCATATTCATGCATAATAGAGGCAAGATTACAGTAAATGTCATACTTAACAATAATTAAGAAGTAGAGATAAATTTACTCAATCATCGATCCATGTTGATCCAATATAACATAATTCATCATCAATACACGTAATAGGAAGTGATTATCAATCAATTTAACATAATTGAATTCCTCATTCATGCATTACAACGGCAATGTTATAGTGATCACAAAGAGGCTAGGCTAGTCATGATCAAATATTCATACGTTGATCCAATTGGATAATTCATCAACAATTAACCATCAATATAAATTATAAACTGCAATATAATTAATTCAATGTAATCAAATCACAATTCAATCAATAAAAATCCATGTTCACAATGGCCATGCAAGGGCTAAATAGATTTTGGGAAGAGACATGGGTTCATAATGCAATGGATTTAAATACACATTAAAATTAATAACTTAACATAAATTAATCATAGTTAAGCCTTTGAAAATGTTTTGAGAAAGAACCCAAAGCTAGATTGAAAAAGAAGAAGTTTGATCATATTTTCTCATAAACTTTTAGATTAACTCTTCCAGTGAAAGGTTACTTAGATATGAAGGATCACCAAATTTTGTGTATAATAAAACCTCTAAAACTTGATGAAGAATCCATAGAAATCCAGTCTCCAAGCTGTTCTTGAGCTTCACCTTCAATGGAGGTTCTAGTGAGAATATTTTTGGAGGGAAAGTCTATTTTGAGTGAATTGGATTGGGAATGGGCTGATCAAATTTTTGATCCCTTAAAAACACCCAAAAATAAATAAACAAACCTAGTAGCATCAGGTTAGTACGTAGGGTGAAATTCCCATTCACCCCTTTAATGAAACAGTTGCTAGGCAGTAATTGCAGGCCATTATCTACGGTTTGTAGGTGCATCAACGGGCCATCTATGGCTTGACTCATTGGGTTCTTGGTCTTCTCTTTGTATAAGCCTTATACATGATAAGTGATCATCAACAACACTCCCATTAATGGGCCATTTGTCAATAAACGGGGCGTCATTTGGTTCAGTATGTCTCGACAACCTCTGGGTCCTTCTTGTGGCCTTTTTGCGGGGCCCTTAGGAAGTCATACCTGGGTGTTTCCAACTTGAATATATGATTTAACATGTTTTAGAACTTCCATGCAGTTTTCACCCAAAATGAGCACTTAAAACACTTCCAAACATGCATGGTACACTTTAGACACACATGAATGTCTCAAGGTCTAACTTTCGAATGTCTAAGACGTTATTGGATGTTTGACCTCCAAACTTCATGAAACTCAATACACTGCCTATAAAAATCATTTTAATCATATAAGGACCTCATAATATCATGACACAGATATAATAACATAATAAAACACGAGGACCCTTAGGTTACAAGTCATCGAACGTCTTGGTCTTTCCTTGACGTTTGACTTCCAAATGACTTCAAATGACCAAAGCATACTTTAAATCTCTTTATAAAATGTTAAAAATCTTATAGGAAAAATTTAGTTCTATACACCATAAATTATTTTGGGAGTCTTACAAGTTGGCTACCCCCCATAATTTCTGACACCAAAAACATATGGATCGGTGTAGTATATTGAATTGAAAAGACTCCATATTAGTATATTTTTCCTAGGTTGTGATTTGGATTCATCAATAGAATCATAAAGTTGTCACAGAACAATTCTATTATGTGCCTCTCTAAGGTCGTTTTATTGGGCTGTACCATGTCCACATAACAAATTGACCTCGGTACGGCTGATTTCACAAGAAATAGCCATGAGGTCGAAGAAGAAGTTGACTTCTATACCCTTCCAAGTCTTGGTTACTGAGTTGTGCCAACAAGGTGGAGTACATCAGGACACTTCAAGGAACATTGAGTTCATCCCATCTTCGTCCATCAAGATCCAGCAAATTGAGGCAAAATAAAAATTAAAAGAAGCTGAAAGGAGGAGAGTATCTCCGGAAGATACTACCCTACATATCGATCTAGATAAGTTTCTAGCAGAGAAACCTTTACATACTCTAGCCTCTGAGATTTTAGGTACATCTTCACATTTCTCTTCTTCACAAGTCCAAGGTACCATTTCTTCCTCCTAGGCAGCCAATCTTAGTCAGTCGATGAACTTGAAGATAGGGGAATTATCCCGATCCGTTCATGCACGAGCAACCCGATTTGAGCGATCTGTCTCAGGGGTTTGAATTCCTAGTATAAGTTATGCTCTTCTACCACTCAACAAATTCTCATTCATATAATATGCCTTATAATTATCACAACACACAGTAAGGTGAAAACAATAATGTGATATACATGATTCCACAAGAGTTAGCAATGGTAGTCTTCCGTTGTGATTTATACACACCTATATTGATACTTTGTTATGTTCAAACTCTTATGTTATATATGTCATTGCATAACTTATTCAATAAATAGTGCTGTACCGGTGTCCCTCATCGAGGTTGCAGCAATTCATCTTGTTGGCAGATGTATTCCAGCTAATAGACCTCCTCTATAAGAGCGCATCAAACTGGACTACTTTGGTGACTCCAATTGATTTTGAGTTTTACTAAGTCCTTGCTAGATTAGTTTTAGTATTTTATTGTACTTATGTGTAAGGCGGGGTCTATCACGACCTACTCAAAGATTTTGTATCTTTTAGAGGCTTTGTAGACTTATTTATATGGTTTAGTTGCATCATAGAAAGTTTTGGCCTCAATGGCAAAGTGTTGTATATATGTTTTGGTTTCTTTATGTTGGCTCATATCGCTGCATCCAATGTGAACTTGTCAGAAGATTGTTATAGTTAATCGCATAGTAAGAACATGTTAGAGGTTGGTTCTCTCGATCCATTAGGATATTTAGTGGTTGTACCTCTTAATGGTATTTGAGGCGTGATAAAAGTGGTATAACAGCCGGTCATCCCATAGAGTGTATAAAACTGAGTCTTTGTAGAGTATTTCTTATGGATGTGTTGTGCACCATATTTATATACAGGAGGCTACAGGACATGTAAGAGTTGTCTCTTTTCTTTTATTTCGTAGATCTTGAGATAGAACCAATGTTGTAGGTGAATGATATCTAACTTCTTATTTGTTTTATTATAAAAAGATTTTAGTTACAAGAAGTAAAAGTACATGTAAGCGAGTGAGTATGCCTACTCAAGACGGGACCATAAAACTACCACCTAGTAAAGTTGTTCAGAACGATTTTCAAGATGAATCTTTATCATAAACTTCCCCAACACCTCTGTCTCCAGAAGAACTAAGGAGGGAATTTGAACGTAAAGAACCCCCTATTATTGCTATCGTTCATGATTTGTGAATGCAATCCAATTACTGAATTGCATAGTTTGAAGTGATGGACAAAGGCAAGAAAGTCCATTTGCAAGTACTAGTGGTGCAGATAGAAAAAGCAGACACACGGATACATGATTTTCTTAATTTGGACCCTCCATCATTCAACATGTAAGATTCTAATGATGATCCAAATGGCTTTATAAATCAGGTCCAATGCACCATGGATGTTATGCATGTAAGTTGTTAAGAAGCAGTCGAGTTAGAAGCATATAGATTAAAAGGTTTAGTTACAAAGTGGTATGAAGCATAGAAAAAATCTAGGGGAAAAGATTATCCTTAATATAAATGGAAAATTTCAGAAAGGTATTTGTTGATCAGTACTTGACATTAAAGATCCGAGAGGCTCGTACGGGTTAATTCTTAAATCTATACTAAGCAAGTATGAGTGTGAGGAAGTAAAACATAAAATTTCATTCCTTGGACATATATTCTTCTTGTATAGAACATACTATGGAGGATAGACTTTATCGATATATGGATATATTAATATCTACTTAGAGATTGCACCATTACTACGTTGAATACAAATATGGGTATAAAAAGATGCATGTTTTTGAAAAAAAACATTAAGAATCAAAGGCAAAGACGAAATATACAAGAATAAAAAATAGGGCATTTCTAATAAGTCCAGATCCGTGAGGAATTTCACACTATTCAAAGGTCAGATAATGCCTTGGTTCTCTAACAAACCGCCTAGGCCATAATCTTCCTACTCTAAAACTAGTGCCCGCAATAGGTTCAATAGTCTAGAGGTAATCAGTTTTGATGAAGAGGTAAAAGCTCAGGTTCACGAACAGAGGGTTATCAAGAGACGGGAAGTATGAGCCAATCAATACCTCCTAGATAATCTTGTAAATAATATGGAATAAATCATTTAGGTCCACATTTGTTTGGGATAAATGGTTGTTTTTTGTGTGGTACACAAGGTTATATGATGAGATATTTCCTTTATAGGGGCGTAGGTGGTGTGGCACAACCTACTAGATCACTTGATGAATCCTCATCATCAACACCTTTTTTTGGTAGGTGACAGGCACCTACGCATCATGGTAGAGGATGTAGTGGAGCAGCTAATTCTCGTTGAGTTTAGAATAGAGCATATGCTCTATGGAATCGACCAAATTTGGAAGCCTCGCAAGATGTGGTTGCATGTACATTGTCCATATTTTCACATAATGTATATGCATTAATTGATTTGGGGTCGACATTGTCATATGTTACTCCATTGATTATGGATAGTTCAAAAGAACAAAAGAATTATTAGTTAAGCTATTTGAATTATCTACACTGATTGGTGAGTTTTTATACCTAGAAGGGTTTATTGTAATTGAATATGAATTTTTTATGACCGTGATACATTAGATTATCTTATTGAGCTAGGAATGGTAGATTTTGATGATATAATGGGTATGGATCAGTTATCTTCTAGTTATGCGACAGTTTATTGTCTAACTAATATAGTGCATTTTTAGTTTACAAAAGAGGCACTCCTTGAATGTAAAGGTAATATCATGATGCCAAAAGGTAAATTTATTTCATATCTTAAGGAAAATAAGATTATGTACAAATGATATATATTTTATCTGGTTATAATGAAAAATATTGATCCAAAGCCATAAACTCTTCAAGTTATTCCTGTGGTAAATGAATTTCCCGATGTATTTCTTGAAGATGTTTCGGTTTTGCCTCCACAAAGATAAGTAGCGTCTTTTATTGATGTGATTCCAGATACTCAACCTATCTCCATCCCTACATATAGAATGTCCAAGGAAGAAATACTTGAGTTGAAGAAGCAATTAAAATACTTATTAGAAAGAATGATACATAAGGCTGTTATGTCTTCAAAGGGAGCACAAATTTTTTTGTTTGAAAGCGCGATGTCTCTTGAAGAACGTGTATTGACTACAAGCTATTGAATAAGGTAATGATTAAGAAAAAATATCCTCTCACTAGAATTAATGAATTCTTTAATCAGTAAGAAGGTGCTATGTGTTTTTCAAAGATCGGCTTGAGGTAGGGATACTAGAAAGTAAGGGTTAAAGAGGAAGATACTCCCAAGATAGCTTTTCGGACACAGTAAGGTCAATTTGTGTTATTAATCATTTCATTTAGTCTAAAAATTCACCATTGGCTTCTATGGATTCGATGAATAAGGTATTCAAGACATTTTTATATGTGCTCGTGATGGTATTTATAGATTACATTTTAATGTATTCAGGATAAGAAAAGGACCATGCGAATAACTTGCAACAGGTTTTACGAATTCTTCATGATTGAATGTTTCATGAGAATTTATCTATTTTATTTTTATATGAGGCATTCTTAGGTTATATTGTATCTAATTAAGAAATAACGATTGATAACCAAGAGATAGAAGCGGTGAAAACTTGACAAAACCTACAACACCTTCAGAGGTTCCTAGTATTAATGGATGGTAGGTTATAATAGAAGGTTCGTTAAATTATTTTCTTACACATGAACACCCTTAACATACCTAACACACAAAGAAAATAAGTTTTGGAGTGATGCATATGAAAGAATCTTCCAAGTGTTGAAGAATAAATTCACTTCTACACATGCGTTGGTACTTCTAGAAGGAACGAAAGGGTATGCAGTGTATTGCTATGCTTTGAGAGTGGGCTTAGGATGTTTATTGATGCAAAATGGAAAACTGATAACTGGTGAATCAAGGGAAGTTGCGGCCACATGAGAAAAGTTAACCAACCCATGATCTAGAGCTAGAAGAAGTGTGCTTTCTTTGAAGATATAGCGCCACTACCTGTACGTAGTTCATACTAACATATATAATTATACAAGATTTCACAATATATCTCTAAGTAGAAGACCAGGATTTGATGCAACAAAGGTGGCTTGAGTTATTAAAAGATTATGACATTGATATTTTCTCTCATCCTTGGAAAGAAAATGTGGTAGCGGATGCTTTATGTCGAAAGATGATTGCAAGCACTTATGAAATGTTCACGGGAAGACATGAGATAACCAAAGATATTTACCAACTATCTAGCTTAAGGTTTTGCCTTCTTTAATCTCCAAAAGAAGAGGTTATTGTGCAAAATGCAGCAGAATCCTCTTTAGCATTATAAGTGAAAGTGAAGAAGAACTATAATCCTATTCTATTACGACTTATGGAGAATGCACAATATGGTATGAAAAAGGAATTTTAGCTTACGCAAGAGGGAGTACTTAGATGTCAAAGTATATTGTTTGTACCTAACATATATGAATAATGTAAGAGGATTATGATGGAAGCATCTCAATCGAGATATTTTGTATAACTGGGGTCAACTAAAATGTATTATGAAATAAAATAAATGTATTGATGGGGAACAGGAAGAAAAACAACGGAATTAGTGGCTCAATGTCAAAATTATCGACATGTAAACACAGAGAACCAAAAGTACGAAGGTTATATGAAGCTAATAGAACTTCCAATTTAGAAGTGGGACATGATCAACTCTGTTTGTTTAACTGTTTTTGTCTCTCTCATTTCGTAAGTTTTACTGCATATGGTAATACTTGATACACACACCAAAGAAGTGAACTTTTTGCCGGCAAAGACTACTTATACATCTCAAGAGTATGTAGGGTTGTATATTAAGGAGATATTTCCACTACATGGAGTGCCAATCTCTATAATATCTAATAGAGAATCTCAATTCGCTGCAAACATTTGGATGTAATTTCAGAAGAGTTAGGGAAGACAAGTAGATTTATGTACATACTTTCACCTTCAACTAGTAGATCAAGGAGAACCTACAATGGTAGAACTTGAGGATACGTCACAATCTTATATATTATACTTCAAAGGTACTTTGGCTGATCTTTTTCTGTTGGTTGAGTTCACATACAACAATAGCTATCATTCAAGTATTAAAATAGCACCTTAGGAATCTTTAAATGGTAGAATATAT
The DNA here is from genome assembly GCF_036512215.1 of Solanum lycopersicum. Taxonomy (NCBI): domain Eukaryota; kingdom Viridiplantae; phylum Streptophyta; class Magnoliopsida; order Solanales; family Solanaceae; genus Solanum; species Solanum lycopersicum. The sequence continues at coordinate 12,317,389 of NC_090808.1, read as the reverse complement.
AGATCCCCGATTGGCTGGTTCAAAACAAGTGAAATTGCCTTATTTGGGCAAGACCATGTTCATCATGCTATGCAATATGTGAAAGTGAAACAACAGCCACTAGAAATAGCTCAAAGTCAACATATATCATATGTAGATATCAGAAGGACAATACTAGAATTTTCCAAAGAGGATAGGGTGTTCTTGAAGGTCTCACCAGTGAAAGAGGTGTGAGGTTTCGTAAAAAGGGAAAGTTGAGTCCATTCTATATAGGTCCATATAACATTATTCGAAGAATTTGCCATGTTACGGATGATTTACGCCTACCACATGATTTTTAAACTGTTCATCAAGTGTTTCATTTGTAAATGCTTCGAAAGTGCATAGGTGACCCATCTCATTTTACTCTTATTGAAGACGTACAGGTTACAAGAGATATCATGTTTGAAGAAGTACCAATTAATATTCTGGAAAGACAAGTTAGGAAATTATGAAATAAAGAAGTATCTTATGTAAAATGTATGATAGATGAACCAACAAGTAGAAGAAATTACATAGGAATTGAAGTGTACTCCTCTCTTCTACACCAATAAGATAGATGAGAATGTTGAGTTGAGACGTTGACAAGTAAGTACAAGTCTATATGTTTAATGTGATCAATAGTAGTACTAACTTAGGCTTGAACTTGTTTGTGATGGATAACCATGCTAACATTCAAGGACGGACGTTTTAATGGGCGAATGATGTAATAGCCTGTATTATGTATATTTTTCTTCCATTCTTGTGATACTTCACATAGACATATGTTATATGTGAGGGACAATGTTTATTGTATTATTAGAATATGTTTAAACTTGCTCGAAAGGTAATGTGATGCCTTGCATGTTTCAACATGTGTACTATAAGATAACTCCAATGGGAGTATTTAAACATGAGATGGTAAAGTGTTAATTGAGCTTAATGTATATATAACGACCCGAGAGTACCCCCTTGAATTTAGAGCATTCTAAAAATAGAACACGGCGTACTTGACCTCTCGGAGGTCTTGTACAAGCCCTTTTGACATCGTTCATTTCATACATACGTGAAAAGTAGTGTGGCGTTAAAACTTTTAACAAAATAGTAATACTTCAAAATATCGCTTTAGATAAAAAAACATAATAAAAGGCTAAGTCTCGAAGTCGCCATCTTAGACATACAAATATATTGGGACACGATCCATACTTCAACAAATAGAAAATATCTATGTTTATTGGAATACTTTAAATAAGGAAATATAAATGTCATGATGTCCTCGAATCTACTGAGGACATACCAACTTTTGCTTGAATAAAATGCTTAAAGAAGCTTCACTCCGAGACACCTCTCAAATGCCACCTACACCTTTACAGCTAGAAAAAATGTATGGAATTAGTACATTCCAAGTACTAAGTATGGTGTGATGCATAAAATCATTATGAAAGGACATTTGTATTTAACATTCTCTTTTGAGTAAAACCTCATATCATAAGTACAGAACTACACATAACACAAACACCACATGTATTACACAAGATCACTTCAAAACACATTTGCATGAAACCCTCCTACCAAAGGTGATTCTAAGGTTCACTTCAGTGAGTTATGAAAGGACCTCCCATACAATCCTTTCACACACACCAAAGAGATCCTATAGACTACTAAGATAATATTATTTCCATTTAATTAATTAAACTCCTTACCTATAATTACTCTAAGATTCACCTAAGTTAGACATGAAGAGACCACCCATACACCATCTTTAAGCCTACCTATGCAATCTTCAATGCTAATCTAGATAAGTACCTTTTCATTAACATAAATTTACTTTAGACATTATGTCAATTATAACATTTAATATACATTCTCCAATTAATTACTTTCACATAATGGTCTTGGAGAAGACCTAGGGAGTCACATACTAACATAATCAAATCCTAGTCGTACAATGTCTATATCGTAACACTCCGAAAGTCTAATACGTGTTATAGACCTTAATATATATTTCAAAAGGTTTAGAAACTGTTTTAGGGTCAATTATAATGTATTTGAGTCATTTAGAAGTCTAGAAATCAAAAAGTCAAGGAACGTCCATGACTTCTGAAAACTAATTCAATGAGGTGTTTGTGTGCCTTAGCTTATTTGACAAAGTTTATGGGACATAAAATGATGAATTTTTTTAGAAGGGTGTATGACATGTATTAGAGTTTGTTCATAGCCGAAACGTCCGTGTACGAATCCCCAAGAAACAACATAGGGCCCATGTTGAGAACCCTTGCATTTGTGTCGAAGGCTCCCTAAGGCAGTGTCCACAAACGACTTGCCAGCAACTTATCGTGGTCCAATCGAGGGGCATCGATTGTGTATATTGATGAAAACTTAGAATATTTGGCAAAAACTGTAATTTAACCAGTCTCTGACAAAAACTACGGATAAACAGGACAGAGGGTCCTGTGGTCGTCGATTGACAAATGTGGCGTGGACGCAGAGTCGTGTGTGAGGCACTATTTTTTCTACACTTTTGTAAGTTAGTTAGATTAATTAATTAGGTGGTTAGATAATTATATAGGGGTTAAGGGAGGTCTAATTAACTTTATTAAAAACCTATCTTAAGACCCTAACCTAATTAAACTAACCTAACCCTCATAATTTTTGAAACCCAAATTGCTCTTCCTTCTATCTTCATGCTCTCCTCAATGTAGAAGAAAACCATAGAAGGTTAAGTTCAAGGAGGTTCTAGTAACGAAAAAATTAGTTTATCCATCAATATTCATCAAATATCAAGGTACGGGATTCGTTTTACCTTTGGGATCTCTTTCCCCAAAGGGTTCCTCCAAATTGATTTCAAAAAGTTGAGTTCTAAGTAGGTTTTCTTCCAATACGAAATTCATGTTGTAAATTGCTTTGTTTATGATTTATTTTGGATATTATGAGTATATTAACATTTATAATGGTTAGATTATGCTAATTATTTATGCATTGTCCTAGTTTGTCGAAGATGACCTATTACCCTTAACATTGGGTTATGATCTTTAATTGAATTGTATAGTATTGATTCGATTGGCTTGGTTAGTGTGTGAATTAATATCATATGATGTTATTTTGATAATTATGAGTATATATTGATACATTGTAATTCAATTATTCTAGTTCTTCAGTAGTTTACCGAGATGGTAAAGTAGACTATGAACTTGATCTAAGTCACTAATTCGAGGCTATCAACTAGTGATGAATTGTTGTATAATGATTCAATTTGCCTTTTTATTATGTTGGCTACTATTATTTTATGTTATTGCACCATTATTGAGTTATGTTGGTTGTTGATGTTAAGACCTTGATGCTGACATTGTGAAGGAAATTGAGTAAGTCTTGTGATCTCTATTATTTACTTCAAATGAAGTTACTTGTGATTATGTGATGATATTGTATTGAAGTATATCTTATATAATGATTGATAGGGTTTGTGTTATGTTTAATTAAAATGCCTTAACTATGGTTTTTAAGGTGTTGGCTATGATGTAAATTCTATAAGGATGGTGATAACTTACAAATGTGCCTTATTATGAAGTGATAAGTAAATGTGCTAATCTTTGAAAAAAAATAATAGTCATGCGATTGTTGTTGATCTATGATGATGATGATTATACAAGGGGTAGACCCTATGACCTACACTATCCTATGACGATTAATAAATGTATTAAATATATTTCAAAAGGGACTTTAGCTTAGCATCGAGAGAAATAGAGTGAGAAGTGTCTTTTCCCACATAGGGGAGGTAGGATCACAAATGTACTGTTCAGATTGGACTATAATTCATATAGTATAAAGAGAGTCCCAACTATATATCCTAGTTCTTTCAATGTTCATGTTTTGGAATTACTTTGGCAAATAGTCTGCCTTCCTTCGATGTAGGATTTTATGACACCAGATTCCACATTGGCTCATGCGGTCTATTTCATTTAAGTAAAGATATTCCCAAAAGTAAAATAACGAAATAAAATGGTTAACTAAGATAAATTGAGAGGTGTGACTTAGTCTAGATAGGGGTAGGTGACTCTACCTATACATTGCACTAGTTATACTTAAGGAAAGTCTTAGAAAGATGTTGTTATGTATGTACGTGCTTATAAATATAAATTATATGTATATGATGATCTTACATGTTGATGCCACCTTATGATGTTGAATTGACTTTGAATATATGTTTGGTCTGTAATGCTAAAAGTATGATGATGATGTTTACTCTTAATGATATGCTATGTGAAGTTGAACTATGGTTATGGTTCTTGTTAGGTCTGCTTGATTGATTAAAAGTTATGAGGCTTTTCTTAGTCATTGCATTAGTGAACTTAATAAGAGTTAACGATTAAAACTTATTGCTTTGATTATGTTGAAATGAACTCTTATCCATGCTTGTTGACATTATAACTTAATGTTAAAGTTGTCTTGACTGTATGTTCAAGTATGTTGATATGCTTATTGATTTGACTAGACTTAGTATTGTTTGTCTGGTGGTGTATAATATCTTGACTTAATGAATGTGTCTTATTAATTGTATGGTATTCTTGTATGTGCATAAAGGTTTTTTCAAAGGAAATTGCATATTTCAATGAAATGTCTCTTTTTAGCATGATCATATGTTGTTTTTGCATATGGTCTCAAACTTAGTACAAGTGATATACTAACCCCATGTTCTCCCTTTTCCCCAACATTTTAGGTTCCACTCATTAAAAGTCTTTTGAGACGACTTTGAAGGAAGACTTGAAATTCTCACTCATCCAAGTTGGGTAGGTCCTCAGTTTCTGAGGGCGATGCCATTATTAAGCTATTAATAATTTTATAGTTATAAGACTTGTAGTTCTTTCCTTTTCATTTGAGTATTAAAGATTGTATAGAGTATATTTGTATTTTATTGTATTGTAATACTTTTGTTTAGATGGTTATAAGATGAGACATCTGGTTTTAAGACTATGTTTTATCTTATATATATGTGTGTGTGTGTGTATACACAAACACACACACACACACACATACACACACACACACACACACACACACACACACACACACATATATATATTTATATATGTACACACACACACTCTCTCTCTCTCTCTCTCTCACACACACACACACACACACACATATATACATGTGTGTGTGTGTACGCGTGTGTGTGTTTGTGTGTGCACAATAAAAGTAAAAGACTAAGTAAGCTTCATATACAAAGAGTCTATGTATACTCGATATATATATATATATATATATTGTGTTTATGGTAGAGTTATATGTAAACCCCAAAATAGATAAAGTGCTTTTAAATTTTTCTGCAAATTAACCTATGAATGTAATGATGTAGGCTTAGAAGCTAGTCTTATTCCTTGATGAGGACGGCGACGCCGGTTACGTCTAGGGGTGCTCCCCGAATATGGCAAACTTTGTAACAGATCATGATGTTGAATATCTTAAGAGTCAATTTCACACTTAACCACGTTATGGAGATTCTTATTCATAATTTTAACGTGCGCACACTTATGAGTAAGAAGCTATATGATGTTTTGGAAAATCTCATATTGTTGGAAATCTAATTTTGTGCTTCGAGAGTCTTGGCTCTATGTGCCTTTAGCATCTAATCTTTTGATTGTGATTATAGGCAATGAATACTCCAAGAACATCCACTCAGAGACTTTGATGAAGAAATTGCGAATGTGGGAATTTCTCCCTAAGGAAATCATGTCCCCTCTTGAAGGAGTTGCTAATGATGACCAAGCTCCGGTCAATCCTACAATATTGACGGATGGTGACATAAGGGATGCCTTTCTCCAAATTGCCCATGTCGTTACTATTCAAGCAAAATCCGTCACTACTCAAGCTCAAGACCCATGACGGCCCAAAATATCCAAAAGATTTTACCTCAAGAAAACCAACATGTTGGTGCCATCGCCTACCGTTTGAGGAATTTCAATGGGTTGAATCCTCCTACATTCTTTGGGTCCAAAGTTAAGGAAGACCTCCAAGAGTTTATTGATGAAACCCACAAGATCCTATATGCTATGGTGTTGACTACTACTTAAAAGGCCTAGTTAGATATTTACCAACTAAAATATGAGACCCAAACCTTGTACGTCCAATGCAGAGAGAATAGGCCTTTAAAAGATGGACCGGTGACATGGGAGATATTCAAGAAGGCTTTTTTTGATAGGCTCTTACCTAGGGATAAGAGGGAAGTCAAAGTGGTGGAATTCATCAACTCTCGTCAAGGAGGTACGAGTGTACTAGAATACTCTTTGAAATTCAATAATTTGTGAAAGTATGCTCCTTCTTTGGTTTCCGATTCAGAGATGAAATGAGCCACTTTGTGATGGGAGTGTCAGATTACTTGAAAAAAATAATGTCATTCGTCTATGGTACATGACAATATGAACATTTCTTGTCTCATGATTTATGATCAACTAGTGGAAGAGAGAAGGTCTAAGAGAAAGAGTACAAATCTTAAGAGGGCAAATTCTTTTGATAGTGGTTCTTCAAAGGGTAGGATTGATATTCAAAACAATACAAGATTTAATAAAAGGTCTTCTAATTAAGTTCCTACTAAATTTCCCAAGGTTCATGATGATAGGGTATCTAACCTTAAGTCTCAAAAGAATAGAGGTACTAGTTCACCATGAAATAAGCTAAATAAACTTGTGGAAAGTATAGCAAGAAGTATTATGGTGATTTCCTTATTGGGACGGACAATTGCATTAGTGTGGCAAGATTGTCCACAAGGTTAGGGATTTCACAAATGTGAAGGGGAAATACAAAGGTAGCGGGCAAGTTAGTGGTTCTAATGTTGATGCTTCGAAGAAGAATTACTTTTACTCTCTTTTCTCTAAAGGTTAGTAAGAGACTTATCCCGATGTGGTAACCCATATGTTGAAAGTTGTCACATCTGGAGAGCACCCTCTACATCTGACCGGAGTCGTCCTCTTAGAGCACTTACACAAGCCCTTAGCATTCGTCATAACATGTCATCAGTTAAAATAGTGGAAAAATTGATTTTTTTAATACTATGTGAAGCATACTTAGACCTCATATTTAACCATCATGAAAAGATATGTACCGATATTCTGAAAGTTGTCTCATAAAAACCTATCTAAAGATACGAATATAGACTTAGTGAATCAAAGTCAATTTTTCATATAGGACTGAATACAAAATAATCCATAGAATGTAAACGGAATCAAAAGTATTCTTAATAACTACTAAAGTCTTCATAAAATAGAATAATAAAACATAGTATCCCCGTACATAAGGACCTACCAACACTTGAAGAAAGAGTTCCAAGATTCTTCAATAGACTTTCTTAATCTTCAATGGCCAGACCCTACATTCGTAGTAATATAAAGTAATGGGGTTAGTACGCCACATGTACTAAGTATGGGTATATGAACATAACATTTAATGACCTGCATGAAAAATATTATTTCTCAGAAATCATGTTAAGTCATTTGAAAATCTTCAATGCACATACCGTAGAACATATACAAATAAAGGAGTCGATCAACATAATACATGATCATAATCAAAGACATGTTATCATAGAGTCATGTTAACATTTCATTTTTAATAGGTTATATAAACGTACCATACAAAACACCTACAAATGATCATTTCCCCAACCTACAAGTGCAATGGTCATGTGAAGCCCCATAACCCCACGCAACCAAGTAAATAAGATAGGAGACCATATGCTAATCTTTTCTTCATATAACTTGAAACATAAGTAGTCATTGATTCATAGAGCAATATATACCAATAACATGTTCAATAACGTAACAAACTTTATATAAGAGTTACAAACATGTGTCTTAATAAACATACCTTTCATGTTATTATATTACATAAGAACAATCTCCTAAGACTCTCCTTTGAGTCAACTTGTCCAATAACTAGGTAGAGTCACATACCCCTACATATACTAAGTAGACTCTTCAAGTCACCCCAGTCAACGTCCATTTACTTGTATTTCATTTTATTTGAGAGAATATTCTCCTTAACTGACATATGTGTGCTAAACATTGAATCTGGTGCGATAAAACCCCATACCGAATGAAGGTGGTCTACCGCCCAAAGTATAACCAAACATGAGATAGCATTCTAGGTGGATCCACTAGCTAGTATCTTATGGTGAAAACATAGTTCAGGAACTAGGAGATTTATTAGAGACTCATAGTCCCATATTACATGGAATCCTCTATCTCATGAGAGTCATTGTGAACCTACCTTCTAACAAGGGAAGAGACACCTCTAATATCTAGTTCACTCGTTGCTAAGGTAAAGTCCATTTTTGATTAAACATTACGTCATCACTTATTCATAAATCTTATCATAAGTAATAGAGTTAACTCGTTGTATAAACATGATCATAAGATATTTTGGATTACATGAGAATTTCCTTTCGTCGTAACCCTTCATTTCGGGGATTAACATATCATAAATCATCTTGTGTAAGGCATTGAGGAGAATATCATAAACTTGCATTATCATATTTTTTTCATGATATGATAAATTAAAATATTCATAGGCTAACATATATTCATAGCATCATCATACATAGTTTATTAGCATTGCAACATCATTTATAGTCTAACATAAACATCATTGAGTGATCACAACTTTAGAAGACATACCTCTTAATTCTAAGATCCTTATTCAAGAAATTAAATTAAATATACAATAACCATACAAAAATATAGTGAAATATTCAATAGAATAATCAATACTAACTCTTCAACTCATAAAAAAGACTAGTTCGTAAAGTAGAATAAGGGAAAAGGTCATTTAGGAGTTCATTCGAGTAATAGTCCTGATCCCAACAATTACATGTTATTAAGTAGTAGGTATACCCCATTTGAAACCATCAATTTAATAGGGGACATGCTTCACACGAAATTCAAGCATTACAAGTCAAACATTCAAAAATATATACTCAATCAACCATAGGAAACAATTATTTTTTTCATGGATAAGCATAAATTTAGATTTACAAAGAAAACCCATTTTGTATACTAAAAACCCTAGGATTTAAATTTCATTAAAACTATATTTGAAAGGACCTCTTGGGGAAAGGAATTCCAAGAGTGAAGAACTCATACCTTATTAACGAACAATCCACGTACTGTGGAAGAAAATCTTGAAGTGTTCGCCTTCTTCCTTTAGTTTTTTTGTTCTTCAATGGAGTTTGGAAAGAGAGCGTTCATGAGAGACATAAGAGAAATTAATTTGATTTGGTTTAAGTGTGTAAAAAGTTGTCTAAAACTGACCTATAATCAATATCTTGTCTTCCAGGCTGATTTATAATTAATATATAGTCTTCCTATAAAATACCCAAAATACCCTTCAATTGAATGGGTATTTTTGTGAAGTTAAATTACCAAAAATACGACTTTACAGAATCGGGGAAGTGGCTGCACGTTGCGGCGATAATTCCCTTTTTTTGTTCTATATTTTGGGTCAAGGCAGTGTGCCTCGTGACAGACTCACGTTCCCATGTTGCACCCTCAACTAGATGATTCTTTCATATTGCCTTTACGGAAGCCATTTCTTTATTCCATAACTTTTTTGACTTTCCTATCACAAATTTGATCTAGAACATCCTCATAGGAGATTTTATCCTTCATACCAAGACCATTAATAGAAATAATAGGCTCGGTATCACCGATACACTTCTTAAGCATGGAAAGAAGGAAAACTAGATGAACCGAAGCCAATTCACTAGGAAGTTTCAATTCATAGGCAACCTTACAAAACCTTTGCAAGATTTCATATGGACCCACATAACGAGTACTGAACTTGCCTTTCTTTCAAAATCTAACCACCCTTTTCATAGGCAAAATTTTAAAATACACTTTATCAGATTCTTCAAACTCCAAATTCTTTCTCCTATGATCGGCATAAGACTTTTGCTGACTAGAGGACGTTTGCGACCGGTTCCTTATGATATGAACTTTCTCAAACAATCCAATAGGAGACCTATACCTCCTACCATACATGGCTTCATAGGGAGCAATGAAGATGGATGAATGAAAACTATTATTATAAGCAAACTCCACCAAAGGCAATTCCTTATCCCAATTTCCCTTGAAATAAATAATACAAGGTCTAAGCATATCGTAAAGGGTTTGAATAGTACGCTCCATTTGATCATCTGTTTGGGGATGAAAAGCGGTGTATAACTTCACCTTAGTACCCTACCTTTCTTGGAATGACCTCCAAAACCTAGATATTAATTGTGCACCACTATTCGATATGATGGATAAAATAACACCATGGCGACATACAATCTCATCCATGAAGATCCTTTCATAATCCTATGCAAAATAGGTAGACTTGATGGGAATGAAATGAGACGATTTGGTCAACCTATCCACAACCACCCATATAGGATCATATTCCTTTTTTGTCAAAGTCAAACCTACCACAAAATCCATAATGATGTATTCCAACATCAAAATAGCAACTTGGATTTGTTGTAGTAAACCACCCGGCTTTTGGTGTTCGTTTCTCACTTGTTAAAAATTTGGACACTTAGCACCAAATTTCGCTGTCCTTTTTCAAACCTTCCCAACAAAACACTTCCCTAAGGTCATGGTACAACTTTGTAGAACCTGGATGAATGGAATAGTAGTACCCATGAGCTTCCTCAAGGATCCGGTTCCTCAAACCATCTACATTAGGAACACACAACCTTCCTTGATACCACAAGACATCACCCCCCATGGAGAATGACTCATTAAGCTTACCAAGAAACAATTCCTTCAACTCCATCAATGGTTGATAAATGTGTTGTTTGGACTTACCTCTACTACCAAAGATGACTCAGAGTTATGATGGACCATAAAACCACCATTTGGCGAATAATCGAACCTCACACCCAATCTAGCCAACCTATGAACATCTTTCACTAGGTATTTCGTGGCATCCTCTACGTCACACACACTACCAATGGTCATACGTCTTAGAGCATCCAAAACCACATTGGCCTTGACAGCGTGATTGAGAAAACTCATGTCTTAATACCTTAGACGAGAGGCTGGCTTGAGCCATTTTGAAGATAGCATCCCTTATTTCACTATCCATCAAATGAGGATCGACCGAAGCTTGGTAATCATTCGTATATGAGGAACTTGATCACCACTAATATGATCTCCTATATTCAAAATCTTTTCTTCAAGTCTTTGTGCCACATTCCTTTGAGTATTCATTGCCTATAATCACAATAAAAGATTAGATGCAAAAGCACATAGAGATAATGATCTTGAGGCACGATATTGGACTTCCAAGGAATTCAGAGTTTCGTAAGCATCACATAGATTCATATTCTAAGTGTGCTGCGCTTAGCAATTATGAATACGAACCTACATGAGTGTGGTTAAAAGATACATCGACTCAAATATATTAAAATTCATACTCTCATTCAAAGTTTGTCACATCCGAGAATACCCCCTAGACGTAAGCTTCATCGTCGTCCTCTTTGAGGTTAATATATCGTGGTTTCATGGTATTTTTAATGATTTTTCCTTAAGTTTAGTGTGTGTCCAAAAGCATTTTTGTATTGATTTTTATGTAAGTTTCTCTTTATTTGCAGGAAATCTTTCTAAAGATGAACGCTGATGTTTTTGAGCAAGAAATATACATAAAAGTTACCACCTACAGAGCTTGTGACGGTCCGTAGGTGGCATCATAATGAAGATGCTGAAGGAAGACGGGAAAGTCTGACCTAAGTGTGGGATTATGAAGTTCATGATGGACCGTCATAGCCACGACGATCCGTCCTACTAGTTCGTCATGATGATTAGAGAGTAGTCCAGTACCCAAATTCCAAGAAGTTTAAGTGTTATGGAACGGAGACCCTCGACAGCCGTCGTGCTTGGTACAGTCCTTCATACTTGTTCATCGAGGTAATGAAGAAAGAAGCAGAAGGATTTGTAAAGTATAGGATGACGGAGTCCATGACGACCCATCATGATCATGATGGCCCGTCATGATCATGATGGCCCGTCGTGACCACGGCGGCCCATCACGAGGTCCGTCGACCCAGCCACGTTTTGACAGATTTTTAGCAATTAGAGTCCTTCTTTTATTAGGTTTTTGTTTTTTTATAAATAGTTCGAAAAAACTCATTTTTGGAGTTAGATTCTCTTATGTTAGACTCTTTGTTATAAGACATTGTGATTGTTATACTTTTAGAGAATCTTTAGTCCTCGATTAATTTCAGCAATTGATGCACTTTTTCTGGAATTGATTGTTGGTGCGTTTGTTGATTAATCAAGTGAACTTCTGGATTTTGTTCTTTCTCATTGAAGTAAGTGAATGAATTATTATATTACATATATGTATATTGTGATTACGACTATGGCTAACTAAACTCCATAACTAGGGTTGTGGGAACCATGGGTGAATAATGAGCTAAAATCTAACTAAAATAACAATTCTAGAATAGGGTCTTGCATGTATTGATAATTCTTTCGTTTAGAAGCATTTTTAATGGATGGTAAACGTTAGATCTTGCCTTAATGCTAATTTCCTGACCAAGGAGGTAGATAATAGTAAAAGGAGTATCAACATAGATTTAGTGTATATGATTTAATAGGCTCTTATTGATTTGTACGAGGTAATAACTTTGTCAAATATCGAATACAATGCTTAATATGAGGTAAAGGTAAGGTTTACTACAGCAACACGTAGCCGGACCAAGGTGTGGAGTGAAATTTTGTAGATGTCGGACCAAATCTTTAGAAATACATAACATATCACTTTGCATGAAAGATACTAGGAAAGAATTGTTACAGTTAGAATTAACAAGTTAGGAACCCGTGGGAACACTTAAACCCTAGTTACTTTTATTAATGGATTAAACTCCAATATTTGAATCTGTTAGTTGTTTACTTTTACATGGTTAGTTATTTTCATCCATTTAGAAATAAAAAACCCCTTTTATTGTCTTTTGTTTTCTAAGGAAATAATTAACTAAATAATTGTAATAATAGATTAAAGTGAAGTATGAACTATATTCACCGTGGGAACAATCCGAACCTCATTAGTTAGGTTCTTTACTTGATACGACCACGTACTTCTTAATTGAGAAGTAAGTTTTAGGGTATCAAATTATGGCGCCGCTGCCGGGGAAAGTAGCTTTTAGATTAACTTAAACTTATTACTAATGTTTAATCAATATTTTCATGATTTTACTTTTCTATTATTTTTTATACTTGCAGAACTATCTTTGTTGTATGCCAAATACACGGAGGAAAAGAGAAGCCTTATTTTCCTACGATCACGAATTAGAGCGTACACTATGCAACATGAATTGAAACTTGGGTATTAAGGATGACGATCCAAACCAGAACATCCCAGCTCCGGTTGATGGATGATCCGGGTGAAAATTACCAAAGGGGACAAAATCCCGGTCCACGTCCTCAAGAATACTATAGTGGCTCTGATAATATAGCAGAATCTGATGGGACACTTTTCTTCCCCCCTCTACCACAAGGCCAAACCTTTATGGTAACTAGTAGTCTGATGCAAAGGCTCATTGCTAGAGGTTTGTTTTCTAGGCTACCTTCTGAGGATCCACATGCGCATAAAGCTAAGTTAAGGACAGTGTGTAAAAGCTGTGTAGGGAGGCTTGATTTGGATTTGAACGTAATGGGGCTAAGAGTCTTTCTTCTCTCACTGACGGGAGAGGCTGCCATTTGATTCACTGATCTCCTTTATAACTCAATTTTCACTTGGAACCAACTAAGGGACATTTTCTTAGCACGTTACTACCCGGTCTCAAAGATACTAAACCACAAAGACAAAGTGAACAACTTTGGGGAACTACCAGAAGAGTCGGTTAGTAGTTCTTGGGATAAATTCACTTAATTTTTTAGAATTGTCCCCAATCACCGCATAGATGATGAGTCACTAAAGGAATACTTCTATTGGGGATAGGATGATGGTAATAAAGCGATGTTGGATACTATAGCGGGTGGTTCTTATTGGGAGTGTCCTTATGCTGAGATTGCCAAAAAGTTAGAGAAAATCTCCTGAACAATAAAGGTTGGAGTACTAGGAAGTCAGATACTAGGATAAATACCTTCGCAGTGCAATCCACTTACAACCTAGCAACAGATGAGATTTGTGAAGAGATTGCTCAGATGAGAAATGAACTTGGATTGGTATTGAAACATATCATTGAGGGTGGAGAAAAGATAAATGTAGTTAACTATTTGTCTAAACCACCACCACCAAATGATGAATGCTATTATGATGCAAATTCCTATACGGTAAATGAACATACTCGAAGTTTCCAACCGAGTGCCCAAGTCTCAGATTAGGAGAATTGGCACCAAGTTTAAGGAAACCAAGGTCGGATCTATGGTAACTATAACTGTGAGGGTCATTATGTCCGAGATGGAAACTACAACCGCGGCAACAACTTCAATAGTGGTAACTATGGTATCAGAAATTATAGGAATGGGACCTATGTCCCTCCTCAAAATTGTGAAGTTACTCCTAGAGATGGTGGAGATATCATGGCGCGAGTTGAGGATATGTTGCACAAAATAATGAGGAGGTTCGATGTTAGTGATTAGAACATTAAAGAGTTAATGAGAGATTTAGCAGGTATTGGGCAGAAAATCGATACACATGCAATATCGATTAAGCAGATTGAGTTGCAAATGGCCCAATTATCTGCGACTGTGAATAAATGGCAACCTGTCAATCTTCCTAGCAACATTGTCCAAAATCCAAAATATGATGGACACTGTATGACAATCACTATTTGGGGTGGTAAGAAAACCATTGACCCACCTGTGCTTTCTAATAGGGAAAAGGTGATAAAAGATAATGATAAAGTTGTAGAGGTTAGTGGTGAAGTAGAAGATAACACTGGAAAATATATTGAAGTGCCTACAAAGGTAACTCCCATGCCTAGAAAAATACCCCCTTTCCTCTAAGATTAGTGAAAAAGACCGAGGATGGTAACTATCGGCGTTTTATAACAATGTTGAAGCAATTTTCTATCAATGTCCCTTTGGTAAAAGCTCTAGAACAAATGCCCGGTTATGTCAAGTTTATGAAAGATCTAATTAAAAAGAAAACATCGGTCACTTTCGAGGATGATGATACAATGCATCATTGTAGTTCTATTGCTACATGATCTCTAGTACAAAAGAAAGAAGATCCGGGTGCGTTCACTATTCCTTGTATAGTCGAGTCATTACATTTTGCGAAAGCATTATGTGATCTAGGGGAAAGAATAAATATCATGCCACCTCGATTTACAAGAACTTGGGTTTGGGTGATCCAAAGTCGCTTGCGATGCGATTACTGATGGCCAATCGAACAGTAAAAAGGCCTATAGGGATAATGTACAATGTGCTAGTAAAAGTGGAGTTGTTCATATTTCTAGCGAATTTTGTTGTTCTTGATTGTGAAGTCGACTTTTAAGTGCCTATTATTCTTGGGAGGCCATTCCTAGCTAGCGGAAGAGCCTTAGTTGATATGGAAAAGGGGAAGATGAAATTTCTGTTGAACAATGAAGAAGTGACCTTCAACATTTGTAGGTCCATGAGGCAAAGTGGTGAGCTCCAATCGGTATCTGCTATATCTTACATAGAAAAGATGAAGAAGCACCATTACATAAAAATTGAAAAATGAGAGTTTATGGTTGGGGATTTGGTATTTTTACACAATTCTAGGTTGCGTTTGTTTTAGGGCAAGCACAAGTCCAAATGGACTGGCCCTTACATGATTACCCAACTATTCGCTGATGGAGAAGTTGACTTAGAAACCAAGAAGGGGGGGGGGTTAAGGTGAATGGACAATGAATAAAACTCTATTTTAGGCATGCTGAATCGACGAATGAAGTGATCGAGGCATACCATTGTGATGAAGGCTGAGTAATCAACTGTCCTTAGTCGTGCCGCAACGTCAAATTAGGCGCTGGTTTGGAGGCAACCCAATACATATAGTTTTCTTTCTAGTAATGGTAGTATTTTCTACTAATGGGTTTTAAATTTGCAGGCACCTTACCAGGAAATTCTGCAAAAAATCACACTACAACAGTCATTGATGGATACATCGACGAACCGTCACACACACGATGGACCGTCGCATGAATCAATCATGCCAGGTACGTCTTTCATTTATTTTCAAAACTAGGGAACACGCGATGAAACAAATAACGGACCGTTGCATCTGCGAAGGAACATCGTTGGTGACTCGTTGCATCATTAATAAACGTACCCGACCCGACCCGGTTGGGTATAATTTAAAGAATTGGTAACATTTAAAAATGCCACCTCTTCATTTCATCCATTTCCTTCCTTCTTACTCCCATTTCCCTCCCTTTCAAACTTCCAACTTCCTACCTCTCTTCTTTATCAACTGATCACTTCCCCAAATCCCCAAATCCTAAAATCTATTCTCTATTGGTCGGTGTCTGTTAATGTGGTTCTGTTCTTGATCACCAAGTACCTCCCTTACTTGTTTTTTTCCTCTTCTCAGGTATGTGTCTCTGATCTCCACCAATTTACATTGCATTTTTGTTTTTTGATTCGTATTAGCTTATTTCTTTTTGGTGAGTATTCATTCTTTGATCCAATTTTGTTTGACCTAGGTTGAGAATCCTCTAATTTGATTGCTAGTTTACTAGGTATTTGGGTTATAAAAATGTAGGTTAACTCTAAGAATTCCATTTGAGTCATAATGGATGATTGTGGCATCCCCAGTTCTATCACTGAATGACAAAACGAGACCCCGATAATGGACCATCATATCCACAACAGACCGTCATAGGGTCTATTCCAACACCCCACTGTTCATTTTCTCTAAGTGTCCACCAACGGATACATGCGATCGACCGTTGTTCCCACGATGGTTCGTCCTGCACAACCGTTCTTGTTGTCAGAGACCCTTGTCCTAAGGGTCTCCCACTTTTTAAAAGTGTCCTCTGACGGACAGCTATGAGAGACCAACATACCCTTGACGGTCCATCCTTGAAAACTGTCGTGACGATTAGAGACCCCTCTCCAAAAGGTCTCCACTCTTTTTTGTAAGTTCCCCACGACCAACATCGACGACGGACCGTCATACCCTCAATAGTCCGTCCTGCACAACCGTCATGACGGTAAGAGACCCATCTCCTGAGGGTCTCCATACTTTTTCTAAGTGACCTCTAACGAAAGTCTAAGACGGACCTTCGTTGCCATGACGGTCCGTCCTTGACAACCGTCATGGTTTTCAGAGACCCTTGTCCTAAGAGTCTTCCATGTTTTTAAGTGTCCTCTGATGGACATCTACGATGGACCATCATACCCTCGACGGTGTGTCCTGCACAACCATTGTGATGGTCAGTGACCCTCTCCTAATGATCTCCATCCTTTTTTTCTAAGTACCCCACGACAGACATCGATGATGGACTGTCATTGTCACGGCGGTCCTTCCTACTTAGCCGTCATAACAGTTAGAGACTTTTCTTTAGGGGTCTCCACATCAACATAGTTTCAGTATCATACTCACGAAGATCCATCACCTGGTCTGTCATGCTTCACTGTTACTGCAGAAAAACTATTAAAGCTTAGCTCTTATATTTATTTTCTGTTATTTTTTCTCATCTTGTTTGCTCCTTCTCTACTAATGTTGATTCTTTAGTTGTACTATCTCTAATGGCACCAAAACAAGATTGGCGTTCAAAGTCTATCTCCCTGTCTGCCCCACTAGATATAGGCTTTGATGATGAGCATGACCCTGAGTACGTGCCTCCAGGCACTACTACTCCTTCAGGAGCTTCACGTGCTACCAGAGCTATGCACAAAAAGGTGGCGTTCGACATAGTGACTGTCTTCCACTCTAATGAGAAGCACGCACTGACCGGCACACCTTCTGGGTCTGCTACACATAAAGAAGGAGCGTTTGGCTTCGTAGGATTTTCTTGGTCGGAGGAATCCTCCGGGTCAACCAAAGTCGCTGCCCTCGCCACATCTGCATAGTCTACCTTGTCTGATGCGGCTAACAGTCCTGATTCTACTCCAGGCCCACTGACTGGTGCTCTCACCCTGGTTGTCGACCAGACCAACTAGTGGTTTGTCGACGGGCAATATCAAGTTATTCAGACGCCAAGTTTCTAAATGATAATAGTGTCATGACACAGACCCTTACACTGGAAAGGAGGATCCTTACGGGAAGTTTCCCCACCATGCCAGAGATCCACAATCTCTTCACCAAACACCGTCTTGAGTGGACAGCTCATTGTTTGGGCTATTATAGTGCCGAGTTGGTCCGAGAGTTCAACGCCTCTTACGTGGCTACTCTTATATAAAAGATAGATAGGCGGGTTGCCCCCGCCAAGTATTCCCCACTTGGGCATGTCCGAGTACATGGAATTAAGGTCGACATCTCCCAGCGCGTCATCTGCCGATATCTGTATAGCGAGGATGTTGATGCCAATAAGACCCCTCTCACCGCTGAGTTCGACAATTGGTGGAAAATTTTAAAAGATGGCCAATTCTTGTGTGATCCATCGCTGACAGAGACCACCAAGAGGTGTATGAACCTGCACTTTCCTGTTGATGGAGAGGGTGTTTAATGGGTAACAAAGCCAAAGGGAGCCATAAAGAAGGCTAACTTGTCCTTCATGACTAAGTTCTTATGGTTGATTATCTGCCACTACCTTTCCCTCACGGCCACTGATAATATAGTCACATGGGATGGTGCAGTTCTGATGGTTGCCAGGTTTGAGGTGGACTTTACTTGGCGTCAACAGGCGCTCATGCACGAGAAGGCTTTAAAGGTCACAACTACTTACCCTTTTCTGTGCATGATATTTTCCTTATGCAGGTCCATAGGTGTGCGTATCTGTCATATTGAACAGCTCAAGATTCCGCTGGGACTGTTGATATCGGCCTCATTAGTGATGAGGCTAATAAGTTGTCTCCACGCAGAGGGCCCCGTCCAGAAATGCCTTTACTTGGTGAAAATCTGGTAGATACGGTAGCACATGCTCGAATGGCTATGTAGGCTGCTTCTAAAACATAGCTCCTCTCGCTCAGCTCCGTTTCCCTCTCTAGTATCGCTTGCTAGGGTCCAGAAACTAGAGGCATAGATGGATACACTTGTGCATCACATCCAACTTTGGATGCAGAGGTCTATTATTGAGGCAGAAGAGTGCTTGGACTGTAAAATGGTCCAACACACAGAGCGGAAGATCGCTGAGTCTCATCAGCGCTTGGAAACTTTTGAGTCCCGGGTGGTAGCCCAGCCAGCCCCTTAGGTGGACGTGTCGACCCTTCAGGCTGTTGTTGATAGCCTACGAGTAGACAATGATATAAACCTTGAGGCTAGGGTGCTTGAGTCTGAGGCCCATTCTGCAGAGCCTGCTGAGGACATAGTGATGGAGACCTTATTTGCCACTTTTGAAATTCCACCACCTCCCCATAGAGATTATGCCAAGAGGCACTAGGGTCAAGAGGAGGATAAGTCTAGAGCACGGAAGAAGGAGCGCCGTGAGATAGAGGCTGTGAGGAGAGCCTTGCTTGCTGATGAGAAGGCGCATCGGATCAGGGATGTAGAGTCAGTTGCTGGGGCATCTAGCTTCAGAGATGTGTCAATAGCGGGAGGCACTACTGATAGTGTTGTTGCTGATGAGGACACTATTGAGGGTGTCCAGACTACAGATGTAGTGGGTTCCGGGCAACCGAACCCACCAACTTGCTGATCGTCAGCGCTTTGCGATTTAGGCTTGTTTCACCTACCACTCTCGTACATCATTTTTTTATGCATTGGGGACAATTGCATACCTTTTTGTTGGGGGTGGGGTAAACGGAAATTGAGTGCTAGGGTGAAGTCTGAGTAGCCCTATTCACGATCCTCTTTAGGGGTTTTCTTGCTTGTGTTCTTTTTCCCCAAGATATTGATTATTTTTATTGTTGAACTAGCATGTCTAAATCTTATGTACATAGTTTAACACTAAAGCATTATAACACTAAAGCATTATGGCTAAAATGATATCCTGATGTAATGAAAATGATGTATGACTAGGCATAGTCATTAATAAATGGGTGGATCTAAGCATAACATAGAGATACATCACTGCATGACCCTAAGTCTAAAATTTGAACAAGGTGTCTGAGAATCTGGTAAAGTAATGAGATGTCAAGTGAGTGTGAGGAACATTTGAATAGTCCACTATTTGTACTTAGCTAGAACATGCCTGGTTAGTCCTGCTAAAAGTAAGCCGTAATAAACAATTAGGAAAGGATCATAGGCCCTTGTTCAATATAGCCAATTTTTAGCCTAAATAAAACAAACAAATGAAATTAATCCCTCTTTGATCCAAATAATTTGAGCTTAAACTAGACCTTTCTTTTTCACCCCAACTGATATTTTCTGGAATAATGTGTTGGCCCTGATCCCTTTTTGATTTTTCTTTGTTTGTACCTAGCTAGAACATGCCTGGTCGGTCCTCCAAAAGGAATCCGCTTTAGACAATCAGGAAAGGATCATAGAAAGTTGTTCAAATTATAAACCATCTAGCCTACTGTGAAATGAGCTGAATGGAATTGTTATCCCTTTTTTTATCCAAATTGTTTGAGTGTATAATAAACCTGTCTTTCTTCCCCAACTCAACTCCCGTAGGTATAATGTATTGGCCCTGGTCCCTCCTTGGAAATGTTCACCTCAGCTTATGCCAAAAGCATAAGTTGAGGGTGGGTAATGCAGTAAACAACCTTTTTGTGTCCCTAACCCAACTTTGGGTATTGTGTACTTTGACTCATGTCAAATCCATGAGTTGAGGGTGGCTCTTATGAGGAGTGCTCTATAAAGTGGGGTTAAAAGAACAAAGAAAGAGAAAGAATAAAATCCAAGTGACTCAAGAACCAGTTGAAAGAAAAGAAGAGAGTCACTTACATAAATGAAGAAAGAAGGGAAAAAAGCAAGGTGAAAGAATATGAGAAATTGAGTGAAATAAAATGATAAAAAGTGGTATATTTAGCCAATATGTCAAGGAGAGCAAAAGTCACTAAAGTATACCTAAATATATCCTACCTAACCCTGAGCCTATGTTACAAGCTAGAAAGTTCCATCGTGATCCTACGAGTTGTATAGTGAACTTAAAGAAGTGAAAATAAGAGCAAACTTATGGAAATATGTATGAATGAGTTGTGAATTTGTTCTGAGAGTGACTGTTAAAAAGTAATTCTTATACTCAAACTGAAATCATTGTGTGAAAAATGAGGATGTTGTTTTAAAGTGTGTACACTAGTTGCAATACCGAAAATATTTGCGCCTCAGTGAGAAATTGAAGAGTTTAGGTGTCAGTGCATGGTGAGTCTGTGTCATGGTCTGATTCCACATAATTAAAGCCTCATAGTGATAACATGCATAAACATAATAAGACTGATCGGGATTGATAGAAAAATGATTGCAAAATATAAAACATGGATACTATCGTACAAAGATTTTGTAGTGAGTCATAGTGCGTCGCTTGAGGACAAACAACAAATTTAAGTTTAGCGTGTTGATATATCGTGGTTTCATGGTGTTTTTAATGCTTTTTCCTTAAGTTTAGTGTGTGTCCAAAATACTTTTTGTATTGATTTTTATGTAATTTTCTCTTTATTTGCAGGAAATCTTTCTAAAGAAGAACGCGGAAGTTTTTGAGCAAGAAATATAGAAAAGTTACCACCTACAAAGCTTGTGACGGTCCGTTGAGATTGTGACGGTCTTTAGGTGGCATCGTAGTGAAGCTGCTGAAAGAAAATAGGGAATTCTGACCTATGTGTAGGATTATGAAGTTCATGAAGGACCGTCATAGCCATGGCGGTCCGTCCTGCTCGTTCATCATGATGATCAGAGAGTAGTCCAAGTACCCAAATTCCAAGAAGTTTAAGTGTTATGGAACGGAGACCCTCGACGGACCGTCGTGCTTGGTATGGTCTGTCATACCTGTTCGTCAAGGGTAATGAAGAAAGCAGCAAAAGGATTTGTAAAATATAGGATGACGGAGGCCATGACGGCCCATCACGAGGTCCGTTGACCCAACCGCGTTTTGACAGATTTTCAGCATTTAGAGCCCTTATTTTATTAGGTTTTTATTTTTTATAAATAGTTTGAAAACATCATTTTTGGAGTTAGACTTTTCGATAGTAGACTTTTTGATGTTAGACTTTTTGATAGTGAGACTTTTTGATAGTTAGAGTTTTGGATAATTTTTAGTTCTCTTGTTCAAGTATTGAAGGATTAATTTCAGCAATTGTTACACTTTTTTTGGAATTGATTGTTTGTGCTTTTTTTGATTAATCAGGTAAATTTCTGGATATTTTTCCTTCTCATTGAAGTAAGTGCATGAATTCATATATTAAATATATGAATAGTGTGATTACGACTGTGGGTAACTAAAATCTATAAGTAGGGTTGGGGGAACCATGGTTGAATAATGAGGTAAAATCAAACTAAAATAAAAATTCTAGAATAATATTTTGCGTGTATTGATAATTCTTTTGTTTAGAAGTTTTTTTTGAGGATGGCCTACGTTAGAACTCGCCTTAATGCTACTTTCCAGACCAAGTAAGTAGATAATAGGAAAAGAATTATCAACATATATTTCGTGTACACTATCTAATAGGCTAGTGTCGATTGGTAAGAGGTAATAACTTAGTCAAATATCGAATGCAATGCTTAATATGAGGTAAAGGTAAGGGTTAGTATAGAAACACACGTAGCCGGACAAAGGTGTAGACTGAAATTTTCTAGATAACTGACTAAGGATTTAGAGATAAATACCTTATCACTTTACATTCAAGATATTAGGAAAGAATTGTTATAGTTAGAATTATCAAGTTAGGAACCTGTGTGGAACACTTAAACCCTAGTTACTTTTATTAATTGATTAAGCTCCAAGATTTGAATCTAATAGTTGTTTACTTTAATTTAGTTAATTATTTTCATTAATTTTGACATAAAAACTCTCCTTTATTGTCTTTTGTTTTCTAAGGAAATAATTGACTAAATAATAGTAATAATAGAATAAAGTTAAGTCTGAACTATTTACCTTGTGGGAATGATCTCAACCTCATTAGTTGAGTTCTTTACTTGATACGATCGCTTTAATTCTTATTTGAGATGTATGTTTGAGCATATCAAATTTTTGCGCCACTGCCGGGAAAAGTATCTTTAGATTAACTTAAACTTATTACTAAAGTTTATTCAATATTTTCTTAATTTTACTTTTCTATTGTTTTTGATTCTTGCAGAACTATTCCTTTTATGCCAAATACATGGAGAAGAAGAGAACCCTTGTTTCCCTACAACCACGAACTAGAGCGTACACTACGCAATATGAATAAAAACTTGGGTATTAACGAGGATGATCCAAACAAAAGTATCCCAGCTCCGGTTGATGTTCATGGTCAGTTATTACCCGATAATCCTGGTGAAAATTAACAAAGGGGACAAAATCCCGCTCCACGCCCTCAAGAATACTACAAAGGTTATGATAATATTGTACATTCTGATGGGCCAATTGTCTTGCCCCATCTACCACAAGGCTATACCTTTGTGGTAACTAGTAGTCTGATGCAAATGCTCACTGTGAGAGGTTTGTTTTCAGGGCTACCTTTTAAGGACCCCCTCTACCACAACATGAATGTGTTTTTCTCTTTCAAGAGATGCTAAAAAATCCATGGTTTCCCGGTAGAACATTTTTTTGCCCAAGTTGTTTTGGAACCGGAAAAAAGAAGCGGTTTTTTGCACAACTTGCTCATAGTGCAGGTCCCACTTGTATATCATATTTTGCCAAAGAATCATCGGATAGGTTGGAGTTCTTATCTTTTTGGGACTCCATGTACCAAGATATGTTTTTATTATATGGTCAATACTGATGTACTTTAGTAAATAATATGGATGTAGAAAAAGAAACTAATTTTGATGGAATAGAAACATCTCTTTTCCATTTCAATTTACCCAGTTCGTATCTTGGTTTCGTGTGTTCCTGGGAGGAATTTGATCTCATAATACCACCTAAATAACTGTGTCCAGAGAGTCAAATAGTCGGGAAGAAAGAGTAAAAGGTCGGGTTGGACGACATACATCTTGGTTGGTTCCAACACCACTAGAGATAGGACAAATATATAATCTTTCTTCTAAAAAGGGATTCTTATATATATATTTTGAAAATAGCTGCAAGACAAAAAACAAAACCCTTATTTTATTGTTATTCCTGCCACATACATGGCTTATATAACCGTCTCAACATTCTTGGAAAACAATCGAATCGAGGGTTTGGGAGACTATAAGTGGAATGTTTGCTACACTACAAGGACTGTGCACCTACCTGGATTGGCTTAGCTATAGCTCCCGTGTGGGGGTCGGTCTATCCCAAAAAAGGGGTCGTCCTATCTGAGTGGGATTCCGAAGCGAGCGAGTTCCCTATTCCGTATCTCGGACATCTTATCTGCAAGAACGACTTCCTCTATTTTTTGTTTGCATGTCTTTCATTCTGAATTTCCTCCTTTGACTCGTGCATGTTTGCGTTTAAATAGGTTACATACTTCTTAAATTAGGAGAATTATTGTAAAGGAGTAGTAAGGGAGTGAAAGCCGGATCTAATCGTACACGTGCAAGGACAGTCCTCTGAATAGAGTCCATTGCATCCCACAATAATCGACGGGCAACCCCCGTTCATTTAGCATAAACCACTGAAAACTCAAAATTCTTTCCACTCTGAGTGGGCAGAGCCTTATTAACTTATTAATAGGAGGGATGCAAAGAATTGATGCTACTATTGCCATAGCAAGTGAATCAGAATAAGCCCTGGCCCAACTTTTGATTGGAAAGTCTTATTGTCATCTTTAAAAAGCATTTATCTACAGTTTTTTCACTTTTAATTCACTGAATGACTTGATTCCCAAAGGATGAAGGAAAACTTCTAGTATACCTAGTTGCAGGTCATACACTATATTTTGCACACGAGATAGAAAAGTAAGAGTTTAGAGAGTTTTCTGACAACCTTCCCAGTTCCCGCTTCAGTTCCAAGAGAAAGGAAGGGGCTGATCCGATAGTGCGTGCTGACTGGTTCGATACTATACTCCTTGCTTTCAGAGCTGGAAAGAGCGAGTGGAATAAACTAAAGGAGTTGAACGAAAATATACGTATATCATCGAGCTTGAAGTGAAAGAACGGAATACCTAAAGTGAGTCTAACTAGTATAACGAGTAAGACAACAAGTACTAGAGCTCCCTACTCTTAGTGGACTACTTATAGGAGGATACGGAAAAGCTACACGCAGTTCAAGAGAGATCGACCAAAATCAAAGGAGGGATAGAGAAAGGGCTCCACGCTCAAGGGACGGGCTATTCTACATAATACGGATAGGCGTAGCCTTTTTCTTCTTACGATCCTATCATTTCTGCTTTAGCGGAATATTCTGATTCAGCTTTAGTTGCTTCGTCTGTATCTTCACATTATTCAAATGATCCTGAATCGAACCTTTTCTTTGTGTTTGTTGTTAGGGTTCTAAGGTAAGCACAGTGTGTAAAAGCTGTATAGGGAGGCTTTATTTGGATTTGGATGTAACAGGGATAAGAGTATTTCCTCTCTCACTGACGGGAGAGGCTGCTATTTGGTTAACTGAGCTCCCTTATAACTCAATTTTCACTTGGAACCAACTAAGGGACGTTTTCTTAGAACATTATTACCCGGTCTCCAAGAAACTAAATCACAATGACAGAGTGAACAACTTTGTGACACTACCAAGAGACTCAGTTAGCCGTTCTTAGGGTAGATTCACTTCATTTTTTGAGAAGTGTCCCCAATCACCGCTTAGATGATGAGTCACTGAAGGAATACTTCTATCGGGGACAGGATGATAATAATAAAGCGATATTGGATACTATAGTGGGTGGTTCTTATGGGGAGTGTCCTTATGCCGAGATTGCTAAATAGTTAGAGAAAATCTCCCAAAATAATAAAGTTTGGAGTACTAGGAAGTCAGATACTGGAAGAAATACCTTCGCCGTGCAATCCACTTGCTCAGATGAGAACTGAGCTTGGGTTGGTATTAAACATGTCACTGGGGGTGCATAAAAGATAAATGCAGTTAACTACTTAACTTAATCACGACCACCAAATGATGAATGCTATTATGAGAGGGATTACTATATGGTAAATGCACAGACGTGTGTTTCCGACCGATTGCCCAAGGCTCAAATCAGGAGAATTGGACCCAAGATCAAGGAAACCAAGGTCGTATCTATGGCAACTATAACCGTGAGGGTCATTATGTCTGGGATGGAAATGACAACCACGACAACTACTTCAATAGGGGTAACTATGTTAACAAAAATGATAGGAATATGCCCTAAGATCCTCCTTAAAATTGTGAAGTTACTCCTAGAGATGGTTGAGGTAGGATGGCACGAGTTGAGGATATGTTGCAAAAAATGATGAGAAGGTTCGATTCTAGTGATGAGCACACTAAAGAGTTGAGAAGTGATTTAGCGGGTATATGGAAGAAAGTCGATAAACAT
Source organism: Solanum lycopersicum (assembly GCF_036512215.1). Classification (NCBI taxonomy): domain Eukaryota; kingdom Viridiplantae; phylum Streptophyta; class Magnoliopsida; order Solanales; family Solanaceae; genus Solanum; species Solanum lycopersicum. The sequence continues at coordinate 12,290,834 of NC_090808.1, read as the reverse complement.
GCAATATCAATTAAGCAGTTTGAGTTTCAAATGACCCAATTATCTGTGACTGTAAACACACAGCAATCGGGCACTTTTCCTAGTAACACTGTCCAAAATCCAAAAAATGATGGACACTGTATGGCAATCACTACTCGCAGTGGTAAGCAAACCATTGACCCACTTATACCATCTAATGATGAAAAGGTGATAAAAGATAATGATAAAGTGGTAGAGGTTAGTGGTGAAGTAGAAGATAACACTGGAAAATATGCTGAAGTTCCTAAAAACCTCACCCCATGCCTAGACCACCACCCCATTTCCTCACATTTTAGCGAAAAAGACCAAGGATGGTTAATATCGACGTTTTATAACAATGTTGAACCGAATTTCTGTCAATGTCCCTTTGGTAGAAGCTTTATACCAAATGCCCGGTTATGCCAAGTTTATAAAAGATCTTGTTACAAAGAAAAGATCGGTCACTTTTGAGGATCATGATAGAATGCAACATTGTAGTGATATTACTACAACATCTTTGGTAAAAAAGAAAGAAGATCCGGGTGCGTTCACTATTCCTTGTACAATCGGGTTATTACTTTTTGTGAAAGCATTATGTGGTCTGGGGGGGAGAATAAATCTCATGCCCCTCTTGATTTACAAGAAGTTGGGTTTGGGTGATCCAAAGCCCACTGCCATGCGGTTCTTGATGGCCGATCGAACAGTAAAAATGCCTATAGGGATAATCCACAATGTTCTATTAAAACTGGAGTCGTTCATATTTCTGGAAGATTTTGTTATTCTTGATTGTGAAGTCGATTTGAAGTGCCTATTATTCTTGGGAGGACATTCCTTGCTAGCGGAAGAGCCTTAATTGATATGGAAAAGGGGAAGATGAAATTTCTGTTGAACAATGAAGAAGTGACCTTCAACATTTGTAGGTCCATGAGGCAGAGTGGTGAGCTCCAATCGGTATCTGCTATATCCTACAAAGTTGGTGATTCATCTGATACATAAATAGAAGAACATCTATGTGTAGAAGTATTAGCGGCAGTGATAATGAATTTTGATAACGATTTCATTGAAGAGTATGCGTCATTAGTTCCGGTTCTTGATCGAGGTGATGTTCGGTTTAAACCAATGAAATATGAGTTAGACATGAAGAATCGCAAGTCTCCACCCGCGAAACTATCTATAGAGGAGGATCCAATCTTAGAACTAAATGCTCTCCCACCTCATCTCAGGTATGAATTCTTAGGAAATGGTGACACTTTGCCGGTAATCACTTCATTAGATCTGAATGAACAACAAGTTGAGAGTTTGGTGAAAGTGCTAAAAGGGTTCAAAAGCAATTCGGTGGACTATTGCAGACAATATTGGGATCCCTCCTGATATTTGTTCTCATAAAATCTAACTCATGGACGATCATAAGCCAAGTACTGAGCACAAGAGACGCTTAAATCCACCTATGCAAGAGGTCGTGAAGAAGGAAATCATTAAATGGTTGGAGCCCGGAGTAATCTATCCGATCACCGATAGTAGTTGGTTATGCCTTATTCACTGTGTACCTAAGAAATTGGGAATGACTGTGGTCCCTAATGAGAAAAATTAACTTTTGCCAATGAGACCAGCTACTTGATGGAGGGTGTAAATGGATTACAATAAATTAAATGCATTGACCAAAAAAGATCATTTTCCTATGCCCTTCATGGATAACATGTTGGATAGACTTGCCGTAAAAAGGTACTGTTTTTTTATTGATATTTGGGGTATAAAAAGATTTCTATTGCACTAGAAGATCAAGAGAAAACCACCTTTACTTGTCCATATGGGACCTTTGCATTCAAGAGAATTCCATTTGGGTTGTGTAATTCACCCACCACATTTCAGAGATGTATGATGTCAATATTCTCCGACATGGTTAAAGATACTATTGAAGTTTTAATGGATGATTTTTCTGTGGTTGGTGAATCATTTGAGCGGTGTTTGAACCATTTATCTGAGGTCCTTAAGAGATGTGAAGAGTGTAATTCAGTCCTAAATTGGGAAAAATGCCACTTTATGGTGAAAGAAGGTATTGTTTTGGGTCATCGCATTTCTGAAAAGGGCATAGAGGTTGATCGAGCTAAAGTCGAGGTAATAGAAAGACTTACCCCACCTATGGTGTGAGAAGCTTTCTTGGGCATGCAGGTTTTTACTGGAGATTCATCAGAGATTTTTCAAAAATTGCACATCCGTTGTGCAAACTGCTAGAGAATGATTATAAATTTTATCTTGATGAATCGTGACATAAAGCATTCGGCGAGCCTAAAAGAAAAATTTGTGTCTACACCTATCATTATTTCTCCGGATTGGAAAATTTCATTTGAGGTGATGTACGATGCTAGTGGGGTTGCTCTTGGTGTGGTATTGGGACAAAGAAGGAACAAAATCCTTCACCCCATTTACTATGCTAGTAAAGCCCTAAATGAAGCCTAGAAGAACTACACAGTGACTGAGCAAGAACTCTTTGCAGTAGTCTTTGCTTTTGAAAAATTTAGCTCCTATTTGCTGCGTAATAAAGTTATAGTGCATACTGACCATTTAGCATTCAATTATTAGATGTCAAAGAAGGATGCAAAACCGAGGTTGATTCGTTGGGTATCACTCCTACAAGAATTTGACTTTGAAGTGAGGGATAGGAAAGGGACCAAAAATCAAGTTGCCAATCACTTGTTCCGTCTAGAAGATAAAGCTATGAGAGAGTTAGGGGATAAGAATGATATTGATGATAGTTTCCCCGATGAGCATGTATTGGCTGCCTTACAAGACTTGATTCCATGGTTCGCAGATTTCGCGAACTATCTGGCAAGTGATATTATTTCATCGGACATGTCCTTTCATCAAAGAAAAAATTTCATGTACGATGTGAAGAAGTTCTTTTGGGATGAACAATACTTACGTAGAAGTTTTGCCGCCGGTCTTATTCGGCGTTGTGTGCAAGGATATAAGATGTTGAGTGTTTTAGAGGCATGCCATTCCTCACCTTTTGGTAGAAATTATAATGGTATCCGAACCGCTCATAAGATATTACAATGTGGTTACTATTGGCCAACTCTTCATAAAAATGCTCATGAGTTTGCTAAAGCATGTGATAGATGCCAAAGACATGGCTGCATTTCAAGAAAGCAAGAGCTTCCTCTAAACCCCATTCTTGTGATTGAGTTATTTCATGTTTGGGGTATTGAATTTATGCAACCTTTTGTGAATTCTCATGGAATGAATTATATTCTAGTAGAGGTTAATTATGTATCTCACTTGGTGGAATCTATCTCCCTCACGAACAATGAAGGGAAGAGTATCACTGCATTCTTGAAAAAGAAGATATTCTCTCGAATTGGTACACCAAGGGCAATTATTAGTGATGGGGGATCCCACTTTTGCAACAAATTGTTCAAGGGATTATTGGAGAAATATAGGGTTCTACAAAATGTGGCCACTTCTTCCATTCTCAAACTAGTGGGCAAGGTAAAGTGTCAAATAGGGAGATCAAATAGGTATTCTCAAAAACAGTGAATGCTAGTAGAACGAATTGGTCAAAGAGGCTTGATGATACTCTTTGGGCATACCGCAAAGCCTATAAGACTCCCATAGGTATGTCCCCACACCAACTTGTGTATGTGATAGCTTGTTATCTTTCGGTTGAATAAGAGCAAAAAGCCATGTGGGCTATGAAGAATTTGAAAATGGATTGGAACGAAGCTGCAAAACAACGGTTAACTGGGTTGAGTGAACTCGATGAATTTCGCCTGAAAGCTTATGAAAGCTAATCCCTCTACAAAGAAAATATGAAGAAGTACCATCACCTAAAAACTGAAAAAAGAGAGTTTATGGTTGGGGATTTGGTGCTTTTATTCAATTCTAGGTTTGTTTATTTCCAGGCAAGCTCAAGTCCAAATGGACTGGCCCTTACTTTTCACCCAACTATTCCCTCATGGAGAAGTTGAGTTGGAAGACAAGGAGGGTGTGCAGTTTAAGGTTATCGGACAACGAATAAAATCTATTACAGGCATGCTGAATCGGCGAATGAAGTGATTGAGGCATACCATCTTGTTGAAGTCTGAGTAAGCAAGTGTCTTCAGTCCTACCGCGACATTAAATTAGGCGCTGGTTGGGAGGCAACCCAATACTTATAGTTTTCTTTCTAGTAATGGTATCATTTTCTACTAATGGGTTTTAAATTTGCAGGTAGCACATCACCATTTATTTATGCAAAAAATCACTCGGCAACATTCACTGACGAATACATCAACAGATCATTGCATGAATCCGTCGTGCCAGCTACGTTTTTCATTTATTTTCAAAATTAGGGCACCGATGACGGAACCCATGACGGACCGTATCATATGTGATAAATCGTCGTCGGGGACTCGTTGCGTCATTAACCAGCAACCTGACCCGACCCGGCTTGAAAATTTTCAAAATTGTCACACTTTAAAATCCCCCACCCCTTCATTACGACCGTTTCATTCCCTCTTTCTCCCATTCCCTCCCTTTCAAACTTCCAACATCGTACCTCTCTTCTCTATCAACTGATCACTTCCCCATCCCCAATTTCGGAGATCTTCTTTCTACTTGTCAGAGTCTGCTACTGTGGTCTGCTCTTAATAACCAAGTTCCTCACTTGCTTGTTTTATTCCTCTTCTCAGGTATGTGTCTCTGATCTCTACCCATTTACATTTCATTTTTGTTTTTTAATTACTATTATCATATTTCTGTTTTGTCCGTCTTCATTCTTTCATCCAATTATATCTGACCTAGGTTGAGAATCCTCGAATTTCATTGTTAAAACTCGACAAATTAGTGCTTTAGCATTGCTAGTTTGCTAGGTATTTGGGTTAGAAACATGTAGGTTAACACTAAGTATTTCGTTTGAGTCATAGGAGATAAATGTGGCATCCTTAGTTCTATCACTGAATGACAGAATGAGACCCCAATGATGGACCGTCGTACCCACAACGGACGTCATAGGGTCTGTTCCACCACCCTACTATTTGTTTTCTCTCAGTGTCCACCAACGGACACATGGGACGGACCGTTGTTCCCACTACGGTCCATCCTACACAACTGTCATGGTTGCCAGAGACCCTTGTTCTAAGGTTTCCAACTTTTTCTAAGTGTCCTCTGACGGACATCTAAGACGGACAGTCAGTAACACGACAGTCAGTCCTGCACAACCGTCATGGTTTTCAGAGACCCTTGTCCTAAGGGTCTCGATTTTTTTTCAAGTGTCCTCTGACGGATATCTACGACGGGCCGTCATACCCTCGACGGTTCGTCCTTCACAACTCTTGTGGTTGTCTGAGACCTTATTCCTAAGGGTCTCCATCTTTTTCTAAGTGTCCTCTTAACGATATCTAAGACGAAATGTCATTAACACGACGGTCCGTCCTGCACAACCATTATGGTTGTCAGAGACCATGTCCTAAGGGTCTCCCTATTTGCAAGTGTCCTCTGACGGACATCTACGATGGAGTGTCATACCCTCGACGGTTTTTCCTGCACAACCGTTCTGGCTATCAAAGACCCTATTCCTAAGGGTCTCAAACTTTTTCTAACTATCCTCGTATGGACATCTAAGACATACCATCATTAACACGAAGATACATCCTGCACAACCGTCATGGTTGTTAGAGACCTTTTTCCTAAGGGTCTTTATTTTTATTCCAAGTGTCCTCTAACTTACATCTATGATATACCATCATACCCTCGACGGCTCGTCCTGCACAACCATCATGATGGTCAGAGACCCCTCTCCTAAGGGTCTGCATAATTTTTCTAAGTGTCCCACGATGGACATCGACGATAGACCATCATTATCATGACGGATCTTCCGGCTTATCCGTCATAACTGTCACAAACTTTCGTTTAGGGGTCTCCACATACACATCATTGAAGTAAGACAGAACGGACCCCATGACGGTCCGTCATACTCAGAACGAGTCGTCACCTGGTCCATCATATTTCACTGCTACTACAGAGATATCATTACAACTTTACTCTTTTGTGTATTTTGTGTCGTCTTTGGTTGTCTTGTTTGCTCCTTCTAGTACTAATATTGATTCTTCACACGTACTATCTCTAATGTCACCAAAATAAGATTGAGTTTACGCACATGGGCGTTAAAAATCTATGGCCCCGTCTGCCCAACTGATTATCAGCTCTAATAATGAGAATAATCCCGATTACGTTCCCCCAGACACTGCCACCCCAGCACACGATTGACGTGCAACAAGAGATATGCCCAAAACATGGCGTCCAGCATAGTCATTACGTCCTAGTCTAATGAGGAGCGCACAACGGTACACCTACTGGGTCAGCTACACAAGAAGACGGAGTGTTTGGTTCCTTAGGAGTTTCGTGGTCAGAGGAAGCCTCCTGGTCCGCAAAAGTCCCTGCACCCGCCACAGCTGCACAGTTGGCCTCGTCTGATCAGGCCGACAGTACTGATTCCACTCAAGGCTCACCTACTGGTGCTCTCGCCCTGGTTGCCGACCAACCCAACAGGTTATGTGTCGACGGGAAATAACAAGTGTATTCAGACACTATGTTTTTAAATGATAAAGACATCATGACACAGACCCTTACACTGGAGAGGCGGGTCCTTACGGGAAGTCTCCCCACCATGCCAGATTTCCACAATCTGTTTACCAGACACCGGCTATAGTGGATAGCTTGTTTTTTGGGCCTCTACACTGTGGAGTTGGTCTGAGAGTTTTACGCCTCTTATGTGGCTACTCTCTAATCACAAATCGATAGGCGGGCTGCCCCCGCCAATCAGGCCCCAGTTGAGCACGTTAGAGTATGCGCCATACAGGTCGACATCTCCCTACCAGCCATTTGCTGGTATCTCTACGGCGAGGATGTTAATGCCAAAAGGACCTCTCTCACTACCGAGTTTGACTACCGGTGGAAAATTGTTAAAAATGGTCGATTCTTGCGTGAGCCATCATTGAATGAGACCACCAAGAGGTGGATGGACCTGCACTTATCTATTGAGGGAAAGGGTACTGACTGGGTAACGAGCTGAAAGAGGCACTTAGGAAGGATAACTTCACCTTCACGGCTATGTTTTTATGGTTGATTGTCCGGCACTGCCTTTCCTCCACGGCTGTTGATAATATAGTTACATGGGATCGCATATTTCTGATGACGGTGATGATAGTTGGGTTTGAGGTAGACTTTGCTTGAATTCTACAGGCGGACATGCACGAGAGGGGTTTCAAGGTCACCACTACTTCCCTTTCTCGTGCATGATATTTTCCTTATGCTGGTCCGTAGGTGTGCCCATCTAGCACATTGATCAGCTCAAGAATCCGTTGGGCACTGTAGATATCGGCCTCATAAGGGATGAGGACGATGAGGTTGATCCACGCAGAGTGCCCCGTCCAAAGGTTCCTCCACTTGGTGAGAATCTGGCTGACACTGTAGCTCAGGTTCGAATGACTACGCAAGCTTCTATCGAAACCTTTGATACTACCCCATTCGAGTTTATCCCAAATAGTAACATTGCCCATAGTTCCTTTCGCTCAGCCCCTTTCCTCACTCTGGTCCCATTTGCTAGGGTCCAGATCAGATGGCCACACTTCTGCAATACATCCTACCTTAGATGCATAAGTCTATTGCTGAGGCGGAGGAGCACTTGGAGCGTAAGATGGCCCAGCACACAGAGCGGAAGATCGGTGAGGTTCATTAATGCTTAGAGGCTTTTAAGTTGCAGGTGCTAGCCCGGCCAACACATCAGGTGGACGTGTCGACCCTTCAGGCTGTGGTTGAGAGTCTGCAAGATGATATTTATATGATCCTAGAGGCTAGGGTGCGTGAGTCTGAGGCCCCTTCTACAGTGTCTGCTGAGGACAGAGTTCTTACTGCTTTATTTGCCAATTCTGAGATTCCACCACCTCCCCCTCAAGAGCATGCCAATAAGCATTAGGGTCGAGAGGAGGATGGGGCTAGAGCGCAGAAGTAGGAGCGCTGTAACATAGAAGCTACGAGGAGAGCCTCGATTGGAGATGAAAAGGCGCGTCAGATTAGGGATGTAGAGTCAATTGCTGGGGCATCTAGCTACAGAGATGTGGTGATAGTGGGAGGTACTGCTGATAGTGTTGTTGCTGATGAAGACACCACACAGGGTGTCAAAACTACAGAGGTAATAGATTCCGGGGAACCAGACCAACCAGCTTGCTGATCGTCGGCGCTTTGCGCCCTAGGTTTGCTTCACCTACGACTCTCATATCTCATTTTTTTTGCATTGGGGACAATTGCATATCTTTTTGTTGGGGTTGGGGTAAATGGAAAGTGAGTGCTAGGGTGAAGTCTGAGTATCCCAATTCATGATCCTCTTTTGGGGTTTTCTTGCCATTGTTCTTTTTCCCCAAGAGACTGATTATTTTAATTGTTGAACCGGCATGTCAATATCTTTTGTACATAGTGTAACTGTGAAGCATAAGGGCTAAAACAAAAATGATATCTTGATGTAATGAAAATGATGCATGGCTAGTCACAGTAAATGATAAATGTGTGGCTCTAAGCATGACATAGAGATACACCACAGCATGATCCTAAGTCTAAGACTCGAACTGGGTGTCTGATAATCTGGTAGAGTAATGACATTTCAAGTAAGTGTGAGGAAAATTTGAATAGTCCACTATTTGTACTAAGCTAGAACTTGCCTGGTTAGTCCTGCTAAAAATAAGAAGTAATAGATAATTAAGAAAGGATCATAGTACCTTGTTCAATATAGCCAATTTTTTGCCTAAATAAAATAAAAAAACGAATGAAATCAATCCCTTTTTGATCCAAATGATTTGAGCTTAAAATAGACCTTGTTTTTTCACCCCAACTGATCTTTTCTGTGAATAATGTGTTGGCCCTTGTCTCTTCTTGGACATGTGTACCTCAGCTTAGGCAAAACCCTAAGTTGAGGGTGGATAATGCAGTAAACAATCTTTTCGTGTAATAAATACAAGTAAGAAAAGAAAAGAGGCACTTACACAAATGAAGAAAGAAGGGAAAATAGCAAGGTGAAAGAATTTGACAAATTAAGTGAAATAAAATGATAAAATGTTGTACGTTTAGCCGATATGTCAAGGAGGGTAAAAAGTCACTAAAATCTACCTAAATATACCATACCTGACCCTGAGCCTATGTTACAAGATAAGAAAGTCTTATCATGATTCTACGAGTTGTATGGTGAACTTAAAGCAGTGAAAATAAGGGCAAGCGTATGGCAATATGTATGAATGAGTTAAGAATTTGTTTTGAGAGTGAGTGTTGAAAAGTAATCCTTATACTCAAACTAAAATCATTGTGTGAATAATGAGGATGTTGTTTCGAAGTGAGGACACTAGTTGCAATACCATAAAATATTAGCACCTCGGTGAGAAATTGAAGAGGATAAGTGTTAGTGCGTGGTGAGTCGGTGTCATGGTGTGGTTCCACATAATTCAAGCCTAATAGTGATATCATGCATAAACATGATGAGATTAATCGGGATTGATATCCAACGAATTTAAGTTGAGGGTGTTGATATACCGTGGTTTCACGGTATTTTTAATTTGTTTTTCCTTAAGTTCAGTGTGTGTCCAAAAGCCTTTTATATTGATTTTTATGTAAGTTTCTCCTTATTTGCAAGAAATATGTCCAAAGATGAACGCGGAAGTTTTTGAGTGATGAAATGTAGAAGAGACCACCTAGGGAGCTTATGACGGTTTGTTGAGTCTGTGACAGTCTGTAGGTGGCATCGTAGTGAAGCTGCTGAAGGAAGATGGTTAAGTCTGATTTAGTGTGGGATTACGAAAGTCCAGGATTGACCGTTATAGCCACGACGGTCGGTCCAGCTTGTACGTCGCAATGATCAAAGAGTAGTCCTAGTACCCAAACTCCAAGAAGTTTAAGTATTATGGAGCGAAGACCATCGATGGACCGTCTTTCTTGGGTCGGTCTATCAAAACTATCCGTTGAGGGTAATGAAGAAAGCAATAGAATTTTATTAAAGTATGAGACGACAGAGGCCATGATGGCCCGTCGTGACCACGACGGTCCTTCACGAGGTCCGTCGACTCGGACGCATTTTAACAAATTTTCAGTAATTAGAATCCTTCTTTTATTAGTTTTTTGTTTTCATTATAAATAGTTCAAAAAACCTCGTTTTTGGGGTTAGACTTTTCGATAGTAGACTTTTTGATGTTATACTTTTTGATAGTGAAACTTTTTGATAGTTAGACTTCAGGATAATCTTTAGTTCTCTTTTGATAGTTAGACTTTTTGATACTTGCATATATAAATTAGACCACTCTATCATTATGTTATGAATTCAACAAACATGAATAGAGGTTCATTATAACATAAGCAAAGTAAGAAAATTACCCATGAACCCTTACCAAGTAAACAATTGCAAAGACCAAGAAAATCTTCATAAACTTAATCATGTAACTCAACAAGAACTATGACCAACCTTCTACTTCAAATAGCATGACATTTAAGAGTACATATTATCATACTTTAACAATGTAGACAAACCCATATCTTAATAAAAACTAATCAACATATAGTATCAATAACGTGCAAGTTCATTATATATATATAATGTACCAATATAAGCATACACATACATAAGAAAATCTTTCTAAAGTTCCCCTTAAGGCAAACTAGTGCAAGGAATAGGTAGAGTCCCATGCCCCAATCTAAGGTAAATCAACCTCTCAAGTCACCCTTGTTCATTTGTACTTCATTACATCATTTTAGTTAAGGGATCACTTGGATTAACAAACATAGACCACAAGAGAAAAATGTGGAATTCTGTTTTCTACCCGCCAAAGTAAAACAAAACATAAACATAGCTTTCTAGGTGGATACACTAGCTAGTCTTCCTAATGGGGAAACATAGTTCAAGAACTAAGTTATAAGAATAATCCCTGTACATACCACTTGGCAATTGGGCTTCGCTCATGGGAATCCAATGGATGAGTATCCCTCATAAGGGAGTAAACACCTCCTATGGATCTATAGGGTGAATCTTCCTCTATGGAAAGTCAACACCTCCCATTGTCAAGTTCACTCGGTGCTAAGCTAAGTCCCTCTTGTAATGTATTTACTATCTTTATTAGTCATCATAACTTAATGTAAGTCATAGTGTCTAACACTTTTATAAAAATCATCATCATCATAACTCAATAAGAATTGTATGAGTATTGTCCTTTTATTACAATTCATAGAGGTGATGTTAGCACATTAAAATCTTAATATCATGATAAAGCACATTGGTAAATCATTCACCATCCTTATAAACTTTAAATCTTAGCCAACACCTCAAATACCATAGTCAACACATTTCAATTCAACATCGTACAAACCGTATCAATCCTAATACAAGGAATACACAAATGAAACATTATGACTTAATTACAGTTAAACATAATTGAAGTAACGAGTAGGGATCATAAGACTTACCAAGTCTCCAGCATAATTTATCATCAAGGACTTACCATCAACCCTTCATTCAATCCAATTAGGGTGTAGTATATTCATATAACAATAACCTACATTATAACAATACTAATTAAATCACTACTTCACAATCAAACACTAACTCATAGCTTAAGACAAGAGACATAGATCAAAGTCATAATATAAAGCAATTACTCACGAACTAGTATGATAGGAATATAATTCACCCTAATCCATTAATTATTGATACAATAACATCACCTAGTAGTAATTCAACCAATAACAAAGTCAATTAAATAAACATCACATAATTACCGTTAAGATCATAACATAGGGTTAAGGGGAATAGGTCATCTTCTACAAAAAAGTACAATTCATCAAGACATAACATAATTGAGTTACAATACATGTTAATATATTATTTATATAAAAAATATATATTAAAAAAATAAATTCACTATAAATTTTTATATTAGAAAAGACCCACTTGAAAACCCAACTTTTGATATCAATTTGATTGAACCCTTTGCGGAAAGGGGTTTGAAAGGTGAAAGCGATCCCATACATTACTAACTAATGAAGATTGATGGAGAAACTTGACTCTTTGCAGCGCTTAAACCCTCCCCTATATTGGTCTTCATTGTAGTTCTTCACTAGAAAGAGAAAGAATAGAGAAGGAAGAGTTTTGGGTTCTGAAATTATGAGAGTTTAGGTTAGTCTCATTAGGTTAGGGCTTTGTATAAGGGGTTAAATAACTTAATTAGACCTCCCCTAATCCCTAATTAAATTCCAAACGAATCCACCTGGTTAAATTTAATAATTCAAAACGTGAAGCAATACACAGGCCTTACAGACGACACCACGATCGATGGATCATGGCTCAATAAACGGCGAGTGCTCCCTCCATGATGCACATCCGTCGCTAAGTTCAGAGAGTTTACAAAATACCCCTGGAAAATTTACTATGTCTCCATTGATAGTGTCCATTGATTCCCCCATCGATTAGCACATGCCCTGTCGATGGTACTCATATGTGCACACTGCCTTGAGCAGTCGTTTTACCAAAAATTCTAGGGTCCTTATGGGCCCTTGGTTGTTCCTTGTGAATCGTGCCTGGACGTTTCAACTATAAACTAACTCTAATACATATTAAACACCCTTCCACCAATTTTCATCAATTTACGACTCCTAAAATCTAGTAAAATAGACAATGCAACGCTAGTACCTCATTGGACTAGTTCACGAACGTAATGGACGTTTTGGTTTCTAGACTTGCTAAATGACACATATTCATTAAAATTGACCTTAAAACAGCGTCTAAACCTTATGACACTCATGTTATGCTCTACAACACGTCTTGGATTTTTGAAGTGTTACATTGTCCCTCCCCCCCCCCTTTTAGGAACATTCGTCCTGAAAGACACTAAAAACCTTTTGAACGTAGGAATGGACTTAAGACTAGCTGACCAACCAACAATAATAAATAACAAAATCAATCACATCATTTACACACGTCAATTCAAAACCTAAATTACGATACTTAAGGCTCAACATTAAATTATGAGGAATTTTCTTCTCACAACAACACCAGCTCAATAGATCATATATTAGCCAATTATGCCAAATATTAACTTACCCAAATGCTACATATCATTTAATAAAGACTCACCATATGAAAATGGACCAACATAGCTCAAAACAAGCAAATTTGTTAATTTCAAAGTTGAAAGCACATTTAACTGTGACTTACTGCAACAATATCAAAAATGTACATTTTTGCAAAACTTTACCAAAAATAGAGAATCCTCAATTCTTATAATTATTTTCATTATTAATCAGAATAAATAACTTTAATTAATAAATATATGAGGTAAAAGGACTTCCTATCGTCCTCGACCTCCCATATTTCATCCTCAATTAGGTGATTCTTCCATAACACCTTTACGGAAGCCAGCAGTTTGTTCCTTAACTTCATTACTTGCCTATCAAGGATTTGAATCGGAACCTCATCATAAGAGAGGTTATCCTTTATACCTAAACCCTCAATAGGAAGAATAGACTAGGGATCACCGATACACTTTTTAAGTATAGAACGATGGAAAACAAGACAAACCGAAGCCAATGCACTAGGCAACATTAATTCATAGGCAACCTTACCAACCCTTTGCAAGATTTCAAGGGACCAACATAAAGAGGACTCAACTTACCTTTCCTTTCAAATCTAACTAAGTCTTTCATAGGCAAAATTCTCGAATATACTTTATCACTTTCTTCAAACTTTAATTCCCTTTACCTATTATCAACATAAGACTTTTGCAAACTGTAGGCTTTTTGTAAACGATTCCTTATGATATGAACCTTCTCTAAAGTCTTATAAATAAAATTGGGACACAAAAGTGAAGACTCATCCACTTCAAACCATTAATAGGATATGTAAATCTCCTACCACACAAGGCTTCATAAGGAGCCATGGATATGGATGAATGGTAGCTATTATTGTAAGCAAACTCTACCGAAGGCAAATGTTTATCCCGAATTCCTTTTAAATCAATGATACAAGCTCGACGAATATCTTCAAGGGTTTGAATAGTACGCTCCGCTTGACCATCTATTTGGGGATGAAAAGCGGTGCTTGTACCCAACTATTCTTGGAATGACCTCCGAAATCTAGATGTTAATTATGCACCCGGATATGATATGATGGATATCAGAATACAATGACAACACACAATCTCATCTATGAAGATCCTTGCATAATTTTCCGCCGAATAAGTAGACTTGAAAAGAACAAAATGAGCGGATTTGGTCAACCTATCCACAATCACCCATATAGAGGCATATTGCTTTTGTGCTCGAGGACAATCTACCACAAAATTCATAATGATATCTTCCCACTTGAAAGTAAGAACTTGGTTTTCTTGAAATAACCACACATTTTTTGATGTTCTTCTTTCACATGTTGTCAATTTTCGAAACGTAGCAACAAATTCCGCTATGTCCGTTTTCATACCTTCTTACCAATACACTTCCCTAGAGTCATGGTACATCTTTATCGAACCTAGATGAATGGAGTAACGGGACCCATGAGCTTCCTCAAGGATCTGGTTCCTTGAACAATCTACATTGGGAACACACGACCTTCCTCGATACGTCAACACACCATCCCCTAAACTACCAATGATAACTCGAAGTTATGCGGATCATAAAACCACCATTCAGAAAATCTTTCAACCTTAAACCTAATATAGCAAACCTATAAACATCTTTCACTAGGTCTTTCTTGGCTTCCTCTTCCTGAGACACACTACCCGTGGACATACGACTTAGAGTATCCGCAACCATATTTTCCTTCCTAGGGAGATAGAGAACACTCATGTCGTAAAATTTTAACAGTTCCAACCACCTTCTTTGTCGGAGATTCAAATCTTTTAGAATGAACACATATTGTAGAATCTTGTGGCCGGTATACACATCAACATGAAAACTATACAAATAATGCCTTCATATTTTCAAGGAAAATACCACGGCCGCTAACTCAATCTATGAGTTGGATAGTTCCTGTCATGTACCTTAAGTTTTCTAGACACATAGGCTACCACTTTCCCCATGTTGCATAGCACACACCCTAAACCCACTCGGGATGCATCACAATACACAGAGAAACCATTTGTTCCCTCCAATAAAATAAACACCGTAGCGAAAGTAAGCCTATCCTTCAAAATTTGAAAGATTCTCTCACATACCTCCGACCACTCAAATTTCTTACTCTTTTGGGTCGAAGTAGTCAAGGGAGATGCAATGGACGCAAAACCATCCACAAACCTCCGATAATAACACTCTAGGCCGAAGAAACTCCTAATGTCGATTGGAGTGAATGGTCTAGGAAAACTTTTGACCGCCTCTATTTTCCTTTGATCAACCTCAACTCCCTTACTAGATATGATATGACAAAAAAACTCCACAAACCTCATCCAAAACACAAATTTTCTATATTTTGCATCATAATTGCTTATCCTTAATTACTTGTAATGGCACCCTCAAATGGTTCGTATGATAACCCTTATTTTTCGAATCTCATAGTGACCATATCTAGTCCGAAATGAGGTTTTTGGTTTATGCTCACCTCTCATCCTAATTTAGTGGTACCCCGATCTCAATTCAATCTTAGAAATTTAGCTTGCTCCATAGAGTTGATCAAACAAGTTGTCAATCCGACGGAGAGAACACTTGTTCATAAAAATGACTTTATTGATTTTGCGATAATCAATGCATATTTTAAGAGACCCATCCTTCTCCTTCACAAATAAAACTAAAGCACCCCATGGAGAAATACTAGGTCCAATGAAAACTTTGTCTAGTAAATCTTTGAGTTGACCTTCTTCTCTTTAGATTCGGCTGGAGCCATCTGATAAGAAAGAATTGAGATGGGATCAGTATCTGGTAACAATTAAATACCAAAATTAATTTCCCATTCGAGAGGAATACCAGGAAGATCATTAGGAATGACCTCCAGAAATTCTTACACTACGGGGACTGACTCATTAGGATGAATTTTGGAGTCTAAATCTTGTACTCTTACTATATAGTATAAACACACATTAGAGATCATTCTACAAGATTTCAAACAAGATATGTCTCAACCTCTAGCGATGATTTTCCCCCATTCAACTCTAAAGCAGGCTCATTTTGAAGGTTAAACTTCAGCACCATTGTTCTACAATCTATAAAGGAAAAGAAAGCATGCAACCAAACCATACCCAATATGACATCAAAAACAAACATAACAAGTTCTACTTGTTTGACATAAGTAACTCTATTCGGAAACATTATAGGGAAATCTCTATACACCCTCTTTGAAACAGTCGACCCACCCACCGGGTTAGACACCATAAAAAGTTCATTTAAAGTGTTGAGTAAGGTATCAAATTTCTTATTTATCAAGGTAGTAACAAAATATAATGTAGCGCCCGTATAAAGTAAAGTATATACGTAAATAAAAAAGAATTTTAACATACCAATCACCACGTCGGGAGAAGAGTTTTGTTCACCCCTTGAGCGAAGTGCAAAAAAGTGATTCTTCTTCAGAGCATAATAAGAACCACTTGCTTGACCACTACCCTAGTCTTGAACCTTAACATTAGGGCAATCACAGACTTATGGCCACTCTTACCACAACAAAACAATTTCCCGTTCAAGCTAAAATTCACCTAAATGACCCTTTCCACACTTGGCAGAAGTAGACTTCTTGTTTACTGAACTAGTATCTCTTCCCCTTTTAGGCTAAGGTTAAGACACCTAATCATACTTAGTCTTGGGAAAATTGGAAGGAAATTGATTTGAAACCCTCTTTTTAAACCTAGGATTGTTGAATCTCAAGCCTACCCTTTGAACGACCACCATCAAAAGATGATTCCCTCTTTGCAGCTCTACTTTACATGTTATCCCTTGCCTCTTATACTTGTTGAGAATGAACAAAAGAGACGTGAAATGTTCATATTTTCATGTGTCATAGCTGAATGACATTCCTCTTGCAATTCATTCGTCACCCCCATCACAAAGCGGTTCATTTCATCTCTATGGTCGAAAACCAAAGGAGAAACATATTATGACAATTGAGGGAATTTTAAGAATAATTCAAGCATACTCATACCTCCTTGACGAAGGTTTATCATCTCCAATACCTTGGCTTCCCTCTTCTTCCTAAGAAATAACATATCAAGAATTGCCTTTTTGAACGCATTGCAATCATCGGTCCATCCCTTAATAGCCTATTTCCCCTCGAGTTGACATACCAAGTCTGGGCCACATCTTTAAGTTGGTAAGTGTCTAATTTGGCCTTCTCACTAGTAGATAATCCCATTGCGTAAGGGATCTTATAGATTTCATAAATGAACTCTTGGGTGTCTTCTTCAACCTTGGACCCATAGAAAGTAGGCGGATTAATCCTAGTAATATCACTTGGATGGGAGGCCATGGTAACAACTTGTTAGTTTGCTCGGGGTACAACCTCCATAGTAACTTGGGTTATCATGGCTTGAGCTTCAGTAGTCACAGCTTATGCATGGGTAGTAATTGCTTGGTTTATTTAAAAAAAGAGCAGACCTTATAGCACCATCTGTTAAAAGAGGAGAATTCACCAGGGCTTGGTCATCATTTATATCTTCATCAAGAGGAAAGATTAATCACCACGAGGAGAAACTCCCACATTTCCAATATCTTCCTCAAGCCTTCACGCCGCATTCCTTCGAGTAATCCTTGTCTATAATACCAATAAGTGTATTAGATGAAAAGATCAAATAGAGGTAAACCCTATAGGAACAATATTGGACTTTCAAAAAGTTAGACTTTCATAAGCATCAAATAGATTCCAATTAATCAGTGTGGCACGCTTCACAATTATGAATACTAACCTATATATACGTTCTCTAGATTGAAATAGAACAAAATATGTTTAACCTTATGTTGTGAAACTGAGTTTTCACATCCGGGATTACCTTATAGATGTAACTGGCGTTGTCCTATTTGATGACTAGGACTAGCCTCCTAGTTTACATCATTACATTTATAGGTCAAAATTAGCGAAAATTTTGAAAGTTTTTACTACTTCTACATTGAGTTTTAAAAAGACCTCGACATGCACATAATAGATGTATATAGAGTATACATACACCATTCACATATGAATATTACTTAGTCTTCTACTATGATTGAACATAGATATACAAAATATAACACTGTCTAAAAAACATTTCTCATATCATAACAATCTAACAAGGATATACAATTTCGTCCTAGACCATAAATCAATGAAACAAGACCACATATAGGTCATATAATGTTTAATATCAAATGAAAAGGAAAGAATATAAGAGTCTTAATACTAAAGAAAAATCATAGGATTGATAGTTTCATTGCCCTCGGAACGTGAGGATCTACTGACTTGGATGATCAAGAATTCCAAGTCTTCTCTAAATTAATCTCCAAGATCCCTAAATAGTCGAAACCTAACATGTTAGGGAAAAGGAAGAAATGGGGTTAGTACACCACTTGTACTATGTATGAGACCATATGCACATATATCATGAAAACATTTTACAAAAGGGACATTTCATAAATATATGCAATTTACATTGAAAAGCTTTATGCACATTCAATAAGTTCATGCTAATCAATTAGACACATTCCTTAATTAATAGGCATGTACATCAAAAGACCATCACTACAAAGCATAGTCAAGTCAATGAACATATCTATATACTTGAATATATAATAAGTACCACTCTATCATCAAGTTGTAACTTCAACAAACATGAATAAGATTTCATTATAACATAACCAAAGTAAGACAATTACCTATGAAACCCTATCAAGTCAACAAGTACAATGACTAAGCAAAGACCTTACTCAATCAAGTAACTCAACACGAACCATGACCAACCTCCTACTTCACATAGCTTGACATTTAATAGTACATATCATCATATTTTAACACTGTAGACAACCACACATTCATAAGTGAAACTAATCAACATATAGTATCAATAATGTGGAAGTTCATCATATATATATCATGTACTAATATAAGCATAAACATACATAAGAACCTCCTCCTAAAGTTTCTCTCAAGGCAATTTAGTGCAAGGCATAGGTAGAGTCTCGTAACCCTACCTAAGCTAAGTCAACCTCGCACGTCACCCTGGTTGGTTTTTACTTCATTATTTCATTTTAGTTTAGGGAAAACTTGCCTTAACCAATATACACCACAAGAGCTAAATGTAGAATCTGGTGTTATAAGACCTTACACTGAAGGAAGGTGGTCTACCGTCCAATGTAAAATTAAACATAAAAGTAGCTTTCTTGGTGGATCCACAAGCTAGTCTTCTTATGGGGGCAACATAGTTAAAGAACTAACAGAGAGGTATAATCCCTCTATATAACTTGGTAGTTCGGGACTTGTCTCATGGGAATCTTATGGATGAGTATCACTTATAGGGAGTCAATACCTCATGTGCAACTATAGGGTGAATATTCCTCTATGGAAAATCAAAACCATTCATTGTCAAGTTCACTCGGTTCAAAGCTAAGTCCCTTTTGAAATGTCTTTAATGTCTTTATTAATTGTCATAATTAATGTAGGTCATTGCGTCCAAAAGTTTTATAAACATCATCATAATCATAGCTCAATAAAAATTGCATATGTATTTTCCTTTCATGACAATTCATATAGGTGAGTTTAGCACATTAATATCTTCATATAATGATAAGGCACATTGGTAAATAATTCATCATCCTTGTAACTTTTATATGTTAGCCAACCCCTTACAAACCATATTAAAGGCATTTTAAATCAATATCATACCAACCCTATTAATCCTAATACAAGGCATAATCGAATACAACATCATGACTTTATCACAATATACCATAATTAAAGTAAAGACTACGGATCACAAGACTTACCAAGTCAGCTTCATAATTAATCATCATGGCCTTACTATCAACTCTTAATTAAACAAAAACTATGGTGTAGTAGCTCATAGCTTAAGACAAGTGACATAGATCAAAGTCATAATCTAAAGCAATTACTTAAGAACTAGTATTATAGGAATATAATTAACCCTAAACTATTCATGATTGGTACAATAACATCACCTAGTAGTAATTCGACCATTAAACAAGCCAATTGAACAAATATTACACAATTAACATCAAGATTATAACATATGGTTTAGGGGAATAAGTCATCTTGTACAAACTAGGACAATTGATAAAGATGTAAAATAATTTAGTTAAAATACTTGTTAATATATTCATAATATCACAAATAAATCATAACCAAATAAATTCACAACACAAATTTCTAGATTGGAAAAGACCCACTTGAAAACCCAACTTTTGAAATCAATGTGATGGAACCCTTTGTGGAAAGAGGTCTCAAAGGTTATAGAGATCCAATACCTTAATAATTGATAAACATTTATGGATTAACTTGACTCTTTTCAGTTCTTAAACCCTCCCCTATCTTTGTATTCAATGGATTTCTTCACTAGAGAAAGAAGGAAGAGAGTTTTGGGTTTGTAAATTATGAGAGTTTAGGTTAGTCTAATTAGGTTAGAGTTTTATATATGGAGTTAAATAACTTAATTAGACCTCCCCTAACCCCTAATTAAAATCTTGACTAAGCCAACAAATTAAATAAAATAAGTAAAAATGGGAAGCAAAACACTAGACTCGCATACGACACCACAATCGACGGATAGTGGGTCAATCGATGAGCATTGCTTTTTTATTGTTGTTTATCCGTCTCAAAGTTCAGAGAGTTGTCAAAATGATCCCTCCAACAAATTTACTAATTGTCCATCGATGCCCCGTAGATTGGGACACCTCCAGTCGATCGAACTCTATGCACACGTCCTTTTTTGACCCACAATGCATGGGTCCTTCTTAAGGGTCTTTTGTTGGTCCTTGGGTAGTCGTGCCCAAAAGTTTTGATTATGAACCAATTCTAGTACGTACTAAACATCCTTCTACCATTTTTCATCATTTTACGACTCCTAAAATTTAGTCAAATAGGTTAAGGCACGCTAGTACCTCATTCAACTAGTTCCCATACATCATAGACATTCTTGGATGTTCTTGGTTCTAGACTTCCTAAATTACCTATATTCATTAAAATGGACCTTAACGAGTGTATAAACCTTAGGAAAGTCGTGTTAGTCTTTAGAACACATCTTGGATTTTTGAAGTGTTGCAATAATAGAGGCAACATTACAGTGAACACATAAAGACATAGGATAGACATAATCAAATCATCATATATTGATCAACATAGATCATTCATAAAAAATTAACCATCAATATACATAATAAAAAGAAGAATTAAGTAACCCAACGTAATAGAATCACAAATCCACCAATAACAAGCCGCGATCACAATGACCATGCAAGGGCTAAATCGAGTTTGTGAAAGGACATGGGTTCATCATGCAATTGAATTAAAATTCACATGACAATAAACATGTCAATTTTAATTCATCATTAGGAAGCCCTTAAAAACGTTTTGAGAAAGAACTCGTGGCTATATTGTAGAAAAAGAGATTTGATCATTAAACTTATTTGAAAACTTTGAGATTAACTATCTAGATGGAAGGATAACTAAGGACGAAGGATCACCAAAACTTCATGTGTTGTAAAGTCTATAAAACTTGATGAAGAATCAAAGGGAATGAAATATCCAAGCTTTTCTTGAGCTTCACCTTCACTGGAGGTTTCTAGAGAGAATGATTTTGGAGGCAATCTCTAATTTTTGAATAATAAATTTTGAATGGGTTGATCACGTATTTGATAACTTAAATACATCCAAAAATAACCAAATAAACCTAATAGTGTCAGGTTAGGACGTGGAGTGAATTTCCCATTCACCCATTAAGTGAGGTAATCACTAGGAAGTTTGTTATTGCATGCACCAACGACCAACATCGATGCCTAGTAGGTCCATCAACGGTCCGTCTGTGGCTTTCATCAATTGGATCTTGGGCTGTTCTTTGTCTCAGACTTCCCCCAGGCTATGTTTTGATAGACGCTTCCTCATTGATGGGGTGTAACTCTACCAATGGGGCGTCGTTTGTTTTAGTAGATTGACATTGCCAAGGACGTGTCTCGACAGCCTCTGGATCCTTATTGTGGTCCCTTTTGCGGGGCCCTTGGGAAGTCATAAATGGACGTTTAAAACGTAAATATTCTATTCAACATGTTTAAGACATTTTACATATGTTTCACCCGAAACAGTTAGATGCAACACATACAAAGATGCAAAGCACGTTGTAGACATTCATGAACGTCTGAAGGGCTAACTTTCGAATGTCTTGGACGTTCTTGGATGTTTGACATCCAAATTAAATGAAACTCAATACACTTACTATAAATATATTTATTAGTCATATAAGGACCTCATAATAATATTACACACACATAAGAACATAAAAACACATAAAGCCCCTTAGGTTACTAGTGATCTAAAGTCTTGGTCACCCTATACGTTTGACTTCCAAATGACTTCAATCACCCACTCATATAGACCTTATTTAATTGGATAAAAAAGGATAATTATTACTTAGACCTAGTTCCATGAGGGTCATACTAAATCATAGCATTCTTAGTTGTGTCCATGGAGGAATGCCCTTCTCCTCAATACACTTTCATGTCTGCTGAGTTCATAACCAAGAAAATGCACAAAGGTCAACTTTACTTTAACTTGAGAATTTCTCAAATTTTAGTCAAAATCATGTTCATAATTTTTTCTTAGTGAAGTCAAAATGGTAATTCACACCACACACATCACAAAAATAGGAAGTCAACTTCATAAAATTTTAAATTTGTAACATCACTTTAGCTTTCAAAAAATGCATCATTTAGATAAAGTCTTGAAATTTATCGGCACACACAAGGACAATAGATAAATATGCATTCACTTTTCAAAAGTGAGCCTACAATAATGCTTTCCAAATCATAAAAGTCACATAGTTTTCAAGAGACTCAACATATTTGATTTTAAAGAGGCTGAATTTCTTCCTTAAGGTCTTAAACACCACACATTAAGAGTGACTTTAAAGGTGCTTCTTACCTTATCTCGTGAAGTTAGTTTGATAACTAGCATATCAAGACGCACAATCAAGATGAGAAAGCCATGAATTTAATAGAAAATCTTTTTCAAGTACTGTATAATCTTCAAAATACTCTTAAGATAGTGTCAAACAAGATATACAAAATATATGAAGGTCATGCAATTCATACTATATACAGAGCTCCTACCATGAAAAATCTTACTAAACATTCTTAGATTCAAGTTCAATTAAGAATAGAAGGACAAGATAGAAAACATCAACAACCTTACTACTCATATCACCATCCCCCACATTAGGATCAATCCAATTAAGAGCAACATAATCATACTTCAAGAGGATCTTATATTTTCAAACAAAAGGAAATTACAGTAACTTAACACAAGGACATCAAAAGCATCCTAAAATTTGTCACCTAGGAATTTTTTCTACCCAATCATCATGTTAGGTTATACTACCCAACCACACAAGGTCTCTACTATACCATAGAAACAATGGGTCATGCAAACCTTAGAGAAAATAATAGAGAGACTTAGCCATAAAATTTCTTCTTTTGATTTGAAAATTACAGTTAGGTGACTTCTAGGTCTATCAAACCCACATCATCACCCTACAAAGACAAGCATGCTACCTTCATAACTAGAATAAAGTCTATATAAGGACTCCAATCCATACAAAGTAATCATGAAAGTTCACACATATAACCGAAGACAACATTTGAACCATCTAAACATATTCTTAGGGTAGCATCCTTTCGTAGGTGATCACTAAGCATTTCAAGTTCAAATCATAATATTTGGTTACCATGTTTCAATACCATATAGCAATACATTATTCCAAAAGAGACTCATTTTTTTATTTATAACAAGTCATAACATGCTATAATTATATCACGACACATAATTCTCAATAAAACATGCTATTTCTCATAGGTTTCTTATATGTACACAAGGGACATCATATCTACATAACCTATCACTTCTCATATTTCACATACATAGCCATAATTGATACCACATCATCCAACCATACAAAAAATTCACCTTCACACATACTCACGCAACCATAAAACAAATATAAGCATCAAAACTTACATTTTCTCCCTCAAGCATAGAGATGCCATCTAATCCAAGCAATCACATCTAAAAGACCACCTCAAATAAAACATAAGAGAGAGATCTTATATATTTTAGTTATATGGAATGACCTCATAATGATGAAGAAGGGAAACTCTATCATCCTATAGCCTTACGCTCATAAATGTGTCGCGACTCACACGATGATCAAGACTCTACTACAAATGGAGATATGAGACTTTTAGAACCTAAAACGACTTCCCAAAACCTCATGCTCTAATACCACATTTGTCACATCCGAGGAGCACCTATTTGAAGTAAAATGTCATACTTGACCTCTCCTAGTTCTTATAGAAGCTCATAATAATCATTCATCGCTAGGTAAATTTAGCGGAAAATTTAAAACTTTGTTTGCACATCATATGCTAGAAGATTACTTCTCATATATATAAATATGATCGCACATATTTAAAGACTCTAGAGTGTTTTTCCATATAGACTCAACATCATAAGAGTACATTAGGGAAACGACCCATATAACATAATACATAAGTACACTAATGAAAACTTTACATTAAACTAGACATAGGACATCCTTGGACTTGAGGATTTTTTCCGTTGAGATTGGTATTTCACATATGAAGCTCCTAAACAATAGATACGTCCATTATGCATCCATAACCTACACATTGTGTAAAAATTATATAAGAATGGAGTTTGTACAAGAATGTACTAAGTATGGCTTCCATGTAAAAACATGCATTTAAAAGGAACATTTTCTTGAAATCGTGCTTCATGATTTTTTGTGAAAAACATCATAAAATATTTATACAATAGAATTTATATCATTCACACACTTCATTTATACATATTCAAAGGTCAAACATCATATAGAACAATACGTAGAATTTAAGCCACATTTGGGGTCACTTTACAGTGAGCTCATTCACATTACAGTAAGTATTTTCCTCTTTACAGTGAACTTCTTCTTTTAACTCATTAACCTCCCAAGTAACCCTTTAGTGATACATGGTGTAATGCCTCGTCTTAAAGACACAATGAAAACCACACATAAAACTTACATAATCCAACACATACCATCATAGATGTATAATACATCAAAGACGCATTGAAGTCAAGACACTAATGGCTTTAGGTTGAGCCTACATTAACTAGAACATCTATTCACTTAACTTCACATAAAGCATTATAAAATATTAGTCACAATACTACTCTAAGTCTACTAGTGCAATGTATATGTGAATCCCCATAACCTCATACATTCTTAATAAACCTATCATGAGACCATAAACCTTAACACTTTATTTCATACATAAACATAGCAAATGAGGACAAATTTATTCATGCCAAGCAAGACCTTTATTATATAGTCATTAGGGCAAACATAGTGCATATAAGAAGTGTCGACATCACATAGATCCATTAGGACTAATATCATGCACTTCAACACAACAAGTAGACTATTACTGCCAAGTCATGCATAAGGAACATATTAATAGAGACATGCATTGGAACACCCTCCGATGACTTCCCTTAAGTACACTTCTGCAATGTGCAGGTGATGTTCCATACCCCCACCTACACTAAGAAACTATGCCTAGGTTATCCTAGTTATACTCCTAACTTTACTTCCATTGTCCATTTTACTTTAGGGAAATTATAGCCTTAACCGATACTAAGACAATGGGTGCTAATCATGGAATTTGGTATTATATATCCTTATAACAATAGAAGGTGTTCTTACTTAGCAAGGGTAGAACATTAAAACATGCTAGCATACTAGTGAATTCACTTGCTAGATCCTCTGTGGCAAGCATAGTTATGGAACTTCAAGGTACATGTGAAAGCCCTGTTTATGCCAAATGGGGAATTATGGTGATTCACTCATGGAAACATCACTATATTACCTCATGAGAATTATGGTGACCTATCTTCCTCCAATTGGAAGGGACACCTCTCACAACAAGTTAAGTCGGTGCTAAGCTAAGTTCCCTTTTTATTAAAAAGCATTTATTTACCCTTCTTATAAAAACATAGGCTTTAGGAGATTGAATACTTATAATCTTAGCTCATAGGACATAATTAGAGTTCATCAATCTAAATCATGTGAGAAAACCTTTTACAAGGACATAGCATATGTAAGCACCTATCTAGTTGTAGGGTACACACAAGCACACCTTTAAAGGCCCCTATGTTTAATAGATCGCCATACATGTGTGTGTGTATAATTATATGTGATCAAATCATTCACATAACATTTAAATATCACATATGGTCATATATAAATTCATAAGTCGATAGGTATACCTATATGAGCAATCCTTTCATATCAACACTTTAAGACACTATGAACACATATTTCATCATATCATATACTTAACAACATATAATAGAAGTCATTTTCATAACATGTCCATACATTCATTTTCATAAACATAGATAACCAAACCTAGGAAATTTCCTATCAACGTACTCATGTGCAATGCATAGACAAGGTCCCATACCCTTGCCCATACTAGTACACTTATCAAGTAATCCTAGTTAATGTAATAAATAACATAGTTCACATACACTTATTTTACATGCATAGTAGTAGACATCTAGTGAATATGAGCCAACCTATCATTAGACACCGTGACACTTTACTACATTGTAAGCATGCATAATATGTGAGTGTTTATGTACATTGATCAACACAATCATATAATGTCTATCTACAACACATTGAGGCATCCACCCTCTTAAGACCACAATGCACAACCAAGCATAGACCACACAACACTATTTAGCATCGGAGGCAGGCTAACTTCACATTAGACTTTAAGACTCCTAACAATAAATATTCACACATTTACATAAGGGTATATCAGTAACGGATTATTAACCATTATAACTCATCAATGGTGGCACTACATTTTCCCTTAACATCGATATACATATCCTTATACAATAGCCATACAACCTGATCATAATTAGAATATGAAAGTAGTCATAAGCTTTGCATAGTGTGATCATCATAACAAAACATTCATATATTCCTCAATTTTCTTTCAAGGTCATAGTTAAAATACATATAATAATTATAAAGTAAACACCACCACCATAAGTTGACTATAACACACAATGTCATACAAAGTTTCATCAACTACAATAATATAGAAAAGTAGAGAAGTAGAAGAGTAGACCAATTTTTACCAATCCTTTAGCCTTTGATCATCATTTATCAATACTAATATTTCATCAAAAATTCAAGTGTAGGGCAGTATCTAAAGTACAATAATCATATATGAAGTCATGCATAAGCTACTACAAGACTAAGCTACAAATTAGAACAATATATCACCAATATACAAGAATGTAGAAGCACATGGACCATTAACCAATTTAACTTATATGGATAATCATTCATATTTCATCAATTTTATCAATCTAGGGCATTTGGCTTACTCAAATGAAAACATGCTTCATGTACCCTAGCATTGAGATCACATCATATAATATACATAGGTTATCATTCAATAGACTAGAAGATTCTAGATCAATTCATACCAAGCGTTCTTTGATTTGATCTTAATGGATATACACCCATAATTCATCCATGATGTTTACCTATGGTGCTAGATAAAATTATCTTTGCATAATCGAAATCCTAAAAGAATTGTCATAAAGTCAAAATTACAGAGAGCATGCTATATTAAGAATCCATGTTAGATTGAAGAACATAGGATAATCAAACATTGATCCACATTGGTAAATTATCTACAATTCATCAATAAAATCCATGTAAGGAAATAGATTTAATTATCCCTAACAATGGAATCCCATAGTCATGTATAATAGAGGAAACAGTAGAGTGAACACATAGAGACATAGGCTAGACTTACTTAAATCCACATATCCATCCACATGGATCATTAATCAACAATAAAATATCAACATGCATAATAAAAAGCATACATAAGTAATTAGACGTAATAGAATCACAAATCCACCAATAACAAGACATGATCACAATGCCCATGCAAGGGCTAAATCGAGTTTGGAAAGAAC
Source organism: Solanum lycopersicum (assembly GCF_036512215.1). Classification (NCBI taxonomy): domain Eukaryota; kingdom Viridiplantae; phylum Streptophyta; class Magnoliopsida; order Solanales; family Solanaceae; genus Solanum; species Solanum lycopersicum. The sequence continues at coordinate 12,262,603 of NC_090808.1, read as the reverse complement.
ATGGGTTCATCACTAAATTGGATTAAAATTCACATTACAATAAATCTGTTAAATTTAATTAATAATAAGGAAGCCTTTAAAAATGTTTTAAGGAAGAACTCATGGCTAGATTGAAGAAGAAGAAATTTGATTATGAAACTTCTTTAAAAACATTGAGATAAAATCTCTAGATTGAAGGATAATTAAAGATGAAGGATGACCATAACTTAATGTATAAGAAGACCTCTAAAAATTATTGAATAATACATTGGAATCCAAGCTCAAAGATGTTCTTGAGCTTCACCTTAAATGGAGGTTTCTAGAGAGAATTGATTTCGGAGGGAAAGTCTAATTTTTGTGGAATAAATTGGGAATTGATTGATAACGTTTTTGATCACTTAAATACACCCAAAAAGAACCAAATAAACCTAGTAGGGTCAGGTTAGGACGTTGGGAGAATTTTTCATTCACCCCTTAGGTGAAGCAGTTGCTAGGTTGTTTGTTACAACGTGCACCAACGACCACCACGACGCCTAGTAGGTCCATCTACGGACCATTTTTGGCTTCCATTGATTGTCTCTTGGGATTTTATTTGGACGAGGCTTCCCCCAGTATATATGTTGATCAAAGCCTCCCCATCCACGGGGCGTTATTCCACCATCGGGGTGTCGTTTGGTTGATACTTCCAAGGCAGTGTCTTGACGGCCTTTGGGTTCTTCTTGTTTACCCTATTCCAGGACCCTTGGAAAGTCTTACCCAGACGTTTCCAACTGAAATATACTCCATAACATGTTTAATACCTTCCATATCAGTTTCATCAGAAATAACTACACGCAACACGTACAGACATGCAAGGTAGACTCAAGACACACATGAATGTCTCAAGGGATAATTTTCAAATGTCTTTGATGTTCTTGGAAGATTGAAATCCAATCATCATGAAACTTTATGAACTACCTATAAACATCATTATTAATTATATAAGGACCTCATAATCTCATGACAAACATATAAGCACATATAAACACAAACGGACCCTTAGGTGACTAGTCATCGAACGTCTTAGTCATCTCTTGATGTTTAACTTCCAAATGACTTCAAATCACCCATTAATACTTCAAAATACATAATTAAAATATTAACAAGTTATAGGAACAACTGCAGCTCTAGATACCCTAAATCATTTTGGGGGTCTTACATAGATGATATGATATTCTCATTCCTGAGGCTCTCAAAAGATTTACTTAAGTAAATAAAGAAGATAATGTCCATGATTGTCCTATTCAAGACTACCTATATAATACTTAAGACTACCTAAGGCTTAGATTAGGTCTACATAATCAACCAACTTCCGTAACTAGAGTCATTCTTAAGACTTATCTTGGTAGAATACGAATTGACCATTCCTATTTTCCCTTCACAACTTAACAAGACAACCCTTAACTAGTCTACATAAGTACTTATTTATTTAAAAAACGTTGTTCCTTATGTCGTTACATTAATTAGTTCACTTAAGACTCATTCATCAGATAATGACATTCAAGTATAGGCCTTGAAGAAGACCTAGAGACTCTCACTACCATCTTCATAGCCTATTGTGCAATGTCTAGATAGCGTCTGATTCCACAACCTAAACGTCATAGAACTTATCCAATACTAGTAGGTATCTTATATGACGAGAATAGACAATCACTGACATAGACCATGATAGCTAAACATTGAATCTGGAGTTTTAACCTATTCCGATGGGGTGTTCAACTTTCCAACGGTAGAAGTAGGAAACATCCCGTGTAGGCACATGATTAAGGAATATGAAGGGATTTTATGTATTCTCGTCTCATTCTAAAGTATATATACATTGTTCTCAAGTATCCGTCTCAATTATAGCTACTTCTCATAACATACTCTCTCGGTACTAGCCTTGTTCTCATAGAGTGATTCACATTAAAGGATCACATGAAGAGGCTCCATATCTAATTCATAACCAAGTCACATTCACCTTACCAAAGTGGTCCACTAAGGCTACCTTATAATGGGGAAGAGGATAGCTCATTATGACATTTCTCAGGATGACATGATGTTGTTCCATCCAATCAACCCTAAGTCCATCACTCTTACAAGAAGTATAACGTAATAACTTTCGACTCCAAGTTCCTAATATAACCTTACCACTAGGTTTAAGGTTCAATGTACGTGATCTTTTTAACATCATTTAAGGTCTCACATACCATTTATTTATAAATGACAAGGTGCACTAAGCTTACCTAGTAAGAACATCTCATATCCACATATCATTCATGCATGTATCAAGTAAGGGACATAAGTATACCAAAACAAGACACAATATACTTTACTTTATTACATATAGCATATCATTCTTTCAAGAACTTAGGAAATACCCTTATCATCTTTATGTCATCCTATACATTACTATGATCATCAATATAACCATCAAAGACTCATAATGTCACGTAGGAATAAGCATGCATCAACTCTAGGACTACACACATAAGACATAGTCATACTCTAACATGATCACCTAACAACATCAATAGAAGTATATACATTCACAATGCTAACATTTATGTAGATATAATCATACATGACATAACCAGTACCCAAATTATCATATTAGTTCAGGTAATATCGTCAAGGCCATGATCATCATAACACATAAAGTAACACCGACAAGGCTACATCAATGTCAAGCAAAGAAAATTAAGATAAAATAAAGATAATTAGGGTAGCGTACCATCAATCCATTCTCTCCACTTTAATCCACGTCTAAATTTTCAAATTAATTACCATAAGGCCCTTACCCATGGCCATGAACATCAATTCAATACATAAACTATAATAATCGATGAAACTAGGTCAATTCAATATATATATATATCAATAAAAGACTTATTACATCAATTGAATACAATTATTACATCATTCAATAGGCCACAGAAAACTACACTAGAATTCATAAGCATTAAGTCAATAGCACTTAACACATAAAGTAGTAAAAAGCTAGGGTTTATCAATTACCTGGGTACATAGGTTAATTGAGATAAAATAATCTAATTAACAACAATTTAATCAATATTAAATTATTTAAAAACATTAATTTAAGAACCCATGTCTATATTAAAATTTAGAAAACTCAACTCTTGTGAAGTCTTTGAAAATAACTTTGAAGATTGAATTCTTGATTAATAGAGTTTCAAGGATCAAAAACACACCTTACTGATTTTAATTGACCAATTTTATAAATAATCACCACTCAAATCTACAATCCAAGATCTTCCATGAGTTTTGGCATCAATGGAGTTCTACAGAATTTATTAGGAATATTGGGTTATGATTTATGAAGAATGAATTCATCTTAGTGTTTAATACTTACAAATACATTTAAAATACCCAAAAAGTACCTTAGGAAACCATAAAAACTGTATTTTAATGTGGGGTGTATTTACCATGCACCCCTAGACATTATAATGAAGTTGCGCAATTGACAACACCATCGACGACTGACCATTTGTAAATCAATGGACAGTCCTGACATCTCTTCGTTTGGTTCATAGAATTTCTTTTGAGATCTTGAGATCCCTAGGCTAAGTATTGACCCATAACAACCATCGACGGGGCGTTGACTGCCCAGGCGCCTTTGTTTGCCTCAGTCGTTTGGGGACTTGTCTAGACAACCATGGCACAATTGAAAACTCCTTCCTCAAGGAACCTTGGATGGTACTTGGGGATGTTTGCCTAGATGTTTCTGTACCAAATATGTTCATATACAATATTAGGACCTCTCAGATCAGTTTCATCCAAAACAAACACATAAAATTCGACGAAACATGCAAAGACACACAAGATCATTTCAAGGCAAACCTTTCAAACGTCATGGACGTTCAAGGACGTTTTACCTCCAAAAATCATGAAACTCAACACTTTTCCTAATAAAATTATTATAACACATATAAGGACCTCATTAACTAATGAGAAACATTATAGGCACATAACAACATATGAAGCTCATAGGTGACTTAGTAGTGTCGTGACATTTCACTTCGAAATCACCTAAACTCTAGAGACTCTCTCAGTACCACATTATAAACAGTTTTAGGACCTTAGACACTTACTACAGACATGTTACGCTCTATTTTCACCTAAGTCATTTTTGAGGCATTACACTGACCCCTTGTTTCTTTGTTATTATTATATTGCTAGAACTGTAGGACATGTGAAATACTAAGCCAATGGCCCAAAATGAAAATGGGTCCAAATACCTCTCCTGGCTGACAAAAACCGCGTTTGGATCCAACCCTCTCTCTCTCTCTCTTTTATTTTAACACTTATTTACTTGTTAATTGATTGTCGTTAGTCTAAAGGTGAAAAATTCAAATCCGCACAAGACGCTGTTATGTTTTAATTATTGAAACTAATCAAAAGACACTAAATAGAGCTAAAGAAATTAAAAAAACTAAAAACAGTTAATTTTTAAAGATAAAGCATCATTTAGATAGTAGGATAATGTTTCTAAAGATTTAAAAATAAATTCTCAATTTAGAATTAAGTTTAAAATAATTTTAAGACAAACAAATAGTTGTCGTATAATCACTAGTAATCGAGTATGTTAGGTGCCGTCAAACCCTACTTAAATATTAATAAGAACATCCGGACCCCCCTTGAAATTTTTTAATAGGTTTATTGTTTATGTCTTTTTTGAAAACAAATGTGTCTTGATTTTTCCTAAAATAATGTGGTGACTCTAAACAAGTCCTAATTTTTTAAAATAAAACATTGCCCCTCAGGTTTGATGTAAGACCCCCAAAATGAATTAGGGTGTCTAGAGCCTAACATGTTCATTATAAAGGTATATTGTCCTAAAATGGTTTATAATATATTTTTGAGATAGTGCATAAAGTTTGAGGTGATTTGTAAAGGTGTCTAGTCACCTATGTGTCTTATATGTCTATATGTGCTTATAGTTGTATGTAATGAGCTGGTGAAATCTTAAAATGAGTTAAAATGATGTATATAGTTAGTATATGAATTTTTATGAAGTTTGGAGGTCAAACGTCCAAGAACGTCTAAGACATTCGAAAGTTAGCCCTTGACATGTTCAAGTATGTGTTTATGGGTCCTAGCATGCTTGCACGTATTTTATGTGCGCATTTTGGGTAAAACATTCATGGAATGTCCTTTACTTGTCAATGTGCATATTTATGTTAGAAACGTGCGGGTACGACTTCTCAAGGGCCTCGTAAAAGAGACCACAAGTAGAACCCAAGGGCTGTCGAGACACTGCCTTGGCAGTATGAATCAACTATCCAAACGACACCCCGTTGGTGGACTGACGCCCCATCAATGAGGAGGAGTCAATGGTAAGTTATCCTAGAGAAGGATTTATCACATAACATCCTCATACCCAATTGACACAGGACAAAGAACTGCCCGTCAGTGGACAAATACCCCGTCGTTGGGTCCGTCGATGTAGGATGGTGCATCTCAGCCTAGCGACTACTCATTAAAGGGGTGAATGGGAAATTTACACCACGTCCTAAACTGACCCTATTTGATATATTTAGCTATTTTTGTGTGTATATAAGTCATCAAACACGTGATCAACCTTTCCCAATCCAATTCACACCAAATAAACTTTCCCTCCAAAACCAATTCTCCTTCGAAACCTCCATTGAAGATGAAGCTCAAGTAAATCTTGGATCTTGGATTTTAATAGATTGTTTACAAAGTTTTAGAGGTTTTCAACTATACAAAGGTATAATGATCCTTCAACTCTAAGTAACCTTTCACTTGGAGAGTTAATCTCAAAGTTTTCCAAGAAGTTTCATGAACAAATCTTTTCGTGTTCAATATAGCCATGGTTTATTTCACAAAGCATTTTCATAGGATTAATAATGATACATGGATGATAATGTGATGGTTTTGATGTGAAAAAAAATCCAAACGCATTATGAACCCATCTCTCTCCCAAAAATCAATTTATCCCTTGCATGGGCATTGTGATCATGGCTTGTTATACATTGAATTGTGATTCTATTATGTTGAATTTGCTATTATCTACTGAATATTACATTTATTAATGAATAATTATATGATATTTGATTATTATGGATTGATTCTTGAAGAACTTGATCTCTACTTCTTAATTATTGTTAAGTATGGCTTTCAAAGTAACATCGAGTCTATAGTATATGTAAGAGGATTCGTTTATGCAATGTTAATTGAATATATTTAATTATATTGATTTTATTGATGGATTATGGGTATGAACCCTTGGCGATAAAATCAAAGGAATCTCGGTATTGATTGACCTACATGTTTTAGCCTATAGATTGACTATGTTAGCATGTTTATTGTGAGATTCAATTATGTGAAAGTGATGGCTAGTTACTGCCTATAATGTAATGTAAATATGAATTATATATAATGTATCCAATGTTGATAAATGCATGATAGTTTGAAGAAGATTAACCTATGTAAATTTATCTTCCATGAAAGCCTAATATGAAGGATGTATACAGTGATTTTGAGTTTATTGGCAATGTTAGTAGGATATCGTGTATGCTATGATTTATTTAGATAGTCCCCTGCATGTACATTATTGATGAATGTTAATTGATAATCAAGACTAGGAAATTGGTTAATTATCTATGCCTATCTATTATATAGAATAATGGTGATGTTTTGCACTAGTTGTATCATGATCTTGTAACGACTTGTACATGATTTAATTCAAGTACATTTATATACTGCCCTATACATGTATTGTTCTTGAAATTAGTGCATTGGTCAATGTATATAAAAAAGGGTAGATGAATTGGTAAGCCTACTCTTTCTCTCTACTTTTCTATAGTATTGTTGATGAAGCCTTGTATGTCATTCTCTGGTATGATCCACTCATGTTGGAGGTTTTTACTTAATTGCCAATATATATATGTGATGTGATCATGGCCTTGAAGTCAACTATACAATGAATGTGTGATGGTGATGAATCACTCTATGTGATGCCTATGACTAGTCTTTTACTCTAAGTCACTACACAATTTTAGTCCTACAGACAGCCCATTAAAATGTAGTCTAAACTAGCAAAAAGTGTGGCCTTTGATAAAAGGCTACACTTTTGGACTTTCAACAACACTTTGTAAGGGGTGGCTTAAAGAAGCGTAACCTTTGACATTAGGCAACACTTTTTAAATGTTGCCATCTTTGGCTACAATTATAAAGTGTAGCCAAAGAGCTAAAAGGGTACGCTTTGTTGTGATGCATTAGCAACACCTATTTTTTTATTATACTACACTTAAAAGATTGATTTTGTAGTGTTATTGGTTGCATTTCAAAAGTTTTGACTTTTATATTTCATCTAGAGCGACACTTATGAAGTGTTGCCTTTCATATCTCATCTAGAGCAACAATTATAAATCGTAACTTTATATCTCATCTAGAGCAACACCTATAAATCGTAATTTTTACATTGGACGTCCTACAACAATTCTTTCGAATTGAATATATTCAATATATAATAACATATTACATATACAAATGACATAAACAAGAAAATTAACTAATAATTAAATCGAACCTATATATTTCATATAAACTTCGAGAAACATGTCATGTACAACCAAAACTTAGAAAGCGATTGCTTAAAGATCTCTAATATAAATAAATTCTAGTGAAACAAATGCATTCAAACGTATATGATAACAGTACAAATACTCGCCATCATTCAATATAATAGATCGAATTTACTTTTGGTCACATGCAATTCAAATTCAACTACCTGCATTTTCCTGCACATTTAAAATAAAAGTATAAATTAGTGAAATAAATTTTGAACTGCATAATTTGAGAGTATTCACTGTAAGCCAACCAAAAATAATAAAATCCAGCACAAGGTGATGGTCCAATCGTGCTAGTATTGTATTAACACCAACTAGACAACTAGATTTCATATTCAAGAAGAAGCTTCAAATTTGGACTTCCTGGTAAAATAAGAAGTACTTGCATGTATGTTGATTCCCCAAAAGGAACTCAAATTCTTGATCTTAGAAGAGGTATTTGGTTTCCTTATTCATTAACTTGTTAGTATTAAATCCTTTTTCCGAAACTGGTTTTAAAATATGAAACTTCATGTAAGGTGCTGAAATTGTAATAGCAACCACGTAGGCTAAAAGATTTGTTGGAAACTCAACATACAAATGTGAAAAGAAGGACTTATCAAGTATTGGATGAGCCTAACCGACTCTTGCACATAGGGGTTGTATCTCACTACGGCCAAACTGGTTCCTAGAAGTAGTCATGATCCCCTCCTAAACCTCAACTCAAACACCATTTCCAATTCTACAATAAGTCCACTCAATGCCACTTGATTAGCTTCTTGAGACACCTAACACCTCACTAGTTGTCTCTCTAATGTAGCTGCAGTATCATCCCACATACTGTCTACATCCTTCTACTCAAGGGCACTGGCCATGAACTTCTCCCTTAACTCTATGGCAAAAGCCATAGCCAAACTACTCCATTGAATCCTTGGATGGTCATCCACAACCATCTTCTACTCCGTCTTGATCTCCAAATCCATCAACAATAGTCCTTGTTGGGTTGAAACATCCTTATTTGGCCCTCTTCCCCAACTCGGACAAAGAAGAAGACCCTTTTTTACCCGAACCACTTAAGTTAATATAAACTAAACACGGTTATTACAAAACATACCAGAAACATTACCAACACACAAACAAGTCTAACCCGCCCATTTGACACCTTACTTGTGACACACTGATATATTAACATAATATAGATTAAGCATTATAAAATGGCTTCCCTACGTACCTTATAGAGGTTAGGTTGAAACTACCTAGCCAGGGCTTCAACCTCCTAGGGCCAAGTGGCACTCCCATATAAGGTACGTTGATCTGTTCTAATGTGTAGAATCATTAAAAAATGAACCTCGGATCTTGAGCTTCTCTCAGAAGAATTTCCACAATAATATAATAATTCAAAGACACATAACAAACTAGAATACCAGTAAGACAAATGTATGGCAACAAAAAATCAGTTACCGTATGAAATTAAGAAAGAGATTGAATTGTTGACCTATTTTGAAAAAAAAAGCACATACATTTAGGAGGATTTGAGACACAACGAAACCAATTTAGTGCCAATCTAATAAAGTTCTAAGATTAAACACATATGCAATATCCATCTTTCAAACATAGCCAGAGAAAACGCTGAAGCTTAGAATGTTAAGTATGTGACATATATAAATAAGTCGTGCATTAAGTTAGATAAGAAGAACAAAAAGTCATTTGAGAACTGCCCAATCAAAAGGTAATATCTAGAAAGTCAAAAAGCAGAAAATAGAGGCAATCATATAATTCAAGGAAAAAACAACCTATGTTCCACTTGTCAACTCAAAAACACTTTTCGCATCTGAACTCTACTTGTTTTCAACTACTCAAGCGCCTTTAGTTGCCCAGTTGCAGTGGATTTGCCTGCTTCCTAACAACTTCACTCTTGTTTTGAACCAAAATAATCTCAGTTTAGATAAGATAGAAAACTTGGCCTATGTTTGATCAAGCCGACTAATCTATGAGAAAAAGTCTAGAAATCATATGTTTATTTATAATAAGGGAATCAATAAATTGACTGAATTCTACTGATCTAATAGGCGAACGGTCGCTACTACTGAAATCCCACATTCCTGGTGACGAATTCCACACAAAAATCCTAAGATCCTGGAGTTTGAAATGATGGCATGTTTATGCATTCTTGAACGATGGTTATTGACCTTTTTCTCCTCTCTTGCTTCAAATTTTCTATGTTTGATTAGTGATTTCACTTAGGTAAGCTCTAGTTATTTTCTTGGCTAAAACTGAGTAAAACCTCATGATTTAGGGTATAAACGACATATCTTATTGGTCAAACAAATAAGGAAATTACCAAAAGACCCCTCAATTTATTAATGTTGGAGTGAGAGATCGATTTGACCTACATGCTGTAGTTCAAGGTACTGTCCATAAGTTGGGGTATTATGTAAAGTCTGTTTCACAGGGCTTCACTAAAATTATGATAACTTCTTACTTTGAGATTGGATTTTAGAAAACTCGGTGGCATTGGAAATCGATTTCAATTATCAATCATACCATAGTTCATGGAACACATAATTAATATTGTACAAAGAGTTATGACCATTTGAAGATTATCAATGAATATTTCCCCCCTAATTGACTGCTAACCTTTTTATATGATCAGAACTAGGGACAGTAGATCGAATAACGGTCCGTTCTATTTGTCCATAGTTTGTCTTAGAGGATGGGAAAAAGAGTTTTGATCCATGGACACAGACCACGAACTGTGGTTTTGACTTACAGATCATAGGCCTGTCCGTTCATTGAGAATTAGCAATTTTTTTAAGTTATGATCCATAGGTGGCAACCGTAAGTTGCACCTTAAATTTTATGAGAAGTGAAAATCTAGTCTTTTTCAAATATGAGGTGTAACAATATGAGAGTGATAATAGAACATATATATGGCGGTAACCTATAGGAGGTACATCTAGTACTTGGTATGATAATTGGGCTAACCAGGTCCATTATATCTTCAACAATAAAAAGTATAAGTGTCGTCCATTGATAGACAAGGTTATTTTGTTGAGTGAAAATGGTTGGAACCATGACCCTATGAATGATATTTTACTTCCTAATGTTGGAGAAAAATTAAGTCTTTGTATGGGTCATGTGAGGCAATCTAGTCAGGTGGCTAAACTTTGATGGCTACAATGTAGTTCTCAAAAATTTATATTCAAGAGTAATTGGGGAATTATAAGAAACACTGCTGCACATAAACATAATTTTAACAGTACCATGAACCCAAGAGAATGTCTTCTCAGGTCTAAATTTTAGCGTGAGGGTTTTGATTTTCTTGTATTTTTATACAATTTTTGGAAGTGTGACTTGTATTTTAGATTCATCAGTTGATTTTTGGTAGTGTACCTCATATTTTATCTTCCTTTTATGAACTTCTTTTCCACTATTAGGGAATGAAAAAAAGTTGGGATTTAATTGAGGAAACACATTTAGAGAAACTGAGGAAAATAGTTAAAATATATATATATAGAAACACATTCATGGAATGGAATGTAAAGTTTCAATGAGCGTATCACATATCTAATTTGTTTTGCAAATTATTTTTCCCAAGCTCTTCTTTGAGTCTGAGATTTTACCCATAATTCTCATCCATCGTTACTGTTCAAGTTTTGTGCTGAAGATCGTTTCCCTGCTCATCCTCTTACATTTAACTGTCTCAACAAAGGTAATGTTGTTTTCCTCATAGTACTCTTCTCCTCTACACCTATTTTAAGAGTGATATTATGGTTGTTTGAAAGTTGTCTTGATGAGTTTGTATCTTTTTATTTGATTTATCTTTGAGTTGATGTTGATTCAATATGAGATATGTGTTTCTTCATTAGTTACTTCTGTGATGTAATATCGCTTTAAAGATTCGAGAATTTATATTCGTTGTTATCATTCCCCTACTAGTAATTCAAATTTGTTTGTTTCTTTTCTTAATCATGATCTTGTAATGTCTCTTAACTTGTATTAGTTTCTAGCATTTTATGTCTTAATCGTCATTATTTTGAGATATTTATTGATTCAATCAAGATCAAGGATGTGAAAATGCTAAGAAGTTAGCATTTGTCTGGAGCTATCGGTAGATTGTCTGGGAAAGGAAGAAAGATGTAATTTGGTCTAGAGAAGGCAACGAAAACTAGGATAGTAATTAAAGATAGCAAGATACATATATTGGGATTGTTTTTGAACATTAAGATTCCTAGAGATTCACCTTTGTAATCTCATTATGGGGTCTCCTAATAAGGTTTATTCCAAGGTCAGAGTTTTTACTGCCTAGCTGATATGCTTTAATTATTCTTCTTTCATTTATAGGATGTTTAAGTATCAAAATATTATTTTGCTTAAAATTATTAGATCCTGAGACTTTGACCATGTTTTGCCTTTTTCAATAGATGAATAGTTTAACTATGGAGTGAGAATATGTGAAGGAGGCGATGAACATATACTTTTGGTATCTATAGGTGTCATGGTTATATCTTTGTGTTATCTTATATTTGCTAATGTTATATGATTATTTCTACTTTTTATCTTGTTTGTTAGACTATAATTTTATTATTTTAATACGATAAGTTAATTAGGTTAGCAAAGCAAGATTTTCGTTTATATGTTAGTAAAGTTTCTTGTTCATATTAACTATACCCACCACTTAGTCCACTTGGGTCATTATGTTGTGTATGTTGTTGTATCCCCATATCTAAGTTACGTTTCCTGTGCAAATTAACTATACCCTCTACATAGTGTATGTGGTTGTATCCTTGAACCTAACTCATGGGGTTACACTAGTTTTTTGTTGTTGTTTCTATAATAATAGTAGTGCACATAGTTGAAGACTTAATGTTTCTTTTCATACCAGACATAAAGGTTTTGATTGCTTAGCTGCTCATCTCACATCAGAGTAGAATAGTTTTAGAGCGATTTGTTAGTGTCTATAAGACACCACATCTGTATAGACAAAAAATTTTATGAAGTAAAAAGGATTTCACTAACAAAGTATGAAGAAGATGCATAAGTTAAAAAGGAAAGACATATCAGCTCCCAAAAGGCAAAAACAAAGCTATCTAAATAGTTAACAACGGAAATATATGGAGCTGCTAAATTTTAAATAAGAATCGACATTAGTACAGGATAGAATTAAGCCAACCAAAAATAGTGATCAAACATCTTACTTTAACAGTAGAGATGGGAGTTGGGGTACCATCAAAACATTTTTTGTTCCTCTCGGTCCCAAAGGACCACAAAATATAGGCTAGAACCAAAGACAAGATCCGCTAGATGGACTTCCAAATTTTTCGAGAACTCCAACACAAAATCGTCTCTCATTGATCTTGTCTTTACAGAAGTGAGTCCAAAAAGATAGAAGAACATGTTCCATAGGCCTGTTGTGCAATGAAAGAACAAGTGATAAATAGAATCTAAGTTGCACAAGCAAATGTAGCATCTGTTGACTATTTTGAAATTCCTCATCATGAGATCATTTTGTGTCAAGCAGGAGTCTTTTAGAGCAATCCAACTATAATAAATAACTTTAGGTATCAACATAGCTCTCGAGATTAATTTCTATGGTCATTGATCAATTAAGGTCTTCTTAGAGCTTTGTTGAAAGTAGCATGATTTAATTGAGTAGGATTTTCCCTACTATGTCTCCAGACTAGTTTGTCCCTGCATTTACTGTTGATGGCTCTAGTCATTAAGATTTCTCCTTATGATCATATTCCACACATTGTCTTCCCTATACTGCAAGATGGTTGATTCTAGATGGGATACAATCTGAAAAATGTTTGGAAAAAAGTTATTCGAGGATTGTGTCCTAGCTAAATATCTTTCTAAAACTTACATGATCCTTGTTTACCACTATAAGTGATGCATCACTGAGGAATATTTCCCACAGTTTCCTTAAATGACTCAAGACCCCCGTATTGATTGATTGTATTCGAAAGTATCTCTTTTCTTACCCATACTCATCCATTTCAACTCTAATTTAATTTTTTTGGAACATAGCTTCACATTTTCTTTCTACAACTCCACTTTTCGTATCAGGAAATTGAAAAACTATGCAAGAAATATTTCGTTTCGAATCCAGTAACCAAGAAAAGTTACGGGCTTGGTCGTAAGTTAAAAACCCACCCTTCTTTTGATATTTTGCAGTCTTCCATTCGACCAAATGATACCACGTTCCCTGCTTGTTAACAAACCAAAGAGAATTTTATTTAATTTATCCATCTTCTTGACCACACTTATTGGAATAGGGAATAGGGACATCACATATTTGGGAAATAAGTCCAGAACTACATTTATCAAAGTAAGTTGCATAAAAATTTTATACTTTTGGTGTAAAGAACATTCTCAAGGACCAACCAAGAGTCCTTTAGGAAGGACCCATCAAGGTGGCAATGAATTGCTTATGACAGTCCCACCTTTGGATGACAAACGATGGCCAGTAGCATGATCGACGTCTCGTAGGTGTAGGGCGTAGATCAAGACATAGATGTGGGAGGAAGAGCTTCAAAGGAGCATACTTTTACCCATACCATGGACCAGCAGGATGGTCTATTTGTTTGGAGAAGGCCCGTCGATGGCCAGGCGTCGATGGTTTGTGTCACCTATGCATATTTAGAGTAAACAACAAGGGTGAAGTGGTTTATTCACCCATCGTCCAAATAAGAGTTTTGTAAATTTATGAAGGGTATTATAGTTATTTTAAAAAGGTCTATAAATCCAAAATACCTACAGGAGTTCATTATTCTAAAATAAAAATCCAAAACATCTTAAGATCTCTCTAGAACACCATTGAAGCTTGAAGTGAGATTGAAGCATTAAGGTTGATATCTCCACGAATTTCTCTCAAATTTTGTGGATTAACATCAATTAATGTATGTTTATTCATCCTTTAAACTTCTTCCACAAAGGAGCCTCAGTTCAAAGTGCTTTTCAAAGACATCTCAAAGATTTGTTTTCTAAATTAGAATCTATCCATGGGTTCTTGCATTAAAGATTTTGAATCATCGAATATTTATTGGATTGTTGTTATGTAGATGATTTTAATTAAAAATCTTCTTGAACCCATGCAAAAACCTATGTTCTTCAAATTGGCTACAACATGGGTATTATGATCATATCTCAATGCGTATAAACTTCTAGTGTAATTATTCTTTGGTGATTGAATGACGTAAGAATTGTATTAGATTGATGTATAAACTATATTGTATTGATAAATCCATATTGAATTAATTTATATTCATTGAATATTATGATTTTTGTATTCAATTGATGATCATGGTCATGGGTAATGGACTTTTGGTATTGATTGGATGATTTACATAAAGTTGAAGTGGTGAGTATGGATTGGTGGTACACTGCCCTAATTCACCTTATACTATGTAAATTAGGTCTTGAATGATTTTTTTATTTGTATGGTCCAGTTATGCTGGTGGTTCTATGCGCTTTACTTTTGAGTTATGTGGCTTCATCGGCGTCACTATCATAATGATCATACACTTGTTGGCATTACTTCATCTATTATGATGATTTTTTTCATTGATTAAGTAAATTTTTATCATACCCATTTACTTGCGAGTAATGTGAAAGTATGTGTTTCCTCTATTGACATTACGTGATCATGTTAGACAATGATTATGACCTTTGGTGTATAGTCTCAGAGTAAATGAATGATTCTTCCTAATTGGCTATGTGAGCCCTATGATGGTTATATTGATGATTCTATTGTAGCTTATATGGTGACCTAGAGTTAATTTAGTTGTTCTTATGTTCTACTCGGAAGATATGTTATATGTTATATGTGAAGTATGTTGTGTCTTGTTTTAGTAGACTTGTGTCCCTTACTTGATACATGTAATGTGAGAATATCAGTTCTAGACACATGATGCTAGATCTTCGCAAAGAAGGTTCTTTGTATGGAGATTTCAACCTAGTTGTAAGGTTATGATATCCTTGAAGTCGGAAGTCATAATGGTACCATGCATGTGTGAATGGTGGACTTACGTATTGATTCGCTAGAACGCCATGAAATCATTGTTACGAAAATCACTAAGCTATCCTATTGAACATTTTAAGACAACCTTAGGGGACTTATTGTGTAAGGTGAATATGACTGGAATAACTAGATATGGAACGTATTTATGTAATCCTTCTATTGAATTGCTTTATGAGAACAAAGGCTAGTACCGAGTGAGTATGTTTAGAGTAGTTTCTCTATTTGAATCATACAAATGGAGAAAAAAGAAACCCTTCACATTCCTTAACCATGTGCCTACATAGGATGTGTCAAAGTTGTACTATTGGAATGTAGAATACCCCCCATCGAAGTTGGTTACAACTCTGAATTCCATGCATAGATACCATGATCTATGTTGGTTATTGTCTATTCTCATCACATGAGATAATTCCTAGTATTAAAGAAGTTGTATGAAATTTAGGTTGTTGTATGGGACGGTATCTAGACATTGCACCAACAAGCTAGGAAGATGTTAATGAATGAATCCCTAAATCTTGTCATAGACCATTACTTGAGTGTCCTTATGTTCAGAATGTCTCTTAAATGAAATAATGAAGATAATGAAATAAGTTTGAAAGGATGTGAATGAATGAGTAATTATCTGGAGTAGTTTAAAGGTTGTCTAGTTAAGGTGTAAAGGGGGTCATAGAAATGGTCACTTCATATATAATATAGGAAGTCTTAAGACTGACTCCACATAGGGATGTTGGTTGATACATTAGACATGATAAAACCTTAGGTAGTCTTACGGATTATTTAGTTAATGTTGAAGAGGTAAAGAATGGACATTATCTTCTTGAGTTACATAAGTAAGTCCTTTGATAACCTTTGAGAAGGAGAATTTCATATTGTTTATATGCTATGTTATGAAATGAGAATCATCTTATCCTAGGTAATCTAAAGGATCTCTTAGGTGTGTGTGAAGGGATTGTATGGGCGTTTGCTTCACGACTTACTAAAGTTAACCTTAGAATCATCTTTGGTAGGAGGATCTCATGTTTATATCGTTAGTGCATTTTAATGGTATATATATCATCATAGGTGGTCTTAATGATCATTTAGGTGTGTCTAGAGAGGTTGTATGAGCAGTCTATCTTTATCTCACTTAAGTGATTTTTAATATAGCTTTTAGTGAGAGAATGGTATGTTAAATGGGTTCCACTGTTATTATAACGTTAATTCACTGTAACTTAGCTAGGCTTACTGTTATATTGCTTAAAATGAAGTAAAATGCTTATGTGATATATTATATGTTTATATGGTGTTAAATGTTTTTCTTATACTTGTACTATGATGTTATGATCAAAAGGAGTATATTTCTAATAAATGTCCATTTTCATCATTTTACGCGTTAAGCCATACTTAGTACAAGTGTTTGTGCTAAACTACATACATCTTGTTATATCTAAAAGTATAGGTGGAAGGTGAGAAGGATCTTTAAGGAAAGCTTTGATTTTAGTTACCGTTCAAGAAAAGTTTAAGTATGTCCTCACTTTACTCGAGGGAATAATCGTCTTTTGGTGTCTTTTAATTCATAGTATTTTAATAGACTAGGTATTTCTATATTCTTATTGTATGGGACTTGTGCGAAGTCTTCTTGAGTCTAATAATTACATATGTTCAGACATAGAATTTTCTAAGATTCTTTTTGAAATATGTTTTAATATATTTCGTGAAAAAAATTTAAATTCTCATTACTTTTCATATATGTATATGCGATGAACAATAGAGAGGTCAAGTACGCCGTGTTGCGACCCAAGGAATACCCTAACTTCTAAGGTATACATGCAAGTTGTGAAAGATGTGATATCAGAGTATAGGTCATGAAAGTGGTCTTAGGAATTAAAAAATCTCATTACGCCACGTATAGTAGTCTTGACCATTGATGTGAGTTATGAAATATCTATGGGCGAGAGGCTACAAGACAATAGAGTTTCGATTTATTAATCAATCTGGTTGTGTCCCTATGGAGTTGAGGTTATAAGGGTCTATTTCTAATATTTTCTCTTGTATTTTTAGGATATGCTTACTAGAAAAATTACCGCTAAAAGGATGGATGAAGGAATGATTGATGAGGAAGCTCCTCTTCATGTTAAGCAAGTTGAGCAAGTTCCTCAAGGTGTTAAAGATGCTGAAGTGCCTCCCTTAGGTGTTCAAGTCCCTATTGGACATCAAGGTAATGAGGTTCTGGTGGTTCCCCTTGCAATGACTAATGGGGAGATTAGACCAGCTTTACATAATTTAGCTCAAGCCTTGACTACTCATGTGAATAGAGGTATTGAACCTAGAGTGAATATTGTAGAAAGCACTATGACATCTAGATTGGGAGATTTTGTGAGGATGAATCATCCTATCTTTGTTGGATCTAAAGTGGGAGAGTATACCCATGAGTTTTTAGATTGTGTGTATAAGGTGTTAAGTGTCATGGGGGTGACTTCTAAGGAGAAGGTGGAGTTGGTTTCGTACCTATTAGGGAAGTTTCTTAAGTGTGGTGTACTCAATGGAAAGATAATAGGTCAGTTGAGTTAGGTCCTATTGAGTTGGAAGAGTTTAAGGAGGCTTTATTAGGAATGTACTTTCCCCGTGAGAGGTGGGACCTAAAGGTTTAGGAGTTCATTAATCTCAAGCAAGGAAATATAAGTGTTGCGGAGTATTCCTTGAAGTTCACTAGGTTGTCTAGGTATGCTCAATCCTTGGTGTCTAACCCTAGGGATGACAGAAGTAGGTTTTTGACAAGTTTTGCTCACCATGTGAAAGAAGAATGTTGTACGGCCATGTTCCCTGATGATATTATTCTATCTAGCCTTATGGTTTATGATCAAGCCATATAGAAGTCCAAACTTAAAGGGATCCATAGAAACTGAAAGAGAAGTACACCAAGTGAGCAAAACGAACCTATGATAAATAAGAGGGCTCATACTCAAGATGAACCTACAAATCTGAAGGTCAAATTTGATAAGGGAAGTGGTTCTCAAAATGGTAAGCCTACTTATTCTACTTGTTGGAAGTAGCACTATGGAGAGTGTCTAAAGGGTACTACTAATTGCTTTGGTTTTGGTAAGGGTGGACATAATGTGAGGGATATTCCTCGTATTTCTTCTAGAGAAAAAGAAGGTAATAAAGTTACTTAAAGTGTTCCGGGTAATGATGCTAAAAAAAAGAATTATTTCTATGCACTTCGGGCAAGAGGAGCAAAGTGGGATGATGATAAGAATGTTGATAAGTAATTGTTCTTTATTTTAGTTGATATGAGTTCCTCATAAGTGGGGGAGTATGGTGAGTAGTGGAGTTTTGATTTATTGTCTCATCTCTTCTATTCAACAAAAGATTGAGAGTCGAAAGTCATATTAGCATGTTGCATGTGAATTGTGTTTGGGAGTCTTGTTGAAATTGAATTTCATTGATTACTTGAATTGTGCATTTCATGAGGTTATTATTTTGTTATAAAATGAGTTTATATGTTTATATATCTTATATTAAAAAGTCTCGATCACTAATTGCCTAAAAGTTGCATGTGTGAAAATTGTTGCTTAGTTCACTGTGAAATATTTTAAAATTGGATAATTCGTTATTTGGTGAAAAATTGTTGTATTGTGTATAGAACTGATGTATATGAGAATTATAATGAATATAAAAATAATTCGTGCTATTTGGAATAAAGGATGTGAGTCTTATAGCATATGAGTTATAGATTAGTTCTAGTTTCATGTTGTGTTGTCAGTCTCTTGATTGTATGAAATTGATGTTTCTTCTAGATGATTATATTGTATAATGGATTATGTGGTATGGTTATGCGCTCTTAATCTAAGTCTCTCCTATTGGAAGTTTTTTGGAGAGTGGCAAGTACCATTCGAGGACGAATATTGTCAAACTAGGGGGGATTGTAATACTTCTAAAACGACTTAGGTGAAAGTAGAACCTAACAAGGTCGTAATAAAGTTCTAAGGTCCTATAATGGTTTATAATGTTGTAGGTAGTGTCTAAAGATTTAGGTGATTTTTAAGTGAAACATCAAGGGACGACAAAGTCACCTATAGATTCCTTATGTGTTTTTATGTGCTTATGTGTGTTTCATGAGCTTATGAGATCTTTATAAAAGAAATAATAGTGTTTATAGGCCGGCTGTCAAGTTTCATGATGTTTGGAACGTCCATAACGTTCGAAAGATTTGCCTTGAAATGACCTTGTGTGTTTTATTATGTTTCTCGTGTTTTGTGTGTTCATTATTTATAAAATTGATGTGAGAGGTCGTAAAATCGTAGGAAATATTAGGGTTGGGAAATTCTGGGACAACATCCCCAAGGACCAACAAGCGTCCTTGAGGAAGGACCTATCATGGTGGCAAAAATTGCCTAAGGTTGTCCCACCAATGGATGGAAATCGACAGCTAGTAGCCTTGTTGACGCCCCACAGGTGGAGGGAGTAGGTCATGAATTAGGCGTGGGAGGAAGATCTTCCAAGGAAAAGCCTCCTAACAAAACCAGAGACCAGAAGGATGGTCCGCTTGTTGAGAGATGGACCGCTGATGGCTATGCATCGATGGTCTTTGTCCCCTTCGAACCTTTACTGTAAAATGCAAGCGTGAATTAGTAAATTCACCCAACGTTCAATTAATATTATTGGAGGTTTCCTAATGGTATTCTAGGTATTTTTTAAGGCTTATAAGTCCTAAACACCTAGATGAATTCATAATTCTAAATAAAAACCCCAAACCTCTAAAGAGATCTCTAGAACTCCACTGTAGCTTGAAGGAATATTGAATCTTGAAGGTTGATTTCTCCACCAATTTCTCTCAAATTTTGTTGATTGAAATCATTTAAGTTTTTTTCTTCATCCTTGAAACTTCTTTTATCATATAGCCTATCTTCAAAATGTTTTTGAAAGACTTCTAAAAACATAAGTTTTTTAAATGTAAATATATCCATAGGGTCTTGCATTTAAGGTTTTGAATCATTGAATATTGATTTCATTGTGGTGAATTAGA
Source organism: Solanum lycopersicum (assembly GCF_036512215.1). Taxonomy (NCBI): domain Eukaryota; kingdom Viridiplantae; phylum Streptophyta; class Magnoliopsida; order Solanales; family Solanaceae; genus Solanum; species Solanum lycopersicum. The sequence continues at coordinate 12,241,983 of NC_090808.1, read as the reverse complement.
TGATTTTAAGAAAACATCATCATGAACACGTGCAAAAACCTAAGTTCTTCAAATTGTCTACATTATGGGTAGTATGATCATGACTCAATGTTGAAGAATTCCAGTGTAGTTTACGTTGGGTTATTGAATAATGTAAGAATTGTATTAGATAGATGTATTAGATTGATAAATCTTTACTGAATTTACTTGGATTCTTTGAAAATTATAATTTTTGTATTGAATTGTTGATCATGGCCATGGGTAAAGGACTTTTGGTATTGTATTGGATTATATAGCTATGGATTGAAGTGGTGAGAATTGTTTTGTGGTAGGCTGCCCTAATTCTCCTTATACTATGAAAATTAGTTCTTGAGTATTATTGTAATTGGTATGGTTTACATTTGGTGGCGGTCCTATGTGTTTTACCTGTGAATAATGTGGCCTCCTCGGTGTATATGTAATCTAATGATCATGTCCTTGTCATAAATACTTGATATATTATGATGATTTGTGTAATTATTTATGTGAATTATGATCCTATCCATCTACTTGCGGGTAAAGTGAAAGTATGTGTTCCTTCTATTGACATTAGGTGATCCTGTTAAACTAGGACTATGTCCTTAGGTGTGTGTAGTCTTAGAGTGAACGCATGACTTTTTGTAATTGGCTATGTGATTCTTGTGATTTTTATGTTGATGATTCTATGGTAGTATCAAGGGTAACTTATAGTTTACTTGGTCGTTCTTATGTGCTACTTGGAAGAGATGCTATATGTTATATGTGAAGTATGAGGTGACCTATTTTTGTAGACTTGTGTCCCTTACTTGAAACATGTAATATGAGAATATGAGTTATTGACTGAAGATCCTTTATGTGGAGCCTTCAACCTAGTTTTAAGGTTATGATATCCTTGAAGTCGAAAAGTTAATGGTATCCATTTGTGTAAATGGTGGACTTAGGGATTAATTTGCTTGAAAGACATGAAATCATCCTGAGGAAAGTCACTAAGATATCCTATAGACCATTATAAGTGAACCCTAGGGGACCTCTTTGGTAAGGTGAATATGATTCAGTTACGAACTAGATATGGAACCTCTTTATGTAGTCCTTTATCTAATTAGTCTATTAAAACAAAGGATAGTTCCGAATTAGTATGGTTAGGGGAATTGATATATTTGAATCATGATCATAAGGCCAGACATTCCGTATTCGCGATGCTAAGCCATGGGAGTGATTGGAGAACATGACCTCCGCACCTTTTTGAATTACGAAGATATTTTTGTAGAATGACATGTAATTATGTTTCTTTCGAAAATCGATGGTAGACTGGAATGTAAGTCCTCAAATGACTTAGGTGAACTGGAGACTACAATGTTTATCATGATGGCATAATTTTCTTAATTGATATATAATTTTGTATTAAGGCAGTGCCTAAGAGTTTAGGTGATTTTGAAACAAAACGTAAAGGGATGGCCAAGACGTTCGATGACTAAGTCAATTATGTGTCTCATATGTGGTTCTAAGTGTTTATGTGGGATTAATGAGGTTATAAGGTCTTTAAATTGGTTACTATAGCATACATAGGCAGTGTGTCATTTTTTTTGTAGTTTGGAGGTCAAACGTCCAAGAACGTCTATGACGTTTGAAAGTGTTGCCTTGAAACTACCTTGTGTGTCTAGGCATGTTTCATCAAGTTTTACATGTTCATTTTGAATGAAATTCATGGGAGAGATCCTAAACTCGTTTAAAATCATGTTTGGGTTGGAAACACTCAGACCAACATTCCCAAGTACCATCCAAGTGTCCTCGAGGAAGGACCCAAAACTTGGTGCCAAGACTGTCCAAGGCAGCCCCAAACAACTGAGGCTATTAACGGATCGTGGTCTACTCAAAGTCACGTCCATGGGTTTTATTGGTGGATACTTAGTATTGGGATATAAGAAACCAATTTCTAGTCTTTGAACCCAACGATTGAAGGATAGGATTTTCCGTGGACTGCCAACTATCGATGGGGTCTATCTCTTGCACAGGTTCACTGCCAAGTGAGGGGTGAACTTGTAATTTAATGCACTTTCAAATAAGAGGTTTGGAGGTTCCTAAGGGGTATTTTGGGTATTTTGAACATGAATATAAGTCTTTAACACATAGAAAAATTGATTTTTCCAAATGAAAACCCCAAATCTCCTAGAAATTCCTGTGAACTTTATTGGAGTTAAAACTCAAGGTAGGGATTGGATTAAAGAACTTTGGAGATCCTTCATCAAATTTAAGAATTAAATTCATTGATGTATGGTTTTTGATACTTAAAATTATCTTCATCAAGGAGCTCAACTTTTAATGATGGTTTCTAAACATTGAATAATGTTAAAATTGTTATTGTATTGATGATTTCAAATAACCTATGAATCCATGAATTTGATGAATCATTATTTTTTACTAAGTTATGGGTTACTTGACATTGACCTAATGTTGAGGATTTCTAATGTAGTTTTATGTAGGCTATTGATTGATATAATAAATGTAGAAAATTGATATACATATTGTATTAGATTGATCAAAATGTAGTATTTTGACCTAGTTTCTTGAATATTGTTATAATTATGTTGAATGTTGGCTATAGCCATGGGTAAGGGCCTTGTGATATCGAATATGGTGATTTGACATTGGATTGAGGTGTTGAGGATAATGTGGTTGTAATTTTCCCTATTTCCTTTATTTTATGTTTATTAGACTTTAATTATGTTGTAATTTGTATGGTCCACTTGTGGTGGAAGTGTTATGTGCTTTCCTTGCAATTGATGTGGCCTTGTTGGTGTTATTTTATGCAATATGATGATTATGACCTTGTCTACAAACTACTTAAAGTAATGTGATTATTTGTGCAGTTGATTATGTGAAGTATGATAACTTCTATCTATAGAAAAACTAATGTGAAGGCATATGTGTTCTTATATTGATGTTATTTGGGAAATCATGTTAGTCTATGACTATGGATTTGTGTGTATAGTCTTAGGGGTGTCTTATCTTGGTTGACTTGTGTCCCTTGATTTATATATATATATATATATATATATATATATATATATATATATATATATATATATGAATATGTGATATCTTAGATTAGGATTCTCAAGTCTCTTAGTGTTGAATGTATGAATGACATGTGACCTTAAAAGAAGTTAGGAGGATCTCTCATGTGAAACCTTAAACCTAGTTGTAAGGTTATGAATGTTGAAGTCTTAAACCATTATAGTATCCTTCAAAGTAATGGAATGAAAAACATATGGTTAATTTGATGGAAGGATATCTTATTTAATCCTTAGAAAAGTCATGATTAGATTCTTGTAGCCATTGTGAGGTAGACCTAGTGGACCTTTCTTTGGTAAGGTAAATGTGATTGTGTTATGAACTTTATACGGAACCCTTTTATATGAACCTTAGTTGTAAATTATTCTATGAGAAAGAAGTCTATAACCTAGTGAGTATGGTAAGAGAAGTACTTGTAGTTAAAGAATAAGACTACATTACAAAGCATGCTATTCATATTTCTTAACCATGTTCCTAGATGAGATGTGCCAAAGTTCTACCATTGGCAAGTAGAAGACCCTCATTAGAGTAGGTTAGAACTTTTGATTCCATGTTTTTCTATCATGGTGTAGCTCGGTTGTTTCCTATTTTCATCATATGGATTACATATTAGCATTAGAGATGTTCTATGAAGTTTAGGTGGTGGTATGAGACGCTATGAAGGCATTGCACATTAGGTTTTGAAGGTTTTCATTGGAGTTCGTAGATATTGTCAAAGACCACTACATTAATGTCCTTTATGATTTAATGTCCTCTAAATGATCTAATGAATGTAATGAGTTAATTTAAGAAGGTATGGTAATGGAATAACTACTTATGTAGTAGTTAAGGGTTATCTAGTGAAGCTGTGAAGGGGGCATTGGAATGGTCACTTGGTATCTTGCCTAGATGAGTCTTAACAATGACTCTAGTTGGGGAAGACGTTAATTATGTGGACATGATCTAAACTTAGAAGTCTTAAGGCTTATTGAGGTATTCTTGAAGGGGTCAATCATGGATGTTATCTTCTTGATTTACTTAACTAAGTCTTTTAATAACCTTTGGTAATCTAATGTCATAATATCTATATGTTGATGTGTTTGATTTCTTGTAAAGTATGTATTTTAATTATTATAAGTACTCTCGAGGATTATTTACTTTTTCTTAGGGAGGTTGTATGGGCGGTCGCTCTTTGTGTTGATTAAGTGTGTCTTAGGATAGATTTTAGGGGGATGATTACATGATATAAAGTGTCTAAGGAAGAAGTAAGTAACTTTATTGTAATAGTGAATTTCTTCATTATACATTGAGTTGAGCTCACTGTTAAGTTGGTCGAAAAATGTGACGAATCTCTTAAAGGTTATCTTATGTTTTTCTATGTTGATAAATATTGTTGTTATAATTATAATATGATTTCTAAATGAAAAGATTCATATTTCTAATAAATGTCTATTTTCATTATTTTTATGCATTATGTCATACTTAGTATATGTGATTGAACTAATCTATGATTTTATCTATCTGTATTGTTGTTACTTTGTGAGAAGCATTTCAAAAGTAAAGAATTGGATCATACAATCATTCAAGTGAAGTAGATGTATGTCCACATTTGATTAGAGAACATAGATATCTTTTATGTTTCTTATTGATGTATTATAATATACTAAGTATTTCTAATTAGTAATATGTCTGGGTCGTATCCCAAAAGTAATCTCGTGTCTTAAGTGTTATGAGATTGAGACTTAATATTTCCTATGACTTTATATGAAAGAGTTTTTTAAATATTATGAAATTTTTTGTTAAAATTTTTAATTTTGCACTACTTTTCTTTTTGTATATGCGACGAATGATATACAAGGGATTGTACAAGACCTCCAACAGGTAAATTACACCGGGCGCAATACAAGATTTACCCTTACTTCTAAGGTGTGGTTTCAGGATCTAACAAACTTGGTATTAGAGCATAGGTTATGAAAGTAGTATTATGTGGTGGCGGTGATGATATCCTAGAGTTGACTAATAGGGATATTAGAGAGGCTTTGCTTGCTTAAGCTCGAGCCGTGACTACTCAAGTGAATTTGAGTATGGTGACTAGGGTGAATGTTGCGGAGAGAACCAAGAGATCTAGGTTGAGAGATATTATTAGAAGGAATCCTTCTATCTTTCTTTGCTCTATGGTAGGAGAGGATCCCCAAGAGTTCGTAGATGGAGTGTACATGGTGTTGAGTGCTATGGGGGTTATATGTAGGGAGATGGCGGAGTTGTCTTCCTACCAATTGAGAGATGTTTGTATCATATGGTACACTCAATGGAAGGTTAATAAGACTGAGGAGTCAGGTTCTATTGAGTGGGAATAATTTAAAGAAGATTTTCTTTGTAAGTACTTTCCCCGTGAGAGGATGGAAGTTAAGATAGAGGAGTTTATCAATCTCAAGCAAGGCAATATGAGTGTTGAGGAATACTCTTTGAAGTTCTCAATGTTATCTAGATATTCCCCATATCTTGTGTCTAATCCAAGAGATGAAATGAGTCATTTTGTGATCAGTGTGGCCGATCTCGTGAGGGAGGAATGTCATATGGCAATGCTACATGATGATATGATCCTAGATAGACTCATGGTGTATCCCCAATCGATTGAAGATTCCAAATTTAAGAGGATGTGTAGAAACTTGAAAAGGAGTGGTTCTAGTGACCAAGAGCAATCTAAGTTTATGAAGAGGGCTAAAACTCAAGCAGAACCTAGAAGAGTTAAGGCAAAAATTTAAAAATGAGGTCGTTATCAAAATATAAAATATGTATGTGTCACTTGTGGAAAAAGGCATTATGGTGAGTGTTTAAGGGGTACCGATAGTTGTTATGGTTGTGGGAAAGAAGGAAATAGAGTGAGATATTGTCCTAACATTGTTTCTAGATAAAAAAAAAGGATAAGCACGTTGCTCCTAGTGTTCCAAAGGATGATGCTTCATCAAAAAGATGTTTCTATGTTCTCTAGACTAGAGGAGAGAGGTCGTGTGGTGATGGTGATGAGGGTAAGTATTTGCATTTATTTTTAGTGATATGATTTCCTTCAAAGTGGAGGAGTATATTTAGTAGAAGCGATAGAAATTCATAGAAGCATGTTGCATGTGCATGATGTTTAGGAGTTTTGTTGAAATTGAATTTCATTAGCTTATTGCATTCTGCATTTTAGGAAGCCATGATTATGATGTAAAGTGTGTTTATATGATCCTACTTTGCATATTACTATGTTTCTATCATGAATTGCCAAAAAGTTGTATTTTATAAAAATTTGCTCAAAATCACTGTAGCATTGAAAATGCTCAATGTAAAATTTATGGATATTTGGCTAATTGATTCTATTGTATGAATTTGTTTCAATATTGTTAGAACTGATGTATATGAGTATAATATTGAAGATAAAATGAGTTTTCGTTACTTGTAATGGAGCATGTGACTTTTATACAATAATAAGTTATAGAATGATTTCAAGTTTCTTTTTGTGTTGTGAACCTATTGAATATGTCAAATTGATGTTTTATTTTTGATAATTTGTTGTATAGTATTGTAATGAGCTTCTAGTTGAATCTCTATTATTAGAAGTATTTCAGAGAGTGGCAAGTGCCATTTGAGAACGAATGTTGTCCAAGTGGGAGAGAATATATAACCTCAAAAATTCTAAGGTGAAAGAGATCCTAACATCATTATCATGATGGTATAAGGTCCTAAATTGATCTAAAATGTGGTATTAAAGAAGTTTCTAAGAGTTTAGGTGATTTGGAAGTAAAACCTTAAGGGACGATCAAGACGTTCGATGACTAACTTACCTATGTGTCTCATATGTGGTTCTACGTGAATCATAAGATTATAAAGTAATTGAATGATATATTATCGCATACATGTGCAGTGTGTCGACTTTCGTGATGAGTTGAGGTCAAACGTCCACGACGATCGTAAGTGTTGCCTTGAACAACCTAGTGTGCCTAAGCATGTTACATCGAGTTTTATGTGTTCGTTTTGGATGAAATTTGAGTGAGAGGTCCTAAACTCGTATAGTAGTAATTTTGGGTTTTAAAATATAACCAAACATCCCCAAGGACGATCAAAGGGTCCTTGAGGAAGGACAACAAAGTTGGGACCAAGACAGTCCAAGGTAGCCCAAAACAACCGAGGCAATCGACGACTTATGGGCCAGTCGACACCCCATCAATGGGTGCCGTTGATCCAGAATTAGGATTGGGAGAGGGACCACTGTTGAGTCTCTGAACCCAACGACGGAAGCACAAGACGTTCTATTTGTGGAAAAACAGTTTGTCGACTGCCAACCGTCAATGGGGTCTTTCTCCTGCACAAGTTAACGTCCAAGTGAGGGGTGAACTTGTAATTTTACCCCACTTCCAAATAACAGGTTTGGAGGTTCCTAAGAGGTCTTTTAGGTATTTTAAACATTTATATAAGTCTTAAACACTTAGAAGATTTCATTCTTCCAAATAAAATCGCCAAATCTCTTTGAAATTCCCTGAAACCCCATTGGAGTCCAAACACAAGGAAGGGTTTGGATTGAAGAACTTTGTGGAGATTCTTCATCAAATTTAAGAATAAGCCTCATTGAGGTACTTTTTTTTATCCTTCAAACACTCTTCATCAAGGATCCCAACTTTCAAAGATGTTTTCAAAAGTTTTGAATGTTTAATTGTCCAATTTTATAATCTATTTTATAGGTTCTTGCATTAATAGTTTCTAAACATTGAATATTGTTTGAATCGTTATTGTATTGATGATTTCAAACTAAAATTACCGACCCATGAATTTCGGATGAACCCTAGTTTTTTACTAGACTATGGGTTACTTGATACTAATCTAATGTTGAGGAATTTTAATGTAGTTTTATGTAGGCTATAGATTGATGTTTAATTGTAGTAAATTAAGATATATTTTGTATTATATGGATGAATATGTAGTAATTTGACCTAGTTTCATGAATATTGTTATAATTATGTTGAATTGTTGACTATGGTCATGGGTAACGGCCTTGTAATATCGAATGTGGTTATTTTACATTGGATTGAGGTGATGAGGGTGAAGTGGTGGTAAGATGACTATTTATTTTATTTTATGTTAATAAAACTTCAATTATGTTGTGATTGGTATGGTCCACTTACGGTGGTGGTGTTATGTGCTTTACTTGAAATTGATGTGGACTTGTCGATGTTATTTTAAGTAATATGATGATCATGGCCTTGTCAGCAAACTACTTGAAGCAATCTAATTATTTGTGCAGTTGACTATGTGAAGTATGATAATATTTATCTATTGGATAAGTAAGGTAAAAGTATAATTGTTCTTCTATTGATGTTATTTTGGAAATCATGTTAGTCTATGAATATGGCTTTATGTGTATAGTCTTAGGGTTGATGTATGTTATTCCTACTTGACTTTATAAGTCTATGATGGTCATATTTATTTTGATATGATAGTATATAGGACGACTTAAAAGATGATAATTTGTTGTTTCTTTGTGTTTCATGAATGACAAGTATTATCAGTTAAAGTGGAGTATGTGGTGTCTTGTCTTGGTTGAATTGTGTCCCTTGCTTGACGTATGTATGAAAGAAAATATTTGATGTCGTGACTTAGTATTCTAATGTCTCTTTGTATTGAATTTATTAATGACATGTGACCTTAAATTAACTTAAGAAGGTATCTTATGTGAAACCTTGAACCTAGTGGTAAGGTTATTAATGTTGGAGTCGTATTTTGTAATGATATCCTTCAAAGTGAAGGAATGATAGAATTAAAGTTAATTTTCCAGAGCAGCATCATATCAATCCTTGTGAGAGTCATGATGATCTTTTTATCACCATTGTGAGGTAGCCCTAGTGGACCTTTCTTTTGCAGGGTGAATGTGATTGGATTTTGAACTAGATATGGAACCTTTTTATATGTACCTTAGGTGTAAATTAATTTCAGAGAAAGAAGGATATTACCGAGTTAGTATTGTAAAGGAAGTAGTTCTAGTTAAAGAATGAGACTAGATTACAATGCATGCCCTTCATATTCCTTAACCATGTGCCTACATTTAATGTGTCTAAGTTCTACAATTGACAAGTAGAACACCCTCATTGTTGTAGGTAAGACTTTCGGATTCCATGTTTTTCTATCATGGTCTATATCTTTTATTTCCTATTCTCATCATATGGAATACCTATCAGCCTTAGAGAAGTTCTATGAAGTATAGGTGTGGGTATGAGACGCTATCTTGACATTGTACAATAATCTTTGAAGGTATTACTTGGATTTACTAAGTCTTGACCATTACTTGAATGTCCTTAATGTGTTGAATGTCTTCAAAATAAACTAATGAATGTAATGACTTACGTTAAGCAAGTAGGTTAATTGAATAAGTATCCAGAGTAGTTAAGGTTTGTCTATTTAAGGTGTGAAGGGGACATATGAATGGCTACTTCGTGCTTTACCTAGATGATTCTTAAGAATGACTCTAGTAAGGGAAGATGTTGATTATGTGGTAATGATCTAAACATAGGAAGTCTTAACGATTATTTATGTAGTCTTAAAGAGGTCAATCATGGATGTTATCTTCTTGATTTACTTAAGTAAGTCTTTTGATAGACTTTTGTAAGAGAATGTCATAGTATCTATATGTTGATGTGTTTGATGTCTTGTTAAGTATGTATCTGTCTTATAATAAGTATTCTTGAGGACCATTTAGGTATGCTTAGGGAGGTTGTATGAGCGGTCTCTCTTTGTGTTGGTTAAGTGAGTTTTAGGAAAGCTTTCAATGGGATGAATACATGATATAAACTGTCTAAGCAATAAGTAGGCAACTTTACTATAACAATGAATTCCTTCACTGTCCAGTGAGTTGAGCTCACTCTTTAGTTGGTCAAAAAATTTGATTAATCTCTTAAATGTTATTTTATGTGTTTCTTAGTTGATAAATGTTATTCTTATGATTATAATATGATTTCTAAATGAAAAGATGCATATTTCTAATAAATGTCCATTTTTATTATTTTTATGAATTATTCCATACATAGTTCATGTTGTTGTACTAATCAATGTTTTTATCTATCTCTATAGTTGTTTGTAGGTGAGGAGCATTTGGAAAGTGAAGACTTTGATCATAGAATCAGTCAAGGGAAGTCGAAGTCTGTCAACATTTGATTCGAGGAATAAATGTCTTTTATGTTTCTTATTGAAGTATTGCAATATACTAAGTATTTTTATATTAGTATTGTGTATGGGCCACGTCCCAAAGGAATTTTCGCGTCTTAAGATTTATTAGACTGAGACTTAGTATTTCCTATGACATTATATAAAAGAGTTTTTAAAGAGTATGAAATATTTTGTGAAATTTTTTAATTCCGCACTACTTTTTATTATGTATAAGCGATGAATGATATGTAAGAGCTTGTACAAGTCCTTCGAGAGGTCAAATCTGCCAGTTGCATTCCGAGATTGACCCTAACTTTTGTGGTGTGCTTTTGGGATGTGACATGGAAGAGGTCCAAGACACACCAATTTGCAATTTTAAATTCTTTACCTTTCTAAAATTCCCTTGTGATGTTTATAATGAAAAAATTGCTCTATGACAACGCCAAAGTTTTAACTTGTTTTTCCAGTTGAACAGAAGCCTCTTCTATCAAAACTTGTACATATTACTTATTTACTATATTTATTTTTCTAACTTTGTTTTTTTATGATTTCGATAATATTAATCTAAAAACTATCATTATCATGTCATGTACGAGCCCAAATACCAAATTGAGGCAGGTGAAGATTTAAAAATGGAAAATGAGGTACCAAAAAATGTTGTTGAGGACTTTTGATAAATTTAGAATCAGCATAAGCCAAATTTTGAAGAAGCTAAGACTGTAAATCTAGGAGAGGGGTAGTGCTTCAAAGAAGTCAAAATCAGTGTCCATTTGACAAAAGTTCAAAGAAGGGACCCAATTGTTTGCTTAGTGAGTACATTGATATATTTGTTTGGGTTTACGACGATATTCTAGGGTTGAATACAATAGTAGTGTCCTATAAATTGCTGATAAATCCTTGTTCCAGTCCAGTAAAACAGAAAACTCAGAAGTTAAAGCCAGAGTTGAACATAAAGATTAATTAAGAGATCACCAAGTAAATCAATTCTCAATTAGTGAAAGTCACGCAATATCAAACTTGGATGGCCGACGTTGTTCGATTTTCAAAGATATATGGGAAAGATCTGAATTTTTGTTGACCATAGAGATCTCAACAAAGCAAACCTAAAAGATAATTTTCCTTCGCTAAAAATTAACATTAATATCGATAACTTTGCTAAGCATGAAATGCAGTCCTTTATGGATTGTTATGTATGTGATTACAATAATTCTGATGGATTAAAAGCATATAGAAAAGACAACCTTCAATACCATTTGGGGTGTATATCATTATAGGGTGATGCCATTTGGTCTCAAAAATACATGTGCTACGTTTATGAGGTCTATGACAACATTCTTTCATGAAATAATTCATAAAGGGATTGAGGTGTATGTAGATGACTTCATAATAAAGTCCCACGAGAGTTCTTACCACTTGACTCAGTTATGAAAGTTCTTTGATCATTTTCCCAAATACATCTTGAAGTTAAATCTCGCAAAATATGCTTTACGGGTGCCAACTGGCAAGCTATTTGTATTTATAGACAACAAAGGGTGATTGACCTTGAACCTTCCAAGATCAAGACAATTAAGGAGTTACTTCCACCGAAGACAAAGAAAGAAGTTATTAGTTTCTTTGGAAGGTTGAAATACATTAGTCGGTTCACCTCTCAATCCACCATTCTGTTTGAGCCTATATTCAAGTTGTTGAAGAAACATAATTTGACAATGTGGACCAAAGAATGTCAGAATACTTTTGATGCCATCAAGAACTATTTTTCAACACATAATTTGTATTCCTCTACCAGAAGGAAGTCAATTGCTGCTGCTTTTGTCTATCTCATATAACTTGTTTGGATGTGTGCTTGGTCAACATGACGAGACAGGGAAGAAAGAGTGAAATATTTACTAACTTAGTAAAAAATTCACTCCATACAAGGCTTATTATACTCTTTTGGATAGAATGTGTTGTGATTTGACTCGAATTGCTTCAACGTTGAGACATTATTTGTGTTGTTATACGACATACCTCATTTCTAGAATGGACCAATTGAAGCATATTTTTCAGAAGGCGATGCCAACCGGAAATTTGGCTAAATGGTAAATAATCTTGAGTGAATTTAATATTGTGTATCTGTCTCAGAAGGTTATAACAGCACAAGCCTTAGCTGACCATCTTGTAGAAAATATAGTTGATGAAGAATATGAACCTCTCAAGACTTATTTCCTAGATGAAGATGTATTACTTGTCGGTGAAGCTATTTCTGAAACATACCTTGGTTGGATAGTATTATTTTATGGAGAAAAAATCACCAAGGGAAATGTATTGAAGCAGTCTTAGTGTCAGAATCAGGTTACAACTATCTTATGGTGGATAAACTCCGATTTGATTGCACTAATACTATGGTTGAATCTGAAGCATGCATTATTGGTTTGAAGATGGCCATTGACATGAACGTCAATATATACGGAAGTGAAGAACTGAAATATTACATTGTACGTGCCATATATACGGAAGTTGTGCAAGACATTTTGCATGATTGAGTTTAGACACTCCCAAAAGACAAAATGAGTTCAGTCTTAAACCCAAAAGACATAATGAGTTTGCAGATACTCTTGCCACCATCGCCTCAATGATTAAACATCCAGATACTGATTATATCAAATCTATGGATATACAAGTAAACGAGAAACCAAACCCTTGTTCACATGTTGAATTGAAATGAGACGGTTTGCCATAGTATCTTTATATTAAGGAGTATTTAGTGACAAGGACTTATCCTGAGAATGCAATATTAAACAAGAAGAAGTCGATACGTAGTATGACCCTCAACTTCTTTCTAAGTGGGGAAATTCTTTATAGGAGGACTCAACATTTATATATTCTCAAATTCATTGATGTTGCCGAAGATGCAAAAGATTCTTGAACAAAAACATGCTTGAATTTAAGGTACTCATATGAATGGACTCACTCTAGAAAGGAAGATCTTTAGAGCAGTTTATTTCTCGATTACTATGGAGCATGATTGTTGCAAATTTTTACAGAAATGTCATAAATGTAAAGTGTATGGTGTTTTTAATCCGACTACCGCCTCTCGAACTCAATGATATGAATTCTCCTTGGCCATCTGTAGTGTGGTAAAGGGATATTATTTATCCAATAGAGCTAGACAATTTTAACAGACACAAATTTATTTTATTTTCCATTGACTACTTCACCATGTGGGGTGCAGTAGCTTTTTACAAGTCAGTCACAAAGAAAGTTGTAATTGATTTTGTTCGCAACAATCTAATATGAAGGTTGAGCTTAGGAGAATCTATCATTACTTATAATGGTGTGAATCTCAGTAGTTACTTGATGAGAGATATTTGTGAGCAGTTTAAGGTTACTCACAAAAACTGAACCTCTTATCATCTTCAAATGAATGGAGTCGTAGAGGTCGTCATTAATAACAGCATGAGATTTTGAGAAATATGATTGAGAATCACCGTGTTTGGCATGAGATATTTTAATATGATTTGTTGGGTTATCAAACAAATGTCAGGACGTCGATAGGGGCTACTCCATACTTTGTAGTATATGGAACAACAAAAGTCATACCTGCTGATGTTGAAATATTGTCCTTTGAATCAACCATGAAGAAAATATAAGTAATCTAGAGCAGGTCTGCAGGATAATTAAGCAGTAAACATTCATTGATAAAAAGACAATGGTTCTTGTTTTTCATCGCAATTATTATCGATACAGAATTATTTGCACTTTCCACAATAGAGTGAGAGCTAGAATTTATGAAATTTGTCAATTGTTCCTTCAACACATTTTTCCTCATTTCGATGAGTACAAAGGTAAATTTCCATAAAATTTCAAGGGCCTTACATGCTTCGCAAAGTATTTTTTTGAGGTTTTTTGGTCCTATCACATATGGATGGCACCAAATGATTCAAACTAATTAACTCATATGCTTTCAAAGGTAATATGTGTTAATTTTCAGTTTGTATATATGTTATTTAATTGTAATTGTTCCATTGTTCTTGTAATCGTTCAACATTAAAGTCCTATCTCTCTTGTAACGAATAACGTCTGACTTGCACTTTAAAAAATGATATATGTAGGCGGCCTATGTCGGACTTGGTCACACAATTTTTCCATTTTAATGTTTCTTTTTATTTGAACTATGTTTTACATGAATTCTCAAGAATGAGATATGTAGGTCGCCTATGTCAGCCACAGTCAGTTTTTTTATAAATTTCATATTGTTGTTAACCTTTGAGGGGAAGTTATGTTTCACCTGATTCGTCCCTCAACGGGATACGTATGTGCTACAACGGTTTGGTCATATCTCCTTTAAGTTTTATATTTCATTTCAAAGTAGAAAATGAGACATAATTTTTTTTGAAAGACTCAAAACTTCTCGAGAAGAAAAGTTTTTCTTCAACAAGTTATGACTGAAGTTATTTTGAGAGATTTCCATCTGGGATAGAAATTTCGAGAGTATCGCAAAAATTTTGTGATTTGCTGACCGATAGTTTAAGATAATCCAAGACAGTTAACTAGGATAGAAGTTTTGAGGATAGCCTCCAAATTTCAACATAGTTCATCGATAGTTTAGAGTAACCTGAATGCTTCCCTATAACAATTCAAAAATATAAGACGTGTTCTAGAGCCTAGCATAAAACTAAATAAGTTTACACACTACTTAAGGGTCTATAAAAATGAATGCAAGTCATTTATGAAGTCTAGAAACCAAAACATCCAAGAACGTCGATGCACTAGTTCGATGAGGTACTAGTGTGAGCCTATTTGACTAGATTTTTGGAGTTGAAAAATAATGAAAATTGGTGGAATGGTGTCTAACACATATTAAAGTTAGTTCATAGTCAAAACGTCAAAGCATGACTTCCCTAGGATCAACCAAGGGCCCTTGAGGTGAACCCTTTAAATTTGAGGTCAACAGACTTCCTAAAGTACTGTGCATAGACGAGTTCCATCGACGGGGAATGTGACCATCGATGCGGCGTTGATATCCACCATAGGTGGTAACTTAGAAAAATTTGGAAGGGACATTTTGAAAACTCTAAGAACTTACAAAAAATTGTGCAGCACGGAAGGGGGACTGGTCGTCGATTGACCGACCATCCGTCGATCGTGGTGTCATTTGTGAGGACTGATATTCACTGCACATTTCCACCTAGGTTAATAAATTAATTGTTTTATTTAGGAAGTTAATTAGGGGTTAGGAGATATGTAATTAAGTTAGTTAACCCCTATATAAATCCCTAACCTAATTAGCCTAACCAAAACTCTCATAATATCTAAACCCAAAACTCTCTTCCTTCTCTTTTCTTTTTCTCTCCCATAAAAACCACCATTGAAGACCAAGATAGAGGAGTTTCAAGGGCTGAAAAAGGTCAATTTCCTCTATAAATGTGCATTAATTAGTAAGGTATAGGATCTCTTTCACCTTTAAGACCTCTTTACTCAGAGGGTTCAATCAAATTGATTTGAAAAGTTGGTTTTCAAGTTGGTTTTATCCAATCTCGAAATTTATATTATGAAATTTATTTGTTTATGATTTATTTTGGATATTATAAATATATTAACAGGTATTTTAACTCAATTATGTTATATCTTGATAAATTCGTCTAAATTGTAGAAGATGATGTATTACCCTTAACCCTAGGTTATGATGTTGATGTGATAGGAGTAATCTCGGTTCAATTTAATTGGTTATTTGTTGGATTACTATCGTATGATGTTGTTGTATCAATTAAGACTAAATTAGGATGAATTATAGTCCTATTATTCTAGATCTTCAGAAGTTCATCTAGCTTATGAAGTATGTTGTGAATTAACCTATATTCCATATCTTACGCTATGAACTAGTATTAGATTGTGATGTAGTGATTCTATTAGACTTATTATCATGTTGATTATGGTTATATGAGGATACTATATGCTAACTAATTTGAGTTATGTATTGATGGTAATACCTTGATGATGAATTGTTAAGGAGACTTGGTAAGTCTTTTGATCCCCTATTCTTTACATAAATTATGATTAATTGTTATTAACTCATGATGTTTTATTTGAGTATACCTTTTAATATGATTTATTAGGTTAGTGTGATGTTGAATTGAAATGTCTTGACTATGGTTTGTGAGGTGTTGGCTAAGTTATACATGTTATAAGGATAACGAATGATTTACCAATGTGCGTTAACATGAACTGATATGTAAATGTAGTAACCCCTTTAAGTTATGATGATTCTAAAGATGTCTATACAAGGGTTAAACCCTATGACCTACATTAAGGTATGATGATTAACAAAGAAACTAATGTTATTTTGAAATGGACTTATCTTAGCACCGAGTGAGCTGGACAATGGGAGTTGATGACTTTCCATAGAGGAAGATTAACCCTATTTTTCAACATTAGGTGTTTACTCCCCTATGAGGGATACTCATCCATTGGATTCCCATGAGAGGAGGCCCCAATTTCCAAGTGATATGTCGAAGGATTACATATTCATCTCAGTTCTTGAACTATCTTTCCCCCATAAGAAGACTAGCTAGTGGATCCACCTAGAAAGCTATATTTATGTTTGGTTTTACTTTTGCCGGTAGACTACCTTCCTAAAGTGGAATGTTTTACCACACCGATTTCCACACTTATCTCTTGTGGTCTATGTTGGTTAACGAAAGTTTTCCTATACTTAAATAAAGTAATGAAGTACAAACTTATAAGGGTGACTTGAGAGATTGACTGACCCTAGGTAGGGCTATAAGACTCAACCTATGCCTTGCATTAGTTTGTGTTGAAGGAAGACTTAGGAGGTTGTTATTATAAATGTGTATGCTTATAAAGGTTAATGATATGTATATGATGATCTTACATGTTAATGACACCATGTTATGTTAATTGCTTTTATGAATATGTATTTGGTCTATATTGCTAAAGTATGAAATTATGTAATCCTCATGTTATGATAATGTGATTATGGATAGTCGTTTTTTTTTCTTGATAGGTTTACTTTATTGGGTAAGGTTATGGGGATTTGCAAATCTACTGCACAAGTGGACTTAAGAGGTTCATGATTGATGGTCTTACTTTTGTTATGTTTAATTGAACTCATATTCATCCTTGTTGTTATTATCACTTGATGATAAAGTTACTAGACTATGTATCAAATCATATGATATACATGTTGACTTGACTGATGTTGTTGGTATTGATATGCGTATGACTTAATGAATATGTCTTATTTATTTGGTATTGTCTTGTTGAATGTGAATAAATGTTTTCAAAGAAAATTGCATACTTATTAAATGTCCCTTCTCAGCATTTTTTCATGATATGTGTACATATGGTCTCATATTTAGTACAAGTAATGTACTAACCCCATTTATTCCTTTACCCCAACATTTTAGGTTTCGGTCGTTGAAAAGCTTTTGGAGACGAGTTGAAGAAGACTTGTATTTCTTAATCATCCAAGTAGGGTAGGTACAAACTTGTTATGTCCAATTAGTGGGACAATGGGTCGTTACGGGGTGGACCGTTGAGTGGCGATGTTTTCAAGAAGGCTTTTTTTGATAGATGCATTCCTAGGGAAAAGCGAGAAGCTGAATTGGTGGAGTTCATGAACCGTTGTCAAGGAGGTCTGACTGTGCTTTAATACAGCTTGAAATTAAATAAATTGTCATAATACTCTCCTTCTTTAATTTCTAACCCTAGATATGAAATGAACCGCATTGTGACTATAGTGTCAGATGACTTGCAATAATAGTTTCATGCGGCTACCCTACATGAAAATACAAAAATTTCTCTTTTCATGGTTCATTATCAACAAGATGAAGAGTCCAGTTCTAAGAGAAAGAGTAGAGATGCCAAAGAGGGCAAGATCTTTTGATTGTGGTTCTTCAAAGGGTATGCTTGAGATTAAAGACAATCCTAGGTTCAAGAAGAGGTTGTCTAATAATGTTTCTTTCAAGTTATCTAAGGATAGTACTTCTACGGTGTCCAAACCTAGGCCAAAGAATGGAAGGGATACTAGTTCACCAAACAAGAATCTTATTTATGTCAAGGGTGCAAAGGGTCATATTTGTGACTGTCTTGTGGGGACGGGCAATTTCTTTTGTTGTGGTAAGACTAGACACAAGGTTAGGTATTTACCTAATGTGAATTGTCAAGACAAGAGTAGTTGGCATGCAAGTGGCTCTAACGATAATCTAAAGAAGAATTGTTTCTATGCTCTCAGCTCAAGGGGTGAGCAAGAGAGTTCTGTTGACGTGATGACCTCTATGTTGAAAGTCTTTTCCATTGATGTATATGATTTACTTGATCCGGATGATACATTATATTTTGTTAATCCCTTGATACCTAAAAAATTTGATATTTTACCCGACATTCTCAATGAAGGTTTTATGGTGTCTACCCCGATGGGTGAGTTGGTTGTTGCAAAAAAGGTGTTTAGAAATTTTCCTATAATATAGCCCGATAGTTTTAAGTATGTGGAAGTAGTAGAATTTTATATGTTTTATTTTCATGTCATATTGGATATGCATTGGTTGAGTGATTGCTTTGCCTCTATAGATTGTAGAACAAGGGTGATGAAGTTTAACTCTCCAAATGAGCCCTATTTTCAGTGGAAGGGGGCAAATTCTATTCTGAGAGGATATATTATTTCTTGTTTGAAAGCTTGTAAAATGATCTCTAAAGGGTGTTTATACTATATAGTAAGAGTCAAAGATTTAGACTCGGAAATTCCTCCCATTGAGTTAATCCCCGTACTGAGGAAATTTTCGGAGATCTGTGATCTTCCCGGTATTTCTCCCGAATGGGAAATTGATTTTTGTATCAACTTGTTACTGGATGCAAATCCCATTTAAATTCATCCTTATCAATTGGCTCCGTCCAAATTCAAAAATTGGAAGTCTTTACTCAAGGATTTACTAAACAAATGATTTATTAGACATAGTAATTCTCCATGGGGTGCTCCGATATTGTTTGTGAAGAAGAATGGGGGGTCCCTTAGCATGTGTATGGATTATCTGCAACTTAATATAGCTACTAGTAAGATTAAGTATCATCTCCCTTGGATTGACAACTTGTTTGATCAACTAAAAGGGGCAAGCTACTATTTTAAGATTGACTTGAGATCGGGGTCACATCAACTTAGAGTGATAGTTGAGGATATACCAAAGATGACATTTCAGACAAGATATGGTCACGATGTGTTCTTAGTAATATCGTTTTGTCTCACTAATGGAACGACTACATTAATAAAACCATGAATAAAGTGTTTTGAAGTTACCTAGATTTACACTTCATTATCTTCATTGAAGACATCTTTGTTTATTCAAAAAACAAGGGTTACATGGACCGTTTGAGGGTTTTTTTACAAGTGTGTATGGAGAAAAAATTATTTGCCAAGTATTTGGTTCAGGTCGGTGGCATTTCTTTCTCATATTATCTCTAGTGAGGGAGTTGAGGTTGATCCAATGAAAATTGAGGCGGTGAAGAATTGGCCTAGACCCTTGACTCCAACAAATATTAGGAGCTTCTTACGTTTAGTGAGTTATTATCTAAGGTTTGCGGATGGTTTTGCGTCCACTGAATCTCCCTTCACTACTTTTACCCAAAATAGTAAGAAATTTGAGTGGTTGTAGTCATGTGAGAGAAGATTCAAAATGTTTAAAGATAGTCTTACTTCCATATTAGTGATGACTTTACATGAGGGTACAAAGGTTTTCCTTGTATATTGTGATGCATCCCAAGTGGGCATAGAGTGTGTGCTTATGCAACATGGGAAAGTCGTAGCCTATGCTTCTAGACAACATAAGGCACATAAGATAAACTATCCAACTCATGATATTAATTTAGAAGTCGTGGTAATTTCCTTGAAAATATGGAGGCATTACGTTTATGGTGTTAATGTTGATGTGTATACCAACAATTAGAGTCTCCAACATGTGTTTACTCAAAAAGAGTTGAATCTCCGACAAGGAAGGTGGTTGAAATTGTTGAAAGATTACGACATTAGTGTTCTCTATCACCCCGGCAAAGGCAAATGCTTGTGCAGATTCTCTAAGACGTATGACCATGGATAGTGTGTCTCATATAGATGAAGGCAAGAAAGTCCTAGTGAAAGATGTTGATAGGTTGTCTAGGTTGTGTGTACGGTTAGAAAATTCTCCGAATGGTTGTTTTATAGTCCATCATAACTCCGAGTCATTTGTGGTGCTTGAGGTGAAGTCCAAAAAACACCATGACCAACAATTTATGGAGTTGAAGGAATCGGAGTCATTCTCCATTAGGGGGGGATGTTGTCTTGAGGTATCAAGGAAAGTTGTGTGTTCCCAATGTAGATGGTTTGAGGAACAAGATTCTAAAGGAAACTCATGGATCCCGCTACTCCATTCATCCGGGTTCAAATAAGATGTATCATGATCTGAGGGAAGTATTTTGGTGGGAAGTTTTAAAAATTACATAAGGGAATATGTTGCAAAGTGTCTTAACTGCCTACAAGTCAAAGTCGAATACCAAAAAATTTGGTGATTTACTTCAAGATATCCAAATTCCTACTTTGAGGTGGGAAGACATAAATATGGATTTCTTGGTAGATTTGTCGCACACAAAGGAAATATGACTCTAGATGGGTGGTTGTTGATAGGTTGACCATGTCCGCTCATTTTGTTCCCATCAAGTCTACTTTTTCCGTGGTGATTATTCAAGGAACTTCATAGATGAGATCTAGTATCTCCACGGTATTCCATTATCTAAAATATAAAATAGGGGTGTAAAATTCACATCTAGGTTTTGGAGATCATTCCAAGAAGGGTTTGGTACAAAAGTGAAGTGAAGAACCAATTTTCATCCCCAAACACATTGTCAAGCAGAGCATATTATTAAAAACCTTGAGAATATGCTTAGAGTTTGTATTATTTATTCAAAAGAAATTGGGATAAGCATTTTCCCTTGGTGGGGTTTTCTTACAATAATAGTTTCCATCCATCCATATCCATGACTCCTTATGAAGCCTTGTGTGGTAGGAGTTGTAGGTATCCTATTGATTTGGTCTGAATTGGGTGAGTCTTCACTTTGGGGTTCTAATTTTATTCATAAGACTTTGTAGAACGTTCATGTCATAAGGAATTGGTTGCAAACAGTCTATAGTCGGCAAAAGTCTTATGCCAATCATAGGAGAAGGGAATTAGAGTTTGAAGAAGGTGATAAAGTGTATTTGAAAATTTCTCCCATGAATGAGGTGACTAGGTTTGGCAAGAAAGGCATGTTGTGTCCTCGTTATATGGGTCCCAATAGTATAATACAAACGGTTGATAAGGTTGCCTATGAGTTAAGGCTGCCTAGTGAATTTGCTTCAGTTCATCCAATTTTCCATGTTTCTATGCTTAAGAAGTGTGTCAGTGATCCCGAGTCTAGTCTTCCTATTGAGGGTCTTGGTGTGAAGGATAAATTATTTTATTAGGAGGATTCCAGTTCTAATCCTTGATATGCAAGTAGAGAAATTGAGCAACAAGGAGGTAGCTTCCGCAAAGCTGTCATGGAAGAATCACGTAGTAGAGTGTGCGACATGGGAGGCCGAGCTAACATGAAGTCCCGTTACCCTCATCTATTTGACCACTAAGGTTAGTTGTTTTTATTAATCATTAAATTAATGACTAAAAATAGAAGTTCCTTGTTTTTTGGCTAAGTTTTGGAAAAATTTCATTTTTATGTCCTTACAATGAATAATACAGTGAAAAGTGCATTTGGACTGGAAAATTTGCAATTCTTCTTGTTTAAGTCATGTTGTGCATTTTTATATGGCGATTTTTTATGAAATAATACGTAGCATGTTGATAAGTTAAAATTTGGCATAATTGACTCATATATGATATGTTGAGCTCTTGTTGTTGTAATAAGAAAATTCCTCATAATGTTATTTTGATACTTATGTGTGGTAATTGAAGTTTCCAATTTCCTTGTGTAAATGTCATGATTGATAATGTTATGTATTTTTGTTTGTTGGGTTGCTAGTCTTGAGTCTATTTCTTCCTTCAAGAGATCTTAATGTCATTTGGGAACCAATGTTCCTAAAGGGGGATAATGTAACACTTCAAAAATATAAGATGTGTTCTAGAGCCTTACATACGTGTCAAAAAGGTTTATACACTGCTTGAAGATATATATTAATGAATATAAGTTGTTTAGGAAGTCTAGAAACCAAAACATCCAAGAACGTCCATAATGTCAAGAAACTAGTTGAATGAGTTACTAACGTCCCTTACCCTATTTGATTAAATTTAAGGTGTCTGAAAATGATGAAAATTGGTTGAAGGGTGTCTAACTTGTATTAGAGTTATTGTATAGTCAAAAGGTCGGGGTAAGACTCCCCAAGCACCAACCAAGGTGCCTTGAGGAGGAACCTTGCAATTTGGGTCAAAGGACTGCCAAAGGCAGTGTACACAAATTAGTGACATTGATGGGGCTTGTGCCAATCAACGCGGCGTCGATGGCCACCGTCAATGGTTACATAGAAAAACTCATGGAATGGTCTTTTTAACAACACTCTAAACTTACTAATGGATATACATAACACATATGTTGATAAACGCATGATCCGTCAAATCATGGTGTAGTTTGTGATGACTGTTTCCACTGCACATTTTAAGTTAGGTTAATTAATGATTTTTCTTAGTTAGGAATTTAATTAGGGATTAAGAGAGGTATTATTAAGTTATTTAAGACCCTATATAAAGCCCTAACCTAATAAGACTAACCAAAACTCTCCTAATTCCCCACCCCAAAACTCTCTCGCTTCTCTCTTCTTTCTCTCTCCCAAAGAATCCCTATTTAAGACCAATCTACAGTTGGGCTCACAGGCTGCAAAAGGTCAATTTACTCCATCACTATTCATAAATTAGTAAGGTATGTGATCTCTTTCACCTTTGAGACTCTTTCCTCAAATGGTTCCATCAAATTGATTTGAATTTATCCAATCTCGAAATTTATATTATGAATTGATTTGTTTATTATTTCTTTTGGATATTATGAATATATTAACATGTATTTTATCTCTATTATGTTATATATTGATGTTGCATTTCAGTATTCCTTGTATTAGGATTTATTGGGTTGGTATTATGTTGAATTGAAATATCTTGACAATGGTTTGTGAGGTGTTGGCTAAGATGTATATGTAATAAGGATGGTGAATGATTTACCAATTTTCCTTAACCTGATGTGACAGGAATTGTAACAAAATGACAATACTCATGCTATTCTTATTGAGCTATGATGATGATGATGATGTTTATACAAGGGTTAGACCCTATGACCAACATTAAGTTATGATCATTAATGAAAACATTAAGACATTTCAAAAGAGAATTATCTTAGAACCGATGGAACTTGACAATGGGAGGTCATGGCCTTCCATAAAGGAATATTTACCCTATAGTTCAACATGAGGTGCTTACTCCACTATGAGGGATACTCATCCATTGGGTTCCAATGAGAGAAGTCCCCAATTTCAAGTGATATGTAGAAAAGATTGAACCTATCTCTTAGTTCTTGAAATATATTTTCGCATAGGAAGACTAGCTAGTGGATCCACCTAGAAAGCTACATTAATGTTTAGTTTTACTTTGGTAGGTAGACCACCATCCTCCGTTCTATGTTTTTAGAACAACGGATTCCACACTTAGCTCTTGCGGTCTATGTCGTTTAAATAAAGTGTTCCCTAAACTAAAATGAAGTAATGAAGTACAAACTAACTGGGGTGACTTGTGAGGTTGACATAGCCTAGGTAGGGGTATCATACTCTATTTATACCTTGAACTAGTTTTCCTTGAAGAAAGCGTTAGGAGGTTGTTATTATGTATGTACATTCTTATAAAGGTAAATGATATGTATATGATGATCTTACATGTTAACAACACCATGTGATATTAATTACTCTTATGAATATGTGTTTTGTCTATATTGCTAATGTATGACATTATGTAATCCTAATGTTATGATTATGTGAGGATGGGCATTGGTTATGGTTTTTAATAGGTTTACTTGATCAAGTAAGCTTATGGGGCTTTTCTTAGTTATTGAACACATGGACTTAAAGAGGGTCACGATTGATGGTTTTACTCTGGTTATTATTGATGGTGAATTGTTGATGAAAGATCCATGTGGATTAATATATGAATATTTGATTAAGTCTAGCTTATGTCTCTATGTGTTCACTGTAACTATGCCTCTATTATTGTAAAACTTCGTAAATCCAAGACATGTTCTAGAACCTAACACGAATTGTCCTAATGTTTAGACACTATTTAAGGTCTATTTTAATGAATATAAGTAATTTAGGAAGTCCAGAATCCAAAATGTCCAAGAACGTCCATGATGTAAGGGAGCTAGTTCGGTGAGGTACAAGCGTGCCGTAGACTATTTGACTAGATTTTAGGAGTCATAAAATGATGAAAATTGTTCGAAGGGTGTTTAATGCGTATTAAAATTATCTCATAATAAAAACGTCTGTGCAAGACTACCCAAGGACCAACCAAGGGCTTTTAAGAAGGACCTATGCATTTGTGGTCAAAGAAGTTAATGCGCGCAGAGTGCCATCGAGGGGAGGTGTGCCAATCCACGGGGCGTTGATGTCCACCATCGAAAGACACTTATTCAATTTTTTTGAGGGGTCATTTTGAAAAATCTATAAACTTAGAGACGGATTTGAAACACGAAGGTAGCAGTGGTTGTCGATTGAGCCATAATCCATCGACCGTGGTGTCGTATGTGAGTCTTGTATTTTGCTTCCCGTTTTGGCTTATTTCATTTAATTTGTTTTCTTAGTTAGGAATTGAATAAGTTGTTAAGGTAGTTCTAATTAAGTTAGTTAACCCCCTATATAATTCCCTAACCTAATTAGACTAACCTAAAATCTCATAAATTTACAAAACCAAAACTCTCTTCCTTGTCTCTAAGGTTAAAGAATTCCATTGAAGGCCAAGCTAGGGGAGGGTTTAAGGGCTTCAAGGATTAATGTTTCTCCATCAATCTTTACCAATTAGTAAGTTATTGGATATATATCACCTTTGAGACCTCTTTTCTCAAAGGGTTCCATCAAATTGATTTCAAAAGTTGGGTTTTCAAGTGGGTCTTTTCCAATATCTAAATTTGTGTTGTGAATTCATGTTGTTATGAATTCTTTTGGATATTTTGAATATATTAACTAGTATTTTTACTAAATTATGTTATATATTATTAATTGACCTAGTTTTCATAACATGACCTATTCCCCTTAACCGTAGGTTATTATCTTGACGTGAATTGTGTAATGTTCGTTCAATTGACTTTATTATTAGTTGAATTACTACAAGGTGATGTAATTGTATCAATCATGAATAGTTTAGGGTTAATTTTATTCCTGTCATACTAGTTCTTATGTAATTTCTTTAGATAATGACTTTGATCTATGCCTCTTGTCTTAAGCTATGAGCTAGTTCTGGACTGTGATACATAACTTGCCACATTCCATGAAAGACACAAGGATAGAATTTTTATAGCTAGGATTTCCGCGTTATAAACCTATACGGAACACTTATACCGTAGTTACTCTCATCACTTGATAAACACCAAAGATGTAATCTTGCTACTTGTTTTAATTAGATACAATTGAACACTTTTGTTTAACAAAAATACACTTTAATTAATTGTTTTAAGAAAGGACTTGACTAAATATCCATAATCATAGACAAAAGTTAAGTCTAAACCTTTTTCTTCTTGGGATCGACCCCAACCTAACAATTGGGTTCTTTATTTAATACAACCGCTTATACTTCTTTAGGGAAGTATAATTTGAGTGAATCAAATTTTGGTGCCGCTGCTGGGAAAAGTGGATTTTAGATTAACTTTAAGCGTATTTATCAAACTTTAGTCAACAATTTCCTAATTTTACTTTTTTTTCTTTGTTTTTATGTATTTCAAGTCTAGATCTAGTGTATGCCAACTACATGGAGTCGAGGAGAACTAGTGGTTCCATTTGATCTAGAAGTGAACTGTTCATTCCTCCGAATGAATGATCCACACTATCTTTCTAATGTTTGTGATGACATCAACTGTCAACCTCCTCCACCGATTGACGATCATAACCAAGGGATCGTGGAGAACCCATGTGAGGGCGCTATGAGGAGACAACCTTCTTCCCCATACCCTCCTGGTGAATTGCCCAAACGCCTTCTCGGGTGGACCTCTTGTCCTACGTCCTCTACAACAAGGTCATTCATTCGTGGTAATTAGTAGCTTGATGTAGATGCTCATTACTAGAAGTTTATTTTTAGTTCTACCATTGGAGGATCCATATGCTTAGATTACCCAACTGAGGTCGGTGTGCAAGAGTTGTTTGTCCAGAGTTCGAAATAGATGTCATTGGGTTAAGGGTGTTCCCTCTCTCACTGACAAGAGAGGATGCAATTTGGTTTACTGAGTTGCCATATAATTTGATCTATACTTGGGAGTACTTTAGGGATCTGTTTCTACAAAGGTATTACCTAGTTTATAAAAAGCTATACAACAAAGATAGTGTAAACAACTTTGTGGAATTGCTTGGGAAGTCGGTAAGTATTAGAATAGGTTCACCAGATTTTTGAGAACTGTCCCAAACCACCACATTGATGATGAATCGTTGAAAATAGTACTTTTATAGGGGGCAGGATGATAACAATAAGGTGGTACCTGATACTATTGCGGGTGGTTCTTATGATGAGTTAACTTACGCAGAGATAGCAGAAAACTTGGAGAAAATTTCTTGAAAAATAACAACGCTTGGAGAACTACAAAATCAGACACTCGGAGAAACACCTTTGGAGTGCAAGCTACACACAACTCGGTTGTAGATGAGATTCATGAAGAGATGGATCAAAGGAGAACTGATCATGGGTTAGTATTGAAACATGTCACTGGGGGTGCAGAGTAAGTGAATGTAGTGAATTAATTGACTAAGACATCACCGCTGGTAGATGAATTTTATTATGAGGAAGACTCTTCTGCAGTTAATAGGCAGGGGGATTTTCGACCGAACTCCCAAGGCTCCAACAAGGAGAATTAAAGCCAAGGTCAAGGAAATAGAGGTCGTAACTATGGGAATTACAATAGAGAGGGTCACTATGTTGGAGATGGAAACTACAACCGCAACAACAACTTCAACCAGGGTAACTATGGTAACACAAACAATCGGAGTAGGCCCTATGTTCCACCTCAAAATGTGGAACTTGCTCCTAGGGATGGTAGAGGTAGTATGGCGCAAGTTGAGAATATGTTGCCAAAGATGATAATGAGGTTTGATGCTAGTGATGAGTAGGCCAAATAGTTGAGAGGTGATTTAGTGAATATTGGGCCAAAGGTTGATGCACATGCAATCTCAATCAAGCATCTTGAGTTGCAAATGGCCCAATTGTATTCTACTGTGAACCCACGCCAACCGAGTACTCTTCCTAGAAATACCGTCCAAGATCCCAAAAATGATGGACATTCTATGACTGTCACTACTCAAGGGGATAACAAAATAATTGACCCACCTATGCCATCTGGCGTAGAAGATTATATTAGAGGAGATGATGTAGTAGAGGAAGTTAATGGTGAGTTGGTGGAAAAATCAGGTAAAGAAGCTGAGATACCCCAAAAGGTGACTTCCATTCCTAGACCACCACCTACATTACCACAAAGATTGGTGAATAAGACCGAGGATGGTAAATACCAGCGTTTTATTAGTATGTTGAAACAACTTTCAATCAATGTCCCATTTATAGAAGCTCTTGAACAAATGCCCGGTTATGCTATGTTCATGAAATATATGGTCACTAAGAAGAGATCGGATAGTTTTGAGGATAATGATTGGATGCAAAACTGTAGTGCTATTGCTACAAGGTCTCTTGTGCAAAAGAAAGAAGATTCGGGTTCTTTCACTTTTCCATGCACAATCGGGTTGTTATACTTTGCTAAAGCATTATGTGATCTTAGGGCAAGCATAAATTTCATGCCTCTTTCTCTCTACAAGAAGATGGTTTTTGGTGATCCACAACTCACTGTTTTTACTTATGGCCTATCGAATGGTGAAGAGGCCTATTGGGATACTCCATGATGTGTTAGTGAAGGTGTACTCATTGATATTTTCAGCCAATTTCGTGATTCTTGACTGTGAAGTTAATTTTGTGGTGTCAATTATTCTTAGGAGGTTGTTCCTTGCTACCAGTTGCGCCTTAGTTGACATGGAGAAAGGGTTGATGAAGTTTCAGTTAAACAATGAAAAAGTGACTTTCAACATTTTTAGGTCCATGAGGCAGAGTGGTGAGCTCCAATCGGTATCTGTCATATCCTACGGAGTTGAGAGTCCGTCTGAGGTAGAAATAGATGAGCGCATTGGTGTAGATTCACTAGTGGCAGTGATCATGAATATTAAGAGTGATGGTATTGAAGAGTATGGTAATTGGTGGTTGAAATTGATCGAGGTGTTGTGCGGTTCAAATAAAAAAAGTTGGAGTTAGGTTTAAAGCGTGAGTCTCTACCAGCGAAACCATCTATTGAAGAGGACCCAAAATTGGAGCTTAAGGATTTACCACCTCATCTTAGGTATGTTTTGTTGGGAAAAGTTGACTCTCTGTCGGTTATCATTGCATCGGATTTGAATGTGGATCATATGGAGTGTCTTGTAGAGGTGTTGAAGAGGTTTAGATGAGCCATTGGTTGGATTATTGCGGACATTATTGGGATTCCACCCGGTATTCACTTACAGAAAATCCAACTCATTTCCGATCATAAGCAAAGTGTTGGATGTCCGCATCATATACCTCATTGCCGATAGTAGTTGGGTTTGTCATGTTCAGTGTGTGCCGTAAAAGGGGGGAATGATTTTGGTCCCTAATGAAATTAGTGAGCTTGTTCCAATGAGGCTGGTGACCGGATTGATATTTTGTATTGATTAGTGGAAGTTGAATGCATGGACTGCGAAGGACCATTTTCCAATGCCCTTCATGGATCAGATATTGGATAGGCTCGCAAAAAAGGGGTGGTATTGTTTTTTAATGGGTATTCAGGTTACAACAAAATCTCTATTACATTGGAGGATCAATAGAAAACCACCTTTACTTGTCCTTTCGCGTTCAAGAGGATTCCTTTTATGTTGTGTAATGCACCGGCTACTTTTCAATGATGTATGATGTCGATATTACAACCTTGTGCTAAAACTGGGAGAAATATCACTTTATGGTGAAAGATTCTATTGTATTGGGTCATCACATCTCAAAGAAGGGCATAGAGGTTGATCGAGCCAAAGTTGAAATGATAGAAAGACTTCCTCCACCCATATCTGTAAAAGGTGTGAGGAGTTTTCTTGGGCATGCGGGCATTGACCGGAGGTTTATCAAGGATTTTTCAAAAATTGCACATTCTTTGTGCAAATTACTTGAGAAAGAGTGTAAATTTTATTTTGATGAATCTCGTCTGAAAGCGTTTGATAAGATGAAGGAGAAGTTGGTGTGTACACCCATTATTATTTCCCCAGATTAGAGTAAGCCATTAGAGGTGAGGTGTGACGCTAGTGGGGTTGCTCTTGTTTATTTTTGGATCAAAGAAGGGATAAAATCTTTCACCCCATTTATTATGCTAGCACAACCCTTAATGAATCTCAAAACAACTATACTTTGATTGAGCAAGAGCTCCTTGCGGTGGGTTTTACTTTCGAGAAATTTCGCTCCTATTTGCTTGGTACGAGAGTCATTGTGCATACTGATCTTTCTGTTTTGAGATATTTGATGTCAAAGAAGGATGCGAAGCCAAGATTGATTAGATGGGTTTTATTGTTGCAAGAATTCGACTTTGAAGTGAAAGATAGAAAAGGGAGCGAAATCAAGATGCGATCACTTGTCCCAATTATAAGATGAAGTTATCCAAGAGTTGGGTTAAAAGGCTGAAATTGATGATACTTTCCCGAATTAGCATGTTTTGGGCTCTCCTAATGACTTGATTCTGTGGTTCACCGATTTTGAAAATTATTTTGAATAATGATATAGTACCATCAGACTTATCCTTTCATCAAACAAAAAAGTTCGTGCATGATGTGAAAGAATTCTTTTGGGATAAGCCATATTTATGTAGGAGTTGTGCTGATAGTCTTATTCGTCGTTGTGCGCCGGAAGTTGATATCTTAAGTATTATTGAGGCATGCCACTCCTCACTTGTGGGTGGGCATCATAGTGGATTCGGATAGCACATAAAATCTTGCAATGTGGCTACTATTAGCCAACCATCCACCAAGATGTTCATGAATTCTCTAGCGCATGTGACAGGTGACAAAGAGATGGAGGTATTTCTAGAAGGCAAGAGCTCCCTTTAAATACCATTCTTCTAATAAAGTTGTTTGATGTGTAGGGCATTGACTTTATGGGCCCTTTTTTGAGTTCTCCTAGGATGGAGTACATTCTTCTGGATATTGATTATGTGTCAAAATGAGTGGAAGCCGTAGCACTTTCAAACAATGAAGGGAAGAGTATCACCGCGTTCTTAAAAAAAAACATATTTTTTCAGATTTAGCACCCCTAGAGCCATTATTAATCCCTCTTTTGCAACTACTTGTTTAAAAGTTTGTTGGAGAAATATGGGGTTCGCCACAGTGTAGGCACTCCTTATCATCTTCAGACTAGTGGGCAAGTTGACGTGTCAATCATAGAAATCAGGCAAATTTTAGTGAAAATGGTTAATGCAAGAAGAACAAATTGGTCAAGGAGGCTTTAAGATGCTCTTTAGCCTACTTGACAGCATACAAGACTCCCAAAGCTATGTCACCATACTAACATGTATATGGGAAGACTTGTCACATGCCGGTTGAGTTAGAGAATAGGGCCGTGTTGGCAATGAAGAAACTGAAAATGGATTGGAATGAAGCAGCAGAATAGAGATTAAATGGGTTGAATGAGTTTGATGAGTTTCCCTTGAAGGCATATGAAAGTTTAGCCCTCTACAAAGAAAAGATGAAGAAGTACCATGACCAAAAGATTGAAAGGCGCGAATTTGGTGCTTTTGTTCAACTCTAGGTTGCGCTTGTGTTTGGTCAAAATCAAGTACAAATGGACTGGTCCATTCTTGATCACTCATGTGTTCCCTCATGGTGTAGTAGAGTTAGATAACAAGGAGGGTGCAAGGTTCAAGGTACATTGCAAAGAATCAAAATCTACCTCAAACATGCATAAAATGCAAATGAAGTGGTTGAGGCAGACCATATTAATGAAGTCTGGGTAATCAAAAGTCTTGTCTTGTGCCGCGACGTTAAAATAAGCCCTAATTGGGAGGCAACCCAATATGTATCCTCTAGAAAACTTTAGCTTTTTTCTTGTCTTTATAGGAATAGGTTCATTATTTTGGTTTTCATTTAATGTCATGTGTGGATTTAACTTTATTTCTTTTAGAGTTTTGGCTGGAAATTAGTCTATTGTCCATGTCTATAAGGTGTGCAGAAATTACAAAAAGAATGGCTTATTAGGTGCTAAATGTGCAGGGACCAAACCTAAGGAAATCAGCAGAAATTGGTTATGTTTATTGATCTATGGACCAATTAATGGGACATCATCCCATCGTGAGACGGTCGATGGCGTCCGGGATCCAATGTATGGTTTTAATTTTGTCTAAGTTAAGGATCAATCGACAGATTAGTGGACGGACCGTCGATTGACTTATTGTTCGTCGACGGGGAATCGATAGTTCCCTAAAACCCATAACCTAACCCGACCCGAACCGCTATATGTTAAAATAACATACTTTTAGTTACACCCACCTTTTATAATTCTCCCCAACTGTTTACTCCCCTTATATTCTTATCCCCCAATCACTCCCTCATTAAATTCATCATAATCCCATTCTGATATCCAATCTTCTCCGAAAATCCCTTAGTTTCCCAAACACTTCTTCCCAAATTCCAATCCTTTTCTTTAATTTTTCTAGTCGATATTTGAAGGCAGGCTTCATGTTATTATTGCAAAGTTCAGGTGCACCTTCACTATATTCGAGCGTATAGGTATGTGATTCTCATCCACTCAATGAATTCTCGTTCATTTGCATGCGAAAATTATGTAATTGTATGTGGGTCTTGACTAAGGACAAATTTGCATGATTAGCTTGTTTTAAATTAAGGCCTTTGTCGTTAGAATGATGGAAAGTGAATGGTTGTGGGTTCTAATGTCTAATTGAGCTCTACTATGTGTTTTGTTGGTTTCTTACTTACGGCTTGATGATCTCTTAGAATCAGGTATTGAAATTTGAATAATTGAAGCCCTAGGATTGATGAAATGGTGTGTTGATTGCTATATATAAATTATGTGTCTTGATATGCTTGAAATTGTCCTTTGCAGGGTGACAAAAATGGCTTAATAAAATCACTCTCTTCCCGATAGTATTAGACCTAGTCTACTGACCATCAGTGAATCAACAGACTGTCGATGGGGTCCGTCGATAGATGCACCCTACATTTATTTAAATAAGGGACAACGGAACTAGACTACGGTCCGTCGATTAATCGACATGTCGTGATCCACGTCCATTGTTCCTACCTGAAACCCTATTTTCTGGTGCATTCTTAATTTTTCTGAGTGTCCAACGATGGATATGGACTACAATCCAACGATTCATTGACGGAATGTTATGCACGTCCGTCGTTTCTAAATGCAAAAGCACTTTGGACATATATCTTTAGAATTTTGCTAAGTCTACACCGACGGACAATCGATAGTGCGTTGTCCTATTCTGTAGTTCTGCATTTCAATGTGCCTTTTGATAAAAATTTGTTTTTTCTTCTTCTTTATGTGTAGGATGATGACAATAAATGTAATAATTCTCACTTGCAGGTACCAATGGCCTCTAAGACAGATTTAGTCTATTCTAGAGGACGGTCCAATTTAGTGTCACCTTTACGTCAGATGGTGATTGAATCATCGAAAGATGAGCGTGACGCCAAATATGTTCCATGAGGGACCTAGACATCGACAAGTGTTACTAGGACCACGTGGAACATGCCTAAGAAGTTTGCGTCCGACGTAGTCACTGCCTCCCAGTCTGATGAGAAGGGAACATTGACCGACACACCCCTCTAGGTCTGCCTCGTGTTCTAAAAGAGATTCCGGCATTGAGGAGACTTCCGATGTTGTATCATCCCACTCTACATGGTCAAATGAGGCCGCTGCCTAAGGTTCTAGTTTTGAGGGTGTAACTATTTTGGATGCACTTACCCACTCTACATCGTCTGATGATGGAAACAGTTCGGAGGCTGCTCCGTCACCCCCACATGAGGATCGTTCACCGACTGTTGATTAGCCAAACTGGTGGTGTGTAGAGGATCAACACCAGGCGTACATGGACGCCAAGCTTCTCAATGATAATGGCGTCATGAATCAAACTCTAACAGTTGAGCAGCGGGTTCTTATAGGGAGTCTACACACGGTCTATGCCATACATAATCTCTTCACCCGCCACCAGCTCAACTGGATTGCTAGGTGTGGGGGACGCTATATTGAGGAGTTGGTGCAAGAGTTCTATGCTTCTTACGTAGAAACCCTTAAGGCTTCTTTGGATAGGAAGTCTAATCCCGCCTAACAGGCACAACTTACCTATGTTCAAGTCTTTGGATGTCGGTTGAACATATCATTTCCCAACATTTAACGTTGCTTATACATTGCTAATGGTGATGAAACCAGGGAGCCCTTACCCTCTAGTTTGACTATAGGTCAAAATTGATTAAAGAGGGCAATTTCCCGCAAGACAAGGATTTGAGAGAGACAACCAAGAGGTGGATCGCCTAGCACATTTCCGTAGAACGTGAGGGTGAAGACTAGTTGCTGGAGCCCCAAGGCCTTATCTAGAAGGCCAACCTCATATTTGCTGCCAAGTTCATATGGCTCTTGGTTTTCCATCGCCTATACCCCACAGCTGCTGGCAACATTCTTATATGGGATAGAGAGGCCTTGGTTGCTGCCATTGTCGAGGGTTCGAGGTTTATTTTCCAAGGTTTTTGCTGGCATTCATCCATTAGAGGGATTCTAAGTCCTCGACCACTTACTTCTTTCCGTTTATAACTTTTGAGTTGCGCAGGGCTGATGGAGTGCCCATTTGGCACATTGATGTTCTGCGGACTTCTACTGGGATAGTCAACATCGGTCTCATCAAGGATGAGGCCAATGCGGTGTCATCAAATAGGAAGTCCCAAGCGGAGGTGTAGTCGTTTGGTTAGAACCTTGAAAATACGGTAGAGCAATCCCAAGGGACAGATCATGTTGCTTCATAGCCTTTCTTCACCACCCTACTAGAGTCAGCCCAAGGAACTAGTGGAGCACCGAGTTCCTCTGGATCTCACCATCAGTAGCACTTGTCCCAATTACTAGGGTTCAGAAGCTAGAGGCCTAGATGACCACATTGCTGCATTATATCCAGCCTTGGATGCAAAAGTCCATTGGCGAGGCTGAGGATCAAATTGAGAACAAGGTTGCCCAGCAGACTGAGCGGAAGATTCTGGCGGTCAACCAGTGCTTCGATTTGTTTGAGTTGAGAGACCTCGCCCAGCCATCCCCCACTATTTATTTGATGACTATCCAGGTTTCTGTGGCAAGTCTAAGGGCTGATGTGGATGCCATTTTTGATGTGTGGGTGCCCGAGTCTGAGGCCACACTTGCAGAGCCTACTAAATATACGGTGCTTGCTGCATTATTCACTACCTCTACTGCACCACTGCCCCCACCACGTGAGCATGCCAAATGGCACCTGTCTAGAGAGAGTGAGGAGGCTTAGGCTATGAAGAAGTACCGTACTAAGTTGGAGGTTTTGACAAAAGCTTGTTTTGTAGATGAGGAGGCCCAACAGATGAGGGCGCGCGAGTTAGCTCCTAGCGCGTCTAGATCAAGACTTTATGATGTTGAGAGGAGCACCACTGTGGGTTCTGACATTGCTGTGAACACTATTGATGATGTCCCTACTAAAAGTGGAGCAGGTTCTGGGAAATCAGATCCACGAGCTTGGTTATCGTAGGCGCTATGTGCCTCAGGTTTTCTTCACCTACCACCTTGTTCTTATATTTCTTATGCTTTTGGGACAGTTGCATATTTTGTTGTTGGGTGTGGGGTAAATGTAATGTGAGTGCTAGGGTGAAGTCTGAGTATCCCAACTCACAATTCTCTCTTGAGGTTTTCTTACCGGTGTTCTTTTATTCCAAGAGACGAGTTATTTTACTGTTGAACCAGCATGTTATTATCTTGTACAAAGTATGAATGTGAAATATCAAGCATGATGGCTAAATAAAATTATATCATGTTTCTATATAGAATGCTTGCATGATTAGCAAAGTGAATGTTCAATGTGTTGTCTCTAAGCATGACATAGAGATACACTATTGCATGACCCTCAATGTAACATTCAAACTAGGTGTCCGATAATCTTGTAGGGTAATAAGGTTTTAAACGAGTGTAAGGAAAGTGGAATATTAAACTGTTGGTACCTATCTATATTTTTTTTGATTAGTCCTGCAAAAAGTAATGTGTTACACAATTAGGAATGGATCATAGAACCTTGTTCAAATTATCCAATCTTTAGCCTAAATAAAAGAAAACAAAATAAAATTGATCCCTTTTTTTATCCAAATATTTTGGCCTTACAATGGACTTTTCTTTTCTACCCCAACTCATCTTTTTTGGGTATAATGTGTTGACCCTTGCCCCGTTTTGGACATGTGCACCTCAACATAGGCCAAAAACATATGTTGAGGGTGGCTAATTAATAAAACAATCTCGTCTTGGCCCTGACCCAACCTTGGGTATTGTGTACCTCGACTCAAAGCCAAGAGTTGGGGGTGGCTATTATGAGTAATGTTCCGAAAAGTGGGGTTGAAAGAATTAATGTGAAAGGAAAAATAAATGAAATAGTGAAGAAGAGAGGTGAATCAATCAGTGTTTAATCAAGTGAGAGAAAATAAAAATAAAAGAAGAGTCATTTGCACAAAAGTAGGAATAAAGGAGAAAATAAGGCAAAGAATTCAAGACATGGAAGAAATTGGCATCATAGACATTGAAAAAGGTAGGACGCTTAGCCGTAATGTGAAAGGAGGGCACTATTCACTAAAATGAATCCATATGTACGATACGTGACACCGAGCCTACATTACAAGCATAGAAAGTCCTATCCTGATCCAAAAAGTCTAAATTGGTGAACTTAAAGCACTGAAAAATAAGGGCAAGCCTATGGCGAAAAGTATTATTTTTGTGTGAAGTTGTTCTGAGTGTGATTTTTGAATAATGATCCTCATACTTTAATTTCTAACAACCGAGTGAAAAAAGGAGGATATCTTTTCATGTGAGAACACTAGTTGCAATATTGGAGAGTTGGTGCCTTTGTGAGAGATAAAAGAGTAGAGGTGTCGATGTGGTAAGTCTATGTCATGGTTTGATTCACATGAGTGAGCCTAAGTGTGATATCATGGATGAAAGCAATGATAGTTATCGGGATTTACAGCCATATGATTGCGAAAGTTTAAATGAGGATACTTTTGTACAAAGGTGTTATGGTGAGTCATACTGTGTTGCTTTAGGACAAAGAATGAATTTAAGTCGAGCATGCAGATTTTTACTGTGGTTTCATGGTACTTTTAATCCTTTTTCGTTAAGATTAGTATGTATCTATGGCCTTTTGTAGTAATTTTGATGGTTTTTATCTATGTTTTGCAGGAAAGTCGTCCAAAACAAAAATGCAGAAGATTATGCAGAAGAGGTGATCGAAGATGCCATCGATGTCCGTCATTCCATCGAAGGTACGTAGGTTGTGGTCCTCGACTGGAGGTCCAAGAATCTGGATGCAAATCAAGAAATTCTGACCAAGTGTGGGGCTACGGAAGGATGGACGGTTCGTCGACTGACAGACAAACTGTCTTGGAAAACCGTCGATAAGATCAGAGATTAGTCCAGTACCCAAAGTTGAAGAAAAACTAAGTGTGGAACGAAAAAGGCATCAACTGACCATAAGTGTATCGATGGACAGTGTTGTTGGTCTGTTAATTGGATCAGAGAAGATACAAGGATGAAGGATGAAGAAGATGTTATGTATGGACCACAGAGGCAGTTGACGGTCAATCATTCCATCGACGTACCGTCAGTGGTGTCATTGATTGAAGACGCGTTTCTGGATAGACATTCCTTATTTAGAACTCCTTTTAATTTAGGCCTTTATTAGTTTAAAAAAGATTTAAAATCGGGTTTTTAGGGTTGGCTTTTTGTATTTTTTCATACTCTTGTTATTGGAAGTTTAACTTGGAATATTGGGAATTACTTCAAGTTTTCGGAATCAATTCTCAAGATATTTTCGTTAATTCAAGTTTTATTTAAGGATTTTCTTCAAACATGTCAAAGTAAGTACGCAAACACTTGTTTAAAAATCATGAATTGTTTATTTCTAGGCATGAGTAACTAAATACACACTAGGGTTGTGGGAACCATGGGTTATTAACAAGGTAAAACTAGCTAAATAACAATTCTAGAACAGGTTTTTGCGTGTATTGATAATTCTTTCATTTAGAAGTCTTTTTAACGAGTGCACACATTAGAACTTGCTCTATTTATACTTGCCGAACCCAGGTGGTAGTTGATAGGAAAAGAATTATCAATATAGATTTAGAATACACTATCTAATAGGCTAGTTTCGATTGGTGCAAATGAGTAACTACGCCATACATCGAATATGATGCTTTATGAGGTAAAAGGTAAGGGTTAGTAATTTAAACACACGTAGCCGGACAAAGTTACAGAGTGAAATTCTCTAGTTTACGGACCAATGAATTAAAGATACATAACATACCACTTTGCATGCAAGACACTAGGAAATAACTATTATAGGTGGGATTCCCGCGTTATAAACCTATGGGGAACACTTATACCCTAGGTACTCTCATCACTCGATAAACACCAAAATTTTAATCTTGCTACTTGTTTTACTTAGAAATAATTGAAAACTTTTGTTTCTTAAAAAAAACCTCTAATTAACTATTTTTGGAAAGGACTTGACTAAATAGACGTAATCATACACTAAAGATAAGTCTAAACCCTTTTCATTGTGTGATTGACCCCAACCTAACAATTGGGTTCTTTAGCTGATACGACCGCTTATACTTCTTTAGGGAATTATAATTTTAGCATATCAATAACAATAGTAACATAACCTAGATTCAGAACTCACTGCAATATTATAAGCCTAAGGCTACAATAAATCTAAGAAACATTCGTAAAGTGTTGCCTAAAACATTTTTGCGTAGACTTTTAAAGTGTAGCCTTAGTTTTTAGTTTTTGGCCACAATAATATTGAGATTACTTGTAGAAAGTGTCCTTTAGTGGTATAGGCTACTCTTTTTAAGCATTGTCATATAAGGATAGAATTGGCAACATCTATTTACACATAGGACTACACTTTTAAAATGTTTTATATTTATAAATATGAAACAAAATTTGACAAGTGTGACCTTTTAATTCTCCTAAAATTGTAACCATAATATTATTTTATTTCCAACATATT
The DNA here is from genome assembly GCF_036512215.1 of Solanum lycopersicum. NCBI lineage: Eukaryota > Viridiplantae > Streptophyta > Magnoliopsida > Solanales > Solanaceae > Solanum > Solanum lycopersicum. Next base: position 12,203,208 of record NC_090808.1, on the reverse strand, counting down.
TAACTCTACCACCAATTTTTTATTTTCCAAAGAACAAACTTCTTTAAAAATCATAACACAATTTAACTCTAAAAATAAATATAAATTAATAAAAAAAACTCATTCCAAATAAATGTAATTGAAAGATACACCAGCCCATATCACTACCCTTAGATGAAAACCCTAATCTTAAAGCTCTCTTCTTCTAATTTCCACACAAAAATTTGATCCTTTTCCAGCTCTCTTTCCTCATCGCTTCCCTTTTCTCTCTCTCTTCCCTCTCGTTTCTCCAGTAAACGACAGTGGCACCCAGCTGCTCCATCAATCACAGGCGAGCTCTGGAAAGCAGCAGCTCAGCCAAAGGAGAACAATGGACTAGATCTTTCTCTCCCCGTCGTCTCAGCTCTTGTATTCTCCGGCTAGCAAAACAGTAGCAGTATCCAAATGAACCAGCAGCTAGCATCTCTGGCAAACTACAACTCTTGCCAAGTGAAAAGCTCCGACGTGGCTCGAGATTCTGGAAATTTGCACAAGAAGGGTCTCGCCAGATCGTTCAAGATTTGTCTTTGTTAAATTATGTTTTGATTTCTAAAAAATAGCTTAAATTGGACTACGATTTCCTCCTATATTTAATGAATATGTAATCATAATCGATAATAGTTGTGAACCTTGTTTAAGCATTAATCTTGTGTAAATCATGAACAATTGCGATTTTTGTTTTGATTCATGTGCGTGTTATCATAATATATATGGCGTGCTAAAAATAGATTCAGGTTAGTTCATGACTTAGCTATCGTAACTTTTAATGTGCTGCTTTTCCTAATATTAGAAGATCATTCACACAGTTCGTTATTCAATTGGAAACTTCTCCAATTTTCTTGATGTTACAGAAGCAACACATTTTTGAATATATCAAACTCATTGAAATCGATCTGGTTTGTAGTTTTAATAAGGAACTCATTGTTATAATCACCTAAAAGATAACAAGGCTGATCCATGTATTGATTACAAGTCTGCTCTTTTCATCTTTAAAAGGACTGCTAAGTAGAGCAGCCCTGAAAGTTTAACGCTACCGCGGAGTCACGAGGTACTCATTCAGCTCTTTGAGAAATTCTGCAATGATTTCTATAGGATAGTTATTTTTAAGGCTTCTATAAAACTGTAAACGTTATTAATTCTAAATCATTTTTGGATGATTTTTATTGAATGAAATGGAATTTGACCAAATTAAAAATCGGTTTACTGGATGATACGAGGCACATTTGTGGGATAATAGTTAGAAAGGAAGGTTAAACTAGGAAAGCAAGAGAAGGTATGTAGTACTGTTTCATTCTCTCACAGAACATTGTTAGTGTCTTAGTTGATACTCTACAACTAACTAGAGTTCAATGAAAAAAATACACTTAAATTAAATTTCAGCATTCTTACTCTTGGAATGTTTTTCTTCATTAATATACTGATTAACTGTTTTTAGCTTGTTTTCTTCTCCAATCTTTGGTTTCCTACAATATCTTGATCTATCAGTCTATCTAGGTAATTGAGATTCTCTATGTCTGTATATTTTTGTTTTCTTGGAGAACAGAAAATTAGCACCGGTGAGATTTTCTATTTGAAGAAACATTTGGGAAATCATTATCAATTTATATAATATTTTTAAAGGATTTAATATGTCTCCAACTATTCATTGTTCTCTCCCTTTGTTTTTGTGTGTTTCTTTTCTTTTGGGAACAAACAGAGCCTTAGATGATCATTTTTCTCATGATACTTGTCATTCAATAGTATTTGCCAGTTTGAATTTCTTGGATATGGCTTTTTACGTCTTGTCATTATTCTAGGTCTGATTAAGTAATATTTTTTTCGTCCACTAAGAGTTGATTCCTTAGCCTCATAGCGTGACTAGTATTTTATATTCTACATTTTTGTAGGGGTTTCACATAAAATATTAACATCCAAGCGAATGCAAGAATATATTTGTCAGTAGTCAATAGTGCATGTTGTTGAGGTTAATTTTATTTAGATATTTAGAGTCTGGTTAATTAATTGTTAATTTTGTAGATCTGATTCATCAAAGTCTATTTATGTTTTAGCAATGAAGTATGCATAATGTCAATTTCATTTTAGCAAATATGTCTCTAGAAATTTGATTCCCGAAAATCCATTCAGGCTACCCAATGACGTATAATGTTATTCTCCATCCGATTGGGCTAGGAGTTTCTACCTTACATTTTTTTCTTGTTGAATAAAGAGATGAAGGGAATGACTTAAACTTTTGAAAAATGTTCACTACTTTAATCTTCTTTATTGTAAGAATGACATTACGCAATAAATGAACTTTGAACATCTATTTTCTTTCTACTATTTTTATTCTAGAAATTGGAAGTAGTTAAACAAGATTTTGTTTTCTCCTCGAAATCATTTTCAAATGGATTAGAACTTGGTTTCATGCCACGTTATCATATGATCGTGAATTACATATGTTTATGTTTCAAATCATATTATAATGTTATTACTTAGTTTATCACATGAATATCAGAACCCTAGCTTTATATTTCGTTAGTTCTTGAATTACACATGCTAGGTCAGACATATAGGTTATTTAGTTATACATGCCTTAGTATTTAATGCATCACTACAAGATAAGTTGTTGCATTCTAAATTTGCATGTTCAGTTTTCATCCAGTTCGTATTACTGAAACTCAGTCATAATGTGTTAACAACTTAATTCATTAGAAATAGCATAATACCGAGTTGGGTTACGATTCAACATAGGCAAATAGTCCTAGAACTACTAGCCATGTAGGTTGTCCATCCCTTCTGTGGGCACCAGCTTAGTGATCATGCTTGTATCCATCTATACCTTTTTCGGGGTGTATTGGATTCTCTCATTATGGAGTATACAACAGACACTTTATTTAGCACATATGGTTTTATTGTAGGTTTTTAGTAGGTCCCAGAGTTTAATTACATTGTATTCCATTCACCATATTCACATTTTAATCATTTTTTCAGTCTCAGCATGTTATAAATTTTGGCATTGCATCTAGTTATTTCAGCATTTAGTATATCATGCTAAGAATATTACTTTTTTTTTCATGTTCTGTTATTTATCATTTCATCTTTATTCTATTCTTCATGCTCAGTACTTTCCATGTACAAACGCATATGTGCGCTACATCTTCTCTTGATGTAAGTTCAGGTTCTCCACATCCACATCACGCTTAGATCAATTCCCAATCTTAAGTTCAACAAAACTAGTGTTGAGTCCTCATTCTCCCAGGACAATAGTCATGAGTTTCTTTCACTATTTTTTAACCTTTAGTTTACTTTTACTAGACTTATTTGGGACATGTTCAAATATTTCTAGTCAGTTAGAGGATATTTTATGACATAATTATTTTAAGCTTAGTATTGAGTTAATATTTTATTTGTATTAAACTCATGAGTTTTCATTTATCTCATATTTCATATGGGTATTCCCCATTTTTTCATATTTTTATACAACTTCTTCATTAGTTTATTATATTTAGTATGCTCATGATCATATCAGCAGAGTTAGTTTGGTATCACTTGTAGTCGTAGGCCCCGTGTCCGCGTCTAGGGGGTATCTCGGGGCGTGACAAACTTTGTATCAGAGGATTAGGTTTAAGTCTCCAAGAAAGTCTGAAGCACCACATTAAGTTGTTTACCATTCATAGGTGTGAAGTTCACCAAATCTAGTGAGATGGAGGCTATGAGTGTTTCAGGAAAACTACACTTTATTGATATTTTTATCATGCGTTGGTATGATCTCCTTTAAAATCAATCGTTGTGCTCTTAAAATCATGCCTCCTCGTAGTGTTTACACATGTAATGCTAATTCAATTTTTCTAGTCCCATATAAGGATGTTTTAAATGCTCCGATTCATCTTTTAATCAAAGAATGGCAAACAAGAATAATTAACAGGTTTTAGTTCCTATTGATAGAATTGATGGATCAGTGGCAGATAGAGTTTGAGATTTTGTTAGGATGAGTAAAACTGGGGTTTAAGGGTCACAAGTTTGTGAGTACCAACAAAAATTCATTGATGAGTTTAGTAAAATATTTGTAGTGATGCAAGTGAATGTTAATGGTAGGGTTGAGTTTGCATTATACCATCTTTAGGATGTTGTTAACATATGGTACACATAGTTGTAAGTTAAAGGAGATGCACTTATCTCTATAACTCTCTTTATAACATTTAAGATTTTTGTCAGTCTAAAAACTATCTAAGAACCTTTATATGTCTCTACTACAATTAGTGACCCATTTATAGCGAGACGGGTATACAGAAATTTCTTTGTCACAGTCTCGAAGAAATTCACCTAACCAGATCTTGTAGAGTTAGAAATGGTAGACTTTGATTTAATTGTAGGCATGGATTTTTTACATTCCTTTTATGTCTTAGTTTATTGTAGAACTAGGATTGTTCGCTTTTACTTTCTAAATGAACAAATTTTAGGATGGAGAGGTCGTAGCTTAGATTCCATGGGTCGATTCCTTTCGTAGCTTAAAGCAAGAAAGATGATCTCTAAGGGTTATCTCTATACTCTAGTTCAGTATATGGATTTTTGCTTTGAAACCCCATTATATGAGTCATTTCTAATTGTCAATAAATTTGTAGAACTGTTTCAACAAGATCTTCTCGGAATTCCTCCCGAAATGGAAATTGATTTTGTACTAGATTTCCTTCCAGATACCTAGCCTATTTTTGTTCCTTCTAACATAATATCCCTATCTTAGCTTAAGGAATTGAAAGAGCAGTTGAAAGACCTTCTAGATTAGGGCTTCATTAGACCTAATAATTCCCAATGGGGTGCACCAGTATTGTTCGTAAAAATAAAGCATAATATCTTAGAATGTTCGTCGACTATAGATATTTGAACAAAGTCACAACAAAGAATAAGTATCCCCTCGCAAGTATTGATGAATTGTTCCACCAACTTCAGGGTGAAAGCTAGTTCAAAATGGTGTACCTTAGAGTGGGTTATCATCAACTCATAGTTAGCGATGTTGATATTCTGAAAAAAACCTTATGAACTCATTATAGTCATTATGTATTTTGTAGTAATGTCATTTTTATTAAAAAATGCCCCTACAAATTTCATGGATGTGATGAATAGATCTTTAAGCAGTACCTGGAATTCTTTGTTATAGTCTTTATTGATAATATCCTCATTTACGATAAGAATGAGGTAGAATATGTGAGTCATTAGAGTGTTGTTCTGCAAAATCTCAAGGATCGCCAGTTATTTAGAAAATTTAACAAGTACCAGTTTTAGTTGCAATTAGTTGCTTTCCTTGGGCATATTTTGTCTAGTGAAGGAATTTGACTACATTCCCAAAAGATGCAAGTAATGTATCCCAGACCTACCTCTTCTACTGATTCAGATGTTTCTTGGGTCTAGCAGTTTATTACAAAAATTTCATGGAATGATTTTCATGCTTAACATCATCATTGAATAGGTTGAATCAGAAGATGCTTGAGTTTCATTGGTCAAATGATTGCGAGAAAAGCTTTGCATTATTAAAAACATGATTGATTACAACTTTTGTCTTGACTCTACTAGAGGGTTTAGATTGTTAAGTGATCTATTGAGATGCATCAAGAGTTGGCCTAAGTTGTGTGTTGAGGCAACGAGTTAAATTTTTAGATTATCCTTCAAGACAACTTAAGGTACATGAGAAGAACTATATACTTCATGACCTCAAACGTGCAACAATGGTGTTATCACTCAAGATCTGAAGACACAACTTGTATGGTGTTCAAGCAGATGTGTTGAGTGACCATAAGAGTCTGCAATATGTGCTCACCCAGATACAGTTTAATCCTAGCAGGGAATTGGTCTTAAGTTTCTTAAGAATTATGATATGAGTGTGTTTTACCATCCTGGTAAGGCAAATATAATAGTAGATGCTCTAAGCATATTATCTACGGGTGTTTCCATACCTGAGAACAACTCTCGCACTACATAAGAGTTGGAATTTATTTTTTGAAATATTTGTTCCCAAAACATTGGACCACAAACATGTATTAGTCCTAAATCTCCACAAAAGATTTGAATACATGGACTATGAAACATCAAATAATGACCTGAAACCTAGACCTTCTGCTATCTTTGGGAGATATATCTTATCCCAAGATTACGAATGCTTGCTACTGCAAGATTCCGTATATACCCAAAAGAATTTGGAATAGAATCTATGGAGATCCCTGATGACACATTGAGGGAGTACTATTCATGAAAAAACATTTATAGGGATAAACTGTTATCAAAACCTACTTACCTCGCAGGATAAAATATAACATCTCCAAGATTTTTCCTACAGGCAGGGTAGGCTTTATGTAACGAAAAAATATATGTTGTACAGAAAGACATAGATTTATGTTGATTTATGGCACATATACATTCGGACATTTCAAATAATATTTTCATCGGGATAGAAGTAAGGAGGCAAATGAGGGTATGTAGCGACTATTTGTGCCTATTAAAACTATAGGGGTTCTTTTATGTTAGTACTTTTCGGGCGTATGGGGGCAAGGTCATGTTTTAGCTTATTATGTTCTTAATATTTATTGTTATAAAGAGATAACGTACTTTTTATATGTTTCAGCCCCGCCCTTTTCATTCAACATTTATAATCTAGTTTAAGCTATCAATTTACTACATGCTTAGGGCCCATTTGGATGGGATTAATAAAAGCAGCTTTAAAAAGGTACTTTTGAAAGTGCTGAAACTTATTTTTAAAATAAGCAATTATGCGTTTGGATAAAAGTGTTGAAGTTGTTATGTCAAACGTGAAAAGGGAAAAATGGAAAAAAGAGATGTTAGGGTTATATGGGTAATTTGGAGATTGTATAAAAATATTAAGGGCAAAAAGATAAAAATGTGGTCAACTTAAAATAGTTTATAAGCTAAAAAAAAAAAGCACCCTACCCCATCTTTTAACTTTTGACTTAAAATAAGTTTTTTTAACTTAAAATAAGTGATTTTGTGTATTGCCAAACAGTTAAATAAGTCAAAAACTAGCTTTTAAGTCAGTTTGACCAACTTTTAAGCTGAGCCAAACAGGCTCTTAGTATAGTATTTTGTACTGAAACCCCTTATCTAAATCTCTGCATTTATGCATGTAGGTATTAAGAGGAGACCAGATAAATCTATGGTGTGAGATAACTGCGGAGACAATAAAAAGGTGAACCGCTTCTTCAAGGGTTGCTAGGGACCAAAAGGTTTCATTGTTTTTCTTTTTAAATATTTTGTTACGCCCGGGACCTATCATATTCAAATGTTATATTCGTAACAGAGTTACAAACTAGTATGTTTTTCTTATAGTCTGTTATGGTCCATATTTTCCATGTCCTAATGTTGGCATATGATTGATAGTGTGTTGATGTATTGATTAATACGTAGTTATTTTCATGTATATAGATCATGGTGTCTTTGATCTCCCACAAAGATTTTATGCATCCTGATTACCATGGTGGCGTTGACGAGTGAAAAAACCTTACGTGGTTGGTTGTTATTTCTTTTGAATTAACATGTTGGGAGAACGCATATCCATTGTAGAGTTGTTGATAGGGGCCTTCTCGACAGAGGGCTTATTTTTACGTCAATATATACGAATCAAATGAATTAACTATGTGCTGGTGCCATAAAACATTAGCCAGTGGTTACGCAGGATTGGCTTATGCGTATGTTTTTTGGAATATAGTGATCGTTGCACCGCTCAAGTTTGATCCTGTGACATATGCGCTATCATTTTGGGAGAGGTCATGCTAAATTCAAAATTTTCTCTTCTTTTTAGGTGATCAAAAATGTATAGTTTGAACTTATCTTTTCTTTATTGTCCATTCTTTGAAACATCAATTCTTTCCTTGTCTATTTGCCTCAATAGCTGCAAATCATCAATATATATCATAAGAAGAAAAAGTTAGACAATAAAGATAATCATTGAGCTAAATAGTTCTAAAATGAGTGTAAATATACAATTCATTATAAAGGTGAGACTAATGTTACCGAATGTATTTTATAAATTATCAAAGTAGATTTAGCTTATTGATAATGACTAAAAAGTTATTACACATGATGATAAATTTGGTAGACTAAATGTAGTGTGCTTTCTATGATTGAGTGAATAATTAATTTGGTCTTTGATCGCCGAAGTTGACCGTAAAATTTTTCAAAATATTTCGCTCTAAGGGAGATAATGAAGATGAGTAGCCACTAATTTTCGCACATAACTGAGCATTTTCATCTATCAGGTTCTGGATTATTTTCCAATCTTTGACTTTAGTTTAAATTACACATAAACATCCATTAGTGAAAGTAGGAAAATATACTTGGCTTATCTCGCAGAATCTACATAGTTAATATTGTGTCTCAACATAGTTTTATATCATAACTTGTAATTTTGGGCATTTGGGTTGGTGTCACTAGGAAACTTTTTTTATTCTTAAGTTTAGACAGGCGGAGATCTGACACATTTGTGTTTCCAGCTAATTCATTCATAGTAAATAGGAAGTGGTGAAGTAATTTTGTAAATCCCTCAATACTTTGTCAGACCTTTAATCCTTCATGAAGATATTTGTTAGTATATCATGTTTACGGTTTCCCTATGGTCGGGCTATCGCTTTTAGTTTTCGGAAATAATCAGATGGAACACACCAGCCTTTCTAGCTTCTCTATCTGTTTGATGATCATTTCAATCTCTCTAACTATTATATCGATCCTTTTTCCAACAATGGTTCCCACTGGATCTTCAGTAGTTAGTATGAGAACCCCCCAAATGAATTCTTCAGTAATTCAACTCTTGATTGCACAATGCCTAAAACATTATATATACTAGGAGTTCCCACATCTTTGGTCATACTACATTTATGATTTTTGATCAACCTTCTATTACATTTTTAGATACCAAGTCAAATTCGGTCATCATTTTAGCAATGTTTTCAGCGTCCTCATGATACTTTACCATACATGGTTTACTTTAGTTATACTATTTAACAACAATGTTTGGACATCGAAATAGTTGTCGCAAAAAGTCCCCTTGAATTTGTTGATCAACAAATATCTTGTTGATTTAATCAAGGCTAGAATAAAAGTATTGCAGAAGCTAGTAGTCTGAAAAACTGTGTTGGAAATCATAGAAGCAATTTTCTGACCACTACCATTTATAATAATGATGTTTACCTCCCAACTCTTTTAAAGATCTTGATATTTTCCCTATGCCATACTATCATTATGGGTGGAAAGAAACTTTAAAGAAAATATACAGTGCCCTCTTACTATGATAGGATAGAACTATTCCTCAACCCAGTAAAACATCTAGTTGCTTCTTGTTAAGGAAAATGGGAATAATCTTAGGTTGATATATTCTTGTGAGATGTTCTTGAAGAAGAATGTACAACAAATATCTACAAAGTTTCGAAGGTGTTCATTAGGATCATCATGAACTAAAACATTCAACAATTTTCTCATTGGAGCAATTATAGCATTTTCCAGTTACATAGAACATCACCTTTTATGTTGCAGGCAGAAATTTGATACCTCCATTGGTTACAATGACATTTATGTGAACGTCTTTCAAGTAGCCGATCGGATCATTTTTCTTGTAGAGGATAGAGTCATTACTACCATTATAATTCGTGTATATACCTACAAATAGGCGACAAAAAACAGAAGATACAAATATACTAACAGTCAAAAAGTTTACCGACAAACTTAATTAAATTAATTCTTAGTCACCATTCCTTGGTAGAGGTACCATTGTTTAACTATACCCAAATTACCTTATGAATAATTATAAGAGTAACTGTTATTTGTCCATGAAAATACCCAAAAAATTTCATAGTAGAATATCATAAATAATGTTGTAACTATAGGAAATCAACTACGAAATTAAGAGTACTAACCTACTTATTGTAGTACTTTAGGGAAAAAGGGTTGATGATTCCACCAAATATACCTAATGAATATTCTTAAATTTACCCAATAAAGAAGTAATCAAGTGATGCAAGTATATCAATGGATGTTACATAGAGGTAGTTGTGTTTCTTAATAATGTTGAATAATTATGGCTAGGTTAGGTCAACTTTAATGAAACTAATGTTTTATCGATCTCATAGTACCAATTCTTAGTATCTATTTTTGGTCTCATATATGTGAATAGAAAATAAGCTAATTACCTAAAAGAAAAACTCTTTCGAGCGGATTTTTTACTACAAATTTTAAGTTTCATGAATTTAAATAATTACCACTCAAATTGATCTCTTTCGAGAATTAATATAGATCCAAAGCAACAAATTTGAAATCTTAACCCATGAATTAACCCCATTCTAATTATCTTAAATTCTTGAATTGACAACAATCAAACAGAGAAAAACACAATATCCACTATATTTACTCAATTACAAACACCATAATTGCACTTTTAGTATTGTAGTTTTAGCCACATATTATAAATAGTAGAGAAATTATACATATCATGATAGAGTCCATAGATGTAATAGTTCTAAGCAATTATAATCTTCCCATTGTTAATTTCATAATTAAAATTTAAAATCCCAAAACTAAAAATGTTTTCACAAGGTAAGCAGTCTCATACATAACTCAATGGAAAAAGATACAAAAAATCTCTTATTATAAAAACAAGACCTATTCAAAAATCTCTTTATTTTTTCTCTCATTTTAGATACTTATAGCTTCCATAAATTAACCCGATAATTCATTAGGTGAGAAACTCGACTTCATTGGTTTGGCTCGCTAAACAAGATTGGTAGGTCAATATCTGTTTCATAACTTGCCTTTCTTTTGCTTAGTGATTCGGATGTTAGAATCTTTTTTGGTGAATATGATAAATTTTTCCTTTCACATTTGAGGGATCAGGAACTACTACATTTATTCTACTATTAAGCCTTTAGTTTTAATAAAAGTCATGTCACCTTCACTAATGGTTCATATAACATTTAAAGCACACCTCATTTAGTTCAAGGCATCGACGAATCAAAATCACTATAAAATCAAACTACATGAGTTGGGGACGAATACCCATGGAGTGGTACAAGTTTAAAATTCACTTATGAAGTTCAAACGTTGTCTAATCAGCCATAAGAATAAAATTTATCGAAAAGAGTTTTGATAAATTTAAAAGGGTGGCACAAATTTTTTATGAATGTTTCGGAAATATCAACCACAAATTGTCCTAAACACATCAAACATACAATAGAGAGAAGGGTTCTAGAAATGTTATCTTTTTTAGGAAGTAATAGGCATATGAGTAATCTTAACTACAAGAATTAAAAAAATTTAGGTTATGAAAATATTTATATATCCGAGTTCAGTCGAATTGGATTTGGAAAATGAAGAAGGAAAAACTAGAGTAAGTTCATGAAACTAGTCCCCGTCATAAACTTGTTGCCCAAGATAAAAAATAATTAACCCCACGTTGCAGACAGGAGGTCGACTTGTCTATCTCAAAATTCACATTCGCAAGCATTCGTTTTAAAATATCTTCCCGTTGCGAACTTTCTCAAAGATGATGATTTCGTAAATTTTCTCCAATTTAGCAATTAGAAATCATTCCTAAACATCAAGAGACATTTCCTACAACAAATCATAATCCTTGAATCCATTATTTGATTCAAGGAAAGGTAAGAGTCAATTCAATAAAAGTTAATAGTCAATTCAAGTAAAGTTAAGACTCAAGTCAAGTGATGTTCATCAATGTTTTCTCGGTTCTTTTACAAATATTCTGACTCTGGTTTTAGATTAAAAGTTTCAAATTAAGCTAAGAGTAAAGATTTAAGTTTAGTTCTTAAACGGCTACAGAAAACTAAGTATTCCTAAAGAATATATAAATGTTTTCTCATTTGAGATAAGACGAAACTAATATTTCCAAATGAGTTTTGAAAATAATAGCAAACATCGATTCCAAGAGATTTTTTATGTTAAGTGTTGAGTAATTATCTCAACTTAAAGAATGAACTTATTTTTAAAACATGTAATTTAGGTATATTTTTGGGAGTAGTATTAAGCACCGATTTGGAGATGCTCGTTCATTTCAACTCAAGTCCCCATAAATAATGCAACCATCATGTGTATCAATGGGTCATACTTTTTAGAGATCACTTAATATAATCTAGTGGATCTACTTAGTTAAGAAGATTCTATATGATGGTTAAGTATAGGACAGTTCTTGCAGCATGGACAAGACTTTGTATCACAACTTAAGCTCAAAGTGGTGCTTAGAGAATCTCCCACAGAAACAGTAATAATTTCACATAAGAGTAAAGTTAACTTTGTTACTGTTTTATCTTTAACAAACTAAGTTGACATTCAATTGTATTATAAGCTATATACATATATATATACATATATATATATATATATATATATATATATATATATATATATATATATTACATGTGATTTATTGTTTTGTATTTGAGTTAACTTATTCAAATTTTGATAGGAAACAAGGTAAGTATTTCTTCATGATTCTTTCAAGTCTATATCTTATTTAGCAATTGAGCTCGCATACTTGTACATTCAATGAATCAATGATGAAACTTGAGAACTCACGCTCTTTTTGTGAGCCTCTTGCTTTCTTAAGGACTACTTTAATTTTGCTTTCAGTATTTCAGCATTACAACGATTGGGGATCTTGTCTTAACATCCCTCTTAGTATTCCAAGCTATAAAGACAGTAAATTAGTAATTCATTAGCTTTACATTATTATTATATGTTAACAACTTAGGTTGCCATTTTTTGCAAGGTTTAATGTTGATTCTAACATCCAAGTTTAATTATTAAGCTTTTCGAGTAAGTGCATTTGATCATTCGAATAATTCTTAGAGTCTTTCACTAAGTTAAATAAGTTAAGCCAAAGGTTTGTTTGGGGTCCAACGATGGTCTAGGATGCGAGCTATGTCCGGGGTGTAGGCTTGGGGTATCATTGGGGGTGGGTTGAGGTGTTAAAAATTAAAACAATTATTTGAATTATGATTCCAAAAGAAATTTTAATTTGTTTTCTTTTGGGGTGGACTATGTTCGGGGTTACACGCCAAAGGTCGGGTGGGGGTGCAGTTGGCGTATAAAATAACTTTTCTTGAATTTGAAATACCAAAACCATTTTTTCTTAACCAAAAAAATGACGGCAACGCCTAATGGAGGTTGAGGGGTAGGGATTAGTGGTGTATGAGAATTGAAAATTTTTAAAATTTTAATTTCTTTTGAAAATATTTTTCTTATGATAAATGATGATGTTACAAAGATATGGGCGGTATAGGGAGTGGTGACGTAAAAATTAAATTTTTTACACGAATGGCCTCATTATGTGTTGCGGTTTGTAGGTGGTAGGGTGAGGTAGGGGGTTGGCGCTAAAAGTGATTTTTTTTTAATTTTAATTATTTCCCAAAATTATTTTCTTAAACTAAATAGACGGGGGTGGCCTTATTGGGGAGGTGGGGTGGAAGGGGAGTGGTATAAAAGAATTTGATTTTTGACGGGTCAGAGTAGGGTTGTTAGGGGTTTGGTGAGGTAAAATAATCTTAAAATTTGAAAATTTTCATAAATGTTATAAAATATGGTAGTGTTGATGTCAAAAACACCAAGAAGTTACTCTAGCTCATTATCTCCATTACTTTTCTTTATTATGAAGATAATCATAACCGAAATAACCTATATCTTTCTATCCATTATTCATGTAACCTTTCACTTCGATAACCTCCTCCATTTATTCATGTTCATATCCTATATATGACTAACCTTTTGTATGTCTATGTTACACTATTATGAGTGGCATGAGGATTCATATTGTATACACTTGAAGATTTGGTGTACATTTGAATACATTAAAGAATAAGAAGTACTCTCATATTTTGTCTCTATGTTTAAAGTGTTTTACTCTTTTATATTTATTGTCTTATTTAGTTTTTGTTTTAAACAACATTATAATCACGAGTTGTTTATTCTCCACCAAAAATCAAAGGTAGTTATTTCTTGAATTTTATGAATTATCCTAGTAATTCTGCGGCTGCAAGGTATACTTCATATTCTATAAATTATTTTTTCTAACAAAGCTTATTTTGTTTTTATTTTAAAATGATTATTAAATATTGATAATCTTCATGACAATACTGAGAAATAGTAATACAACATGTCAATTTATTTTAATTTGAGACTTTTATGCGGTTCCAACATGTTGTCTAATTAATTAGTTTTTTTACTTTTTTTTTCAATATTAAGCTAAATTCATATTATATTTGTGGTATAATTTTTTTAAAGCATTTTATTTATTAAGACATTAATTTAGGGTAATATGGTAAATTAAAGTTTAACTACACCAAGTGGGTAAGATATCATGTAAAGTTGTCGCACCATGATAATAAGAATTTGGGTTGAAGTCCTCTTGATTTATGACCAAAGATGTTTGTATATGAGTAAGACGTTAGGTTTAAGTCATGATGCACTATAGTGATGATATAATGAATTTAATAAAGTTGTATAATTTTGACTAAATATCATTATATTTGCATGAGTAAATTGTTCCATTTTCTTATGTAAATGTGGTAGCAGCGCATAATATGTCAAAATAATTACAAGTGTTGAACGTATGAATATAAGTGCGGTAAAATATTTATTAATGATCATCATTGTTGTTATTGATAGGAATAACTTTATGAGTTCTTAAAATTGTCCTTGAATGTAAAGGGCATTTTGACCATCAAAGGGGTATGAAAGGTTATTGGGAACATTGTTCTTATTATGGTCTGTCAAATGTGGTGAAAATTTTTATCCATCAAAGTAGTATGAAAATATATTAAACACGTTTTTTTTGAGTCAGCCCAATTTATTTTTTTTTAAAATTCAACATCATAATAAGTAAATATAAGGTGGTAGTACATTTTTTAGATTTGACCTCTTAATGTGATGTTGAGGTGAGTGACATAAATTTGACAATGCCAAAGAATGAGAATGAATTCTAATAAAAATTTATGAAGCATGTACAAATGTTTATGGTCCATTTCTTGAAGAAAATATGACTTGTGTCCTTATGGATAAGAATGTGTTCAAGTATTGTTGGATAAATGTAATATCTCACATATACGTGAGGATTGAGAGATTGAAAAGAAATATCTTGACATAAATGATTATTTGTTCATAAAGTTCGAGTTTATCACAAATATTGTTGTATGTTCCATCATGAACTATTTCTAACAAAAGAAAAAATATTTTTTCTCATAAAGGTTTTGGCCATAACAAAAATAAGAATTATTGTGTGGCAAAAAAAAAATTTAAATTGTTGTCAAGGAATAAGTCACGCGTAATAATTTTAAATATAAAAATAATAATAATTTTCTCCTTTATGAAATATTCACCATAAGAGTGGTTTTGTGAAACTAGTGATACTAGACAGAATTAATTGAAAATATCGGTAGGACTTATTTGTTATTAGCTACAAAATGAAATAGTTCATACTATTGATGTTGTACTAAGTCTCAAAAGAAACTTTTTATATTTAAGGGGAATTTTAAATAAAAACTACTATATTGAGACAGTAAATATTGAAAGATTAAATATCTTCAGATTACTTTAATTATTAGTAGCAAATAGGCAGGTTTAGTCAAATTTAGGTTAGAAATTGGTAAACATAAAATGACCAATAATTCAAACCCCTAATATTTTATATGGATAAAAATGGTTTGGGTAACAAATGGGTTGGGAAAAATACTGGTTTACGCATAATTACCATATTCTCATGAGAAACAGAACTCTACATAAGATTTCAACATTGAGAAAATATTTTAATCTTTTTTATATGAAAAATATTGAATACACTTTATTTAGTTATTTTATATAATAAAACTAAAAACATAAAATACTATAACCCATTATGGTTGTTGTATTTATGTTATAAGATGAGTTTATATGGTTTTGTGTTTCTTATGTTTATGATTTATTAATAAATTGCTTAAAGGAAAACTTGTTGAGATTCATGCATGTTTCTCTGTCTGATAGTCATGCTCACTGTAAAATTTTCAATGTTTGAGAATCATTAAATTTTCATGGATTATGGTTTAAATGTGTTTAAAAAGTGATATATTTGAGTATGATTAATATTGGAGAAGGTAGTTCCTCCATAAATGTCACGACCCAAATTTGGGCCGCGACTGACACCCACACTTACCCTCCTATGTGAGCGAACCAACCAATCTAAACCTTAACATTTCAATGTAACATCAACAGAAAATAATGCGGAAGACTTAAAATCATTAATAAAAACCAATTCAATAAGTATCAATATTCAACATCTATTATTCCCAAAACCTGGAAGTCATCAACACAAGAAGATCTACTTTAAACTACTAATTCTAAGAGTTTCTAAAAGCTAAAAATACATAAGAAGCTAGTCCATGCCGGAGGTTCAAGGCATCAAGACATGAAGGAGAAGATCCAGTCCAAGCTAGACGCGTTAGCTCACCCTGAAGATCCGGTGTGACGAAGACTGGCTTGAGTTACTATTGAGTCGAAGATGACGGCACGTTTTCTGCACTCCACAAATAACAAGAAGAAAAACATAAAAGTAGGGGTCAGTACAAACCACGGGTACTGAGTAGATATCATCGGCCAACTCAAAATAGGGAACAGTATGTATTAAGCAATATCATAAAATCAACTAATATCCTTAACATGCAGCATTTATAGTTACCATAACCCTTGGTTACAACACCAAGCACATCAATGAGGACTCACACCTCCTCATCATACTCATTTGCGAATTTAGTTCATTAGATTGGATATATTATCATATTTCAAGATTCATTATCTTTATTCCCCTCGTGTCGGTACGTGACACTCCGCTCCTCAATATACTATCCTGGTACCGGAACGTGGCACCCGATCCATATTCTATCCTGGTGTCGGAACGTGACACTCCGATCCTCATATACTATCCTGGTACCGGAACGTGGCACCCGATCCATATATATTCTATCCTGGTGTCGGAACGTGACACCCGATCCATATTCTATCCTAGTACCAGAACGTGGCACCCGATCCATATTCTATCCTGGTGTCGGAACGTGACACCCGATCCATATTCTATCCTGGTACCGGAACGTGGCACCCGATCTCCTAATCTCACTACTTTCATTGATCAAGCCTTCTTTCATACCAAGGCATCATCATTATCAAAGTAGATTAGGGTTTCTTTTCAAGATTTGGGATTCAATAGCTTCATCATGCTTATTTATTCATAATTACATAATCACATCATTCATGCAAGCATACAATTAAGCATATAGAAGGGTTTACAATACTACTAACACATATCATTCACTATTAAGAGTTCACTACGAATCGCATGAAATAACCATAACCTACCTCCACTGAAGAATTGAAATCAACAAGCTATCTTCTCAGAATCCTTGCTATCCTCTTCGTTTCTCTCTCTTTCTACTCGTTCCCTTTCTTTTTCTGTCTCTTTTTGTTCTTTCTTATTTTTCTTATTCAAACCCTCTTTCTTTTACCCTAATTAGTATAAAATTAAGAATAAAAGATGGCGATAATACCCCACTAATTAACTTAGGGTTACCTCTTTTAACCCCCAAGAATTTGAGTTATTAATATAAACTCACGAAATCTATAATTAAGGAAAGAATAGTCCAAAAACGTCCCTTAAAACTTGTAAGGAAATCTGATTCTGCCTGGGATTTGCGCAACCTGTGACGGGCCGTCGTGCCTGCGGCGGTCCGTCCTGCAGGTCGTCGCAAAGTTCAGAGAGTGGATTTTCACTGAAGTCTCCATGACGGTCCGTCACGCCCGTGACGGTCCGTCCTGCCATTCCGTCACGAAGTTCAGAGAATCGATTTTCAGTACCCAATTTCAGATTTTCTAAGTGTTTTGAAATGAGACCCTGCGACGGTCCGTCGTGCCCTTGACGGTCCGTCGTGGGGTCCGTCGCTTCTGCCAGTTTTTCCAGAATTGAAGCCTGTTGCTCAAGACGACTAAACGGGTCGTTACATTAGATACCAATTTACCCATCGTTCGTCCCCGAACGATCAAAAGAAGGAAAACAAGGGCGAAAAGGAGTACCTGAATCTGTAAACAGATGTGGGTATTTTTCTTGCATATCCGCCTCCTTCTCCCAAGTGGCTTCTTGAACCGGTCGATTCTTCAATCACACCTTGATGGACGCAATCTCTCTTGACCTCAACTTGCGAACTTCTCTATCTAAAATAGCAACAGGCTCCTCCTCATAAGACAAGTTCTCATCAAGCAAAACTGAATCCCATCGGATAATGTAATTCCCATCCCCGTGGTATCTTTTCAACATCGACACATGGAATACCGCGTGTACTCCGGACAACCCTGGAGGCAAGGCTAACTCATATGCCACCTCTCCTACTCGCTTAAGTACTTCAAATGGTCCAATGTACCTTGGACTTAGTTTACCCTTTTTTCCGAACCGCATCACCTCTTTCATGGGCGAAACCTTCAACAAGACTTGTTCACCTTCCATGAACTCTAAGTCCCTAACCTTTCGATCTGCATATTCTTTTTTTCTACTTTGCGCCGCTAGAAGCTTTTCTTGAATAGACTTCACTTTCTCTATCGAATCTCTCAAAAGGTCAGTACCCCAAGGCCTAACCTCAAATGCATCAAACAAACCAATGGGAGACCTACATCTCCTATCATACAAGGCTTCGAATGGAGCCATGTCAATGCTTGAGTGATAGCTATTATTGTATGAAAACTCTGCTAAGGGTAGGAAGCTATCCCAATGACCACCAAACTCTATCACACACGCACGAAGCATATCCTTTAACACTTGAATCGTCCTTTCAGACTGACCATCGGTCTGAGGATGGAACGCAGTACTAAGGTCCAACCTAGTACCCAATTCCGCATGCAATGTTTTCCAAAACTTAGAAGTAAACTGAGTACCTCTATCTGATATGATGGAGAGTGGAACCCCATGCAACCGAACAATTTCTGAGACATAGATTTTGGCTAACTTCTCTGCATTGTAAGTCACCTTGACCGGAATGAAATGAGCAGACTTAGTTAACCTATCAACAATCACCCAAATAGAGTCATACTTACCCATTGTCTTTGGAAGACCAACCACAAAATCCATTGCAATCCTTTCCCACTTCCATTCCGGAATGGGCATTCTCTGAAGTGTTCCTCCGGGCCTTTGGTGTTCATACTTTACTTTTTGACAGTTTGGACATTTGGCAATAAAATCCACAATGTCACGCATCATTCTACTCCACCAAAAGTGTTGTTTTAGGTCACGATACATCTTGGTTGCACCCGGATGTATAGAATACCTTGAACTATGGGCCTCTGTCAGAATAGTGTTGATCAAATCATCGACGCGGGGTACACATACCCTTCCCTTGATTCTCAAAACACCTTCCTCATCGATTTGTGCTTCCTTAGCCTCTCCTCGCAATACCTTATCTTGGATTCTTCTTAGTTTCTCATCATCAAACTGGTTTCCCTTAATTTTATCAAGAAAAGAAGATCTTGACTCCACAAAAGCCAACAATCCTCCCTTCTCATTTACTTCTAATCTCATCAAGTCATTAGCTAGAGTCTGAACCTCTCTAGCCAAAGGGCGTCTAGAAGCTTGCAAGTGAGCTAGACTTCCCATGCTTCCCGCCTTTCTACTTAAAGCATCTGCTACAACATTCGCCTTTCCCGGATGATACAAGATAGTGATATCGTAGTCCTTTAGTAACTCCATCCATCTCCTCTGTCTTAAGTTCAAATCTTTCTGATTAAAGACATACTGTAGGCTACGACGATCCTTATAGATCTCACACTTAACCCCATACAAATAGTGTCTCCATTGCTTTAATGCAAACACCACCGCAGCCAATTCCAAATCGTGGGTCAGATAGTTACGTTCATGCACCTTTAGTTGCCTTGAGGCATAAGCAATCACACTCTTCTCTTGCATTAGTATTGCACCCAAATCAGAATAGGATGCATCACAATAAACAATGAAGTTCTTACCCTCTACTGGAAAGGTAAGGATAGGTGCGGTAGTCAACAAAGTCTTGAGCTTCTGAAAGCTTTCCTCACACTCATCCGACCATACAAATGGAACATTCTGCTTAGTCAAGTTTGTCAATTGGGAAGCAATAGAAGAGAATCCCTTGACAAATCGGCGGTAGTAGCTAGCTAACCCAACAAAGCTCCTTATTTCTAACACATTAGTGGGTCTTACCCAATTCTTCACTTTTTCAATCTTAGAAGGATCCACCATCACTCCTTCCTTAGAAACCACGTGCCCCAAGAAGGACACTGCATCTAGCCAAAACTCACACTTAGAGAACTTGGCATAAAGCTTTTTCTCCCTTAACATTTCCAATACCAATCTCAAATGCTCTTCATGCTCCTTCTTGCTCTTTGAGTATACCAATATATCATCAATAAATACGATCACGAAGAGGTCCAAATATGGCTTAAAAATCCCGTTCATCAAGCTCATGAACGCAGCAGGGGCATTCGTTAGACCAAAAGACATCACTACAAATTCGTAATGCCCATACCTCATTCGAAAAGCAGTCTTTGGCACATCCGTTGCCCGTATTTTCAATTGATGATAACCGGATCTCAAATCAATCTTAGAGAAGACAC
Organism: Solanum lycopersicum; assembly: GCF_036512215.1. Taxonomy (NCBI): domain Eukaryota; kingdom Viridiplantae; phylum Streptophyta; class Magnoliopsida; order Solanales; family Solanaceae; genus Solanum; species Solanum lycopersicum. The sequence goes on along the minus strand of NC_090808.1, from coordinate 12,182,559 downwards.
AAGCACCTTGTAACTGATCGAACAAGTCATCAATGCGGGGAAGAGGATACTTGTTCTTTATGGTTACCTTGTTTAGTTGTCTGTAGTCTATACACATTCGAAAACTACCATCCTTCTTCTTTACAAACAAAACCGGAGCACCCCAAGGAGATGCACTTGGTCTAATAAAGACTTTGTTCAATAACTCTTGAAGTTGTGCTTTTAACTCTCTTAACTCCGCGGGAGCCATTCTATAAGGGGGTATAGAAATGGGGCGTGTGCCCGGTTTGAGATCAATACAGAAGTCAATATCCCTATCCGGTGGCATACCAGGAATATCTACAGGGAACACATCCAGAAACTCACGAACTACTGAAACCGACTCAATCGAAGGTACTTGGGTAGTGTCATCCTTGAGATGTGCCAAGAAAGCTAAACACCCTTTACTAATCATTTTCTTAGCACGAAGAAAGGAGACGATGCGGACCGGATTGGAAGTGTAGTCACCCTCCCACACTAACGGGTCTGTCCTCTTGGCTAACATCACCGTTTTAGCATTACAATCCAAGATTACAAATTGCGGAGAAAGCCAAGTCATACCCAGAATCACATCAAAATCATCCATTTCTAAGATAACCAAATCTACATAAGTGTTGCTCCCCACAAAGTTTACCAAACAAGACCTATATACCTTTTCAACTACCACAGACTCACCCACCGGTGTAGAGACACGAATAGGCATATCAAGTAATTCACAATGTAAATTTAGACCATTAGCAAATGAGGAAGATACATAAGAAAACGTGGATCCAGGATCAAACAATACAGAAGCCATGCAATCACAAACCAGAAGATTACCTGTGATGACAGCATCAGATGCCTCCGCTTCAGACCGCCCAGGGAAAGCGTAACAATGGGCCCTATCGTTTGTCTGTCCGTTGCCCCTACCATGTTGTGATGTAGTGGCTCCAGGTTGCCCATCACCTCGGCCGTTCTAGTGACCACCATTACCTCGACCACCACGTCCTCCAGAATAACGGCCTCTGCCATGACAACCTCTACCTCTAACATTTGGAGGTCTGTAACTCTGTTTTGGACAATATCTCTTACTATGTCCAATCTCCCCACATCCATAGCACTCTCTGGGTTCATGCATAGGTCTCTCAGAGAAGTGTTGACCGGTCGGAGGTGGACCCCAACTACAGTCTGTAGTGAAGACTGAATTGGTCAGACTGAGTAACTTCCCGAACCCTGTCCTCTAGTGTAAGTATCGTTAAACTCAACTCCCTTTCGAAACCTTTTTGATGTCGATGTCGTAGTGAAGTCGTCTGGCTTCACTCCTTCCACTTCTATCACAAAGTCTACCACCTCTTGGAAGGATTTTGCCGTTGCCGCTATCTGTAAGGCCGAAATCCGCAATTCTGAACTCAACCCCTTCACAAACCGGCGAATTCGCTCTTGGGGACTGAAACATAATTGGGTGGCATATCTGGATAGTGCACGAAACCTAGCCTCGTAAGCATTTACCGACATCCTACCTTGCTCTAGGCTCAAGAACTCATCCCTTTTCCTATCCCTCAAAGTTCGGGGGATATACTTCTCCATAAACAAGCTAGAGAATGAGGCCCAAGTCATAGGTGGTGCCTCTGTTGGTTGACACTCAATATGTGACCGCCACCAGATTTTGGCGTTCCCTTGAAACTGATAACTCACGAACTCAACACCAAACCGTTCTACTATACCCATCTTGTGTAGTAGCTCATGACAGTCAACCAGAAAATCGTAAGCATCCTCAGATTTCGCACCCTTGAAGACTGGAGGTTTCAATTTCAAGAACTTACTGAAAAGTTCATGCTGATCATTTGTCATTATAGGCCTAGTAGTCAAACGTGGAAACGTGCCTATTTCCAATGGAACATCCATGCGGGGAGCCATAGTAGCTGCATGTTGTACCTCCGGAGCCTGAGGTGCTGGTGCAGAAAACACTGGGGGTGTCTGGCCCTGATCAGACAACCCGCTAAGATAAGCCAGAACCTGATTGATCATCTCTGGGGTAGGTTGGGGTGGCATTTCCTCATTTTGCACTTGTTCATTCACCCCATCTCCCCCTCTCTTATCACTTCCTCAGTCGGTGAGGGAGTCACTGCCCTAGTATCGGATAGGCTAGGTGCTCGTCCTCTTCCTCTAGAGGACGTCCTCCCACGACCTCTACCACGGCCTCTTGCCGCTGCTCTTTCTCGAGCTACAGCCCCAGTGGCTGGCTCAGACGCACCTTGTCTCGCTGGTGCTGGTGTTGGTGTTGACGTAGTCGTTGCTCTGGTTCTAACCATCTGCGAAAGAGAGTGAAGATGGTCAGATACCAATTCGTATCGCCTAGATACCAATTGGACTCAAGTAGTAGCACGAAAGAAAGAATGAAAGAGTGAAATTTTCCTAAAGTCTTATAGCCTCTCAAGGAAAAGTAAAGGCGTCCCCCTACCGTTCCTTAAGACTCTACTAGACCTGTTCTTGTGTGATGAGACCAACGAACCTAATGCTCTGATACCAAGTTTGTCAAGACCCAAATCCGGGCCGCGACTGGCACCCACACTTACCCTCCTATGTGAGCGAACCAACCAATCTAAACCTTAACATTTCAATGTAACATCAACAGAAAATAATGCGGAAGACTTAAACTCATTAATAAAAACCAATTCAATAACTATCAATATTAAACATCTATTATTCCCAAAACCCGGAAGTCATCATCACAAGAACATCTACTTTAAACTACTAATTCTATGAGTTTCTAAAAGCAAAAAATACATAAGAAGATAGTCCATGCCGGAGGTTCAAGGCATCAAGACATGAAGGAGAAGATCCAGTCCAAGCTAGACGCGTTAGCTCACCCTGAAGATCCGATGTGACGAAGACTGACTTGAGTTACTGTTGAGTCGAAGATGACGGCACGTTTGCTGCACTTCACAAATAACAAGAAGAAAAACATAAAAGTAGGGGTCAGTACAAACCACGGGTACTGAGTAGATATCATCGGCCAACTCAAAATAGGGAATAGTATGTATTAAGACATATCATAAAATCAACTAATATCCTTAGCATGCAGCATTTATAGTTACCATAACCCTTGGTTACAACACCAAGCACATCAATGAGAAGTCACACCTCCTCATCATACTCATTTGGGAATTTAGTTCATTAGATTGGATATATTATCATATTTCAAGATTCATTATCTTTATTCCCCTCGTGTCGGTACGTGACACTCCGCTCCTCAATATACTATCCTGGTACCGGAACGTGGCACCCGATCCATATTCTATCCTGGTGTCGGAACGTGACACTTCGATCCTTATATACTATCCTGGTACCGGAACGTGGCACCCGATCCATATATATTCTATCCTGGTGTCGGAACGTGACACCCGATCCATATTCTATCCTGGTACCGGAACGTGGCACCCGATCCATATTCTATTCTGGTGTCGGAACGTGACACCCGATCCATATTCTATCCTTGTACCGGAACGTGGCACCCGATCCCCTAATCTCACTACTTTCATTCATCAAGCCTTCTTTTGATACCAAGGCATCATCATTATCAAAGTAGATTAGAATTTCTTTTCAAGATTTGGGATTCAATAGCTTCATCATGCTTATTTATTCATAATTACATAATCACATCATTCATGCAAGCATACAATTAAGCATATAGAAGGGTTTACAATACTACTAACACATATCATTCACTATTAAGAGTTTACTACGAAAAACATGAAATAACCATAACCTACCTCCACCGAAGAATTGAAATCAACAAGCTATCTTCTCAGAATCCTTGCTATCCTTTTCGTTTCTCTCTCTTTCTACTCGTTCTCTTTCTTTTTCTGTCTCTTTTTGTTCTTTCTTATTTTTCTTATTCAAACCCTCTTTCTTTTACCCTAATTAGTATAAAATTAAGAATAAAAGATGGCGATAATACCCAACTAATTAACTTAGGGTTACCTCTTTTAACCCCCAAGAATTTGAGTTATTAATATAAACCCACGAAATCTATAATTAAGGAAAGAATAGTCCAAAAACGTCTCTTAAAACGTGTAAGGAAATCTGATTCTTCCTGGGATTTGCGCAACCTGTGACGGACCGTCGTGCCTGCGGCGGTCCGTCCTGCAGGTCGTCGCAAAGTTCATAGAGTGGATTTTCACTGAAGTCTCCGTGATGGTCCATCACGCCCGTGACGTTCAATCCTGCCATTCCGTCATGAAGTTCAGAGAATCGATTTTCAGTACCCAATTTCAAATTTTCTAAATGTTTTGAAACGAGACCCTGCGACGGTCCGTCGTGCCCTTGACGGTCCGTCGTGGGGTCCGTCGCTTTTTCCAGTTTTTCCAGAATTGAAGTTTGTTGCTCAAGACGACTAATCGGGTCGTTACAATAAATAAAGAATTAACTGTGTTTTGAAGTATGGAAGCTACTTCCAAAAAGTCGCCTGTGTTGCATAGCAAATGTTTGTGAATTTATAGGTTTTATTCGTTATAAGTTAGGTGTATTGATTATGAATTGGTTAATCGTGAATTAGAGTGTTATATGATTCTAGTAAGTCCTCAATATTCTTAAAACAGTTTAGTGTTGTTCGAGGAAGAATGTTGTTACTGGTGGGGGAGAATGTAACACCCTAAAACAAACCAAAGTGAACTAGAGATTCGTGAATGTTTCATAACTTAATTTTTTGTTAAAATGAATTATAATGATGTAATTAAGCTGTGTGTAAATTATGGTGACATTGGAGGTCAAACGTCTAAGAACATCCATGATGTTCGGAAGTTGTGCCCAAGAATTTGTTTGTGTGTCTTCATGTGTTTTAGTGAGTTTTACGTGTTCGTTTTAATAGAAATTGAGGTTGTAACTTTATATAAACTTGATGACTAAATATAGGGGTTAAACGTCCGGGTCTGACTCCACCTAGGACCCACAAATGGCCCTAGAAGAGGATCCCAATGCTAAGGCAAAACTGCCAAAAACACAGTCCATCAACGAACCAGTCGATGACTCGTTGAGCTGGCCTTTCGATTTTACATGAATGCCTGCATATTTTGGGAGTTTAATAGTATAACAAAAAACCTCATCGACGGGACGTCAAGGCATCGACTGCCATTCATTGATAGACGTCGATGGTTACCTACAAAAGGTTTCACGTCTGCTTCCTTGGCTTGGTATGTTTTGTAAATTCACCCCATGTATTTTATGAAACAAGGATGAATTTTTTAGTGTTTTTAATGTATACTTAGTTGATTTTATGTCCTAGTCCTAGAAAAGACCGCCCACTTAATTCAAAATCTCTCTCTCAAAATGAAAACTTTCTCAAGTCCCCATAGGAGCTAATACTCAAGGAAGAGGTAGGAGGGATGGTTGGGAACATTTGTTCATAAAAAAAATTAGTAGGTTTTATTCTCATTGAGGTATGGTAGTCATCCTTTAAATCACTTCCATTCAAGGAACAATTTCTAAAAGATTTCAAAAAGGGTTTCCAAACACTATCTTCTTCTATCGTTGACTCTAAGAACGGGTCTTCATATAAATGTACTTTAATGATTAAAATATGTTGTTTCTAGTATTAATTGACCATTTAAATAGGAAAACCATAATTAACCCATGCTTGTGCATATTTACAACTTCTAGCTCATGAAATGGGTTAAATGAATATGATTGTGTAGTATTTCAGTTTTTGTTTCATCATGTTGATAATTTGGTTTAGCTATTGAAATAAGGCTCATATTGTGATAAAATATTGAGGAATTGATTACAGGTGGTTAAATATTTGTCAAATGGTAAGTTTGTTATATTGTTAACTCTTATTATGAAATGCTCTTGAGTGGTATGGTCAACCTTCTTGGTAGTGGTGTTCACTTGATATATATGAATATGTATTTGTATCAGTTATGGTTATGGTTTGAATGACTAATATGTTTAATAAAGTTATAATATTTAGGTTTATGTTGGTATGCATTATGAAGCTTCTTGAATTGTATGTCTTGATTAGATTATTCATAAATGTAGTAAGTGTATATGTTGATCATGCTAGTGAGAGAGAAACGATGAATTAATTAATGAAATTAGTAAATGTTATAAAGGGGAGTTTTTTGGTGAAAACTGTTTTTGAATTGAGATGAAGTTTTTAGTAGCAAACTCACTATCTACCAAGAGCTTTCTATGATAGGTAGGAGGATGGATGACCTTCGTGAGAATTCGTTGGGAGTTATTCTTAGCAATGAGATTACATGAAGAAGCGGTGGTCACAATTCGTTATTTGAGATGTTGTATAACAATGTGCCTCCTGCAATGAGTACTCTTTGTTAGTAGAGAATGAGTTACTTATAGCAATAGATTTAACCCTTAATTATGCTCCCATATAGGTGTAGCTATTGTAAAAGGCATGTAGAAGCTAATATAATTACCCTACCCTAGGCAAGTGGTAATCCCTTATCCGTTAGGGGTAGTATAGGTATTCGATGTTTATCTCTCATGGTCTATGTAGGTTAAATCTGTCTCCCACGAAAGAATGAATGAATTAAGTCTTCTTAAAGAATGTACTATTTAGGGTAGGTGGTGGTATGATACACTATCTATCCATTGCACTAAATAGACCTTCCAATAGGGGAGTGTTGGTGTATATTATATGAAGTGTGTGAATAAGATATCATATGTATGAAATAAATTTAGATGACTTAAGGTCTACTGATAAAGAACAATGATAATATTAAGTTTTATATAATGAAGGTATAAGTGACTAATGTAGAGTTTTTGATCCAAGGGAATCCAGAAGGAGCACTATGTGGGAGTAGTATTATGGGATTCTACTCTCACATTCACTTAGTGTAACTTACAAATCTAATTTGAGTAGTGCACTTAAATGAATTCCTTAATGTAAGAATGTTCTTATAACTTCTAGTCTAGAGTGTGTACTTGTTTCCCGTGCGAGTTAAGCCTATGGTTGGAATCCTAAGGGTCACTTGAGTGTGTATTAAAGGTGGTGTATGGGCGGTTACTTCATATCTTACCATAGTGAGTCTTAGATAAACTTGGTTAGGGAAACTTCAAAGGAAATGAGTTCACTATGCTTGACATGAATTGCTTATTGTAATGTTTCACTTTTTCACTGTGGAGTTGCTTGAGTTTACTGTAAATTGATATTTTGGTTGTAAAATTATGGGAGTTCTATTTTATGTGATTAATGATGATTCTTCAAGTATTTTTACTCTAAAATCATGAAGGTTTTACTCATTTTGTATGAAAGTTTGTTTTTACTAAAATGTCCGTTTTTGCATATGTCATACTTAGTTAGTTTTTTGTACCAACCCCATACTTAGTAAATTTTTTTGTTCCAACCCCATACTTTTCTAGACTCTATAAGTATTGGTTAGAGGCAAAGAATAAGTTTAAAAGGCAAAGGTGTCGAATCTATCCTCTCAAGATTAAGTATGTCCTTTTATATTCGAGGGCATAGTTCTATTTCATAGATTCTAGCATTATGACTTATTATATATTTTCATTTAATGTAAAGGGTCGTGTCCCTAATATATTTATATCGTGTCTTTAAGTTGTCTTGTGAAAACAAGATCACTCCTTAGCTATTATTACAGATGTTTTGTTTTCATTAATTTATTCGTGAAAAGTTTTAATTCCGTACTTCTTTTCATGTCTTATGGAATGAATGATAGCTAAGGCTTTTCCAAAACCTCTGAAAGGTCAAGGAAACAATTATTCTAACCTTAGGGTCTCTTTTATTCTAGGGAGTACTTTCAGGTCATGGCAAAAGAGTAATTAGTTTTATACAAGACATATTAAAAGGAAGAAAAGCTAAAGAATTTTAATGATATAATGAATTTTGAGTGGATAAAAGTCTGAAACTTAATCCATTTGGCTAATCCATATTTTACCCATATGTGTATGTGTATCAACACATTTTTATCTATAAAAAAATCACTCACCCAAGCCTTTAAAATATTGTCGAGTTACCAAAAGGTGAGCTCATTTTGTGAGCACTAGTTACAACCAAAGCGGGTTATGATTATTTACATAAAAGATTTCTCGTCTTTCTCTTGTTTTTAGTGTACATATATGACTATGATGAATGGTCACATGAAAAAGTAAAATAGAATTTTACTAGATTGAATATCACTTGGCATAAATAGTTGACCATTTTTATTAAGATGCGAAGCAAATGAAATTAAAAATTCACATGACTATATGTTTTAACAAATAAGAGATTCTTCAAGAATTCTCTTATGTTTCTTGTTGTCATGATGAAATGATCATTTTACTACCTAAGGTTGGTATTATATCCATAAAATTAATGGACCATATAAAATGTGAATGTGGGGTCATTCACCTTCCATGTGGACTGCTTACTATTTTAATTTTCTAGATGCATCTGCGTTATGATCACATGTGCATTTATACAAACATATAAATTGGTTTTGTAAGGTTGATGATACAATTTTTAAATAACAGAACAATTCCTATAAGGCACATTCATATTCATGTTCAAGAGTAACATCAGAATAAATCCATAGTTAACCTTTCATGTTAAGAGTATATTTCATCTATACATAAAATAAATTTAGTCACTACCCCAATCCATGTCTACTAATTTAATGTTAATGTGCAGCCCCATAACTCCACATAAACCAATTAAATTACAAAATAAACCGTTAGCGTTGTCTGTCATCTCTTACATCAGAGTGTGGTAAACATCGTGCATAACAATTTAGACCAATATCATGCACTTCATATATAATTTAAAGAACCCAACATAGAATTCCCCGTAACGTCCACTTGTGAAATGCATATGTAAACTCACATACCCTTACCTACACAAAGTAATTGTCATATGTAATCTTATATATTTTTCAACTTATTAGTTTTATTAATTTATTTTAACATTCGCGGCACTTCTCGAAAATGACATTGAGCATATGAGCTAACATGTAACCCTCTGTCATCCCTTCACATAGAAAGGAGGGTATCCTACTTGCCTAGGTAAAACATATACATTCATATAGCGTCTCGGTGGCTGCACTAGCTAGGTTTCCTATGGGGGAACATAGTTAAGGATCTAGGATGTTGTTACTTGAAACCCTTGTTATGTTAACTAGCATGGTAGTTTCCACCTCATGAGGGAACATACTGTGAACCTTCCCTCCTTTGTGAAGGAACACTCCTCAATGTCAAGTTCATTCGGTGTTAATCTAAAATTTCCTTTTTAAGTATATTTAAGTCCTCCTTAACATAAATTTATAGCATTTTCATATATCATAGGTTTTAGGATTATAAAACCCTTTAATCACAAACCCAACATCAAGTGAGAACATTACTTCATAACATAGTCATAAGATGTACATGAGGAGTACCTTAAACCACTGATAATACATCTCACAACCATCATAATCAGACATTCATAACTTCATCATTCACACTTTAATTAACAAAAATTACCAAAGATAATCTAACATACTACTACAACATGTTCATGACCTTCAAGATCTTTTCAATGGACTCCAAGACACTGCTTCAAGATTATATCCCATATAAATGTTATTTACCAATCAAATCAACTATCATCATCACAAAATAGTAAATTATACAAGAACATACTCAATTACATCATCTCTTATCATTAGTCAACTTAATTAAAGATTTAAGGTTAAGAGACTAGGTCAAGGGGTTCTTTATGAATTATATGAAAAGACAAACTACATAATATAAGAAAGTCGATAAAATAATAACACAATTACCATAAATATAACTATTGATATATTCATCATCTTCATCCAATTAACCAAACAAGATCCAAGATTTATGAATTTGGGGAAAAACATGGGTCCAAGGAAATTTTAAGTCTACAACACCATTGATCCATAGTTTATAATCCTAAAGAACCCTAAGTAATAATAATTCATCATAATTGATCCACAATTTTTGTTTTAAAAGAAGATACACGTGTACAGAAAAAGCCTTTATTTTTAGGAATTATGAAAACATCTTTGAAAGGATCTCTTGGAAAAATGAATTCAAATAGTAAAAGAATCCATACCTTAATGAAGACATTATCCAAAAAATTGAGTAGAAAACAGGGATAATTTATCTTCTTCTTGGAGCTTCAATGTTATACAATAGAGGTTTGGGTAAAGAGAAAATTTATAGGGAAATGAGAGCAATTGGGTTTTCGATTTGGGTATTTGTTTTGAATTGGTAAAAGTGGAGTAAAAATTACTAAAATAAAAATATATCCATCCCCTAAAATACATAAATCTCTCGCTTTGTTGTACCTTTTGATTAACTCATACTATACTTTAATTTTTGGAATTTTCATCGTGGAACTAGTCCGCATCGCCGAGGTTCTCCCTCATCTTTCTTGTAATAAATTTTTGGATAGAGTAGTCTACTACAACGTCCGTCTTGTTGGAGCACTATGCGACGCGGAAATGCACCCTTCATGCACACTTGCTCGCTGCCTTGGGCAGCTTGTTGGCCAAATGTTTGGGTCCTCCTCAAGGACCCCTAGGGTTGTTCTTTGATGGTAGCACTTGGACCTTTTGATCCTTAAAACATTATTTTACCTATTCAATGTTTTACAAGATTTATCCTTCATATCACAATCTCAAACCTTCACAAGACCTAAGGATACCTACTAATTTAATTTCATTAGTTTCGGCTATCATGGTCATCCTTTGACGTTTATCCTCTAATACTTCCAAATAAATTTAATTAAATTATTTTTGGTATGGAAAATGATTTACACATTTTTTCATTATGTGATGCTACAACCAAATTCATTGTATTTATGTGGTATAACAATATCCCAACCTTGGGGAACATTCATCCATTAATGACACTTTATACATCTTTTTGTAATTTAGGACTCAAGACTAGCACCCCAACTAATACATGATATGTAATTATGATTCAAAACCAAAGGAGAAAACATGAACTCAATTCTCAAACACAACAAAGCATCATTATGAAGTAGAAACTATATCAACTACAAATAATGCACACATTTTATCATTTTACATTATGCAAGGAGGAATTTCCTTCTCCTTTTTATATATCTGAACATATTAAACAAGGATCAATACATTATTTCATCAATTCCAAGTTGAGAGATTTCACAACATGAAATATCACATAACTCAATTATACAAACCATATTCTCAAGTGTAGTATGAGAACATATTATTCAAGACAAATATAAAATGGTTTTTTCACAAGAACATGCATAATTAAGGGAAATCATTGAAGTTCATATACACTTATGACCCTTATTAACAAAAACTAGGAGGGATTACAAGCCTTAACCATTACTAGAAGAGAAAGGAAAAATAGGAGAAAATCAGAACATCATATCGACCTCAGTCCCGAAATATCATTTTCCACTAGATTATTCTTTCATGAAACCTTTATGGAAGCTACTTCCTTATTGCTCAACATCTTCATTTGCCGGTCTAAAATCTCAAGTGGTAACTCTTCAGAGGAAAGGTTAACATTAACTTATAAGACGTCTAGAGGATGGACAGACACCGGATCACCTATGAACTTTTTGAGCATCAATACGTCGAGCACCGGATGCACTAGAGCCAACTAAGTTGGTAATTTTAACTCATATGCAACACTTCCGATACGTTTTAACATATTATATGGTCCCACATACCGGGGACTATGTTTCCCCTTTTTACCAAATCTCATCACCCGGGTTATATTTTTAAATACACTAACTCCACTACCATAAACTCAATGTACCTCTTTCTATTATCGACATAAGATTTTTGCCGACTTTGGGCCCTCTTCAATAAATAATTACAAGCCAGATCTTCTCCAAAGCATCATAAATCGCTTTGGGACCTACTAGAGAAAACTCAGCTACCTCAAACAACCCCATCAAAGATTTATATCTCCTACAATAAAGGGCCTCAAAGGGGCAATGGCGATACTTCAGTGATAGCTATTACTGTACGCAAATTCAATTCATGGTAGACGGTCATCCAAAATTCCTTAGAAGTCAAACACTTATGCCATCAACATATATTCGATGGTTTGGATGGGTTGTTCCGCCCAACCATCCATTTGTGGAGGCAATGCGGTTCTATGTTTCACCTTGGTACCAAGTCCAATTTTGAATGTTTTCCAAAAATGAGGAGTAAGTTGGGTACCCCTATCTGAAATTATAGACAAAGGTACTCCATGAATTTTTTTAAATCTTTATAAGATACAATTTAGCTTATTCTTCCGCCCAATAACAAATTTTGACAGGAATAAAATGGGTTGATTTAGTCAACCTATACGCAATAACCCAAATCTAATCGTATTGCCTTCACGTACGAGGAAAAACCTCAACGAACACCATATTGTCATCTTCCCACATAAAAGAGTGTATAGGTATATCTTCAGTAAAGCCTCCCGGTCTTTGATGTCCAACCTTAATTTTTTTTACAATTTTGACATTTGACGCCAAATTCTACTATATCCTTCTGCAAATAATTCAGCCAATAGATCTCTTATAGGCCACGATATATCTTTGTGGCATCCGGATTAGTGGAATATCAGAAACAATGAGGCTCATTAAAAATTTGTCTTCTTAAGTCACCACATCGGGTACACACAATCTACCTGGGTGCCTAAGTACTCTATCAACCCATTGAAGAATAACTCATGGACTTACTAAGAACAAATTACTTCAAATCCATCAATAGAGGTTCAAGATGTAGCTTATATTTCACCTCATCAACTATATATCATTCGGATGTATAATGAACCATTAAACCCCCTTTTGGAGAATCTTCAAGTCGAACATCCAATCGGGCAAATCTATGCACATATATTACTAACTCTTTCATACCATCGGCTATATGGGCTAAAATACCCATAGACTTCCCACTCAAAGCATCCTCAACTACACTGGCTTTCTCGGGATTATAAAGGACACTCATATCATATTCTTTCAAAAGCTCTAACCACCTTCTTTATCATATATCTATCTCTTTTTGAGTTAACACATATGGGAGAATATTATGATCAGTTAGCACATCAACTTGGACTCCATATCGATAGTGTCTCCATATATTCAAAGAAAACACTACGGCCGGTAGACATGGGTCGGATAGTTTTTCAAAGGTACCTTGACTTTCCTAGAGGCATATGCTATCACCTTGCCATAATGCATGAGGACACAAACCAAACCTACTCAAGAAATATCAAAATATCCAAAAAACCCTTCCGTAGCATTCATAATAAGTTATCACCGGATCGATGGTAAGCTTATCATTCAATTTTTTGAAGCCCTTCTCACAAGTTTCCATGCATTTAAACTTGAATTTCTTTTGGGTTAAGTAGTCAATGGAGAAAAGATAGATGCAAATACGACCATGAATAGCCAATAGTACCCTACTAAACCCAATAAACATTGACTATTTGTTAGAGTTAGGTCTAGGATAATTCTTAATCGGCTCTTTCTTTATCAGATCAACCTCAATACCCCCACTAGATACAATGTGACCATGAAACGCCACCAATCTTTGCCAAAATTCTCACATAATATATTGAGCAACGATTTGATGTTCTCTGCTGAGTTGCAATACCATACTTAAATGACCCATAGGTTCATCAACACCTTAGGAACATACTAACATATATTCAATAAAGAAAATTAGGAATGAACAAAGATAATTAGGGAACATCCTATTCATAAGATCCACGAAAGTCGCCAGCTCATTTGTTAGACCAAAGGACATAACAAATAACTCATATTGAGCATATCTTGTTTACAAAGCCGTTTTAGAAATTTTAGCACCTATAACTCTATGATGATGATACCCCGATCTCAAATCAATCTTTAACAAGTAACTCTCTCCTGTTGTTTTTCAAACAAATCATCAATTCTTTGGAGAGGATACTTATTCATTATAGTTACCTTGTTTCGATGTCCGTAGACAACGCACATTGTAAGAGACCCATTTTTATTTTTCACTAATAATACCGGAGTGCCCCATGGAGATATGTTTAGTTGTCTAAAACCCTTATGTAACAAATCCTTGAGTTGAGCTATTGATTCCTACAACTTGGCCGGATCTATCTAGAAAGGAGAAATATATATGGGCTTTGTATGCGGTATCAAATCAATGAAAAAATCTATTTCCCGATAAGGAGGAATTCCGGTTAAGTCATTGAGGAAGACTTCCTGAAAGTCCTTTTCCACAGGGATTGAGTTCAGGCATGAAAAGATTTGACTCTAGTTACTGAGTTTGATCCCTTCAATTCTAAAATGGGTTAACTAGGAAATTATAATTTAACTACCCTTGTTCTACAATTAATTGAATAAAAACAAGCATGTAACCAATCCATCACCAATATGACATCTAAGTCTAACATTTCAAGTTCTACAAAATCAACCAAAGTAACTTTATTGGACAATAATTTGGGACACCTCCTATAGACTTTTTAAGCAACAATGGAGTCACACATCAGGGTAGAAACAAAAAAAGGTTCAAGTAAGACATTGGGTAGCACATCAAACTTCATAAACACTTAAAAAGTTGAAAAAAATAAAGTGGCACCAGGATCTAACAATGAATAAACATTATCTTAAAATACTTGAAACATAACGGTAATAACAAAGTGAGAGTCCTCTTGATCACCCCTAGATTTGATTGCATAGAAGTGTGTCAAGACCCTAAAAATAAACAAAGGTGTCTACAGACTCAGATGAGACTAAAAAGGTTACTAGACTGTTAATAATGTGTTCTAGAGATAGTATAGTTGATTTATTGTTTTTTGGAGCTCTAAGGTCCATGAAGTATCTAGATGTGTGAACGAACGACTTTAGACATACTAGTGTGTTCTAGTGTGCCTTTGTTTGATTTTTGTGTTGTTTGGGGTCTAAATTGATAGTTAAGGATCCTAAATTCTATATGGACTTATTTAAGTTTGAAATTTTCAGGCACAACTAACCAACCCCAAGGGTCCTTCAAAGGAACCCAAAAGCTTTCAATGGACTGCCTAGGAAGTGTTTGAACTACGCCCATGAAACGATGCTCTGTGCCGTGGATGAAGCCTTATCAATGGTGGGTGTTATAATAAACATGGAAGTGATATATAATACCTCATATGGTTGAGTCTCTCTCCTAAACAATGGAGTGCATAATGGCCAGTCACTTCATCAATGCCTCATTATTGGAATTGTTGTTTGGGCTTGCAATAATTTGCGTGCATGCATCCAACCTAAAGGGTGAAAGGAAAAATTACCCCACATCATAGTTAAAATACATTAAGTTAATTTAGGTGTATTTTTGTAATTTATGTTAGTATATAAGGATTAAAAATAATTTAGAACGCAATTTTAAACCCAACCTTTACCCCTCAAAGCAAACCCTCCCAAAACCCTATTTGAGATCAAGATGAAGAACAAGTTATGGCTGTGGAATCTTGGTGATTTCTTCTACGTATTTCGTGGGATTCATATGTAGAAAGTTATGTTAACCCTGAATTCATAGACAATCTTTCATCTAAGGAGCTCTTTCAAAGGTTTTTCAAACATGATTATAAGTAAAAAACCGTACCTTTCAAGCTACACATGTTTTCATTGATTAAATTATTTAACAAGCATTAAGATAATAATTATATGATACATTTATTGTTTAAACATAATTTTCAATACTATTCCATGAAGAACAAATGATCTTGTTTACCTCTCAAATTATGATATGTTATGGGTCTTGTGATCTTGAGTAGATTATGATTCAATTTTATTAGATTATAGAATATCGGTTAATCCTAGTGTTATCTATTTCAATTGATTATAAATTATGGATAATTGAACAATGATGATAATTCACTTCGAAATTTGGTAAGTTGATCTATGTTTTCTAATTACCTTAGAATGTATATTGAATTGTGATTCATGGTATAGTCCAATTATTGGGGTGTTGTTTATATTCTTGTATGTCATTATTGGTGATGAGAATGTTCTTGAAGGCATTTGATACAAGATGAGTCGATATGATGATTTCATGTTTAGGAAGTTATATGTATAATCTTCTACACTTGTTGCGTAATTTCGGCATGTGACTGATGTCGTATATATCTGGATGATCATGTTAGGGTTAGGCGTGGTGTATATAGATTATGATTATGAATACTCTTATAGCATGACAAATACATATATCAACCCTATAAGAATGTGTGATCAATGTAGGTTAACAGTCTTCTAGTCCAATGTCGAATATGCTTTTCTTTCCTATGATATAATGTGAGTTTGTGTCGTCTATAAATCTTTATTCTCTATATGTGTATGACTTGATACTTGAGAAATGTTGTACATCTATTGTTATCTTTAGAGGGTGGCTTCCTCAATGTTATGTTATAGACATTTTGTGATCATGTTGACCAATGTATACACATTTCATTCATATCTATGATTAGGCTAGATTCTTGATGACTAAGGAGAAGATAGTTAACCTATGCATCATTACCTATTTTATCTATGTAAGTATATGATAATTAATTTACAAACATGTTGTCTAGAGATGTTTATGTGAAGGTAGATATATCATATGCATGTACACACGTATTATTGTATGAATTGTAGTATTATGTGAAAGGACATTCTCACATGAAATAGGTTCTATGATGAAACAACATTCTCATCTCAGAATCCTTTGAGCTATTTGATGCATGAATAAGCAAGATCCTAAACCCTGAATTATAAGCTAATGTACAAAAGTCATAAATATTTTTAAAAAGTGAGTTTGATGTTAACACCGAGTAAACATGATAAATGACGGTGGGAGCTTCACTTTGATAAGTTTGGCTTCTTTCAAGAGAAATTTCACGTTTAGAAATTCCGGGTTCCTAAATTAGATTTTGTCTCATGAGATGGAAACATCCATCTAGCAAGTCAAGGTTTCTTTTATCAATCTCCATGTTCAATAACTACATGCCCTTATAGTTTTTAGCCTTGTGGATTCACTAGAATAGTTATTATGTATTAAGCTTCTACATTGGCAAGTAGTACCCTCTTTTTTTGGGTATCGGAGAAGAACACTTGATTCCATGTCGATCATATGGTCTATGTAAGTTATTGATATGTCTCCTTAAAGTTAAGAAATGAACTAAGATAAGAATATGAACTATAATCATAACTCTTTTAGGAGGGTAATTAGTATAGATAGGACTATGGACCCTACCCATGCATTGCACAAGTTAACTCTAATAAAGGATAAGATTAATACTTTTATGAAAGTTATACTTATGTTATGTATGATTTGTAAGAATACATATTATCTTGACTTTGCTATATAATGACATGAAATATGATTGTGCATGTGAGTTACATTAATGGCTTCTAAATGAGTTTACTTTTTATATATGGAGGTATGGGACTCCATATGTACAATGGACAAGTATGCTTGTGAGGGTGGTATACCTATTATATGAAAAAATATGATTTATGACAAATGTTGTAGTAAGGGAATAAGCCCCTATATGATATTCTGAAGTATGTGGCCTTATGTCTTGTTGTAAATAAAGGTCTTCTGACTTGTTGATTATGACCACTTTGTGTAAGTAGTATAATGGTATGCTACCTACATATTACACTAGTCTGACTTGGGTTTGTTCTTAGGTAATGGTTCTTATGTGAAGTTTATGTCAATAATGTGCGTATGACTTTTTGAGTAAATGTTGTTGTATTGATGAATCATATCTATGAAATACTATATTAGCTGACCTCAAGGTGATAAACTGTACTAAGTACACATGAGGTTTGCTTAAGGAAATATGTGGAGGTAAAAAGAGAAGTAATCAGGTGTATGTATTGAACATGCCTCAAAATGTGATAAGTGGCTTAATAAGTTATTATGAATAGTATCCATGTATACATTTTAGATATGAAGTATATCACATCCTTAGACCACACCATAGAAGATATGGAACTCTCAGCGTGCAGCTGGCGTACTTGATCTCATGGAGGTCATATACAAGACCTCATATATTGTTCATCGCATATACATAATGAAAGGTAGTGCGGAGGTAAAACTTTTCACAAAACATTTAATAGTCTTTAAAAAATCTTTCATATAAAATCATAGGAAATACTTAAGTCTCAATATCATTAAACTTAAACACGAGAATACTTGGGGCACGGCCCATACTTCAAAATACCAAAATACTTAGTCTATTACAATAGTTTGACATAAAAGTCATGAAATACATCTATATATGCCCTCGAGTCAATTTAGGGAATACATAAACTTCACTTGAATAATGCTACGATCCAAGTCACATGTACTAAGTATGACATCATGAAAACTGACAATTATTAGAAATATGCATATTTTTATTTAAAATCATGTTATACTCATCAGAATAACATTTAACACCTTAGAATCATATAAGATAACATTAAACAATTTCTAGCATTTTTAAGGTCACATTACAGTAACCGCAATTTATTGTACAATGAATTCCTTCACTGTCACAGTGGATTAACTTCCTCACTTTGATACTTCGTAGAATATAGTCTTCTCACTAAAAGCTATCCTATGACTCAGATAAGAAAACAAAGAGAGGCCTCCCTTACACCATCTCTAGGCATGCCTAAATGATCCTCAAGACTACTCATAATAAGACACCTACACACTTACAATACACCAAAGCACATAACATATATAATATGACATTAACGT
This sequence comes from Solanum lycopersicum, assembly GCF_036512215.1. Lineage (NCBI taxonomy): Eukaryota > Viridiplantae > Streptophyta > Magnoliopsida > Solanales > Solanaceae > Solanum > Solanum lycopersicum. The sequence continues at coordinate 12,163,846 of NC_090808.1, read as the reverse complement.
TAACAAGGCTATCAAAAGACTTACTTAATTTACAGATAAAACCACATATGAGGAACATAGGTGACTTAGTTGTCAAATGTCATAGTCGTCCCTTGGCGTTTGACTTCCAATGCACCTAAAATCTTAGTCAATGCCTCAATACCATATATTAGACAAATAAAGGACCTTAGACCACCATGAAACATATGTTAGGCTCTAGCTTCACCTAAGTTATTTTCGGGATCATACAAAGTATGTTGTGGTCAGTACGCCAATGTTGATGCAGATTAATAAAAATACATGTTGCATGATTTGAAATGAAATATTCTCTATAAATGTATGTTTTCGCATGGTTTTCATATTTGCTTCATTCTTGTACTAATACAATTTTTCTTCATATTTTACACAAAGTTTAGGTGGTGATGGCTGGAGGATGTGTCATATTTAAAGGGCTTATATAGATCTTCAAAGTTCAAAAGGATCCTTATGATTCAAGGATTCCCTATATCCAAGATGTTATTCAAGTTAATGTAATAATTATATTAATATTTTATGTTTTTATGGGTCGTGTCCCTATTTTATTCCATTGAGTTGTATCTTAAGATTGAAAACGAGACTTAAACTGTAATTATATGTTATGATATTTTATATATATATATATATATATGTATGCAGTGGTGATTCTAGAATATGATGTGCCATGAAAAGTTTTAATTTTATGCTATTTTTATGATTATGCAATGAAAGATGTCTAAGTGCTTCTATTAGGACTCTGATAGCTCTAGTACGTCATGTTGTTTCTTGGGTGTGCTCCCAAATCGTGACAAAGTGGTTCTTTTAAGGAGAATAAGAATTAAGACCACTTGCTTGTATTTGATAACTCTCCCTTCCTAAAGTCTTTTCCATTGGACAATTCCTCACCGTGTGATCACTCTTTGCACAACATAGACAATTGCCTATACAAACTATACATTTAACTACATGTTTCGTACAACATTTGGCACAATTAGTTTTCGTACATTGTGAACCACCACCTTTTCCTCCTTGAGGGTTAGGGTTAGACACCCTCCTTATTAGACTTTGGGAAATTACAAGGAACATGGTTGGAGAATCTCTTCTTAAACTTTGGTTATTCTTTGATTAAAAACATACCCTTAGAAGTACTTCCATCATAGGGCCTTTCCCTCGTGGTATCCCTACTCTTCCTCCTAAGCCTACACTTCTCAAGTTGTTGAGCATTCACCATCAAACGAGAATGGTCCTTGTTGTCATGAAGCATTGCCGCCTGAAACACTTCAACAAGATCATCGAAAACACCTGTCACTAAGCGACTCATTTCATCCCTCGGATCAATCACCAAAGAAGAGGCATAGTTACAAAATTAAACTAATTTCAAAGAGTATTCTTTAGCACTCAGACCTCCTTAATGAAGGTTAATGAACTCTTCCTCCTTTTCCATTATTTTTTCCCTTAGGAAGAACCTATCAAGAAATGACTTCCCCACATATGGGACACTATCTATAAGCCCTACCGTCCTTCCATTGAGTTTACAAAGTTTGATGTACATCTTTAAGTTGGTATGTGGCTAGGGCACGACCCGCAAGTACACCATAGAATAAAGGGGCACTCATGAGTCGCAACAAGGCGTACTTAACCCTTTGGGGTCTTGTACAAGTCTCTTAACTATTTCTTATTACATAAGACATGTAATGTAGTAAAGAATTAAAACTTTTCACGACAATAATAATAATCAGGATATATCGTTCATAAATTACTAAAGAATAGTCTCATCATTACAAGCAACCTTAAAGACACAACTTAAATATCTTAGGGACACTACGCTTTATGTTGAAAAAAAATACATAATAACTCCTATAGAAGTATTAAAAGAGAACTAAAGAAGAATAGACTTGTCCTCGAATAAATTACGACATACCGAGTCTTTAGAGAGTCAACTTCTCAAGCATGCTTTCTAAACATCCACTTTCTTACAACCTATATTTATAGAGTATAAAAAAGAATGGGGTTAGTACAAACATTGTAATCAGTATGGTATTATGCAAAAACATGCACAAGAGGACATTTTGGTTGAAATAAACCTTTCGTGCTAATTAAGTAGAACCTACTATAATATAGAACCAAAATAACATCTAAATAATCGTTTAACACATAGGATGAAACTTTCATAATTTTAGCACAAAAGTACAATTTACAATGAACTCAAGAGACTATAGACTGCATGTACTTCTTTTTAAGTTACAGTGAACTCATTTCCATTACTACTTACAGTGGGCTTATTTTCCTTGAGATTCACTAACCAATGTTATCCTAATACTCACTAAGCTAAGACATAAAGGAGCCTCCCATACAATTCCTTCGATACACACCAAAGTGATCCTTAAGACTACCGACCATAGTCTTACTTCAATGGAAAACAAGCCCCACTCAACATGAATGACATTAAAGGAACATGATTACATTAAAGGACTTCATATAAGTGCCCTTCTCCAAGGCAACTCCCAAATTACTTACACAAAGTGCAATGTGAAAGTAGCATCCAATGCTACTACTCCCACCAAGTGCTCCTTAATGATTCCTATGGATAAATAACACCACATTCATCATTCATAAACTTCATCATACAAGACATCACCTTAACACGTTTTCTTAACAATAGACATTAAGACACAAAACATCATTTACATGTCATATTAGCCCATGCATACAATTCATTAAAAGAAACACCAACACTCTTTCCAAATGCCTACTTTTGCAACGAATAGATAACGACCCATACCACCATCATCCCAAAGTAGTACAACCTTTAGTGACTTATTTCATTACTTTATTTTGTGGGGGCTAGCTTTAAACTACATAGATCATGAGAGTGAGATATGAAATTTCGGTATTAACTTTTAATGGATAAGGGATCCCCATTTGACTAAGGTATGATCATTCTTGAGCCTTTACATGGGGTTTCCAATAGCTACTCCTATGTGAGAGCATAGTTCAGGGGTAAGTAGATTTCTTCTAAGTAACTCATTCATCTTCTAAAGAAGGGTACTCATCTCAAGAAGTACACTGGTATAACTTATCTACTCACAATCCACATCTTGTTCAAATCCTCCGTTTCCAAGGGTAACTCCCCCACGGAGTCATAAACATTCATTAACCATAGGTTAAAGGCTAGCTAATTAGAACCACATCTCAACTTACCAAGGGTACTTATCCCTAGCGGCTACTTTTGAACACCACATCTGAACTCACGAAAGGTATTTAACTTCAAACTTATCTTAGAAATCTGTTGTGAATGGTGAGGTGGCTACCAACTACTCATCCCAACTCATGAAGAGAATTCACCCCACGACTCCACTTTTTTATACGATAGAAATAGTAGGGATTGTCTAGACACTTCATCTCTACTATCGAATTCATTCATACTGTGTGGGTGTGACTACATGTGAGCACATCTTTCACATAATCACCATATTCATAACTTTACTTCTACATATGATTAATCCTTAATAAATCTTAATTCACACACAATCATGATTCACACATTATTATGCTTAACATATTTTCATGTTTCATATAGATATACTTCATTAAACATTCTATATTTTAGTCACATGTTAACAAATTCATGCGAGTACCACATTCTAATCATTTATATCACCGGTTCAGTTCACATGCTAAGTCTTTAAGGTCATAATCACAAAACACACATTCACACATATAGCCATATGTTTCACATATACAATGCCACTAAAGGTGGACCATACCCCTTAAGAGAATTTCATCATAAAAGCTAAACATTATAACCAACATACCATTCATACAAGCTTTCACCAGCTATTCTGAATTTCTTTAATAATTCATGTTAAAATAGCCATTAGGGTATTATCTAATAACAATGTAACCATAAATAAAACCATAGTTCTTAAATTATCTAATCATGTTCATTAATCCCATGTCATAACCTAAAAGATGAAATTATGCATAAGCATAGGTTCATTGAAGTTTCAACATTAAAATAATAAAATAACACTAAAAATAGCATATATCAATCATTACCATATTTTCATTCTAAGGCCCATGCTTAGGGCCAAGGATAGAATAAGTTAGAGTTTGAAAACCTTTTTTGAAATCTCATTGAAGTGACTCCTTAAATGAAAGAAAATTAAAGGATGAAATACCATACGTAAATGTTAAGAAACCAATGATTTTTTATAAAGAAAACGTCCACAACCTTCACATTTTCCCCTTCAATTAGTTCTAGCTTCTATGGAGTTTGAGAAAGTTCATTCTGAATGAGGGTTTTAAATAATTTAAAATAAAGTCTTGTATAGGTCTAGGACTTCAAACCAACATAAAATTCCCTAAAGACCCTAAAATAATCATCCATGGTTCACAAAATACTTGGAGTAAATTTGCAAAAACACCCCAAGTATGGGCAGAATTTCCTACAGTTTTACAGTGACAATCGACGGACTCCTAGCTATGGGGCATCACATGGTCATCAGCCCATCCTGCTGGGGTGTCAATTGGGTTTGAGGCTGGTCACATTGGGTTTTACGGTGAACATGCTAGTTTAGACGTCGATGGAAAATAGAAGAGTGATAGGCTAATCAACATTGATCAACATGAATCAATTATACACAATTCATCAATAATATCCAATTAGAGAGTTGATACAACATGCCCTACACAATTGAATTCCCCATCAAATCATCAAAAGACAGACGTTACAATGAATCATGGAAAACTAGGCTAAACATGTTCGAATCCTCATACAATGATACACATGGATTATTCAGCATCAATTCAATACCAATTAACATAAACAATAGCATATATATATATATATATATATATATATATATATATATACTTCTACGTAATAGAATCATAATTAAATCGATAACAGGTCAAGATCACAAAGCCCATGCAAGGAATAAATTGGTTTAGGGAGAGAACATAGGTTTATCATGCATTTGGAGTAAACTAACGTTCAAATTATCATGAATTAATCATGAATAACGTTTTTAGAAGGAACCTATGAATAAAGTTAAGACGAACTTTGATCATAAACTTTATCTGAATATATTTGTATTAACTCTATAGATGGAAGGATAACTAGAGATGAAGGATCACCATACCTTTATGTACGTGAAAAACTTTAAAGTTTGGTGAGCAAATCATGAAAATCCAAGATACAACGTGTTTATGAGCTTCAGCAACAATGGATGTTCCTAGAGAGAATATTTTTGTAGAGAAAAGTTCAATTTCTTGAGAAGGGATTAGGAATGGGTTCTTCACGATTAAAATGACTTATATACACCAAAAAGATTCTAATTCAACCTAATAGTATAGGTCATTAACCCCTCAAATGAAACCGATGCAAGGCAGTAGTTACAGGCCACCATCGACGGCCGCAATCGACTGGCCGTCCTTTGGCTTCCGTCAAATGGGTTTGGCCAATTTTTGGGTTGATATCTGACCAACATAATTGTCCATTGACGAGACCTCAGCAATGGGCCGTTTTTCAACCAACTGGCCATCGTATGGTCCGTTGATTAACACTGCTAAGGCAGTGTCTCGACCAGCCTTGGGTCCTTCTTGTTGGCCCTTTTAAAGCTAGTCACTATCCTTATAAAGGTGTAGAAATCCTAAATGAGCATCAAACAAAACAAATACCCCCAACTCTTCCAAACAGGCTAGGCCCTATCAAGACACACTTTAGCGCCTTAAAGAGCTATCTTTCGAACGCGTTGGACGTTTGCCCTCCAAATTTCTCAAAACTTCATATTGTGTATTTAAATATAATCCTACATCAATTAATACTTTATAATATCATCACATACAATATATAAATACATATAAACACACAAGGCATGTAGGTGACTAGTCGTCGAGCATTTCGGTCGTCCCTTGACGTTTGACTTCCAAATCACCTCAAAATTTACACACTCCCTATAAAAAAAATATTATAAGTAATTTGATGACCTTATAAAAATATTACAAACATGTTAGGATCTAGAAACCCTATCGAATTTTGGGGTTTTATAGACACATCTATCAGCGAGAGGTTATAGGACGATAGAGTTTCCCTTCTTCTTCATTCTCATGACGTGCCATAGAACATAACTCTATAAGATCTCCCTCTGTGTTCTTGTACGGTACTATCTATGTGTTCTTTGTTTCATGGATTCATGTGTATGTGTGAAGGTTAATTGTTTTACGCTGTAATGGTATGATGTCCTTTGTGTGTATATATGAGCTCTTTGTCAGATGGCATGTTATGTTGAAAAATGTATGCCAATTTATGGTTAAAAATGTATGTCAAATTTTTTATAGGTTGTTTAATAAATTAGCATGATCACAGTAATTAAATGGTTTAGACTTGTAATGATTTAAAGAATGTGGTAAATAGATAAATGTGCATGTTGCCTGAATATGTGTGTTTCCTTGTTTGGGTTGGACTCTTTTGTGTAGGCTTAGTCCTAGATGTAATGGGTGGTAGGTTTGTCTTGGTTGGGTGATGATGTGGGTTTTATTGACCCATAAGTTGCCTTACCTAAATGTTCGTAGAAAATAAAGAGGACTTATGGCTATGTCATCTCTATTGTTACCCTAATATTACATGACCATTGATGTTCATGCTAAGTTGAGACCTTATGTTGTTGGGTAGTATGACCTATATTGAATTTTGTGGATTTCATTTGGTTGTTAGACCTAGAGGAATGATGACAGTTGAGTAAACTTGCTCAAAATTAGGTCTACCCTAAGTAGGGGATGGTTATGTGATTAATAAGGTTGTACATATTTCTATCTTTTCCTTTTGTGTTTATTTCAACTTGAGACTAATGAGTTTCTAATAGTTTGTTAATGATGGTATTATTGAATGAAGGTATTGTCACAAACGCAAACATATATAGAATATAAATAAGTAATAATCCTCGAAATCACGAGGGATGAATGATCGACGTCCGAATAACTCCAGCGTTGATCCTGTAGCACTACCGTCCACCTGTGCCTACACTTAAAAAATTAGAGTTCTATGGGTATATGCAAGAACATACCAAAGAAGTGCATGATTTAGAATATCTCTTTCTTAAGCAACATGATTATAGCAGGTCAAGTAAGTGGACTTGCCAAATTGACATTAGGAAAGTGCGTGAACTTCCTAAATTTTGATTAGGAAAGTTTATGAGCTTTCCTTATTTTGATTAGGAGAGTTATTCTATGAGAGTAACATGCATCATCATACTTAAAATTTTGTACAAAACACACAATAGGGTACAAATAGCACATATCATAATTCCTATAAAATATAACGTTGTTCATATCATTCATTTTATAGGGACCTCATTTTTGGGAAGTCTTAATGTCAAGTCCATGAAGCCAAATAACAGAAAATGAGGGCTCAACATATGGGACCTCAAATTGGAAGTCTGCTTTAGCAAAAACAGAATCTGCTTCATTCATTCATATGAACTTCATTTCATTTCATTCATGCGTCAGTTTAAACACCAGCGATACCTAGGATGTAGCTTAAGACTTTCATCGAGTTTATTGTCACTAAAAAAGACTGACCTAATGTCATTACTTGAATATAACTTAATTTGTGATTATCCTATGCTAACACCTTTGCTATCATTCATTACATTATGTGCATTATTTGAGGCTGGCCTCGTTCATTCATTGGGAACTTTATCTTTAATCGACATAGTTCATGTGAGCATCATGAAATCCAGTTTCATGAAACCCTACTCAAAAAAGAGGAGGAATCACTGTCCAAATGGACCCAAAACAGGCTAGCGTACATGGGAATTGAACTCCGCCAGATCCTAAAAAAAACATCGCTAGCTAGTCTATCGGTGCTTAGTATAAAGTTACATTATATTCAACTCATAGGTCATTGAAGATAACTTCTAGTATGAGGACATCATATATCAATAGATGATTTCTCATATGATCATTAGTATTATGTGTGTTAATCTCAATACTTTTATTAGTGAGTTCATAGACACTGGTCTCTTCATTAACTTTACATTCTCATAGTTGAGTACGTTTTGGTAACATTTACTTTGGTTCATTTGGGATTTCACTCATCTTCCATAAGCCTCATATAATGTTCTCACCATATTCATTAACATTAGCACATTTGGTATTCATAGTAACTCACGCCATTTTACGTAAATGTTCATTTAATCATCTGTGGATGCACTTCGCCATTTAGTGTGCTTCACACTCTTACTTAAACCTTTTAGGGTTTCATCATTTCATTGTTTATTTTGTAATTTATTTGATCATTCCATCTATTTATTGTTCATTTCATAATTTCATTGTTCATTTTATCATTTCATTGTTCATTTTATCATTTCATTGTTCATTTCATTATGTGCAAATGCACTTGGCCATTTAGTGTGTTTTACCCTCCTAGTTAACTCTTCTAGGGTTACCTGATTTCATTACATACATCTTAGATTCCCTTATTTTTTAACGTATGCTAGACTTATGGGTCTATACATACAAGCCAAGAGGCTTCATTAATCGTTCGTTTAAGTAATTCAAATCTTCCTAAGATTATGAAGTACAAGACTTATGCATCTTATATGTATGCCAAGATCTCGATTTTGATCTACGTAGGCAACATTATTCTTGAATATTTAATTCATGTATGACTTATGTATCAATGCCGAATTTGGGCAAGGGAACCCAATTTAAAATCACTTGGACAACACTTCACATTTTTTTTAATTTTAATTCCAGTCCACGTTACATTGGGACCCTAAGTCGAGCCCTAACATCACCATTTCCTTTTTAGTTCTATCCTTTGAAAATTCTCTTTCTTGGCCGAGATGTTATGGGATCAAACCTCCATAACTTCTATTATTTTTTTAAATGAATTTCTCCTTGTCAATTTTGAGTTTACTATGAGGTTCTGGGATCAAACCCCCACAACCTCTCTTTATTTTTCTTTTAGCCTTCTCCATAAACATACCTAAGAGATTGTGGGTTCGATTTCCACATGCCTCCCCCTTTATTTTTCTTTTATTGTCCTCCTTTAAATCTTTCAAAGAGGTCATGGGTTCGATTCCCACAAGCCTCCCCCTTTTTTTCTCTTATTCACCTCCTTAATCTGCCTAAGAGGTCGTGGGTTCGATTCCTACACGCCTCCCCCTTTAGTTTTCTTTTATTCTCTAGCTTAATCTGCCTAAAAGGTCGTGGGTTCAATTCCCACATGCCTCCCCCTTTATATATTCTTTATTCTCCTCCTTAAATCTGATTGATAGGTGGTGGGTTCGAACACCACTCCTCTCATTTCTGATTTTTTTCTTTTAAGTTACATTCTTAAGCCAATTCCATGGTTTGAATCCCCTTCACCACATTACTTTTAACTTCTTTATTTTGATTGTTTTTAACATGGCAAGGTCACAGGTTCAATCCTCAATGACCTCACTTGTTTTGATTCATTTTTTTGAACATTTTGAACCCTCTGTGCTGACTAAAATTGAACACTACAAGCTGGAAATTTTCTTTTAATTTTTCAGCATCCTTTCATCAAATTACACATTAGTTCTTAGAGGAATTTCGTAGTACATTTAAAACGTTTTAGGTCCATTTTCATGTATTATTTTAGACAAGAGATTATCCCTCAATTCAGCCAAATTAAACTCATATGAACATCACATTAAGAGCAACATGTGTACATGAAATATAAAGAACAATTATTCCATTTCAAGTCCTAAACCATGAACAATAGCCACGAAAACAGACACATATACACGTAGTTACATTTTTTGGTACATCAACATAAGTCATATAATTCCAAGCATACATATAAACACATAATCATAACAACAACATATTTCATCCTTAGATTTCTACCATCAAATATGACCAACCTATGATTCAATGGAACTAGTGATAAGGACATGCTAAGGGAACAATCCTAGTTTCTGGAATAGATTCGTCTGAGGCGTAGGGGGTCTCATGGGAAAAGGATCAAGAAGGAAGAGAAATCATACCTTTTTGACGTTCAAAACTCGTCTTTCTGCTCAATGAACCCCCTAAACACACATCGAAATCCTAAAGCTTCAACACCAATTTGACGATAAAACCCTCTCTTCGCCTAACGTGTTCGATCAGTCGTTTTCTTATAATTTTCATTGTGATTTCTTGAAGTGTGAAGAACATTGGTTTACCTAATGTTTTTGTACGTTATTTGGAAGATAAAAACGTGAGTGAGAGTGATAGAGACGTGAGAGAGAGAGATAGATAAGCGTGGAAGAGAAGACTTTTCTTAGTCTTAGGAGTCTAGTTTAGGACATAGTCAAATAAGGTTTATTTAATTATTAAAAATCTGATTTCTTTTTATTTTAAATTAGATAAAAAATAATAAATATAAATTAATTACATTAATTTACCGACTTAAATTAAAAACAGTTTAATTCATTGCTTCCACCTATGTTCAAACCAGGGTGAAGCAAGACTTCACTTCAAGAGCCCAATTTCGGCCATCTCCCCCAAAAACGACCGTCCACCTTATTAATTAACTAATTTAGTATATATTAAGGGTAAATACGATACTAACTTTAGCCTAGGAAAATACCATTTTACCCCTAGACCATGAAAACAAAAGATTTTCCCTTTTTATGTCTGGTAAAGACTCATTGTAGTTAATATTCGTATTCGAGAGTCCAACATAGTTGGACCAAAACTTTGCTAGATCAATTAAATCCCCAATTTAGTTTTCTTGGATGTAGTAAGGGTTCTGAGATGTGTAACTACACGCATCAATCTGTGTGAACCCGGTCTAATTGTTGGCATTCTAGACACATTAAGCATTACTTTGCATATCCATTTTTAGGGTTCTTACATTATCTCCCCTTATGAACATTCGTTCCCGAATGACACTACTCTTTACTAACAATAAGTAAGTTATCTATAAAATGTATATATGCAGACATAGGTAATTCAATACTACCGATTGATGAATATCTGACTCACATATTAACTTGATGGTGCATATCCTTTAAACCTACTAGTAGCTTCGCATTAATAGACTAATGAACTCTTTACTAAACTAGTTTCATCAAAACATACAACATAAGTGCACATATAAGTCATGAAAATCAGCAACTAACATGATGACTCAAACATATTAACCTGATACTAGCGCATAAACACCATTCACAGTCAAATACACGAAAGACTAATTAAGGCTATGCACTCGAGACTTCAATTAGACCATTAGACTGAACTCTCTCCTTCCCTTGTTCTTTACTTCTCTTATTCGTACAATCCTTCACCATGTGACCCGGTTTTCCACAAATGTAACAAGCGTTAGATTCAATCATACATTCCCCCCATGTAGAATGCCACACTTCCTACAAAGTGGCTTCTCCTGTGATGTAAAGTGTTACGAACCTTAGGGTAATCCCTGACTGACATAAAGCCCTGGTTAAGGTTGATGAATTCCTCAAACCTAGCTTCCTTCATTTATCTGGGATATAACAACTCTAGAAAAGCCATCATGAAAATATCCCAAGTAATAGTGCACCCTCCTAACGATCTACTATCTTGCCACACCTTATACTAGGATTGCAATACATGCTTTAACTTGTAAGATGCCAACTCAGACTTCTCCACATCAATCAAACCCAATAGACTAAGCTTATAAAGTAGTATCTTGGTCAATGTGTACCAAAGATTTCCTTGCTTGTCAATCTATCGACCCAGCTGACTTAACAGGCGTCTCTATTCAAGTAGTTGGAGGCTGGGGAGAAACTTGAATTACCCAGTACCTGCTCGTCCGATCTCCCCACCTTCTTTTCTTATTGTATTCATCTTTTTGAAACTTCAAGAGTTGATGTTAGATACTCTCTTAAGACCAAGAAATCCTACATTAGATAAAGCACAATAAGGTTAGTCAAAGGGAAATTTTCTTACGCATCATGCAGTCTCTAATCTAGGATAGTGGTGCACTTCATTACCATGTCTTAGAAGCTACCCAATGTGGTTGATTTAAACTTATTAGCCTCGGAATTTAATCAAGCGTTGTGGTACAAACTTTGTCACGAAAATAATCTAGACACTAAACGAGACCAGCGTCGTTGACCTCTCAGAGGTGGCAGAAAAGCATACATACATCATTCTTTCTTCATCTAGGTTAAATTTAGCAGAAAATTTGAAACTTTTTGTTGGTTACATGCTTACTTAAAGTTCTACAACTTAAGTAATTGCTCACCATCAACCATCTAACATTAGGAATATCAAATGAAAGTAACACTTTATCATAACGATAAATATGTACTTGCCAAAGTGGAACCAATACAATATTTGAACAAAAAAGGGAAAGAAACGCTGGTGGAATATACTCCACTAGCTAAATCCTACAACTAAGCTAGAATGTAAATGGGCAAGCATAATTGAAAGCATGAGGGCCTACCAAGTCCGGATGAATGCTTGACGTCCGAATAACTGTAACGTTGATCTTGTATCTCTAGCGTCCACTTGTGCCTGCACTTGTATAGGGTTCGTATACACTTGTACTAAGTATGGGTACATTAAAGCACACACCAAGGACATGCATGATTAAGAATAGGACTTTCCTAGCAACATGATTATACCAGGTAAAGTCAGTGGACTTGCCAAATTAACATTAGGAAAGTGAGTGACTTCCCAAATTTGTATTAGGAATGTTCATGAGCTTTCCTAATTTTTATTAGGAGAGTTATGCCATGAGAGTAGCATGCATCATCATACTTAACATTTTGTACAGAAAACACAACAGCGTACACATAACATATATCATAATTCCAATAAAATATAACGTTGTTCATATCATTCATTCGTATGCCATGAAACATTTGAATCATTGACTCGACATTAAGACTTCCCAAAAATGAGGGCTCAACTAATGGGACCTCAAATAGGGAGTCTGCTTTAGCATACACAGAGCCTTCTTCATTCATTCTTATGTACTTTATTTTCATTTCATTCATGGTCCAGTGTAAACACCAATTATACCTATGATGTAGTTTAAGAATTTCATCGGGTTCATTGTTCATTGACTAAGACTGACCTAATGTCATTACTTGAATCTAACACACCTTTTAATTATCCTATCCTAACACCTTTGGTATCATTTGTTTCATTATGTGCATCATTTGAGGCTGGCCTCACTCATTCATTGGGAACTTTAACTTTATCTGACATAGATCTTGTGAGCATCATGAAATCTAGTGTCATGAAACCCCAAAACAAAAAGAGGTGGAATCATCGGCAAAAGTTATCCAAAATATGTTAGCGTACATCGGAATTAAACATCGCCAGATCCCTATATTGGCACTGTAGTTTTGAAGACTACGATACCTAAGGAAACCCATACCCGGCATGCCGGATAGTCTCATCTAATGAGATTTACGTGAACCTCCGCCCTTCCCAAAAGAAGGCATCAACTCTCATAGCTAGTTTATTACTGCTCATTATAAATTTCCATTACATTAACCTCATATGTCATGGAAGCTGGCCTCTAGTATGAGGAAATCATACCTCAATAGAAGATTTCTAATCTTATCATTAATATTAAGTGTTTTAATCTCATTACTTATAATAGAGTGTTCATACAGACTGGTCTCTTCATTAACTTTACACTTTCATAGTTGATTACATTTTGGTAACATTTACTTAGGCTCATTTTAGATTTCTCTCATATTTTACATTAACCTCATATTATGTTGTAACCACATTCATTAACAATAGAACATTTGCTCTTTATAATTACTAAATCCATTTTACGTTGATGTTCATTTCATAATATGCCAATGCACTTGACCATTTAGTGTGTTACGACTCTAACTTAACCCTTTTAGGGTTTCATCATTTCATTCTTCATTTCATAATTTCATTCTTCATTTTATCGTTTCATCGTACATTTCATCATTTCATTGTCCATTTCATTAAGTGCCAATGCACTTGACAATTTAGTGTGTTTTACCCTCTTAATTAACCCTTCTAGGTTTACATCATTTCATTACATACATCTTAGGTTCACTTTTTTTTAAACGTATGCTAGACTTATGGTTCTATACATACAAGCCATGAGGCTTCATTCACATTCGTTTAAGTGATTCATATCTTCCTAATATTATATCGTACAAGACTTATGCATCTTGTATGTATGTCAAGATCTTGATTTTGATCTAAGTAGGCAGCATTATTCTTGAATATTTAATTCACGTATGACTTATGTATCAATAAGTAATTTGATGAAGGGAACGCGGTTTAAAATTCGTTGGACAACACTTTACATTTTTCTTTTTAATTATTTCCAACTGACATTGGGAACCTAGATCTAGACCCAATATCACCATTTCCTTTTTAGATCTATCCTTTTAAAATTCTCTTTCTTGGTTGAGGGGCTTTGGAATCAAACACCCACAACCGCTTTTATTTTTTTTATCAATTTCTCCTTGTCTATTTCGAGTTGACTATCATGTTGTTGGATCAAACCCCCACAGCCTCTCATTATTTTTCTTTTATTCTCCTCTTTAAATATACCACATAGGTCGTGGGTTCGATTTCCACACGCCTCCCCATTTTTTTCTTTTATTCTCCTACTTAAAATTTGCCTAAGAGGTCTTGGGTTAGATTCCCACAAGCCTCCCCCTATATTTTATTTTATTCGCCTTCTTAATCTGCCTAATACGTCGTGGGTTTGATTCACACACGCCTCCCCCCTTTAGTTTTCTTTTATTCTCCTTGTAATCTGCCTAAAGGTCGTGGGTTTGATTCCAACACGCCTCTCCCTTTATTTTTCTTTTATTCTCCTAGAGAAATCTGATTGAGTGGTGGCAGGTTTGAATTTCACTCCTCTCATTTCTTATTTTTTTAATTTTAATTTACATTTTCCAGTAAATATTAAGGTTCGAATCCCCTTTACCATATTTCTTTTTTACTTCTTAATTTTCATTATTTTTAACATGGTGAGGTCAGGGGTCAATCCTCTATGACCTCACTTGTTTTAATGCATTTTTTGTACATTTTAAACCCTTTTTGGCTGACCAAAATTCATCACTAGAAGCTAGTAATTATCTTTTAATTTTTCAGCATCCTTTCATTAAGTTACACCTTAGTTCTTAGGGGAATTTCATAGTGCATTTAGAACATTTTAGGTGCGGTTTCATGGATTCTTTTAGACCAGAGATTATCCCTAAAATAATCCACATTCAACTCTTATGAACATCACATTTATATCAACATGTGTACATGAAATATTGATAACTCTCATGCCATTTCAAGTCCTAAACCATGAACAATAGCAACGGTAACACACACATATACACGTAGTTATATTTTCGGAAACATGAACATAAGTCACATAATTTCAAACATACATATAAACATATAATCATCACGAATACACGTTTCATCCCTAGTTTTGTACCATCAAACATAACCAACCTATGATTCAATGGGAGCTAGTGACAAGGACATGCAACAGGGAACAATCCTAGTTTTTGGATTATATTCGTCTGAACCTTAAGGGTTCTCTTCGAAAAGGGACCAAGAAGGAAGAGAACCCATACCTTTTTTAAGTTCAAACCTCTACTTTCTTCAAAAATAACCACTCAAAAGACACGTTAAATTAAGGAGCTGCAAAACCAACTTGGCGGAAAAACCCTATCTTTGCCTAAGGTGTTTGATTAGTTGTTTGTTTATAATTTTCGTTGTGAGTTCAAGTGTGAAGAACTTTTTTTTTTATCTATTTTTGTATGGTATATGGCAGAGAAAAATGTGAGTGAGAGTGATAGAGACGTGAGATAGAGATATGAGCATGGAAGAGAAGAGTTTTCTTAGGCTTAGCTGTCTAGTTTATGACTTAGTCAAATAAGGTTTTATTTCATTTATTAAAAAGTTTTATTTCCTTTTATTTTAAATCAGCTCATAAAAAATAAATATATAAATTAATTACATTAATTCACCAACTTAAATTTGAAACAATATAATTCATTGCTTCCATCTAGGTGCTAACCCGAGTGGAGCAAGACTTCACTTGAACAGACTAATATCAGCCCTCTCTCCCAAAAATGCACCTCAACCTTATTATTTAATTAAAAAATTATATATATATATATATATATATATAGGGTAATTATGATACTACCCTTATCCTAGAAAAAGAACATTTTACCCCTTAACTCTCCAAACCTATGATTTTCCCCTTTTAAGTATGGTAAAGACTCCTTCGACTTAATCTTCGTATTTAAGAGCTGTACATAGTTGGAAACAACCTTTCCTAGCTAAAATAACTCCCCAAGTAAGTTGGCTTGGATGTAGAAAGGGTTCTGAGGTCTGGTTTTATGCGCATAAATCTGTGTGAACCGGATCGAATCATTGGGATTTTTAGGGTTGTTACAGGTATAAGTTTCATGTTCACCATATTCTATATATGTCTTATTTGACACAATGTTGTGGATGTTATGAAAATTCTAAATTTTCATCAAAAAGTATTTTTGACAATATTCATGTTTTCTCATGTTGACTGTGCATGTTGATATACTAGTTGTGCATTTAATTTCATGAGATAAGTTAAGAATCATGTTTGAAGTCACTTATAATATGTGTTGTTTTAAACTAGTAATGTAAAAGTTGAGTTTCCATGAAATGAAAATGATCAGTCTGTTGAAAACTATGTTACTTGTATGGTTTGGAAAGCATGATTCTAGGCAAACTTTTGTAAAGTGAAGGCATGTTTATTGATTGTCCTTGTATGTGCCTACAAATTCTAAGACTTTTCCGAAATTGATGCAAGTTTATGAGATCTAATGTTATGGTTTAGATTTAAATTTTGTGAAATGTCTTCCTATTGTTGTTAATCGCTTGGTGTGAATTTCCAGTTTGACCTAATTAGGAAGAAAATTGTGAGCGTGCTTTTGGTTAAAAGTTGAGTAATTCTCATTATATAGTAAATTGACCTTCGTGCATTCCTTTGCTTTTAACTCAATAGACATCTAAGTGTGTTGAGGAAAAGGACATTCCTACATCGACATAACTAAGCATGGTATGATTGAGTACGATCCTGATAGCACTAGGTCTAACAAATAAAGATCCTTGTTGATTCAATTGACTCAAGTCTATATCCATTGAAGTGTGAGTGTAAAATTAATCTCTTGAGTGTTGTTGGAATCTTCCTATGTGTAAACTTACATGATGATCTCTTACTAAAATGAAGTGTAATAACCATAGATGATTAGGAGAAAGATGTTCCTTCTACGAATATAATAAGAGCCTGTGTTTGATGAATATAAGAGTAGGTGAATAAATTTTTTTCTTGCCTGTGTTGCATTGAGTGATAAAAGGTTTGAAGTTGTGTTCCTTGTAAGTTTTATGGATTGATTTCTATGTGATGAAGTTTTGAAAGTTGTAAACTGCTCTATGATTCATTGGAGTCCTTGTTGTGATTAAATTCTATGTGTCATTCGAGAATTAATGTTCCCAAGTGAAAGATATTGTAAGACCCCCAAAATAATTTAGGTTGTTAAGAGACTCAAATTTGCCTATAATCTTGTTTACTTTTTAATAAAGTGTGTCAAATTATGTGTTAGTTATTTGATGTCATTTGGAAGTCAAACGTCGAGGGACGACCAAGGCGTTCAATGACTAGTCAGTAAGAGACCTTAAATGTTTTAATGTTCTTATATTTGTGTCATTGTCTTATGAACTCCGTATATGACTAATAATGATGTTTATAGGCGGTACATTGTGTTTAATGAAGTTTAGAGGTCAAAAATCCAAGACCTTTGTGAGTTACCCCTTGATACGTGCATGTGTGTGTCTTGAGTGTGTCCAGCTTGTTTGGACGTGTTGCGAGTATTTGATTTCAGTGAAACTGATGTGGAAGGTCGTTGAATTGTAAATGTTCATAATAACATTCGAAACTTCTGTGTAATACTCCCCAAGGGCCCCATAAGAGACCCTCAAGGAGGACCCAAAGGCTGTCGAGACAATGCCTTAACATTGTCAATCGACGGGCTAAAATGATGCCTGCTCCTTCAATCCGCGCCCCGTCGATGGGAGGCGTTGCTCAAAAATTATATTTTTAAGATTATCCTCCCTATAAGCAATTGTATTCGCAAACGACAGAACAACACTATAGCTCATCGACAAAATGATGCCCCATCGACTGTGCCATCAATGCAACCTGCATATTCTCTCCTTGCATGCTGCTTCACTCAGAATTCACCCCACTTGCTCACCTGACCCTATTTGGTTTATTCGGTTTATTTTGGGTCTATTTATGTGATAAAAAAATGTGACAACCCCATTCCAAATTCAATTCAAAATATTAGACTTCCCTCAAAAACCAAATTCTCTCTAGAACCTCAATTGAAGGTGAAGCTCAAGAACATTTTGAAGCTTTAATTTCCATGGTTTCTTCATTAAACTTTAGACTTTTTCTTATACATTGAGGTATAGTGATACTTCATCTCTAGTTTGTATTCCATCTAGAGAGTTCCCTTCCACGTTTTTCACTGCAAGTTCATGATGAAAATCCTTCTTCTTCAATATAGCCATGGGATTTTACTCAAAAAATATTTTAATGCTTCCTCAATATTAATTAATGTTAATATGTTAATTGTAACGTAAATTTAAATCCAATTGCATTATGAATCCATGCTCCCCTAAACTCACGTTTTATCCTATGTGTGGGCTTTGAGATCTTGAATTTATGTTGATTGAATTATGATTCTAAAATGTTAATATGCTTATATCTACTGCCTAATATGTGTATTGACGATGAATTGTTGATGAATCATCCATGAGGATGAAGGTTTGAAGGTTTTAATAAGATTAGTCTATAATATAGAATCTCGTGATCTTGATGTTAGGAGGATTATAACGTATTCAAATATGTTAAATTGATAGTTACTACTTCCTACCATGTATATAGATTATGAATTATATGTAATGGATCTAATGTGGATAAAGGCGGTGTGATTAGGTAGTAATGACTTATGTTCTCCTATCTTTTATGGATTGCTAATATAGTTTGATGTATCTCGAATCTATGGTAATTGATTCATGATTTCATATATGGTTATTTTACTTGTAGCTACTTCCTTATATTGATATTATTGATGAATTATGTGTATAAACCATGGATAATCAAAGCAAGGGATTTTTGGTAAGGTTGATCTACATTACTCTAATTATAGTGTATTGGTAATGTAGTGTATTTGTTAGTAGCATGATCTTGTAGTGGCTTATGTATGATTTCTCCTAAGTGAAATTATATACATCTACTTCCCTATACATGAATTGTTGATGAAAATGGTGTATTTATCAATGATTATCAAAGGTTGATGAATTGGTAACAACGACTCTACCTCTACTCCTCTATATCTCAATGTTAATAGATGAATCCTTGTATGACAATGTGTAGTATGGTTCACTTATGCTGGAGATTTTTCTTTATTTTCATTATATACGTGATGTGAAAATAGACTTTGAGGCAATTTTTTTTGAATATGTGATGGTGTTGATCACCAAATGTGAAGTCCTCATGTCTAGTCTCTCCTATTCTAGTTATGATTTAGGTTGTATTGCTAATGTTATGAGCATGTGAATGACTATGTTAGGGATAGGTTAGGTGCTGCCATTGATTACTTTTTATGGTTGATGTCCCCTACCTATGTACCCCTATATGAATATGTGAATAGATAACGTTATGAGTGTTAAGTGTAATACGAATGCTAAATTATGTTTTGTGGTCTATTCTTGAAGGTGTATTGTGGTCCTAAGAGGGTGGCTAATTCAATATTATGTTGATAGTCATTATGTGTTAATGTTTACCAATGTACACACATTTACACATTATGCATGTTTACAAGTAGTATAGGCTTATGGTGTCTAAATGAAAGATATTGTCATATGCACTTGTGTCTATTACTATGCATGTAAAGTATATTTATCAATGAAGTATGTGATGTACCATTTACTAGGATGACTTGATAGGTGTACTAGTATGGTCAATGGTATGGGAACTTGTCTATGAATGACACATGTATATAGTTCCTAGGTCTAGTCTTCTGTACACATGATTATGAATGAATAGTTATTTTATGAATGTGCATAATGACTTAATATGTTTATATAGAAGGATTTCACTTATATACCCTTATACATTGATGTATGAACATATGTAACATTAATTTGTTTTGTGAATGTTGTTCTCACATATAAGTATACACACATGGTTGATAATGAAGTCAGTGGAGGGTTCTTGAAAGGTGTTCTCAAGTGTACCCTAAACTAGATAGGTTCTTCACTTTTCTATGCTTTTGTGAAAGGGTTTCTCACATGATTTAGGTTGATGAACGCTCATATATGTCCTGTGAGCTAATCATATGAGGAGTTCAATCTCCTAATACCTATGTTTTGATAAAGTAACGTCAATAAAGTGTATTGAATAAAGGGAACATCGCTTAGCACTGAGTGAACTTGACAGTGAGAGGTGTTGGCTTACCTTGGAGGAAGATTCAACATTGGTTTCTCATAAGGTGTTGACTACCCTTAGAGGAAAATTCACCTACGATTCCACATGAGTTGTTGACTTCCCGTTGAACAAGATTAACCCATGATTTATCATGAGATGAGGACTTAAATGCGCATTAGCATGGAGTGTCACACCCGGTTCCTAGACCCTAGATGAGACCGACGTCGTTAACCTCTCAGAGTTCGAAGACACGCCTCTTATTAGCTTTCATCACAATCATATAGTTAAATTTAGCAGAGAATTTAAAACTTTTAAACTTTACTGAAGTGTTATTAGACTTCATATAATACTTCCAAAAGAGTGACATACTAACAGCTCAAAATAAACTACCATCTATTAACAGATTGAACAATTGAAATGAAGAATTCATAATATCATTTATAGTTTCCAAACTGGAATTAATACAAAAGCTTGAAAAAATGTTGAAAGGAAACACTAAAGATAACATCTACTAGCTATTTCTAATCTACTAAAACTAGAAAATAAAGCGTAGACATCCTTGAACTCAAGAGGACCTACCAAAGTCTGGAGGTACTAGTCTGAACAACTTCAACTAATCCTAAATTTTCTTCAAGGACATGCACCTATAAAAATAGTTATTGTATATGGGTTAGTACAGACTTGTACTAAGTATGAGTTTATGCACATAAACACATAAGGACTAGGCATGATCAAGTAAAGCTCTTCCTATAACAACATGTCATTCTTGGAAATTGAAGTCGCTTCACTTTACTAATTTGTTATTTATGAATCATGCAATGAATATTACATATTTTCATGCAATTAAAGCACTCAACTCTTTTCCTATATGACCATAAGACCTTGGAATCATGAACATAATTTTACAATAACTCAAGCAAAATTTAATATTTTTGCTCCCCTTAGGATGAGAGCTCCCTCTTGCAGACTTTAGTTTATTTTTCAGTGTTTTATTCTTTTTATTGTGTAGTTCAATGATATCCTTTTATCCTATATTTTAATTATGTGTTCAATAATTAAATGTAGTCACATTGCTACAATGAATCAAGTAAGAAATACAAAAGTTTAAGGAATTAAGTTGACTACCCTACTCACAAGTTATTCTTTCAATTCTTGTTTAGTTGGGCATGCAGTCTTTATAAACCAATCTTTATTGGCTATGCCCATTATTTTGTCATTTGCCTAATATGAAGATGTTGGGGCATATATTCATACTCCAGTTGATGAGTCATTATGTTTTGTTCCCTTTATTGGCATTGGCCAATAAGTGTTAAAATTTCATTCTTATCAAACACTGATGATTTATTATACTTATGCTTTCGCTTACTTACTTCACTTTGAACTTACATTTCTTGTTATTTGATCTCATGTTCACATTAAAAATGCTAGGGTTACTAAGGATGTTCTTTTAAGACTTCCATTGGGATATTTCTGTGCAATGACTAAGAATGACTTACATCATTTCTTAATGTAACCTCACCCTTCGATCATCCTATCCGAACACCCCTCATCTTCCTAATTCTTTCTTTCTTTCTTTCGTACTTTCTTAGAGAAATCATTGGCATTTAACCGATATATATCATGTTATCTAACATTAAATCTAGTGTCTTCCCCCGACTAAAAAGAGGTGGTTCACCAACCAAAGTGAAACCAAATACTTCCTCGCTTTCTTAGGTGGATCCACTATCTAGGAACCTATGCTAGCGATGTAGTTCGAGAACTAGGTTAATTAAAAAACCCTTATCCACCTTGGTGGTAGTCTCATGTAATGAGTCTTACATGTTATTGCATAAGCTAATTACTAGTCTATCGGTGCTTAGCTCAATTTATTATGCTTACAACTTTTAGAGTTGACTCATACACTGTGAAAGGTTTTTTATAGTATAAGGTATAATTATCTCAATAGATGACTTGTAATCCCTTTCTATACTTTATGAATGTGTAAATCTTACATTATAATTAAGGTGTGAATGAGACCTGTCTCTCGATTTCTAACACCCTCTTATGTGAGTCTCTTAAATATAATTGTTTAGCTGCAAGTGAGACTTGTCTCATATCCTTTAACACCCCATTCTAGGTCAATTTCATAACTCATAAGCTTTTAGTTCTTTCATTGCTCACCTGATCTTGTTTAATGTTATTTGGTAGTCTTGTATTCTTTATGAAAGTTATAAGGACTTATGCAATGTGCTATTATGTTCACAAGTTCATTTAAAAGGGTATGTTGGGAGTTGTCCTAATCATTGGATTAACTTAGGATATGAGTTCATTGTTTTACATCTGGCCAAGTCAATCTTTAAAATGTATTTTACCTTACAAGAAATATCATAATATACATTTTCCATTGTCACGATTGGAGTCAAGACCCCAGACGAGATTGGCGTCGTTTAAGTCTCAAAGGTCACAAACAACCTACTTACGTATTCATACTTCATCTAGGTTAATTTTAGCAGAAAATTTGAAACTTTTTGTTTCTTATCATGCATAAAGCTCATTGAACTTACATTCATGATTTTCACAACCCACCATCTAATATTAAAATTATCAAATGAAAGAAATAGTTCAATACTGCATTAAATGTATCCTTGCAAAAATGTCACAATACAATGTCTAAACAAAAATGGAAAGAAACACTAGTGGAACATGCTCCACTAGCTGTATCGTATATTTAATCTCTATAATAACGGTACACATCTTCGAATGCATGAGGTCCTGCATAGTCCGGATGAAAGCTCCACATCCTAATAACTCCAAAGTCAACTTGTAACCTCTAGCATCCACCTGTGCCTGCACCTAAAATTGTAGAATTGTATGGGGTTAGTACACACTTGTAATAAGTATTGGTATATGCAAGAACACACCAAGGACATGCATGAGTAAGAATATCTCTTTCCTAACGACATGATTATGGAAAGTCAAGTCAGTGGACTTGCCAAATTGGGATCAGGAAAGTTAGTGAGCTTTCTAAATTTGAATTAGGAAAGTGAGTGAGCATTCCAAATTTGAATTAGGCAAATCATTCCATGAGAGTAACATGCATCATCATAATTTTCATATTGCTTAAAACACATAACATATAGCATATAACATATTGCATATAACACATAACATATTTCATAAAGCACATTGCATTTTTCACATCATTCGTTCATATACCATGAGACGTTTGAATCATGGACTTGACATCAAAACTTCCCAAAAATGAGGGATCAACATATGGGACCTCAATTAGGGAGCCTCCTTTAGCAACCACAGAGTCTGCTTCATTCATACATAGGTACTTCATTTTCATTCATTCATATACTAGTGCAACAACCAAGCATACCTAGATGTAGTTTAAGACTCTCATTGTGTTCGTTGTGCATTGACCATAAATAACCTAGTGTCATTAAATAAAACTATCTCACGTCTTTATTATCCTATCCTAACACATTTGGTATCATTCATTTCTTTATGTGTTTTCTTTAGGCTGGCCTCAATCTTCCTTTGAGAACTTTAACCTTAGCCGATATAGATCATGTGAGCATCATGAAATCCACTGTATTCCGCACACTTAAAAGAGGTGGAATCACCGGCTAAAGATTCCCAAATAGGCTAGCGTATAAAGGGAGTCAGACCCTGCTAGATCCCTATATTTGGAGTATAGTTTCAAAGATTAGGACATATAAGGAGATTCATACCCAACATATGTTGGAAATCTCATCTCATGAGAGTTACGTGAACCTCCTCCCTTCCCAAATGAAGGCATTACCGCTCATAGCTAGCCTATCGGTGCTCAGTATAATGTTCCATTTCATTCAACTCATACATCATGGAAGCCGGCTTCTAGCATGAGGACATCATATCTCATTAGATCATTTCTCATATCATCATTAGTATTAAGTATGCATTAACTTCAATACTTTCGTTAGAGTGTTCATCGAGACTTGTCTCTTCATTAACTTTACACTTTCATAGGTGAGCATGTTTTTGAAACATTTACTCAAGCTCATTTGAGATTTCTCTTATCATTTACATTAGCCTCATATAATTTTGTCACCACACACATTAACATTAGCACATTTTATCCTCATAATAACTGACCCCATTTTATGTGAATGTTCATTTCATCATATGCCAATGCACATTGCCATTTAATGTTCTTCACAGTCTTACTTCACCCTTCTAGGGTTTTATCATTGCATTATTCATTTCATCATTTCTTTGTCCATTTCATATTTTATTTCATTATGTGCCAATACACTTTGTCATCTAGTGTGTTTTACCCTCTTACTTAACCCTTCTAGAGTTACATCATTTCATTACACATATATCTTAGGTTCACTATCACATAATACTCTTATCATATTGTAACCTTTTTTATTAACTTTTACACAATTTCTTTTCATAATTACTCACCCCTTCACGTGAATGTTCATTTCATCATATGCCAATGCACTTGGCCAAGATATTTATTTCGATCTTTAAAAGTAGCATTCATTAAATATTTACTTATGTATGACTTATGTGTCAATATGTATTTGGGCAAGGGAACTTGATTTCGAATCCCTTGGACAACACTTAAAACTTATTTTAAACTTGATAATTGCATTTCTTTCTCAGATTTGGGGACCCTAGTTCGATCCCCATCGATCCATAATATTTTCTCTCTATTTCTCCTCTCCTTTTTCGTTTAAGTCAAGGAGGATGTGGGTTCAATCCCCACATGCTCTCTTTTTTATTGTTTTAATTTATCATTTAACTTTCTTACCTATCCATGAGGTTGTGGGTTCAATCCCCACTCACCACATTTATTTTTCTCCTTTATTTCCTCCTAATTGTCCCATCTATTAGAGATGTTATGGGTTCAATCCCCACTAACCACATTTATTTTTCCTTTAGTTTTTTGCAAGAAATTTTTATATAATTTTCATTTGGTGAGGTCATGGGTTCAATCCCGAATGACATCAAATTAAAAAAAAATAAAAAAATAATAATTTAAATATTTATTAATTAAATTAATTCACCAATATAAATAATAACGTAAAATCATTGCTCCCACCTAAGTTCGAACCAAGGTGGAGCATGATTTTGATCAATGGTCAATTTTGGATGTTTCTACCCAAAATGCCCCTCCACGATATTAATTAAAGAAATAATTAAATATTTAGGATAAATACGACACTACCCTTATCCTGGAAAAAGACCATTTTACCCCTAGACCATTCAAACATAAGATTTCCCCTTTTTAAGTCCGTTAAAAACTCATCCGAGTAAATCTTCATATTCGGAAGCCCTACATGGCTGGAGCCAACATTTCTTAGCTCAACTATTTTGCCTAATGCCAAAAAGATCATAACATCGTTACAATACACAATCAAGCAATAGAAACAATGAATGGAGAGATACGGAAACATAGACTTAATAGTAGGGAGTCTAACCTCAAGAGCTGAAAAGATGAGGGTAGAGGGACCTAATATCTGCCTCGGCTTTCCACATCGACTCCTCAACAATATAATTCCTCGACAATGCCTTCAGTGTGGCAATTTCCTTTTTCCTAAGCCGCTTGACATGTCTATCTAAGATCTCAATAGGTATCGCCTCGTAAGACAAGTATCCATCGACCCCCAAACCTTCCACATGTATAATCGATGCTGGATCACCAAGGCACTTCTTTAACATAGAGACATAAAAGAATTAATGAACAGAAGCTATCTCCACCAGAAATTCCTACTCATAGGCCACCTCTCCCACACGTTGTACGATCTCATATGGCCCAACATACCTAGAACTCAACGTTCCTTTCATGCCAAACCTCATCACCCCTTCATAGGTGATATCTTCAAATAGACATGGTTTTCACCATCAAACTCTAAGGGACATATTAGGTTGTCTGCAAATGACTTTTACCGAAAGTAAGCAGTAGCAAACCTTTCCCTAATCACTTTGACCTTCTGTAAGGCCTCATTACTGATCTCTTGACCAAAAATGGATGACTCCCCAACCTAGGACTACCCAACTAGACACCTACACCTCCTACCATATATTTCCTGAAACGGTTCCATCCCAATGGTTGAGTGATATCTATTATCATATAAGAACTCTATCAAAGGCAGATGGTCGTCCCAAATACATTTTAAGTCAATCATAGACGCCCTCAGCATGTGCTTTAATGTCTTAATAGTGCGCTCTTCCTGCCAATCAGTAAGACAATAAAAGGCAGTACTAAGCTTTACCTGCATGCCTAAGCTCTTATTGAAGAATATCCAAAAATGTGAAGTGAACTGAGCTCCTCTATCTGAAATTATAGACAAAATTTATTTTATGCCACCTCACAATCTCATAAATGTAGTGTGTTGCATAATCCTCAACTCTGTAAGTAGACTTCACAGGGATAAAGTGGGCAGACTTAGTCATCGGGTCCACGATAACCCATATGGAGTCATGCTGTCTCCTAGTCTTAGCAAGACCAACCACGAAGTCAATATTAATGGCCTCCCATTTACAAGTCGAAACCTTAATAATCTAAGTAAGACCGTCAAGATATAAATGTTTTATCTTAATCTATTAACAATTAGGAAACATGGCCACATATTATGCGATGTCGTTCTTCATGTCATCCCACAAATAGATTTGCTTAAGATAATGATACATCTTGGTGAAACCTTGATGTATGGAATATCTGAAACCGTGGGCCTGTGCAATGAGAGTGATCCGTAAACCATTCATATCTATTACACAGAGCATGTCCTAGTACCTATGTATGTCGTCATCTCCCAAAGCAAAAGAATCATTCATATTAAACAACACTCACTCCTTCAGCACCATCGACATAGGATAAAGATGCCGACCCTCCTTGACTTCAACTAGCAAGGATGATTAAAAAGTAAGACGAACTGAAACACCCCCAATAGTAGAGTCAACCAACTGCACACCCAGTCTTCCAAGTCTGTATATCTTTCACCAATCCTTCTTCTTATCCGAAACATGGTTGTACTTCCCATGGTTATCCAAATCAAAGAATTAGCTACAACAATAGCTTTACCTTGATGGTATTAGACATTCATGTCATAGTCCTTTAATAGCTCCAACTATCTCCGCTGACGTATATTCAAATCTCTCTCTCTGTGAACACGTACCGGAGACTCTTGTGGTCTGTGAACATATCAACATGCACCCCATACAAGTAGTGTCTTTATATTTCTAGTGCAAACACCACATCTTCCAACTACAGGTCATGAGTGGGATAATTCTTCTCATGAACCTTGACCCATTTAGGCGCATAAGCTATCACCTTACCACCTGCATAAGAACACATCCCAAACAAACCCTAGATGCATAACAATACACAGTGTAATTCTCACCAAACTTAGGAAAAGTAAGAAACATGGATGAAGTGAGTCTATCCATGACCTTCTGGAAACTTTTCTAAGAAGCCTATGTCCTTTCAAACTTGGCCTTCATCTTAGTCAAAACTGTCAATGAGGTAGCAATGGAAGAAAAACCCTTCACGAACTTGGGATAATAACTATCCAATCCCAAGAAGCTACGAATATCTTTGGGAGTAAGAGGTTTTGTCCAGTTCTTACCAACTTCACTCGTCCTGGGATCTACCTCCACACTTTTGTCGGATCCAACATGACCAGGGAAGGTTACTCATCTAAGCCACAATTCACACTTGCAGAATTTTGCATACAACTGATGTTGTCTAATAACATGCACGGTTAGTCTCAAATGTTGTTCATTCTCTTCATGTCTTAGAGTAGATGAGAATGTCATCAATGAATACTATGATGAAAGAGCTAAGGTATTCACGAAAGACTCTGTTCATGAGATCCATAAATGCAGCTGGTGCATTAGTGAGACCAAATGACATAACTAAAAACTCATAATGACCATAACGTTTACGAAAGACAGTCTTTGGAACACCTTCCTCCCTAAACCTAAGTTGATGGTACCCTGAACGAGGATCAATCTTTGAGAAGAAACTACACCCTTGGAGTTGGTCGAACAAGTCATCTATTCTTGGATGTGGATATTTATTTTTGACAGTGATATTGTTTAGCTGTGGATAATCGATACACATTCTAAAGCTTCAATCTTTTTTTCCACGAACAACACAGGAGAACCCCAAGGGGATATGCTCTGCTGAATGAAACCCTTCTTAGTGGGATCTTTTAACTGCAACTTCAACTCTTTGACTTCAGCTGGAGCCATACTATAAGAAGGAATTGAAATTTGTTTAGTATAGGTTTCTTAGATGATACCAAAGTCAATATCTCAAGGGGGAGGAACTCAAGGAAAATCATAAGTATATATATCATAGAACTCATTCACTACAAGAACTGAGTCTATTAAAGGAATGTCATGATCTAAATCGTTAACATTCACAAGATGACAAAACAACCCCTTGGACATCATTTTTTGGCATTAAGGTTTTAAATCAATGTATTAGGACGAATTGAGTTGTACCCCTCAAAGACTAGCTCGTTATCATTAGGGAAACAAAATCTCACAACCCTACTATGGAAATCCATACAAGCATAACAACTATGAAGTCATTTCGTGCCAAGAATAACATAAAAATCACGCATTGCTAACTTAACCAAGTCTGCGCACATAGTCTTACCACATATAACTATCGGGCATTCCTTGTATACTCTATCATTTCTTACTTTTTATTCTGAACGCGTACTTAACAATATAAGATCATGCAGAACTTCAGGTAATATCTCAAAACTGAGATCAAGAAAAGGAGTTACAAAGGAAAGCATAGACCCTGGATTGAGTAAAGGATGAACAGAAGTTGAGAATACTTGCAGCATATGTGTGACCACATCAACAAACATCTTCTGATTCTCCCTGCCCTTCAGGGCATAAAATTTATACCTCTTAGAAGGCTCCACTGTTGCTGCATCCGAGGATTAGACCTTGGTTTAGCATTGCCTCAATCCTGACCTCTATTATGTGGGCAATCTCTAACTGATATACCGTGGTTTCACGGTATATTTCACGTTTTTTTCTTAAGTTTAGTATGTTTCCAAAATCCTTTGTGTATTAATTTTTATGTAAGTTTCCCTTTATTAGAAGGAAATCTGCCTAAAGATGAACGCGGACGTTTTTGAGCAAGGAATACTGAAAAGTTACCACCTACGGATCTTGTGACGGTCCGTAGGTGGCACCGTAGTGAAGCTGCTGAAGGAGGATGGGGAAGTGTGACCAAGTGTGGGATTACAAAGTACATGACGAACTTTCTTAGACATGACGGTCCATCCTGCTGGTTCATCGTGATTACAAGAGAAGTAGTCTCAGTACCCAAATTCCAAGAGTTTAAGTGTTATGGAATAGAGACCCTCGCCGGACCGTCGTGCTTAGAATGGTCCGTCATATCTACCGTCGAGGGTAATGAAGAGACCAGCAGAAAAAGTTTGCAATAAATGGGATGACGGAGTCCATGATGGCCCGTCATGAGCACAACGTCCCGCCACGAGGTCTGTTGACCCTGCCTTATTTTGATAGATTTTAAGCAATTAGAGTCCTTCTTTTATTAGGTTTTTGTTTTTTATAAATATTTTTAAAAACCTCATTTTTGGGGTTAGACTCTTTGTTATTAGACAGTTTTATGTTAGATTCTTTGTTAGTAGATTATATTGATTATTACACTTTGGATTGTTAAAGTTTTCTCTGGTGTTTATTGTTGGTGATTTTGTCAATAAATCAAGTAAATTTCTGGATTTTATTCTTTCACATTGAAGTAATTTAATGAATTCATGTATTATATATATGAATATTGTGATTATGACTGTGGGTAACAAAACTCCAACATTAGGGTTCTCAGAACCATGGGTGAATAATAAGATAAAATCTAACTAAAATAACAATTCTAGAATAGTGTCTTGCACGTATTGATAATTCTATCGCTTAAAAGTACTTTTAACGGATAGAAATGTTAGAACTCGCCTTAATGCTACTTGCCGGACCAATGAGGTATATAATAGGAAAAGAATTATCAACATAGATTTAGTTTATACTATTTAATAAGCTAGTAATGATTGGTACGAGTTATTAACTTAGTCAAATATCGAGTACAATGCTTAATATGAGGTAAAGGTAAGGGTTAGTATATCAAAACACACAGCTGGACGAAGGTGTGGAATCAAATTTTCTAGATGCCGGACCAAGGATTTAAAAATATATATCTTATCACTTTGAATGCCAGATTCTAGGAAAGAATTGTTATAGTAAGAATTATCAAATTAGGAACTTCTGGGAAACAAGTAAACACTAGTTACTTTTATTAATTGATAAAACTCCAACATTTGAATCTGTTAGTTGACTTTAGTAATTTAGTAATTAAAAAAAGCACTTTATTGTCTTTGTTTTCTTAGGAAATAATTCACTAAATAATAGTAATTATAGATTGAAGTTAAGTCTAAACTATTTTCATCGTGGGAACGATCCCAACCATATTAGTTGGGTTCTTTACATGATACGATGCTTTACTTCTTATTTGAGAAGAAAGTTTGAGCGTATCACTAACAATGTGTCCACTCTTACAGCAATGGAACCAGGCCTTAGGGCCTGTCTATGCTCTCCACTGTGATCACAGCCACACTTTGCACAGTTCTTTCTTAACGCTGCATCGCACCTCAATTGCCCTTCCAGGGATCGGGTCTATCTCCTCTAGGTGTTGTACTCCTCATAGACGTAGAGTTCCCTGAACTCTGTTGCCCCTTTCTGAACTTAGGCTGCTCACGGATGCCAAAATTGATTCAATAGCCTCTATGGTAGGGACCTGCCTAGCATTGAGTCTTAGGCCTGCTAGCATCACGA
Source organism: Solanum lycopersicum (assembly GCF_036512215.1). Classification (NCBI taxonomy): domain Eukaryota; kingdom Viridiplantae; phylum Streptophyta; class Magnoliopsida; order Solanales; family Solanaceae; genus Solanum; species Solanum lycopersicum. Next base: position 12,132,507 of record NC_090808.1, on the reverse strand, counting down.
ACGCCCCTCCTCTTGCGGCTGTCGTCTACCTGCTGGACATGCACCGTCAACATGGAGAGGTACATGTTATAATGGAGCATCGCAAAACGACACTCCTCTTCCAGATCTTCGTTAGCTCCTTTGAGAAGTCTTCGATGCTTTTAGATACAAGAGAAATAACATAGCTGAATAGCTTAACAAACTTCAGAGAATTTTCCCTGATTGTTATTGATCCCTTCTTAAGGGGTATAGACTCATAAACATTTGCCTCCCTTATCTTCCTGGCAAAAAATCTATCTTGGAAGGCTATTTTAAATAGCTCGCAAGTGACTGGAATTCTGCCCAGCACTTAGCTATCTTGTCACATCATTCACCAAGTGTGTGCAATATCCTTGAGTTCATAGGAAGCCAAGTCTTCTCTCTTGCTTTTTGTGGACCCCACATCCACCAAAGTCTTATGTACCTCATCCACAAACTTGTGGTGATCCTCTCATTCTTAGACATTATGAATATAAGAGGATTCATCCTCGTGAAGTCTTTCAGCCTATCAGCCATACTTCGAACATGTGGGTTCTCCCACTGAACATTCTGTTGGTTGACCTGGTCAGTCATGGCCTGGGATTGCATGGTGATGTCATGTGCCATTTGGTCAAGAGATGCCCTTATTTCAGCATCAGTCAACCCAGCAGAGCTAAACAACATAGCTACTCCTCCAACTTGAGCCTGGGATGGAACCTGATTGTCCCCAGTAGCTGCTCCTCCTCTACTCTGACCAAGCGTTCTCCTATCCTTCAATCCCTGAAAACAACAAGGATTTATGTTAGACACGCACATAACTTCAAGAAAATTATAAATTAGGAAAGGCACGATAAGATCTGAAGAAGCAAAATTTTCCTAAGCATAACGCAGTCTCTAATTCCGAATAGTGATGCACTTCGCAAACATGACTTAGAAACTACTCATTGTGGTTGATGTAAATTTATTATCCTGGGGATTTAACCTAGTGCTCTGATACAAACTTTTCCATGATCGGAGTCTAGACCCAAAACAAGACCGACATCGTTCACCACTAAGATGTCACGGACAATCCTACTTACATCATTGTTACTTCATATAGGTTAATTTTAGTGGTAAATTTGAAACTTTTTGTTTCTTATCATGCATAAAGGTCATTCTACTTACATTAATAATGTTCACAATCAATCATCTAACATTAAGATTATCCACTAGAAGAAATAGTTCAATACATCATTAAATATATACTTGCCAAAATGGCACAATACAATGTCTGAACAACACTAGAAAGAAACATTAGTGGAAAATTCTCCACTAGCTATATCCTACATCTAAGTATATAACAACGATAGACATCCTCGAATGCATGAGGGCCTACCAAGTTCGGTTGAATGCTCCACATCCGAATAACTGCAATTTCAACTTGTAAGATCTAGTGTCCATCTGTGCCTGCACCTAAAATTTTAGAATTGTATGGGGTAAGTACACACTTGTACTAATTATGGGTATCTGCAAGCACACATCAAGGACATGCGTGGGTAAGAATAACTTTTTCCTATCGACGTGATTATGGAAAGTCAAGTCAGTGGACCTTCCAAATTAGCATTAGGAATGTTAGTGAGCTTTCTAAATTTGGATTGGGAAAGTCAGTGACCTTTCCAAATTTTGATTAGGAAAGTCATAGAATGAGAGTAATATGCATCATCATACATATGATATTGCACACAACACATAACATATAGCACATAACATAGTGCATACAACACATAACAAATACATACAACATTTTTCACATCATTCGTTCATATGCCATGAGACCTTGGAATCATGGATTTGACATCAATACTTCGAGAAAATGAGGGCTCAACATATGGGACTTCAACTAGGGATCCTCCTTTAGCAACCAAAGAGTCTACTTCATTCATTCATACATACTTCATTTTCATTCATTCATATACTAGTGCATCCACCTATCATACCTAGGATGTGTTTAAGACTCTCATCGGGTTCACTATGAAATGACCAAGCATAACCTAGTGTCATTACTCAAGTCTAGCACACCTCTTGAGTTTTCCTATACTAACACCTTTGGTATCGTTCATATCATTTTGTGTATTCATTGAGGCTGGCCTCATTTTTTCTTTTGGAACTTTAACCACAACCGACAAAGATAATTTGAGCATCATGAAATTAAACATCTTCCCCACACAAAAAATAGGTGGAATCACCGGCTAAACTGACCCGAACATGGTAGTGTATATATGTAGTCGAACCATGCTAGATCCCTATATTAAAAATATATGTTCAAAGACTAGAACATATATCAAGAAACATACCCGGCATGACGAACAGTATCATATATGAGATTTATGTGAACCTCCATTCTTCCCGAAGGAGGCATCACCACTCATAGCTAGCCTATCGGTGCTGAGTATAAATTTCAATTACATTCAACTCATATATCATGGATTCAGGATTGTAGCATTAGGACATCATATCTTATTAGATGATTTCTCATGTTATCATTATTATTAAGTATGCATTAACTTTAATACTATCATTAGAGTGTTCATCAAGACAGGTGGCTTCATTAACTTTAACAATTATAGGTGAGTACGTTTTGGTAACATCTACTTAGGCTCATTTTAGATTTATCTCATATTTAATATTAAACTCGTATAATACTGTCACCTCATTCATTAACTTTAACACATTTGCTTTTCATAATTATTGACGTCTTCACGTGAATGTTCATTTAATCATATGCTAATGCACTTGATCATTTAGTGTATTTGGCACTCATACATAAGTCTTCTAGGGTTACATCATTTTATAATATACATCTTAGAATCACTTACTTTTAAACGTATGCTAGTATTATGAATCCACACATACATGTGATGAGGCTTCATTCATAGTTTGTATGAGTGATTCATGTTTACCCAAGATTATGTAGTACAAAACATATTCATCTTACAGATATTCCAAGATATTGATTTCGATCTTTAGAGGCCGCATTAATTGAATATTTACTTACGTATGACTTATGTGTCAATACAAAATTAGGCAAGGGAACCCAATTCCGAATTCCTTGGACAACACTTAATCTTATTTTAAACATGATAATCACTTTTTTTTTAAGATTTGGGGGACCCTAGTTCGATCCCTTTCAACCCCATAATATTTCCTTTTTGTTTCTCCTCTCCTGTTTTATTTAAGACAAAAAGGTTGTGCGTTCAATCCCCCATAAGCTCATTATTTTTATTTTTATTTGTCACTTAACTTTCTCACCTATCCAAGAGGTAGTGGGTTCAATCCCCACTCACCAAATTTATTTTTTCTCCTTTATTATTCTCCTAACTCTCTCATCTATTCAATAGGTTGTGGGTTCAATCCCTATTCACCATATTTATTTTTTCATTTCGTTTTTCTCATAAATTTTTATGTAATTTTCATTTGGTGAGATCATGGGTTCAATCCCCAATGAACTTACATTTATAAAAAACATAGAACATAGCTAATTTTCCTTATTTTTGGCCGAGACAAACTGGAAATATGGTCTCTTCCAATAATTTTTCATATCAATCTTTTGCTGATTTTTTTGTATCTTTCATGGATGTCTTGGGTTCAATAATTAGTTATCTCACTTATTTTACATTCATTTTCATCACATTTTGTACCTCTTTGCATGGACGAACCCATACATTAATTCTTAATGCATTTCGTTGATCATTTGGTGCATCTTTAAGTGCAGTTTTTTTATGATTATATTCAGCCAAGAATTACCATTAAATCCATCAACATTATACTACTTTTACACCTCACGATTTACACAAGCATTCGCACATAAAATTCAACCATAAAAACATATCAAATTTAAGACTTGAAACCGAAAATCATGTCAAGGCATACACATACATTTTTCATGAAAATTCGCCAGAAATACTTCATCATTCATACAATTCCAAACACATAATCATGAACAAATTATCAGTAAAATCATAATTCATACCTAATCTACCAGCAAACATACCAACCTAAGATCAGTTATAGGAGCTAAGGATAGGGAACATGTAATGGGGAGCAATCCTAGTTTCGGAATAGAATTATCTAAGAAGTGTCTCTAGGAAATGTGACGAAGAGTAAGAAAACCCATACCTAATTTTGAGGTTGTTCAATACTTGAACTTTCTGCCAAAAACTTCCCCAAATTCACATCCAATCCCGAAACTCACACCTTACCCGACTAGCATATTACGTTTTGCTTAACGTTTTCGGATTACTTTCTCATATGTGTTTTGAGTGCAAGTCCTTCAACTGTGAAGAACATTTGTTTTCTGATTTTTTTTCTCACGTTTGGCAGCGGGAAAGAAAGTGTGAATGACAAAGAGATAAACTTGAATGAGGTGAGTGGCTTAGGATTAGGTGAAGTAGTTTAGACATAGTCAACTAGGAAACTTTCAAACTTCGAAATTCAGATTTAACTAGTTTAGCTAAATGACCATAATGCTCTTACAAAATCATATTATAAACCTCAATTTAATCCACTTAAATGTTGCTTCCGTCGGGTTCAAACCCATAAGTCCCCATCGCAAAATTGGGTCCCTCTAGGTTGACCCGACCTAAACCTCCACATTAATAAATTAATTAATAATAATAATAATAATCTGTTTTTCATTTTTATTAAATCTGTGTTTTAATATTAATTAATTAAATTAATTCAACAATATAAATAATCAAGTTAAATCATTGCTCCCACCTAGGTTCGAACCCTAGTAGACATGATGTTGTTCAATGTGCAATTTTGGCCCTTTCTACCAAAAATTCCCCTCCAGCTTATTAATTAAATAATTAAATAAATATTAAGTATAATTATGATACTACCCTTAGCCTAGAAAAATACCATTTTACCCCTAGACCCTCCAAACTTAATATTTCCCCTTTTTAAGTCTGGTAAAGACTCATACGAGTAAATCTTCGTATTCGGAAGCCCTACATGTCTTGACCAAACCTTTCCTAGCTCAAAAAACTCCCCAAGTTAATTGGCTTGGATATCGCAAGGGTTAAGAGGTTTGATTATATGCGCATCAATCCGTGTGAACCCGGTCAAGGCGTAGGAATTCTATCACATTAAGCATTACTTAGCATATTAATTATTAGGGTTGTTACACCATACAAGATTGGTATGACTAAGTCATTGGCAAATTCTATTACATACTTTTGAAATAATATTACTGGCCAATTAAGTTGCATAAATCAAACTTTCACTAAACACTTGTTATCATATTATTACTAGCAATGTCAATTAACTTCATGTATAAACTATAGTAATCTCATGTAGATGATACTCTTATCATACGGATCTAACCTATAATTATAATTCGAAATAATCAAATCACAGAAACCTACACATAATGATCAGTTAGAACTATATAACAACAACATGCTCGATATTTTCATTATAAAAACTACTAGAATCAGAAATAGAGAGAACTAGGGAGATGAACATTTAACAATTTCATTAGGAATAACCCTAGTTTATGTTTTCTATAATTCAAAAAATTTGAACAGCCTCTTAATGATAGGAATCTAAGAGTGAACACCCATACAAAACTGTATAACTAAATCTATGAAGATGACATTGTACTTTGAACGAAAATCATGAAGAATTTCCTTGAAATCGCCTCAGGAGAACTGAGAGTATTTTTCTGTTTTTAAGCATTACTTACCATATCAATTTTTCTATCACATTAACCATTAAGCATTACTTAACATATCCATTTTTAGGGTTGTTACAGCCTTATAAGATTTGTATGACTCAGTCGTTGTCCAATTCTATTAAATATTTTTGGAAATAATATTGGTGGCAAATTTATTGAAATAAATAAAACATTCACTAGACACTTGTCATGATATTATCACTAGACAAGTCAATTAACTTCATGTATATACTATAATAATTTCAGGTTGATGATAATCTAATTATACTGTTCTAACCTATAGGTCTCATTCGACATTACCAAATTATAGAAACCTACACATAATGATCAATTACAACGACATATAAACAACATTGTCAAAATTTGCATTATTCATACGAATAGAATCGAAAATATAGAGAACTAGGAAGATGAACATTCGATAATTTCATTGGCAACAATCCTAGTTCCTGTTTTCTTGAATTCAGATTGTTTGAAAAATCATCTAGAAATAGCAATCAATGAGATAAAATTCAAACCTTACTGTTGATTTTAATCTTTGAAGATCACCCTATACATTGCATGAAAATCTTAATAAATTTTTTTGAAATGGCCTAAGGAGAACCGAGAGTATTTTTCTATTTTTGTTACGTTTGTTCACTATTTTATAGTCGTGGGTTTCTACTGCTTTAACGTGAGTCTTAAGTGTTAGAAACTGAGCATTGACTAATTCAACATAGGATAATTAAGTTAATTAAATAAATTAATTAGCTAATTACCGAAACGCCCCCTCCTAAATTGACTAAAAGTAGGAGAGCATTTGACTTAGCCAAATCCTTAAATTTGCTAAGGGTCTCGAGTTTGAACATGAATTTAAATTAACTAAATAAGTTGCTAATTTAATTAATTAAGTGACATACGCTAATTAAAAAAGTATTCATAAGTTATTAGGACCATAATTGACCCCTTGTGACCATTCTAGGTTAGGTACTTTGAAGTTTGTTTAGTTAGCTACTAGAATAGTCTCACCCCGTTAGGTCTTAGGATTTTGGGAACACTACTTAGTTCATTTTAGTTAGTCCTAGGTTACCTATCTAGTCCGGTAAGTTATTTAAAGCCTAGGATTGAATAGGAATCTTAGCCCCACACTAGTTAGTTCATTTTACTCCAATTATAATGTGTTATACGTGATGATGATGTTCAATTGAAGTATTCTATGTGATTATATTAAAATGATCATGATATAATTTATATGTTGTAATGTATGAATATGTTGGACTTTGAGATCATGTTAAAGATATGATGACACAATGTTAAATATGAATCACTTGTTTGCGTTACTATCATATGATTATGATATATTCTTTTCATAAATGAAGTGTTGTTAGTGAAGGAAATTATCATGAAATACCTAATGAGATAATGACATGATTTTACAAGGGGTTAGTCTCATATTACCTATATTATGATATGAGTATTCAGAAACACTTAAAGACATATCAAAAAGGCACTTTAGCTTACAATCAAGCTAACTTGATATGAGAGGTGTCCGTTCCCAACGTGGGAAGGTAGGTGCATAATGATTCTTATGACATGAGAACTCCACTGCTAATGGGTATATAGGGGGTTAAATAAATATCTTCTAGTTGCTTAATTATGTTTCCTCCATAGGAATACTACATAATGGATCAACCTAGAATTTTAAGTTCATGTTTTCGTTATACCCTGGCAAGTAGAACACCTTCTTTCAGTGTAGGGCTTCATGAGACCAGATTCCATGTTAAGGTCACACATTTTATTGTCGGTTAAGGTTATTTTTCCATGAAGTAAAATAAAGGAATGAATGTAAAGAAGTGCACACTAACTAGGGTGACTTATAGGGTTCTACTTAGTCGATGTAGGGGTATGGGACATTACTTATAGATTGCACAAGTTGACCTTGAGTAATTTCAGAGGAGGTCTCTCTTATGTACTTATGATATGAATGAAATGTATAAGTTCACTTTACATGTTGGTAATCCTATCTGATGTTACTTTCATTGATGAACATGCTATTGGTCAAAATTAATATATATATATATATATATATATATATATATATATATATATATATATATGATGAAAAATATGCATGATATGATGATGTATGAAATGTAGATATTTATTATTGTCGTTTGCTTGGTTTACTTGATTATATAGGTTATGGGGCTTTACAATAACATTGCACTAGTAGGCTTGGGATGTGATTGTTTGTAAGGGTTTTATATGCTTGATCAATATAAACTCTAGTACATGGATTGTTGTTATAACATCATGTTGGGGTTTTTTATATTGATATAACCTTAATATGATAATATTCATGTTCTGATGACAGTATGAAAACGCTTGTCTTGTATTGGATATGAATTTGTCTTATGTTATGTTAAACCAATTGACTTGTATATGTTGTTATATCTCAAAAAACCTTTTGAAAGTTACTTAGCATGGTTTTGAACAAAATATTATTTTAAGCATGACTTTAATGGTTTTTCTTACATATATTTCCATACTTTGTACATGTTGTTTGTACTAATACATATTCTTTCCCTTTTCCTAAACGATGTAGGTTCGGGCAATTGAAGTATATGAGGCCAGTTTTCAAGAAGACTTGGATCTATTTCCCATGTTATTGGTAGATCCTCAAGGTCGGGTATGTTACGAATTCTCTATTCTAACCATGTTGTTGTTATGTAAAAATATACTTATTTCTTCCTTTATCATTTGAGACTATCGTTGTAAGCCTTTATGTGACGTACTGTGTTGAAGTAAGGTTTATGCAACATATTTTAATACTCTTTTAAATGATTTATTGTGATAAAATGTTATTGGACTATATCTTATGTATTCGATAGATAGACTATACAAGAAGCCTATTTAAGCTTCATAAGTGAGGAGTCCTTGTAAATGCCATATATGATATATGAGAAGTCTAAGTATACTTCAATATGTAAAATTTTTTAATATTTCTGCATTTTTGACTTTTCATATGTCATAAAGAATGCTAAGGGCTAGTCCAAGTACTTCTCAAAGACAAAGACACCCGTTATATCTAGTGGGTGATCCTCAGTGGTGATAAACCTGGTATCAGTGCATGATGCTGAAGTAATCTTAGAATTGATGTCACACAAAACCACGTCTACGTAGAGTCTTGTTCATGGGTGTGAAGTGCGGCACACTTATAAATGAAAGGCTATGTGATGCTTAGGATTCTCCTCTTTTGGGTAGTCTCAAAAGTCATACCTTAAGAATGATAACTCTATGTGTCCCATTTACTTCTAATCCTTTTTCTTGTGGTTATAGGCTATCAAAATTAGAGGGGAAGCCACAAGAAAGGTGGAAGAAGTATTGTCTAATGTGGGACCTCCTCCTTAAGACAACAATGTTTTTCCTCTAGACGAAGATACAATCATTTTGTCGACTATAAAGGATTGTGAAATAAGGTTTCGTGAAGCTATGAACATTGAATCCTAATCTATATATCCTCATTCTCAAGCCATGATGTCTCAAGCAAACCGGCATGTTAGACCCCGTGTTCAAAAAAATGCTTGTACCGGTGCTTCTTTCTTTACGGACTTCATAAGGATGAACCGTCCCCATGTTCTTTGGGTCTAAGATGAATGAAAACCCCCAAGACATTCTTGATGAGGTATACAAGATCCTAAAAGTTATGGGAGTTATAATGATAAGGGAAAGCTAGCTTCATATCAACTAAAGGATGTGGCTCAAACTTTGTATTTTCAATTGAGAGACTATAGGGCTTTGAGACCGGGTCCTATAAGTTGGGATGTTTTTAGCAGGGAATTCCTTGTTAGTTTTTTTCCATGTGAGAAAAAAGAGGAAAAATAGGAAGAGTTCATCAAACTTTATCAAGAAGGTGTGAGTCCAAGAGTACTCTTTAAAATCACTACGTTCTTAAAATATTCTCTTTCTATGGTGTGAAATCGTAAAGATAAAAAGAGTCATTTGTGATAGATATATCCGATGATCTTGTGGAAGAGTGTCGCTCGACAATTCTTCATGACAATATGGACATTTCTCGTTTGATGGTTCATTCTTAAAAATTTGAGAAGACTATGGTCAAGACTAAAAATAGGGATATTGAGAGGTCAAGGTAATACAATAGAGGAGCTTCTAAGGGAACATTTGAAATCAATAACAACACTAGGTTCAATAAGAGATTCTTAAACACAGTTCCTACTAAATTTAATAAGGCTAATAAGGATAGGGTGACTAGCCCTAGGTCCCAAGGGTGAAGAAGTGGAAATTAACGACGTGAGAAACCTACTTGTAGCAAGTGCGGTACGAAACATATGGGTGAATGTTTTGTTAGAACGGGTAATTGCTTATGTTGTAGAAAATATGGACATAAGGTTAACGATTGTCCTATGGTTAAGGCTAGAGGATTGGGGAGTACCAAAGCTCAAGCAAGCAGTCCTAAGCTCGATGCTCCTAAGAAGAACCACTTCTATGAGCACCGCTCTAAGTGTGAACTAGAGATTACACCGATGTTATCGCCGTACATTATAAATGTTATCGATTGATGTTTATTCTTTACTTGATCTTAATGTTTCTTTATAATTTTTAACTCCTCTAGTAGCTAAAAAGTTTGATGTTCTAGCGAATATTTTAGTTGAACCTTTTGTGGTTACTACCCCGACGGGTGACTCTGTTGTGGCTAGAAGAGTTTGTAGGTGTTTTCCTATATCTTTGACCAAAAGAGTTACATGGGAGGATTTGGTAGAAATGGATATGCTCCATTTTTATGTCATCTTGGGAATGGATTGGTTGCATGCTTGTTTTGCTTCCATTGATTGTAGAACAAGGGTGGTTCAGTTCCAAATTCCTAATGAACATGTCTTCGAATAAAAGGGGGGTAACTCAATTCCTAATTGTTAGATTATTTCGTGCCTAAATTCTTTTATAATGATCTCTAAGGGGTGTCTTTATCATATTGTGAGGGTAAGGAATCTTGAGTCTGACATTCCTCTTTTAGAGTCTATACCCATAGTGAAGAATTTTTTGGAAGACTTTTCGAACAACTTGCGCAGGAGTCCTCAAGAATGGGAAATAGACATTAGCATAGACTTGTTGCCACATACGAAGCGTATTTCAATCTCGCGTTACCGAATGCCACAGCCGAGCTAAAGATCTAAGGACTTAACTAAAAGACTTATTACACAATGGTTTCATATAGCCTAGTATTTCACCATGGAGAACTTTGATGTTTTTTGTTAAGAAGAAGAATTTATACCTTAGGATGTGAATTGAATATCTTTAACTTAAATGAGGTCACCATAAATAGAGAATACTCTCTCCCTAGAATTTGCGACTTGTTTGATAAACATCAAAGGGAAATCTACTTTTTAAAAATGGATTTGAGGTTAGGGTATCACAAACATAAGTTATGAGCTTAACACATACCTAAACAACCTTTTAGAACTAGTGTGGTTTCCTATATATGTATTTTGGTCTCAAAAATTCCCTTGACTCTTTTGTAATTTTCTTCATTAATGAAATCCTTGTTTATTCTAATAGTGTTGATCATCACGTGGGTCACTTAAGGGTAGTATTGCACGTCCTCAAGGAACAAAAACTCTTTGCCAAATATAGTAAGTGTAAATTTTTGTTGAGATCTGTGGTGTTTCTTGGTCACATCATCTCTAGTAAGGGTATTGAGATAAATCAAAAGAAAACACAGCCGGTTAAATATATATTTACACCTTTGACTCCAACCAATATTAGATGTTTCTTGGGTTTAACTGGAATTATAGGAGGTTTATTGATGGGTTGGCATTTTTTTTTAATTTGTCTACCTTAACCCAAAAGAATTCTAAATTTTGATTAGTCAAAATCTTGTGAAAGAGGCTTCCAAGAGTTAAAAGATAAGCTTACCTCCGCTCCAATGTTGACCTTATTGAAGGATACACAAGATTTTGTTTTATATTATGGGGTTTCTCAAGTAGGTATGGGTTGTGTCGATATGCAACATGGTAAGGTGATCGCATATCTCTCTAGACAACTCAAGATGCATATAAAGAGCTATCTAACTCATGATCTTCATTTAATGGCCGTAGTGTTTGCTTAGAAAATATGGAGTCATTACTTGTGTGGTGTCCATATGAATGTGTTCACTAACCACAAGACACTTAAATATATGGTCACTCAAACGAAGTGGTATCTCCGACAAAGAGTATGGCTGGAACTTTTTAATGACTATGACATGAGTGTCCTCTACAACCCCATCCACGGCTTAAAGAACACGCCAAAAGTTAGGGAATCCTTCATTTTGGAACACGGCATGCCTGACCTCTCTAAGGTCTTGTACAACCACTTAGACATCATTCATTGCATATATATATATGAAAAAAGTGCATAATTAAAACTTTTTTTAAAAAAAATTATGCGGAATAATTTCATAAAACTTCTAACATATGTACCAAAAACCATATATGCTATCATGAGTACAATAGTATTGGGTCACAACCCATAATATTCTAACATAGAAAATAACGTAAAAGACATCATAGTTGTGGTGTCCTCAGATACTATGAGGACTAACGAATCTTCACTTCTTGAAACCTCGGAAACTCTACCCTTGAAAGCAACTTAATATCCTCAAGACCCTACATTTTATAAGAATGTAAGCAAAATATGTGTTAGTATGAAATGTATCTAGAATGAAAACTATCGTACCAAGCATAAGATATGTCAAAGGATTAGTCAACAATAGACATAATCATAAGAGATGAAAGCACAAGCATAAGATTAATATTATAGGCATAATAAAGCATCATAATTTATATAAGAGTGATACTTAACTCATTGTCCTTCTTATTCAAATGAACTACTTCACAAGCCACCTCCAATTATGCTTGTGCAAACCTAAGGTAGAATCGCATACTACTACTAAAGCTAAGAACCTCTCTTTGGTCATTCTTGACATTAATTCAATTTAATAATTAATTTCTTATGTTCATTCTAACATACGAGCAATATGCCCCTAGATAATCTCAATACACAATTGTGCAATGCATATGAAGCATCCCATTCTACCGTAATCCCTTTTATTTTAGATAGAGTCTCTCGGAGATCTACTTCATATTGACATGGAACTATCATCTTATGTCAATCATGTCATGGAAGGCAACTATAGAACCTATCAAAGCAAAACATACATATGATAGGGGTGAAATCATAAGTATTTTCAAGTCGTAATTGTTCAGTGTATGGATATAATACCATACTACCATCCTTACAAAGTACTTCTATAGACAAATCTAATCAATGCTAACTAAGGAAGGAAAAACCTATCCTAACCATCATGAAAACAATAATGTAGATGCAAGGTAATCATAGAGTATCATGAATTCTACACCTTAAGCTATCATGAGAAACTAATCCCAAGATAATTCATGTAATGAACCATGTATGCAAGACAAGCTATCATGAAATGCACCTAGCATGCAAGTAAAGCTAATCATTAGGACAAAATAAGACTTTCCCCTAAAGCTTTCATGAAATGGCTTAACCCTCACCTAGTCAAGCTATCATTAAATCACTGTAGTCATGCGTCTTCAACTAATATTAGGAGAGCTACAAAACTCAATCCCACAATATAATGAGAACAACCATTCACAAGCTAATTCATGATAAAAGAATCCTAGACGAACATGACAAGCTAAACAAAAGAGAGCTTACTTTCTCCATCCCAAGCTACCATAGGACTAATCACCTCAAGTTATCATGAGACCTAGAATACAAGCTATCATGAGACCTATTATATGAAGCAAAAACGTCTTGGTATTATCTTACCAAGTAAACAAAACAAGAAGAGTCTTATTCAATAAATCTTTAATCCGTCATGTCTTGATTCATTTTAGGTTACTAGGTCAACCTAGCATACATTTATGTGAGAGGACTTGCTTCTCCTGTCATGTTCATGTCTTAGTGTATAAGAGAAAGGAAACATCGTCACAATTCCTTCATGATGACTTCAACCCCAATGTCCTATTCGTTATGTCATACAAGCCCTAAAACCGATTACTTCCCTTAATTCATAGTGATCCATGTTAAATTAAAAATTAATTCAATCAATTTCGTCATTAGAAGGTATGTCTAGACATACATAATCACATATGTTCAGTCAAAACTTTAGGGGTCAAGATCATCCTAGATCAATCAGTCCAAGTTAAATTCATATAGAGGTGATTCAATCATAATCAATTAGCATGTAACACAATTAAATTAAGAAAATCAATTTAGAACCTTCATCTTGCCTCTAACTGCGTAAAATAACCATGATAACATTTAGCATCAAATACTACATTTCAACATGAAAGAATAATGAAAACACCAAATAATAATCTATGAACATAATTCAATGCAACAACTAAACTACAATAACAATCAAGCCTTACAAACAATGCAATCAGAGCGCTCTCTAGATTGGGGTATTTTCGATTCAGCATTGAGGAAAACTAGAGAGACTTCATGGATAAAAGAATCCATAAAAAAATAAGCTTCACATATTTTAGATTAGAGCCTTAAACCCAGCTTGAAACTATGGTTAATTTATCGTAAGTGCAGCCCCTAATTTCTCTTCTTCTTCAATGATGTTCTTGAGAGAGTTTTATGGAAGGAGGGGTTTTGATTTTGAGCCTGGAGTCTAAATGACATTGTACTACTAAATACACTTGAAAAACCTTAAATAACCAGCAATAATTAATCCCTAAAGTTCCAAAATACTCGTGCAACTATTGGACCATTTTACCAATTCTAATTTGACATAATATCAACTCGGCCAAATCTCAGAGTTTACTGCGCATCGCGGGGTCACCTTCTCATCTTAGTTCATGAAAGTAATTTGAGACAGAATGGCTGGCGATTGCCCCGTGTCGCAGGGAATAAATTTCCCTTTGAGTGATGGCAGCTCATCACGCAACAGCCTCCACATCTAGGATGCCTGGAGGCTTTCTTGGCTTACGTTTTGGTCAACCTTAGAGACACTTAGGGATTATCTTGGGGCATCGTTCTAGAATTTTTTTACCCTTTACATATTATTCAATGTGTAGGAACAATCTATTTTAAATTTAACCTGATACCATACCCCAAAACTTCACTACAAAATGTTACGACACACTAGTTAACCTTAGACTAGTTTCTGGAAATTTTGGACATTTGACCTCCAAACTCTTTCAAGCTGATTAACTTATGACACTCATGTTAGGATCTAGATCACCTAGTTCATTTTTGGGTCCTTACTATATCCCCATCTTGCGACACATTAGTCCTCGAATAACACCAATTTAAACACTTCTTAAAAGACGAATTCTAGACTAGTAGCCCATGTATATGAATTATACCTAAATGCATATACCTAAATCAATGAAACAATACAAATCCAAGATAAACATAGCTACACATAACCATATAAAGACCTTATAAAAGGCTCCTTATCCCCCACTATGGAATAAGCTACACATGTCGATCTTATATTATATCATCTTTATAAAAACCAGTAAAATCATAAAGCATATCATAATCATAAGAAATTATGAGAATTCTCAAATATCACTAAAGAAACATAACGGGGAGGGACCTAAGGAGATCATTCTTGATCAACCTTGAATTGGACAGAATAGAATCTATTCCAATTTAGAGGTTCATTAACTATCATAATCATAAGAAATTCTAAGAATTTTCAAATATCACTAAAGAAACACATAACAGGGAGGGACCTAAGGAGATCATTCTTGATCACCCTTAAATTGGAGAGCATAGAACCTATTCCACTTTTGAGGTTCATCAAGTATACCCCTAAGAGCAACATGATTGTCTTCTCTTCTTGTAACTCTTAGTCTTAGGGCACTTTTTGTAAGCACCACCATAATCTCATATGAGTCTAGTAACTGGGACGAAACTTCTCATACTCACTACACCATCAAGGTGACAATCGCTAGTATCCCTAGCTTATGCACATCAATGATACATAACAACCTTACTCTCTCATTTGGAGAAAGCCCATTATAACTAATTTCTAAGCATCACTAAGATTATAGATCGTTCACCCGAGGTGACTCTAAAATCATGTTTTTTGAATTACACTTGTAACCTTCTTAGAGAAGTTTATTCACTCACCCCTTTTAGGTAGTACTCAGACACTTTATTCAACTAATTCTACCAACAAACCTCAAAACTCATCATGGATTTCTACTAACATCTACATATAAATGGATAAACTCGTTCAAACTAAAAAAAACATCATAACCTATCATATCAACTCTATCAAGTCACATAGCCATAATAGGAATCTCAGCCTGCCTTTCTCCTTAACACCTTGTATCATAACCCTATTACTAGTCACATCCTAAAGACCATTGGATAAGGTATAAGAGAAAGAGTGTAAAGATTTACAACACGACTTGAAGAATGAAGAAACGAAACTTTTCTAAGCATCCTGTAGACTCCTACTCATAGATATGTCGCATCTCACTCAGATTAATAGGACTCTGCTAGATGTGGTTTTGTGACATACTAGGACAATTTCTTAACCTTATGCTATGATACAAAGTTTATAACGACCCAATGTATACCCTAAATGTTAGGGAATACTTCAAGGAAGAACATGGCTTACTTAACATCTAAAAGGTCTTGTACAAGCCTTTAGATATCATTCTTCCATTATATACAAAAAGTAGTGCGCAATGAAATCTTTTCTTTTAAAAAATAATGCACAACATTTCATAAAACTTTAATCATATGTCTCAAAACCATCTATTATATCATGAGTAAAATAGTCTTGGATCACAACCCATACAAGTCTAACATAGAAGATAACATAAAAGATGTCATAGTGGTGGTGTCCTCGGATGATGTGTAGTCCCCGATTTTCACTTATTGAAAGACTTGGAAATTCTACCCTTGAAAGTAACTTACTGTCACCAAGACACTATATTGAATAAGAATGTAGGCATAATATGTATTAGTACAAAATATACCAAGGATGGAAACTATGATACGAAGCATAAGATATCTCAAAGTGTTAGTCAACAATATATATAATCATAAGAGATAAAAGCATAAGCATAACATGAATGTCATAAGAATAATAATACATCATAAAGCACATAGGAGTTCATAATTAAATCATTGTCCTTCTTACTCAAATGAACTACTTCACAAGCTACCTCCAAGTATATTTGTGCTAGACTAAGGTCATATCCCAAACTACACCCAAAGCTAAGTACCTCTGTTTGGTAATTCTTTATAATAATATATTTTCTTAATTAAGACCTTAATTTATCATAGCATATAAGCACTATGCCCCTAGATCACCTCAAACACACTTGTGCAATGCATGTCAAGAATCTATTTCTACGTCACACACTAAGTATATTTTAAAGTCACTATAATCCCTTTTATTTTAGTTTAGAATTGCCTAGTAAACAAAATTCATACTGACAAGGAATTATCATCTTAAGCAAATCCTTTCATATAGCTACTATCCAAGATAAACATATTTATCATTTGTCACGTAAAAGGTAGCTTCAAGTCATACTTATGACATGTATGTATAGCATCTCATATTACCATTCATACGATGTACTTCAATAGACTAACCTAATTCGTGCTAACTAAGGAAGGAAACACCCATCCTAACCATCATGCAACCCATCATGTAGATGCAAGCTAATTATATGAGTACTTAAGCTATTGCAAGAAATAAATCCCAAGCTAATTCATGTAATGTAATTTGCATGAAAGTCAAGCTATCACAAAATTCACATAGCATGCAAGTAAAGCTAATAACTAGGACAATATATGCCTTTCCTCTAAAGCATTCATGAAATGGTTTAGTCCTAATTAAGTAAAGCTATTATGAAGGAACTCTAGTCATTTTACTTCAAGCTAATCTTACGAGGGCTACACTACTCAATCCCACTCAACCATGAGAATCACCATTTACAAACTAATTCATGATTAAGAATCCTACAAAAACATGACCAATCTAAATGTGAGAGATATTACTTTTCCCATCCCAAGATATCTTGAGATTCATCACCTTAGGATATAATGAGACATATAATATCAAGCTATCATCAGGCCTACCATGTCAAGCTAACACACCTTTGCCTTAACTTACCAAGTCAACTAGACAAGAAAAGGCTTATTCAATACAACCTCATGTTATTCTAATTCATCATCTCTTGATTCATTGTAAGTTATTAGGTAAATGTAGCATCCATATATGTGAGAAGACTTGCTTCTCCAATTATATTCATGTCTAAGTGTAAAAGAGAAAGAAAACATCATCACAATCCCTTCATAAATATTTCACCCCCAAAGACAAGAATCAATGGAGATAAGACCTATAATATATTAATATCCTGACTTCATCATGATCCATGTTCAATTAAAGATTAATTCATTCAATTTGATCATTAGAATCTAACTGTAGGCATACATGATCACTTTAAATTCCAACTTTACAAGACAAGACCATCCTACATAAATTAGGCCTAGTTCAATTCATATCTAGGTGATTCAATAATGATCAATTAGCATGTAATACATTTGAATTAAGAATATCAACTTAGAACATTCATGGCCTAAAATCACCATGATCACCTTCAATATCAAATACTAAAATTCACCATGAAAACATCATTAAAACATCACATAATCATCATATGAACATAATTGAATGCTACCCACTAGATTAGGATCACAATCAAGCCTTACCCCCAACGCAATCACAATCATCTCTAGATTGGGGTATATTTGATTAACAATTGAGGAATACTAGGTACATAAACCAAAAATAAAACCTTGGTGATTATACCTAAGAGCAGCCCCCAATTTCTCTTCTTCTTCAATGGTGTTCTTCAGAGAGTTTTATGGAACGAAGGGTTTTTATTTGGATTTTAGATTCGAAATGTATATTGCACTGCTTAATTATATTTCAAACCCTAAAATAACCTCCAATAATTAATTCCTAAAGTGCCTAAGAGACTCCTACAACTATTTGACCATTTAATCAATTCTAATTTGTCTTAATATTGACGCGACCAAATCTAGGTGTTCACTGTCAAATATGGGGTCACCTTCCCATCTTGGTTTTCTTAATTAATTTGACATAAAATGGATCATGATTTCCCTTTGAGTTCTCGTGGCACGTCGCGTAGTAGCCTCATCATCTAGGCTGCCCGACAACTTTCTTGGCCTATGTATTGGTACTCTTTGGGGATCCTTAAGTTTGTCACAAGGGTGTCATGCTTGAACGGTCTTAACTTTACATGTAATACTATGTTTAGGAACCGTGGACACTCAATTTATCCTTCATACCAGACCCTAAAACTCTACTACAAAACGTTACGACACACTAGTTTAAATTATACTAGCCTCCGGACGTTTAACCTCCAAACCCTTCAAGTTGACTTCTAACAATCATATTCAACATTTTAGGACCTTAGTAACTCATTACACTCATGTTAGTCTTTGTATTCACCTATTTAATTTTGTGATCCTTACAACCCGAGCAAGGGCAATGTAGTTGTGGATGCTCTAAGTCGTATGTTAATGGGTAGTGTATCCCATGTTCCCGATGACAAGAAAGTTACTGAAATAGGTGCATAGATTTTCTCATTTGGGTGTTCGTTTAGATGATTCTCCAAAGGGAGAGTCTATGGTTTATAATAACTTCCAATCATAATTAGTGGTGGTGGTGAAGTCTACGCAACATCTTGATCCTTTATTGATGGAGTCAAAGGAATCTGTACTTAGCAAATTCAATGAGGGATTCTCTAAAGGATGGGATTATTTACATAGGTACCAAGATCAGATGTTGATAAATTGAGGGGACAAATTTTAGAAAAAGACATCGTTCCCGATATTTTGTTCATCCTATTTCTAAAAAAATGTATTGTGATTTTAGAGTTGTATATTGGTGGGATGTCCTGAAAAAGGGACATAGAAGAGGTTTTATCGACATGTTTAAATTGCAAATAATTTAAAGTCGAGAATCAAAGAACAGGTGATTTAACTCAATTAATGAATTTTCCTACTTGGAAGTGGGAAGACATCAATATGGACTTCAATTTTAGGTTTCCTCAAACCCGGAGGCAAAATGACCAAATTTGGGTTATTTTGGATAGATTTACCAAATTTGGTCATTTTATCCTAGTTAAGCCTACATATTCGGCAGAGGATTATTCAAGAATATAAATTAATGAGATGATGATATTATATGGGATCCCTTTGTATATAATTTCATATAGAGGTTCCTAATTCACTTCTCGTTTTTGGAGGTCTTTTCAAAATGGGTTAGTTACTCGAGTGAAGCTTAACACTTCTTTTCATCCTTAAACGAATAATCAAAGGGATATTACCATTAAAACTCTAGATTTTATGTTAATATCTTGTGTAATATATTTAAAATGTAATTGGGACGATCACCTACCATTGATTGACTTAACCTATAATACCTACCATTCGCGTATTTCTATGGAACATTTTGAAGCACTCTATGGTAGGAGATGTATGTCTCTAGTTGGGTAGTTTAAGGTTTGTGACTCTTCACTCCTTGATACCAAGATAATCTACGAAGCCTTAGAAAATGTTTGGATTGAGCCGTAGAAGTGTATTGGTAACCCTATATCCATTCTCCCTATTGAAGTGTAAGGTGTGGATTAGAACCTTTCTTATGAAGATGTTTTGGTTGAAATTCTATATCTCCAAGTCAAAAATTTTAGGAACAAAGAGTGGTCTCCATAAAAGTCGTATGGAGAAACCACCTTGTTTAGAGAAAAACATGGGAGGCCGAGGCCTAAATTAAATCTCGTTACCATCATCTTTTTCGTCAAAATTCTTGATAAAGTTGAGGTTAGTAATAATCCTGTTAAACTAAAATAAGGAATAATGATGAATTTGGATTTCTTTTTAAATACGTGCATATTTATGGTAAAGGTTCATACTAAAAAGAGTTTTCATTGAAAATTTCTATTTTTTTCTTAACTTGCACCTTATTCGTGTTATTTTAATACTTGCCTTAATGAAATAGTAGTGAGCATTTTAATGTATTTTCAAAGAAGGTTTTCATAATTTACTCTTGATGTTCATTTTGAGCTCATGTTGATATTGAGAATGTAGTTCGTCATGTTGTGATGTTGAGCTCTTATATGTGGTAAATTTTATTTGAGTTGTTCTGTGTAATGTGCTTGTTATATGTTGAATGGAGTTGCGAAGTACTTCTATGGGATGTAATTATTATTTATTTTATTCTATTGTTTTTTTTGTTTGAGATGCTAGTCTTGAGTCATCATCTCCCTATACAAATATTTTTGTGCCATTCGGGTATGAATGTGTCCAACGAGGGATAATTTAACACTCCGAAAGTACATGACTTGTTCTAGAGCCCTGCAAGATGTACTATGACTTAAAACACTATTTCTATGCTTAAAATAATGTGTTGAAACTAAGTAGGAAGTGTTAGATTCAAAATGTTAAGAAATAACCATGACGTCTGGAGAATAGTGAAATGTGAACTAGTGTGCCTTGGAATGTTTTAATAGGTTTTAAAAATCTGAATTTGTTCAAATTTGGTAAAACAAGGTTTAACATGTACTAGAATGTGTTTAGGGTAAAAATGCCTAGGTACAACTCCCCAAGGAACACCCTAGGGGTCCTTGTAGAGTACCCTAACATTTGACCCCAAAATTGTCAAATTTACATGGACTTTATGAACCAAACGACGAGTCATCTATGGGTTAACGACCCGTCGATGGTGTTCATGATTGCAGCCAAAATCTTGCTTCTCAGTCAAAAATGACGAAGTGACATTACAATATCGTCTACTTGTCAACGGACCGTAGACGTGCCTTAATGTTTTGACACTCACCTCATTATTTCCAAACCCAATTCTTTCAATCTTCTGTGTACTTTCCCTCACAATTCCAAGACCCCATTTAAGACCAACTCCAATCATGATTAAGTCACCAAAACTGAAGATTTATTCAATGTTCAAGGAATGTTAAGGTATTATTGAACTGCTTTTGGGATCTGTTTCCCCTAAAGGGTCTTCAATATTTGTTTCTAATAATGTCAAACACATGGGTATTCTTCCGATTTCGTGAATGATATTATAATTTTATATGATTTTGATTTCCTTTTATTATTATTGATATATTGTGATTGAATATTGATTAATTGTTGTAGTTCTTAGTCATTGACCTAGTTCTATGAAAGAACCATGATCAAACCTATTTCCGTTACCCTAGGTTATGAATTGAGTTTGATTTGAATAGTGATGATGCAATTTACTTAGTTATTGTATATATTACTATCATATGATGTTATTAAGGGAATTGGTGAATGTGTATAGTTGGATTGATGGTAAGATTTATAAGGAGGCAATTTTGTATGATTTTATGATCTCAAGTTCATTACTTCAATAATGATGGCTTATACTTGATGATGATGTTCAATTGAGGTATTATATGTGATAATATTAAAAAGATAATGATACGATGTATGTGATGACATGTACGAATAGGTTCAATTGAAAAATCATGTTAAGGGTATGATGATACCATGTTAAATATGAATCACTTGTTTTTCTTACTATGATATGACAATGATGTATTTATCTCACAAATGAAGGGTTATTATGAAAGTAAATTCACATGGAATACCTAATGAGTTAATTACATTATTATACAAATAGTCTCTTATGGCCTATATTAAGATATGATAATTAAGAAAAACTTGTAGACTTTTGAAAATGGGACATTATCTTAGCATCGAGCGAACTAGTATGAGAGGTGTCCCTTCAAAATGTGGGAAAGTAGGCTTACAAATCTTTTCATGAGATGAGGACTGCAATTCTATTGGGCATATTGATAGTTCAATGCATATCTCTTAGTTCCTTAACTATGTTGCGCCCATCAGAATTCTACCTAGTGGATCCACCTCGAATTGTATGTTGATGTTTTGTTGTACCATTGCAAGTAGAGAACTTTCTTTCGGTATAGGGTTTCATGATACCAAATTCAATGTTTAACACAAATTTTCTATTGTCGGTTAAGGTGATTGTTCCTTAAAGTACAATTAATTAATGAAAGTAATGAAGCGAACACTTAATAGGTTGACTTAAGGGGTTGTACATATTTTAGGTAGGGGTATGGAACACTACCTATACATTTGGCAAGTTGATTTTGAGGAAAGTCCTAAGAGGTTGATCTTATGTACTTATGATTTGAATGAAATGTATATGTTCAGTTTGAATATTTGTGATCCTATGATGAATAATCTATTGGTCGAAATTGATATTTATCTTATCTTATGCTTGGTGTACATTATTATGCGAAGTTATGGGACACCACAAAATAATTGCACTTGTATGCTACGGATGGGAGTGTTGGTAAGGGTCTTATATGTTTGAAGATTATAAACTCTAGTACATGAATTATTATTATGACATTATGTTGGAGTTATTTATGGTAACATGACCTTATTATGGTGCTATTCATGTTGATCATACATTATGCTAATGCTGGTCTTGTATTGGGTATGAAATTTTCTTAAGTGATGTTATGCCTATTGACTTGTATATATTGTTATATGTGCAAAAAATCTTTCGTAAGTGATTAAGCATGGTTTTGAACAAAATGTCCTTTTAAGTTTGACATAAATGGTTTTACTTGTATATGTTTCCATACTTGGTACATGTGCTTTGTAATATTCCATATTCTTTCCATTTACCTAACCAATGTAGGTTAGGGCTATTAATGTATAAGAGGCCACTTTGCAAGAAGACTTGGAACCATTACCCAAGTTATTGAAAGGTCCTCAATTTAGGAGATTTTTTCATTTCTGTTTTCTAGCTATGTTGTTGTTATGTCTATAGATACTTATTCCTTCTTTTATTATTTGAGACTATTATGTAAACCTATATGTGGCGTATTGTCTTGAAGTAAGGGATATGCCTAATATTGTAATACTATTTTAGATTTTTTAATGTGAGACAATATTTTTAGACTATATCTTATTTATTGGTTGTATTTCCTAAACAAGAAGTCTATGTAAGCTTCACATACGACGAGATTATTTAAACTGCATATGTGATATGTGAGAAGTATAAGTATACTTTAATATGTAAAAGTTTTAAATTTTCTCCATTTTTAACGTATGATATGTTATGTCGAATTCTAAGGTCTAGTCCAAGTCCTCTTTAAGGATAAAGATGCTGGTTGCGTCTAGGGGGTGCTCCCAGATTATGACACAAGGTTCAATAAATAGGAACAATAAGATATTTTCATATTATAGGTTCAAGAGTAACATCATAATATAGCCATAAACAACGTCTTATCAATGCATTACAAGACCTTAACAATAATACCAATTCAAGTTAACTAGTACAACGTCAATGTGAATCCCCATAACCCAATTTAAGAGAAGTTAAATATCAAAGGGATCGTAAGCATTACATTTATATCATATAACATCATAACAAGTATATTCACTGTTATGAATTTCAATCTAGACTAACAACATGTATATCAAGTATAAAAAACATCATATAAGACAAACATTATATAGAATCAACATTATGCATTTCATTCATAACATATATGTATCAAAAAAAATTCCTAAGAGTCCCCACAAGGTCAACATGTTCAATGTTTAGGTAAAGTCTCATTCCTTTTCTAAGACCCCAAAAAAATGAGTGAGGTGTCCAGATCCTAATGTTAGTATATTGATCTTTTGATGTCCTAAAATGGGTTATAATGTTGTATTGGGGAAGTGTCTTAATATTTAGGTAATTTGGAAGTAAAACGTCAAGGGACGACCAAGACGTTTGATGATTAGTCACCAAGAAGTGTTAGGT
Organism: Solanum lycopersicum; assembly: GCF_036512215.1. NCBI lineage: Eukaryota > Viridiplantae > Streptophyta > Magnoliopsida > Solanales > Solanaceae > Solanum > Solanum lycopersicum. The sequence goes on along the minus strand of NC_090808.1, from coordinate 12,107,893 downwards.
ATTTTTATGGGCTTATATGTGTGTCATTGGATTATGAAGTACTTATATTAGTAATAATGTTGTTTATAGGCATTATGTTAAGTTTCATTAAGTTTAGAGGTTAAACTTTGAAGAACGTCCAAGATGTTCGACAATTAAACCATGAGACATGCATGTGTGACTACAATGTGCCTAGCATATTTTGATATGTTGCGAGTGTTATTTTGGGTTAAAGTGAAGTTTGTGGTCTTTAACATGTTAAGGTGAATATTTGCATTGAAAACACGAGGGTATGAATCGACTAGGGCCATGTAAAAGGCCCTCAAGGAGGACCCAAAGGCTGTCGACACGCTGCCTTTGCAGTGTCAATCGACGATTCAAATTGATGCCCCATCGATGGGAGGAATATCTCAACATAGAGAAGTGTGAGCTCAGACCCCTATAAAGGAGTTGCAGTCACAAACGACACATACGAAGGGACTGCTCTCGTTGATGCAACTTGTAACTTCACTGCAATGCATGCTTTCTCATAAATGGGTGAATGGGAAATTCACCCCACATCCTAAAATGACCCTAGGTTGTTTATATAAGTATTTTAGTGCATACTAAGTTTATTAAAAACATGACAACCCCATTGCCAATCCATAATGCAACATTAGACTTCCGTCTCCCAAAATATCCCCTCTACAAACCTCCATTGGAGATGAAGCTCAGGAACAACCATGGTGATTGATTCTCAAGATTTATTCATAATTTTTCTGTGGCTTTATTCTACAATGAGTTATGGTGATCCTTCATCTCTATGTAATCTTTCACCTAGAAAGTTCCTTTTTATGTTTTCAAGGAATATTCATGATCAAATCTCTAATCCTCCAATCTAGCCATGGGTTCTTTCTCAAAATGTTTTCTAAAGTTTTATTATGATGAATTGATCATAATTTATTGAATATAAAGTGAATTTCGATCCAATTGCATAATGAACTCATGTTCCCTCCAATTTTCATATTAGCCTATGTTAAGGGCATTGTAATATTTATTATGTGTTAATTGATTTGCTTATATTTACTGCCTATTAAGTATATTTATTGTGAATTGTTGATGAGTGATACATGTGGATCAAAATATGAATATTTGAATGAAATTAGCCTATGTTCTTCGACTTCTATAGCTTGCAAGGTAGTGATTTCAGTGTGATGTAAATTCTAGGGTAATTGAATTAGGATGTTGTTTAAGTTATGTATCTTTAGGTACTGTCCTATATCGTAATATTTATTAATTATGAATATGGATCATTGGTGATCAAATCAAGGGAAATTTGGTGAGTGATCTATGTCTCTCAACTTATTTGTGAATTGCTGATATAGTATACTTGTTTGTAGCATGATGTTATAGTGGCTTATGTATGATATTGGTGTTGATAAATTACATTTAGCTACTGACTAGATATGAGTTGTTGATTAATTGTGTGTATTTATCAATGATGATCATCGTCTTGGTTAATGTGTAAGATAACCTACTTCCTTGACTTCTTTATATAGAATTGTTTGTTAAATTAGTCTTGTATGACATTGGGTGGTATGATCCACTTACGGCGGTGGTATTTAATTTTTTGTCATTATATATTTATATATGTATCTATATATATATATGTGTGTGTGTGTGTGTGTGATCTGATCATGGACTTGAAGACAATTGTATTATAAAGGTGTTGCGATGATGTGAAGCATGCCCAGTATTCTAGTCTAGTTTCGATCTAGGAATATACGGCTACTATACAAGCATCTGTATAACTATGTTTAAGATATAGTTTTATATGATTCAATTGATGAGTTGTAATGGTTGATTTCCCCTTACCTATATACCCCTACATGAATGTATGATTGCCATTGTTAAAAGTCTTGAATGCAAGTGTTGTATGTTGATTTTTTCCTATGCTAAATTGTGTTGTATGGTGTATCCTTGAATGTGAATTGTGTTCATGTTGATGAATGTACACACACTCACACTTCATGCATGCTTACAAAGTAGTATAGGTTAATTGTGTCTAATGAAAGGGTATTCTCATGTGCACTTGTGTCTACTACTATGCATGTACAATATAAGTCTATGAAGCGTGTTACTTATTCAATAACAAGGATTAATTTATAGATATACTATTAAGGGAAATGGTATGGTACCCTTTCTATGCATCGCACATGTGTGCCTTGATAGGATAGTTCTTAGGTTTTAAATTGTATGTACATGAATATGAATGCATGATTATGTTAATGTATGAACATGTCCGTTCTTAATGTTTTTTGTGAAAGGATTGCTCATATATATTTATACAGACACATACACAACTATGATTATATAGTCAATAAAGGGGTTTTGAATGATGTTCTCAACTGCAGCTTAAAGTAGATGGTGCTTTACATATGCTATGTACATGTGAAAGGACTTATCACATGACTTAGGTTTATGAACTCTCATCTATGTCCTATTAGCTTAGCATTTAAGGGGTTAAATCTTCTAAGCCTAATTTTTATAAAGTAATGTGAATAAATGATTTTCAATAAAGGGAACTTAGCTTAGCATCGAGTGAGGCTTGTTCACCATAGTCCTCACGAGGTGTTTAGCCTCATAGTCCAAAGAGCACAGAGTGATATTTCCATAAGTGGATAAATATTTGTCAATAGTCATAAAGAGGGTATACTTGTATGCCTTCAAGTTCCATAATGTAAACATGCCACATAGGATCTAGCAGGTGATATCATTTAGTATGATATCATGTGTCAATGTTCTACTTTGGCAAAGTAGAGCACCTCCATTTTATGTAAGTCTCTACAACACCAAATTTTGTGTAGCACCAATGATCTTAGTATCAGTTAAGGCTATAGTTTCCCTAGATTAAAGAACAAGAACCTAACTAGGAAAACCTAAGAGAGGTTTCTTAGAGTAGGTGGGGATATTGGACTTCACCTATGCATTGCACAAGTAACTCTTGAAGGGAATTCTAGGAAGGTGTCCTAATGAATATGTATATGTTTATGTCTTTATGCATGGCATTGTAGTACTTCCTCCTTGTTGTGATGATATGAATGGTATAAGTCCTAGTGGGTCTTTATGACGATTTCTCTTCATATGTGCATAAAGTTGGTCTGGCTATATGAATGTAGGTCCTACATAGGTTACATGTGGTTGACTAAAGTCTTATGTTATGTTTAATGTGAAGTATGTGCCTTGTTATATGAAATAATCCTATGGATGTATGTTTTGACTTGAATAGTTGTAGGTATTGTTTACTTGTGGCTTAAGGTGATGCTTTAGTATGATAGTGTTATAGGACATCATCCATACTATGTTTTGGAAATTCAAGAACTTAGAATAAGAAGTAGTTCAAGGTAAAGAGAAAATAGGTTACAGTAAACTGTGGGGAGGTTGGTGCAATATGACCCCAAATGTGACTTAAATGTTATGTGTTTTTTATGTGATATTATGACTGTAGTATATGCCTAAATTAAATATGTATATTTTATAATGCGAAATGTATAGAGTTTTATGATATTTTAAGAAAAATACATGATGCGTGATTTCAAGTAAAAAGTCCCTTTTAATGGATGTTTTTGCAAGGAAGCCATACTTAGTGCATTCTTGCACTAAAACAATTCTTATGTGCCTTTTTACACAAAGTGTAGTTTATGGATGCTTAAAGGATATTTTTATCGGTGAGGATCTTGATATGTGATTCCCAAGCTAAAGGGAAGGTATCCTCAAGTTCAAGGATTTTTTATATCATTGTTTGAAGGAAAGTCTTGGAATAGTTTAGTTATGATTTATATTATAAGGGTCGTGTCCCTATTATACTATAATGATGTTGAGTCTAGGATGGAAAAAAGAGACAAGAGTTTTTCACTTTTTGATGTATCATAGAGTCTTTCATCACAGTAGTTTATATCATACGTATTTGGAGACTAATCTCTTGTGTAACATGATCATAGATCTTAGGTTATAGAATGATAATTTACTTTCATTACAAACTAACGTTAGATGAGAACATTACAAAATAATCATGGTAATAAGATGCATATATGAATCAACTTTAATCCATCATACAAAAACCCTATCATCATATCACAATTCATCACATCCATAGCATTATATCACATTCATAATCTCATCATATTCCTTTCATACTCACATATTCACACTTAAATTGAATCAATAACACCAATAATTGACAAATATAATGGAAGTAAAGTATTCGTGATCTTCAAAAGTCTTACCAATGGCTTCCAAGAATCTCATCCAAGATCGTACCCTCAATTAAATGGTCCTTAACCAAGAATTCAATCACAGTCATCATATAATAGTTAAATAATACCACACTCAATCACAAATAAACCTAAATCACAAGTTATGGTTAGTGAAAGAAGAGGATTCATAGGCCTGTGTAGAGACTTCGATCAAACTTTCATAGGATACGTCAATATGAACATATATATGCATATATCATAAAAATTAATTGAATGAAGACTACACAATTTAATCTAGAAATAATACCCATGAAATTGGATTAAAACAAGGTATTTGAAGGACATTGAAATCAAATTTTTGAAGAGCGTGTTGGGGAAAAGAGTCCCAACACTAAATAGCCTCCATAACATGAGTGTCACATCTCGAAACCACACCATAAAATATATGAAATTCTCGGAATGCAACCAGCATACTATATCTTGTGGAGGTCCTGTACAAGTCCTTTCGTATCGTTTTTTGCATATAAACATCTGAAAAGTAGTGTAGAATTAAAACATATCACAACATTCTATAAGTCTTTGAAAATATAATTCATATATAATTAGTAGATAATACTAAGTGTAATTTCATCAAATCTTAGATTCAAGAATACTTGTGAGACGATCCATACAATACTTATATAGAAATACATAATGTATTACAATACTTTGACGTAAAAGACATATATATTCCCTCGAAGCAATTGAGGACATACTTCAATTTTGCTTGAACAACTCTAAAACTAAATCTTTCCTTCACGATCCTTCTCACCTACACCTTTAGGTATAACTAAATGTATGGAATTAGTACAAACACTTGTATTAAGTATGGCATAATACATACTCTCATGAAAACTGACATTTATTGGAAACATGTTCTTTTTTTTTAACATCATATAAGAACCATAAGTATAATATTAAACACCTTAGAAACACATAAGAAATCTCTTAAAAAGTTTATCACATTTTAAGGAAACATTTCAGTAACTTCATGTTACTTTACAATGACTAATTAAAAATGTTATAGTGAAGTTCCTTACTTCACAATAAACCCTTTCTAGCATGAGATTCCCTCACTAAAAGCTATCCTACTCACTTAGTAAGAAAAAGAGAGACTGTCCGGACACTCTCTCAAGGAATACCTAAATGATCCTTAAGACCACCTTTAATAAGATAAACACTCTTACAATACACCAATTACATGAACATAAGATCCTCCTACCAAAGGTGATTCTAAGTTAAACTTGAATGAGTTGTTAAGCAAACGCCCAAACATTCCCTTTCACACACACTTAAGAGATACATCAAACTACCTAATATAGAATCATTATCACTTGATACCACAACATACATAATATGAAATTCTCCCTTCCAAAGGTTATCAAAAGACTTACATAAGTAAATCAAGAAGATAACGTCCATGATTGACCTCTTCAAGATTACCTAAATAATCCTTACAACTACCTAAGGCTTAGATCATTTATACAAGATCAACCATATTCCATAACTAGAGTCATACTTAAGACATATCTTGGTTAAATACGAAGTGACCATTCCTATGACCCCTTCAAACCCTAACTAGAGAACCATTAACTACTCTACATAAGTACTTACTCACTTAACATGCTTTCTTAACTTTGGTCATTACTTTCATTAGTTCATTTAAGACTCTTTCATCACATAAGGGCATTCAAGTAATGGTCTGAGATAAGATTTAGGAAATAACATCTTCAAAGCCTATTGTGAAACGTCTATATATTGCCTAAAGTTCATAGAACTTCTCTAATGCTAGTAGGTATCCCATATGATGAGAATATACAATAGCCGACATAGACTATGATAGTTAAATATGGAATTTGGAGTTCTAACCTTCTCCAATGAGGGTGTTCTACTTTCCAAGGGTAGAACTAGGACACATCCCAGGTAGGCACATGTTTAAGGAATATAAGTTCTTTTATATAATCTAGTCTCATTCTCATGTAGAGATACATTGTACTCTAGTCTCCTTCTCAACTAGAGATACTTCCTACAACATACTCACTCATTTATAGACTTCATTATCATAGATCTATTGATATCAAAGGATGACATGAAGAGGTTCCATATCTAGTTCATAACCCAATCACATTCATCCTACCAAAGCGGTACACTACGACTACCTTACAATGGCGACTAACATAGTCCATCATGACTTTCCTAGCGATAATACAATTCCGTTCCATCCAATCAACCCAATGTCCATCATTCATTACATTAAGGATAGCATTACATCTCTCGACTTCAAGTTCATAACATAACCTTGCCACTAGTTTTAAGGTTCAACGTACATGACCTTCTTAACACCATTTAAAGTCTCACTTATCATTCATTCATACATTAAAAGGGTGCATAAATATTATCTAGTCAAGACATCTCATATTCACATATAACTCATATATGTATCAAGTAAGAGACAAATGTCTACCAAAAGAAGACACAACATACTTTACTTTGTCACACATAAGATATCATTCTTTGAAGAAGTTAGGAATGACCCTTATCATCTTTATTGCATCCTATATATTACAATTAATTCATAAATATAACCATCATATAATTATATATTCAATTAGAAATAATTATGTATCAATTTTAAGACTACACACATAAGAGATAATAAAAGTCCAACATGATTAACTAGTATCAATAGAAGAACTCATACTTTCATTTAATCACATGTAGATTGATATGCTCATACTCTACATAAATGAACTACATAAATAATCATTATACATTAAATACTTTGACTACAAGACCATGATTAGCATAACACATAACGTAACGCAACGAGGCCACATCAATTGCAAGTAAAGCACATAGCACCGCCACCATAAGTGAAACATACCAACCACATCATAACTCAAGTATAATTAACATAAAATAAAGTGAATTAGGTTGGAATACCATTAATCAATTCTCACCACTTCAGTCCATGTCTAAATCATCAAATACAATACCATATGACCCTTACAGATGACCATGAACATCAATGAAATACATAAAGTATAATAATAAAGGAAACTTGGTAAATCTTATATATATATATATATTTATCAATATAAAACCAACTAGACATAAATTGATCACAATTATTACATCATTCAATAAACCATAGAAAACTACATTGGAATTCATAAGCTTTAGAATAATATCACTTGACCCATAAAATAGTAAAAAATTAGGGTTCATTATTTACAAGGGTTCATAGTTTAATTGAGTTAAAATCATAATTAACAAAAATTCAATGAATATGAAATGCTTTAAAATTTAACCCATGGATAGATTTTGATTTATAGAACTCAACCTTTAAGAACTCTTTGAAAATCATTTTAAAGATTGGATCCTTGATGAATACAATTTCAAGAATTAAAAACCATACCTTAAAGAATCTAATCAACCGATTTTATAATGAATCACTACTCAAATCTCCAATCGAATCCCTTCCTTGAGTTTTGGCTTCTATGGAGTTCTAGAGAATTTCATAATGATATTTGGTTTTTTATTTTTGAAGAATGAATTCTCCTAAGTGTTTATTACTTAAAAAAACATTTAAAATACTCAAAAGACCTTAGGAAACCTCCCAAACTCTTGACATAGTTTATTTTTTAGTCTTTTCTTCTTTTTGTTGTGTAGTTCAATGATCTCTTTTCATCCTATCTTTTACTTACATATGCAATTATTAATTGTACTCCCATTTCAACAATAAATCAAGTGAGTAATTCAAAAGACAATGAAATTGATATGACTACCGTACTCACAAGTTATTCTTTCCATTCTTGATAAATTGGGCATGAAGTCTTTATAAGCCAATCTTTATTGGCTATGACCATTATTTGATCATTTGCATAATCTGAAGATGATGTGGCATGTATTCGTACTCCAATTGATGAGTTATTATGTTTTGCTCCCTTTATTGGCATAAGCTAATAAGTGTTTAAACATCATTCTTATCAAACACTTATGATTTGATATACTTATGCTTTTTCTTACTTAGTCCAGTTTGAACTTAGGTTTCTTATTCTTTGATCACATTTTCACCTTGATCATGCTAGTTTAACTCAAGATATTCTTTTAGGACTTCCATTGGGATATTTTTGTGCAATGACTAAGAATGACTTACGTCATTGCTTAAAATAACATCACCCTTTGGTCATCCAATCGGAACACCCCTCATCTTCCTAGTCATTTTTTATTTGTTTCTTACATTCTTAGAGAAATCTTTAGCATTTAACCGACATAGATCATATGAGCTAACATAAAATCTAGTGTCTTCCCCAAACTGAAAAGATGTGGTTCATCCGCTAATGTGAAACCGAATACTTTCAAGATTTCATAGGTGAATCCACTAGCTAGTAACCTATGCTAGAGACATAGCAAAAGACTAGGAGAATTTGGATACCCTTATCCACCCTGGTGGTAGTCTCATGTCATAAAGATTACATGTGCCTGCACAAGTTAATTACTAGTCTATCGGTACTTAGCTCAATTTATTATACTTTACAACCTTTGGAGTTGACTCATACACTATTGAAGCTTTCTTCTAGTATGACGTATGCTTATATCACTGGAAAACTTGTCATCCCTTTCTATACTTGACAAATGTAAACTTAAATCTTACATTATAATTAAGGTGTTAATGGGACCTGTTTCATGATTTCGATCACCCTCTTATATGAGTATCTTTATTATAATTGTTTAGGTGCAAGTGTAAAGTCAATATTGATTATTTGATATACTTATGATTTTGATTACTTAGTTCACTTTGAACTTACACAACTTCTTCTTTGATCTCAGGTTCGCTTTAAACATACTTTTCTTTTTCTCTTTCTTTGTTTATTTCTTTAAGAAATCTTTAGCACTAAACTGACATAGATCATGTGAGCTATTATGAAATCCACTGTCTTCCCCTCACTCAAAAGAGGTGGTTCACTGGCTAAAGTGAAACTGAATACTTGCATTTAACCGACATAGATCATGTGAGCTAACATGAAATCTATTATCTTCCCCACACATAAAAGAGGTTGTTCACCAGCCAAAGTGAGACCAAATACTTCATAGCTTTAATAGGTGGATCAACTACTAGGAGCTTTTGGAGACCCTTATCCACTATGGTGGTATTATCATCTCATGAGACTTACATGTTATATCACAAGCTTATTGCTAGTATATCAATTCTTAGCTCAATTTCTCATACTTTACAACTTTTAGAGTTGCCTCATACATTATGGAACTTGTTTCTAGTATGAAGTATGCTTAGCTGAATGGATGACTTGTCATACCTTTCTATACTTGATGAATGTGAACTTAAATCTTATAGTATCATTATGGTGTGAATTAGACTTGTCTCACGATTTCTAACACCCTCTTATGTGAGTATCTTTAACATAATTATTTATGTGCAAGTGAGACTTGTCTCACTTATTTTAACACCCATTGTTAGTCAATTTCATAATTCATAAGATTTTAGTTATTTCATTATTCACCTTATGTTTTTCAATGTTATTTGGTAGTCTTGTACCATTCTTTATGAAAGTTATAAGGACTTATTAAATGTACTGCTGTGTTCACGTGTTCATTTTTTACATAGGGTATGTTGGGTTTTGTCCCAATCATAGGCATACCCTAGGTTATTAGTTCATTGAGTTACATCTTCTCAAGTCAATCTTTAACATGAACTTTGCCTTACAAGAAACAACATAATTTACATTGGCCATATAAAATTTACATGACTTAGTCATTGTCCAATTCTATTACATATTTTTGAAATAATATTGCTGGCCAATTTATTGAAAGAAAGAAAACTTTCACCAAAAACTTGTCATGATATTATCACTAGCCAAGTCAATTATCTTCAAGTATATACTATACTAATATCATGTTGATGATACTCTAACCATATTTTTCTAACCTATAAGTCTAATTCAACATTATCTAATAATAGAAACCTACACATAATAATCAGTTAGAACCACATACCAACAACATGCTCGAAATTTGCATTATGCATACGAATAGAATCGAAAAATAGAGAGAACTAGGAACATGAACATTCGACAATTTCATTCGGAACAATCCTAGGTTCTATTTTCTTGAATTCAAAATGTTTGAAAAATAATCTAGGGATAGAAAACCAAGAGAGAAAATTCATACCTTACTGTTGAATTTAATCTACGAAGATCACCCTATACATTGCATGAAAATCTTAATGAATTGCCTTGAAATGGCCTAAGCAGAACCGAGAGTATTTTTCTGTTTTTGTTACGTTTGTTCACTGTTTTATAGCTGTGGATATCTACTGCTTTAACGTGATTCTAAGTGTTAGAAACTAATATTTACTAATTCAACTTAGGATAATTAACTTAATTAAATAAATTAATTAGCTAATTACCAAAATGCCCCTCCTAAATTGACTAGAAGTAGGAGAGCATTTGACTTAGCCAAATCCAAAAAAATTCTAAGGGTCTCTGGTTTGAACATGAATTGAAATTAACTAATTAAGTTGCTAATATAATTAAATATGTGACCTAGGGTAATAGATAAAGTATCCCTAAGTCACTAGGACCATAATCAACCTCTTTGGACCATCCTACGTTAGGTAATGGGATGTTTCTTTAGTTAGATACCCCAATAGTGTTAGCCTGTTAGGTGTTAGGATTTTTGGCACACTAGTTAGTTCATTTTAGTTAGTCTTAGGTTACATATCTAGTTGTTTAAGTTATTTAGAGCCTAGGATTGAATAGAAATCTCGGCCCCACATTAGTTAGTTCATTTTACTTCAATTATGATGTGTTATATGTGATGATGATGTTCAATTGAAGTATTCTATTTGATTACATTAAATTGATTATGTAATAATTTATATGATGGATATGTTGGACTTTGAGATCATGTTAAAGATATTATGATACAATGTTGAATATGAATCACTTGTTTATCTTACTATCATATGATTATGATGTATTCTTTTCATAAATGAAGGGTTGATATGAAAGGAAATAATCATGCAATACCTAATGAGATAATGACATGATTTACAAGGGGTTAGTCTCATATGACCTATATTAAGATATGAGTATTAGGAAAGCCTTAAAGACATTTCAAAAATGCACTTTAGCTTAGAAATGGGCAAACATGATATGAAAGGTGTCCCTTCCCAATATGGGACGGTAGGTGCAGTATAATTCTTATGAGATGAGAACTCCATGCTAATGACCATATAGCGGGTTAAATATATATTTCCTAGTTCCATAACTATGTTTCCTCCATAAGAATACTACCTAATGGATCCACCTAGAATGCTAAGCTCATGTTTTGGTTCTACTTTGGCAATTAGAACACCTTATTTCAGTGTGGTGTTTCATGACACCAGATTCCATGTTAAGCTCACACATTTTAATGTCGGTTAAGGTAATTTTTCCCTGAAGTAAAATAAATGAATGAAAGTAATGAAGTGCACACTAACTAGGGTGACTTATGGGGTTCTACTTAGTCGATGTAGGGGTACGGGACTCTACTTATAGATTGCACAAGTTGACCTTGACTAATTTTTAAGGAGGTAGCTCTTATGTGCTTATGATATGAATGCAATGTATATGTTCACTTTACATGTTGGTAATCCAATATGATGTTACTTTCATTGATGAATATGTTGTTGGTCCAAAATAATACATATATGATGAAGAATATGCATGATATGATGATGTATGAAACGTAGACATTTATTATGGTCCTTTGCTTGGTTTACTTGATTATATAGGGTGAAGGGGATTTACATTAACATTGCACTAGTAGGATTGGGATGTGATTGTTGGTAAGGGTCTAATATGCTTGATCACTATAAACTCTAATACATGTATTGATGTTATGACATCATGTTGGAGTTTTCCATTTTGGTATGACCTTAATATGATAATATTCATGTTCTGAAGACGGTATGCAAATGCTTGTCTTATATTGGATATGAACTTGTCTTATGTGATGTTATACCTATTGACTTGTATATGCTCTTATATGTCATAAAGGCTTTTGAAAGTTACTTATCATGGATATGAACTTGTCTATTGTTGTTTATTTTGTTTGAGATGCTATTCTTGAGTCATCATCTCCCTATACAAATATTCTGGTGCCATTCGGGTATGAATGTTCCCAATGAGGGATAATGTAACACTCTGAAAGTCAATGACTTGTTCTAGAGACCTGCAAGATGAACTATGACTTAAAACACTGTTTCTAAGCTTAAAATAATGTATTGAAACTAATTAGGAAGTGTTAGATTCAAAATGTTAAGAAACAACCATGACGTCTAGAGAATTATGAAATGTTAACTAGTGTACCTTGGAATGTTTTAATAGGTTTTCAAATTTGGAATTTAATCAAATTTGGTAAAAGATGTTTAAACGTGTACTAGAATGTGTTAAGGGTCAAAACACCCGTGTACGACTCCCCAAGGAACACCCTAGGGGTCCTTGGAGAGTACCCTAACATTTGACCCCAAAACTGTCAAATTGACACTGACAGTTTATGAACAAAACAACGAGTCATCTATGGGTCAACGGCCCGTTGATAATGGTCATGGTTACGGACTTAGACATTTTTTTTAGCGGACAAAATCTTTCCCCTCTTTCAGAAATGATGAAGTGACATTACAATATCGTGGACTGGCCTACAGACCATAGACGGGTCTTTATGATTTGACACTCACCTTATTATTCCCAGACCCAATTCTGTCAAAGTTGTGTGTACTTTCCCTCACTATTCCAAGACCCCATTTAAGACCAACTACAAGCTTGATTTAGTCACCAAAACTGAAGATCTATTCAATGTTCAAGGATTGTTAAGGTATTATTAAATTGCTTTTGGGATCTCTTTCCCCTAAAGGGTCTTCAATATTTGTTTCTAATGATGACAAAAACATGGGTCCTCTTCCGATTTCCTGAATGATATTTTAATATTATTTAACGTTGATTTCCTTTGCTTATTATTGATTTATTCTGATTGAATATTGGTTAATTGTTGTAGTTCTTAGTCTTTGACATAGTTCTATGAAAGAATCCATAATTAAACCCTTTTCCCTTACCCTAGGTTATGAATTTAGTTTGATATTAATAGTGATGATTCAATTTACTTAGTTCTTGTTCATATTAATATTATATGATGTTATTAAGGGAATTGGTGTATGTGTATTGTTGGATTGATGGTAAGATTTTTAAGGAGGCTTATGAAGGCAATTTTTTAAGACTTTATGATCTCAAGTTCTTTACTTCAATAATGATGGCTTATACCTATGATGATGTTCAATTAAGGTATTATATGTGATAAATTTAAAAAGATAATTATATAATGTATGTGATGACATTTACGAATAAGTTGAATTGAGAGATCTTGTTAAGGGTATGATGATACCATGTTTAATAAGAATCACTTGTTTTTCTTACTTTGCTATGACAATGATGTATTTATCTCACAAATGAAGGGTTATTAGGAAAGGAAATTTGCGTGCCATACCTAATGATCTAATGACATTATTATACAAATAGTCTCTTATGGCCAATATTAAGATATGATAATTCAGAAAGACTTATAGACTTTGAAAATGCGACTTTATCTTAGCATCGAGAGGACTAGATATGACAGGTGTCCCTTAAAAATGTAGGAAAGTAGGCTTACAATGATTTTCATGAGATGAGGACTCCAATTGTAATGGGCATATAGATAGTTCAGAACATATCTCCCAGTTCCTTAACTATGTTACGCCCATCGGAATACTAGCTAGTGGATCCACCTAGAATTCTATGTTCACGTTTGGTTCTACCATTTCAAGTAGAGCACCTTCTTTCGGTATAGGGTTTCATGACACCAAATTCAATGTTTAGAACAAATTTTCTATTGTCGATTAAGGTGATTGTTCCTGGAAGTAAAATTAATTAATGAAAGTAATGAAGTGAACACTAAATAGGGTGACTTAAGGGGTTTTACATAATGTAGGTAGGGGTATGGAACACTACCTATACATTTCCAAGTTGATTTTGATGGAAGTCCTAGGAGGTTGATATTATGTACATATTATTTGAATGAAACGTATATGTTCAGTTTGAATATTTGTGATCCTATGATGAACAATCTATTGGTCTAAATTTATATATATGTTATGAATGATATGCATGATATGACGATGTATGAAAATTAGACATTGTTTATGGTCGTTTGCTTGGTTTACATTATTATGCGGATTTATGGGACATCACAAAAGAATTGCACTTGTGTGCTTCGGATGGGAGTGTTTTTAAGGGTATTATATGTTTGATAATTATAAACTCTAGTACATGAATTATTGTTTTGACATTATGTTGGAGTTTTTTATGGTAATATGAGCTTAATATGGTGCTATTCATGTTTATCATACATTATGCTAATGTTGGTCTTGTATTGGGTATGAAATTTTCTTAAGTGATGTTATGCTTATTGATTTATATATACTGTTATATGTGCATAAAATCTTTCTTAAGTGATTAAGCATGGTTTTGAACAAAATGTCCTTTTAAGTATGACTTAAATGGTTTTACTTGTATATGTTTCCATACTTGGTACATGTGCTTTGTAATGTTCCATATTCTTTCCATTTACCCAACCAATGTATGTTAGGGCCATTAATGTATAGGAGGCCACATTGCAAGAAGACTTGGAACCATTATCCAAGTTATTTGTAGATCCTCAATTTAGGGGATGTTTCCATTTATGTATTCTAGCTATGTTTTTGTTATGTCTATAGACACATATTTCTTCTTTCGTGATTTGAGACTATTACTGTAAGCCTATAGGTGGCGTACTGTCTTGAATTAAGGGCTATTCCCAATATTGTAATACTATTTTAGATTGTTTGGTGTGAGACAATATTTTTAGACTATATCTTATGTATTGGTTATATTGCTTAAACAAGATACCTATGTAAGCTTCACAAACAAGGAGTTTATGTAAAATACATATGTGATATGTGAGAAGTCTAAGTATACTTGAATATAAAAAAGTTAAAAATTTCTCCATTTTAACGTATGATATGTTATGTATAATTCTAAGGTCTAGTCCAACTCCTCTTTGAGGATGAAGACGCTGGTCGCGTCTAGGGTGTGCTCCCCCGTTATGACACCAAGTTCATTAAATAGGAACTATAAGACATTTTCATATTATATGTTCAGGAGTAACATCATAATAAAGCCATAAACAACGTTTTATCAATGCATTACAAGACCATAACCATAATCCCAATTCAAGTCAACTAGTGCAATGTCTATGTGAATCCCCATACACCAATATAAGCTAAGTTAACTATCAAAGATATCATAAGAATTACATTTATATCATATAACATTATAACAAGTATATTCACTTTCATGAATTTCAATCTAGACTAACAACATGTATATCAAGTGTACGAAACATCATATAAGAAAAACATTATATTGAATCATCATTATGCATTTCATTCATAACATCTATGTATAAAGAATTTTTCCTAAGAGTCCCCTCAAGGTCAACATGTTTAATGTATAGGTAAAGTCTCATTCCTTTTCTAAGACCCCAAAAAAACGAGTTAGGTGTCCAGATCCTAATGTTAATGTAATGATGTTTTGATTTCCTAAAATGGGTTATAATGCTGTATTGGGGAAGTTTCTAAATATTTAGGTAATTTGGAAGTAAAACGTCAACGGACGACCAAGACGTTCGACGATTACTCACCAAGAAGCCTTAGGTATTTTTATGTGCTTATATGTGTGTCATTGGATTATGAAGTCCTTATATTATTAATAATTATGTTTATAGGCAGTATGTTATGTTTCGTGAAGTTTAGAGGTTAAAAATTGAAGAACGTCCAAGATGTTCGACAGTTAAACCTTGATACATGCATGTGTGACTTGAATGTGTCTACCATATTTTTATCTGTTGCGAGTGTTTGTTTCGGGTGAATGTGAAGTTTGAGGTATTTAACATATTAAGGTGAATATTTACATTGAAAACACGCGGGTATGAATCCACTAGGGCCCTGTAAAAGGCCATCAAGGAGGACCCAAAGGTTGTAGACACACTGCCTTGGCAGTGTCAATCCACGATTCAAATTGATGCCCCATCGATGGAAGGCATATCTAAACATAGAGAAGTGTGAGATCATACCCCAATAAAGGAGTTGCAGACGCAAACAACGGAGAAGAAGGATAGCTCTACAACCAAACAACGCCCCGCCGACTGCTCTCGTCGATACAACTTGTAACTTCATTGCCATGCATGCTTTCTCATAAAGGGGTGAATGGGAAATTCACCCCACTTCCTAAAATGAACCTAGGTGGTCTATATAGCAATTTTTATGCATAATAAGTTTATTAAAAACCTGACAACCCCATTGCCAATCCATAATGCAAAATTAGACTTCCGTCTCCAAAATATCCTCTCTAGAAACCTCAATTCAAGATGAAGCTCAGGAACAGCCCTGGTGATGGATTCTCAAGATTAATTCATAATATTTCTATGGCTTTATTATACAATGAGGTAATTATACAATGAGGTATGGTGATACTTCATCTCTAGGTAACCTTTCACGTAGAAAGTTCCTTTCAATGTTTTCAAGTAATGTTCATGATCAAATCTCTAATCTTCCAATCTAGCCATGGGTTCTTTCTCAAAAATTTTTCTAAAGATTTATTATGATGAATTGATGATCATGTATTGAATATAAAGTGAATTTCAATCCAATTGCATAATGAACTCATGTTCCCTCCAATTCTAAAATTAGCCTATCTTTTGGGCATTGTGATACTGACTATGTGTTAATTGAATTGCGTTTATATACTTCCTATTAAGTATGTTTATGGTGAATTTTTTATGAGTTATACATGTGGATCAAGATATGAATATTTGAAAGAAATTATCCTATGTTCTTCGACTTCTATAGCTTGCAAGGTAGTGATTTCAGTGTGTGATGTAAATTCTACTCTAATTGAGTATGCCTTTTATGTTATGTATATTTAGCTACTGTCCTATATCAGAATATTTATTAATTATGAATATGGATCATTGGTGATCAAAGAAAGGGAGATTTGGTGAGTGATCTATGACTCTCAACTTATTAGTGAATTGGTGATATAGTATACTTGTTAGTAGCATGACGTCAAAAATGGTTGCTACCTATGCTTTCCATCCATGGGACGTAGGCTGGAAACCGGGGTATCTATGTTCCCTTCGATGGAAACTCAAACATTTTTTAAAAAAATTGAAATGATAAGTCTCTCAACTTGTATAGAGAGGTGCAGGATGGTTGGAACATGTGCGTCGATTGACCTACAAAGCGTTTATCGAGGTCTCGTAGGTCAAGTTTTGAGTTCACTTTTAAGTTTAAAATAGTGCAATTAATTTGTAAATTTATGAGGTATTTAATTAGGGGTTAAGGGGTGGTTAATTAATTTAGTTAAGTGACTATAAAAAATACCCTAACCCTAAACTACCCCACAATTCAAAAACCTAAATTACTTTTACTTGTCTCTAACATCTCACTCTCAAAGAAACTACATAGAAGAACAAGGTCAAAAGGGTTCTAAGGAAGCAAGAGCATAACTTTTTTACATCAATATTCAAGGAATATCAAGGTAAGGAAACCTTTCACCTTTGGAATTCCTTTCACCAAGGGTACTCCAAAATATGAGTTTCGAAAGATGAATTCTACATGGGTTTCTTTCTAATCCAAAATTGATCTTTCAAATTGTATCATTCTTAAGTTGTAATGATTATTATTATTATATTGTGAAGCATTGTCATTCAATTATCATAGTTCTTGATCTTTAACCATGTATATAAAATAAATCATTTATTGACCCAAAATCCCTAACCCTAGGTGATGAACTCATGTTCAATTTATTAGTATTGAATGATGTTATTACACCTATTGGTGGATTAAATTTATTTGGTTGAGGGTAATACCAATTATTATTACTTTTGGAGGAGAATTTGTAAGAATTTGTGATCTTGAACATTTACTTCAGTTATTCTGGCTTGAACTTGTTGATGAAGTTCAATTGAAGAATATCTTTTTTATGTGCCTCATATGTGGTTTTATGTTCTATTTTGTGATTCATTAGGTTTTAAGGTCTATAAATGAGTTATTATAAAATGTATATCCAGTAAATCGAGTTTCGTGGAGTTTGGAGGTCAAATATCCATGAACGTCTTTGATGTTCGAAAGATGTGCCTTAAAATGACATTGCGTGTCTAAGTTTGTTTCATCAAATTTTACGTGTTCATTTTGGATGAAATTTATGTGTGAGGTTCTAAACTCATAGATAATATTTTGGTTCAAAACATCTGGGAAATTATCACCAAGTAATAACCAAGGGTCCTTGAGGAAGGACCAAAGTTGGTGGCCAAAAATTCAAAAAGAAAGTCCACTTACGGAAGGCAATCTACGGCCAGTATCGTGGTCGATGCCCCGTAAGTGGTGGGAGTGGATAGGTACATATACTGGGTTGCAAGTCTACAAGTTCCCGTCCTCTTAAAGCATCGACAGTTGCCAGCACGCCCAGAAGTGGGCTTACGGTCAGTCTATGGGCAGTCCGTCAATTGGCCTATGTGTTGCGTGCAATCACTGTTAAATCTAGTGTTAAAATTTTAGGTCCACCCCACTTCTAAGTAGATGTATTAGAGTTTTGTTAAGGGGTATATTTGGAATTCTAAATGTGTATATATTTGTGTAACACTTAGAATATTTCATTCATCAAAATCCGAATTATAATCATTGAGGAATAGATATTGATCCTTGAAATTCCCTTCATCAAGGAGCGCCAATTCTCAAGATATTTTCAAAGTTTCTAAAGATGAATGGTCCAATTTCATGATTCTACCATGGGTTCTTGTATGAATGATTTGTAATCATTGAATAATGATTTAATTGGTATAGTATTGATGATTTTAAAAAAAATTACCTATCAACCCATTAAATGGATGAACCCTAGATTTTGACTATGTTTTGGGTTACTTTATATTGATCTAATGTTATAAATTATAATGTAGTTTTATGTGGGGTATTCATCGATGTAATTATTTTAGTAAATTGATATCAAGGTTGTATTATATTGATGAATTTACATTGAATTGACCTAGTTCATTCATTATTTGGGTATGGCTTAGGGTAAGTGTCTTATGTTATTGAATTGAATAAATTGACTTTGGATTGAAGTGTTGCAGATGATGTGGGGGTATGCTGCACTATTCCCCTTTTTATGTTATTTATACTTTGATTCTATTGTGATTAGTATGGTCCACTTATAGTGGTTGTGTTATGTGGTTTACTTGCAATTGATGTGGCCTTGTCAGCCTTACTTTAGGCAATAAAATTATCTTGCCCTTGTTGACAAGTACTTGAAGTAATATGACTATTTGTGTACTTTTATTAGGTGAACCAGAACAATATGTATCTATATGTGGAGTCATATATGTATTCTTCTATTCATATTTTCTTAGGTTGCCATGTTAGACTATGTTTTTTGCATTTTGTTTCTAGTATAGGAGTTGAGTCTTGGTTATTCCTAATTGGATATATGTGTCTATATTTATTACATTGATGATGTTATGATAGTATATAAGATTACTTGAAGATTTTAGAGTTATTTCAAGGTGTTCCAGAATGACTTGCATTATGAGTTAAAACTTAAGTATGTGGTGTCTTATCCTTGTTGGCTTCTTTCCCTTGCTTGATAGATATGGTTATGAATATTTGATGTATTGATTTATGGTTTTATAACTCTTATTCTTGAATGTATGAGATATATGTGATGTTAAATGAAGTTATGAGATTCTTTTATGTTAAAACCTTAATTTAAGTATAAGGTTAAGATTGTTAATGTTTTAAGCCGTAATAGTTATTTTCAAAGTAAAGGAATGATGGACTTAAGGTTAGTTGGATGGAAAGACATCATATTAATACTGAGGAAAGTCATCATGAGCTTCTTCTCTCTATTATGAGGTTGCCTTAGTGGACACTCTTTGTAAGGATAAATGTGATTGGGTTATGAACTTTTTATGGAACCCTTTTATGTGAACCTATTATGTGCATTACTCTATGAGAAAGAAGGTTAGCACCGAGTGAGTATGGTAAGGGCATTGGATCTAGTTGAGTATGAGACTGAATACAAATAAGCCCTTCTTATTCCTTAACCATGTGCCTACAAGGGATGTCTCTAAGTTCTACACTTGGGAAATAGAACAACCTCATCGGAGTAGGATAGAACTTCTGATTCCATGTCGTGCTATCATGGTCTATGTATGTTATTGCGTATTGTCATCATATGGGAAACATATTTGCATTAGAGAAGTTTATGAGGTTTAGGTGGGTGTATGTGACGCTGTGTAGACTATGCACAATAGACTTATAAGATGTTACTTGGAATTCCTAGGTCTTGTCCATGACCATTATTTGAATGTCCTTTATGTGATGCATGACTCTTAATGAACTAATGAACTAATCACTAATGTTAAGGAGTATGTAAATGAATAAGTACCTAATCTAAACCAACTTGAGGATTCATTAGCTAAAGTGTGAATAGGGCATAAGAGATTATGTCTTCATCTCTTATCTTTGGAAGTCTTGAAGATGACTCTAGTTAGGGAAGAGGTTTGGCATTGTTGATATGATCTAATCCTTAAGTAGTCTTAAGGACTATTTAGGTAATGTTGAAGAGGTCACCATAAATGTTAACTTCTTTATTTACTTAAGTAGATATTTTGATAGCCTTTGGAAGGGGCTAGTCATATCATCTATGTGTTAGTGTGTTTAATGAGAATGATTCTAATCTATGGAGTCTATTGGATCTCTTCAATGTGTGTGTACGGGACTGCATAGCCGATTGCTTCAAAACTCACTCAGGTGAGTCTTGGAGTAACCTTTAGTAGGAGAATCTCACCTTGATGTTATCATACTTTGTAAGTGTGTAAGTGACTCATTATAAGTAAATTTATGGGTCGTTCAGGCACATCAAGAGAGGGTGTAGAGGAGGTCTCTCTTTGTGTGACTTAAGTGAATATTAGGATAGATTTTAGTGAGGGAATCACATGTTAGAAGTGGGTTAAAAAGAAAATAAAGTGTTTCACTGTAATAGTGTTATAATTAACTATACAGTGAATGTAGCTTACTGGAAAGTGAATTATAAAAATGTGCTTTTTGGTTGTATGTTATCTTATGTATTTCTAAGTACTTAAATGTTGTTCTTCTGATTATAATATTAATTTTTAATTTAAAGATGCATACTTATAGTAAAATTCAGTTTTAATGATTTTTATGCATAATGCCATACTTAGTACATGTGGTTGCACTAACTCCATGTTTTTATCTATCCATACAGTTCTTGGTAGGTAAATACCTTTGACATGTAAAGACTTGGACATAGAAGATCGTTCAAGGGAAGTTGAAGTACGTCCTAACTTGTCGAGGGCATATATGTCTTTGATGTTATTCATTGAAAGTATTGTAATAGACTAACAATTCTTATATTTGTATTTTGAAGTATGTGTTGTGATAAAACTAGATGTTGAGATTGAGACATAGTATTTCCTATTACTTTTATATGGAAGGGATTTTGAAGATTATATTATGTTTTGTAAAAAGTTTTAATTCCGAACTACATTTCCCTATGTTTATGTGACGAATGATGTTAAAGGGATTGTAAAAGACCTCTGATAGGTCGAGTACGCCTGTTACAACCCGATATTGTACCCAAACTTCTAAGGTGTGTTTTTGGGATGTAACAGTGACTTAAGGTGTTCGACTTAGTCTAGGTATTGTTATGGGGCTAAAAGTATACATTGCACTAGTTGTCCTTGTGGGATGTCCTAGAAGGTCGTTCTTATGTATTATAAAGTAAATTTTATGCATATGTTCACTTTACATTATGATGATCCTATCTGATGTTAGTTTCATGTATGAATATGCTATTGGTGTGTATTGTTATGTATAACTATGATTATTCCTGATTCTATGGTATATGAGTCTACACATTCCTTTTGGTCCTTTTTGGGGTTTACATGGTTGAGTAAGTGTATGGGGCTTTACTTGGTCGTTGAACTTGTGGACTTCATGTTGGGTTATGAGTAATGGTCTTATATATGTTGTAATGTTATGAACTCTTGTACATTCTTTATTGTTATAACATGATGTTGAAGTTATATTGAATATGTACTTAAAGATGCTATTATTCATGTTGACTTTGTTATACATGATGATGTTGAACATGTGTGTTATATGGATTTTTCTTCATAAATATGTGATGATTTGCTTAAATGGATTCTTGGTTGTGCATAATGTTTTTCAAAGTAACTCTGCATGGTTTTGAAATATTTTCCATTTGGCATGATTTCAAATTATTTATTTGCATGTTTCCATACTTAGTACAAGTGTGTACTAACGCCTATTTAAATATTTCTATAACTATGTAGGTTCCAGCCGTTAAGCTTTTAGAGGGACATTAGAAGATAACTTGGAGTCTCATTCTCCAAGCTTGATAGGTCTTCACCTTCCGAGGATAATGCCACTATCTATCTGCTTGATGTTGCTATAGTATAAGACATTTTGTTCTTTCTTATTCGTTTGAAGAATATCATTGTATGATCCTATATGTGGCTTTGGTTATAATGAAGTATGGTCTCTTCTAAAATGTTGTACTCAATTTATATGGTTTACATGTGAGACATTTCTTATTAACAAATCTTTAAATATTATATGTCACGACCAAAAAGTACCCCCTATAAATTAAGGAGAACCCACGTTTCATGAACGAGCGTACTTGACCCTTTTTAGTTTTGTACAAGCCATTTAACTATCGTTCATAACATAAGACATACAAAGTAGTGAGGAATTAAAACTGTTCACGAATAATTTAATAAAAAGGAAGTTTTTCATAATTACTTAAGAGATCTTATCTTGACAAGCAAACCTTAAAGACACAAGATAATTAAATCATGAACACGACTCTTTACATTTGAAAAAGATGCATAATAAATCTTAAACTTTATGAAACGAAGAAGATAGGAGTCATACCTGCGAATATATGAGGACACACTTTGTCTTGAAAGAAACTTCCCAAGCTTTGCCTTCTAGACTTCCACCTTGCTTCAAACCTCTACTTAGATAGCATGGAAAAGTAGGTGACAAGTACACATTTCTAATGGTATATGCAAAAAAATGTGAAAAAGGGACATTTTAGTAAAATAACATTTCATGCAAATTTAGTAAAACATTAAAGAGCATAAAAGCAAAACACCATAATAATCAACATTTAACACTTAGGGAGTCCTTATCTTTGCAATAAACTCAAACTGAACATCACAATGAAACATATTAATAACATACAAAATGAAATCCATCCTATTCTAGGGAGTGAACTTCTAAAGCCACGTAAGGAAGAATTGAACTCATTTGTGTAAGAGTTTCCCTAACTAAGGATTATCCATAGACTCACCAAGGTATGACATAAAAGAAGTATGCATATGTCTCCTTCAATACACACGAAAGAGATCTTCAAGACTACCCATTTTGGTCTTATTCAACTCGGTATAACAAGCTCCCACTCAATGACAAGACACTAGAAGAACACCCAACAAACAACCAAAGTCTTCCCTTTTGGAATGCCTACTTAGTGCAATGAGTAGATGGTGTCCCTTACTACCACCTAACCTAAGTAGCACATTCTTTTAGAAGGTTTGACACAAAGTCTTACTTTTACGAAGGTCCTAATTAGTGGATTTGATAGAGAGCATCCCATACCATCACCTACACTGAGTAGTACATTCTTTTAGAAGACTTAGTTCATCAATTTAAATAATTCTCACAAGGACTCCCCTTTCTGATTAGCCTACCTAGTGCAATAGATAAATGGCATCCTATTCCACTTCCTACCCTAAGTAAAACACTTAGCACATTCATTTCTTTTGTGGGAGTTAGCTTAATCGACATAGACCATGAGATCTACACATAGAATCCCGATATTAACCCTTATCGTATCACAAATCCCCACTTGCCCAGAATTAGGTAATTCTCTTATCTTATACATGGCTTTCCCGATAGCTATACTTATGCTAGCACATTGTTACGGGATAATGAGATTTCTACTAAGTTACTCATACTCTACAAATGAGTAGTATTCATCTCAAGAGGTAGGTTGGAATACATCATCTCAACTCACGATGTGTAACCACCTCTTCTTCATATCCTCTCGGTGCTAGGATAACTTCTAACGGATTCTAAACATTATAAACTATATGTTTAGGATAACTAGTGAAAACAACATCTTAAATCATGAAAGGCATTCATTCTCCAACCTATTTTAGAAAGCTCATGGGATATAGTGGGGTTGCTACTAAAAACATCACCTCAACTCACGAAGAGTGTTCACCCCAAAACTCCCATGTTGGAATAAACTTAGCTTTATTCATTCATTCAAGTGTGAGTGTGTTTGTACATGTAAGCATCCCTTGCACATATACTTCATTTCATTTACATTTAACTTCTATACATGCTTAGAACTTAATTTAACACATCACACAGTTTACATACTTCACATAATCATATAAGTCCTTAATACATAATCCGTAAAATACTTCTCATAACAAGCTTCATAAACAGTTAACAAGGATAATTTCATGCAAGCATACACTCTAGTCTACGCCACATAATAGCCTCATAAGATCCATTTAACAAGAATACCCTGATCATATTCTTACATAATATAACAATACTTCATGGGCTCATTCACAATAAACAAATAACTTTACATTCATACAATCAAAGTAAACACCGCCACCAAGTAGGTGGACCATACCACTCCAGAGCATTTCGAATTTGAAACTAAAAAACATAACAAACTTCCCCTTAAATACAATCTTTCATCAACTATAACATTTTTTTCAATATTTCTTCATAATAAATCCCTTTGGGAACTATCTAAACATCTATAACAACATAGGTAAACCAAAGCTCAAAGACTACCAATTCATGCTTATTTAACCCATTTTTTAAACCAAAATTATATGAAAAGCTTTAACATGATTCCATTGAATTTTTAAACTTAAAATCTTCAACTAACATTATAAATAACATTATTAAGTCATTAGAAATGTTGTCATGCAAGACCCATATTTAGAGTTGAAGATAGAAGAAACAAGG
Organism: Solanum lycopersicum; assembly: GCF_036512215.1. Lineage (NCBI taxonomy): Eukaryota > Viridiplantae > Streptophyta > Magnoliopsida > Solanales > Solanaceae > Solanum > Solanum lycopersicum. The sequence goes on along the minus strand of NC_090808.1, from coordinate 12,082,411 downwards.
GTTAAAAACTCCTTTGAAAAATTCATTGGAAAGGACTCAATAAATGGAAGAGAGTTAAATGATGGATACCATACGTTACTTTGAATAAATACCAATTATTTTTTATGAGAAACAACCACAAACAGTCCTCCTAGCATTTCTTGACTACTAGCTTCCATGGTGACTTGAGAGAGTCTTCTAAGAGAGGGGTTTTGGGTTTTAGGAAGAGGGGTCTAAAATTTGGTCTTAGGGTTTACAAAATATTAATATATCTAATAAAATATATAATAACGTCCTAGGGTCATAAAAGACGTGGGGTGAATATACAGAACACCCCAAGACATAACAAGCAGCGTGCAGTTTTTTGGGACAGCCACCATCAACGGACAAACCAATGGTCCGGTTGTCAAGGGACGGGCTGTTGGTGAGGTCTCGTTTGTTGGGGCTGCAAATCTAAAACTCGCAGGTTTTCATGCCCAACCTATGGACCATGTCAACGGTCCATATCTTGGTTGACTGGCCATCTATTGGCTCGTTGACTAGTCACTACTTTTGGCAGTTTTGTCTAAGTCTTCTGCATCTAGGGCCCCTTTTGGGTGCACGGTGAGATCGTGACCGGATGTAAACAACTAAACTAAGTATTTTAGGTATTAGGAATATTCCACAGCAGTTTTGATTAAAACGGACACATAAAACACACTCTAACACATTAAGACAGACAAGCGCTTTCTAAAATACACCTTCTGAACGTCATGGACATTCTAAGACGTTTGACCTCCAATGTTAAACAAACATTACACACTTCCTAAGAACACTGAACTAACTAAATTTAACTTCAAATTAACTCAAGAAAACACTCATGAGGCTCTAGTTCACCATAGTTCATTTTGGGGCATTACATTCTCCCCCACATAGAATAACATTCGTCCTTGAATGACACTAAAACTTCAAGAGACACAAGGAATCACTTAGCATCACATAAAAAAATACAATCATGATCAAAGAACTCAAAATCGCATCGACTAGCATGGAGCACATTTCACATTTTAAAACGCTTAGCAACACAAGTACTTTGGCAAAACATTCACATTTCAAAATTTTCTATTATCCTTCACTTATGGAGGAACTACCTTCTCGAACATTAAACATTATAATATGCAACACTTTTGCACACATTTAAATTTCAATAAAAAACAAGACAAATTTTCTCAAAATTCAAAAGTCTGATAGTGAATATCACTAAAACATTGTTAAGCATGCTTAAAATTTCAAATTTTCATTCTTTGAGCAATTCATCAATAAGGAATTATCACATGAAGCATACAACCATAGAAATTCACTTCATAATATATTGAAACCATAATTCATGAAAAATGCATTTTTCTAAAAAAAAAATTGGACTCCTTTACAATGACCTCAAAACTTCACCGCGTCACATGCTTAAAATTTATATAATGCAACTTTCAAGAAACTCTAACGAGATGTCATGAAATCATGAGGGACAAGACTATAATAATTTACACCAATGAGAATTGGTAAGTGTCACTAAGCCCAATGTGAGAGTAGCATCCCATACTACCACTCCCACATATTAACCCTTGAGGATTTTGTTGGACTAAGTATATTACATGCCCTTTTACTCAACACTCATTCTCCCCCACTAAGGGTAAAGTCATATTCAAGGTCTCATACTTCAAAAAACCATTATCCTTCTCACGTGGTAGGAACTCACCCTACCCCCAACTCATGCACATCAAGAATAAACATCAACCTTACACGTTATGCATAACACTTTCCTCTTAGGATTCAAACCTAAACAAACTACCTTAAACACTACCTCATTCAACTCTTAGCCATCACTTAACTCAATTTCATGGAACAAAACTCCCTTACTAGGTATTTCTACAACATTTCCTTCTTAGTGTATACCTACACAAGAGCCTTAACCAAATCACAAGAACGTCTATTCAAACATTATCCACACAAGAGGGTTGCCCTCAAATGCTACAAATATTCGCATTCTTACAACATTCCTCAAATTTACACGTTAAGGCATTCCTACCATCATTGAACATAATAACAAGATAACTCATTTCCCTACAAAGCCATTTTATACAATCCTTATCATTTATACCATGCTTAGAACTACATCACCATAAAGTTTCTTATCACAACACTTCCAATCTAATAATTCACACCTAACAATAAATGGCATCACATCACAACTTTAAATATTTACTTTCACCACTACTAATTATGCCACAAACCAATCATAACATCAAAACTCACCTTTTCTCTCCTTCAAACTTAGAAACATATCATTTTCAAAGAAATCACACCTAGAAGTCCACCATACAAGGGAAAACAAGAGATAGAGACCTTATAGAGTTAAGTTTTATTGCACGATTCAAGAGTAACGAGGAAAGTTAAACTATATCGTCCTATAGCCTCTTGTCCATGGATGTTTTGCGAATCACACCAATGACCAAGATACTACTACACGTAGCTTATGAGACTTTTAGACCTTATACTATTTCCCAAATCCTTAAGCTCCAATACAAAGTCGGTCGCATCCCGAATGTACCCCCTAGAAGTTAGAGAGAACACTTTTTTCGTGAGTGAGCATACTTGACCCTTTGGAGCCTACTACAAGACCTTTAACTATGGTTCATTACATATGACATTAAAAGTAGTGCGAAAATAATACTTTTCACGAATAATATAATAAAATGCAAAATCTTTCATAAATACTTAAGAGATCTTATTGTCTCAAGCCAAACTTAAAAAAACAACATAATTAAATTAGGGACACGGAACTTTACATTTGAAAGAGACACATTCTAAATCTAAACATAAAGAAACTAAGAATATAGGAGTTATTCCCTCGAATATATGAGGACACACTTTTTCTTCATAGGAACTTCCCAAGCTTTGCCTTCTAGACTTCCACCATGCTTCCAACCTAGACTTATATAGTACAGAAAAGTATGGGATTAGCACAAATGATGTATTAAGTATGGAATATGCAAGAACATAGGAAAAGGGACATTTTAGTAAAATATCATTTCATGAAAATTTAGTAAAACATTCAAGAACATAAAGGCAAAACACTATAAAAATCATCATTTAACACTTAGAGAAAATTTCCATAATTTTAAACTCAAAGAAACACCTTACGGTAAACTTTCTAAAATTAACAATAAACTCAAATTTAACATCATTGTGAAACATTTATAACATTATCATGAATTCTCCCTATTCTAAGGAGTGAACTTACAAAGATAAGTAAAGAAGAAGTGAACTCATTTCCATAATAGTTTCCCTAACTAAGGATTATAATAAGACTCACCAAGGTAAGACACCAAGTAAGTATGCATATGCCTCCTTCAATACACTCTAAAAAGATCCTCAAGGCTACCCTTTTTGGATTACTCACCTCGTGATAACAAGCACCCACTCAATGATAAGACACTAGAAGAACACCCAACAAACAACCAAACTTCCCTTTCGGAATACCTACTTAGTGTATTGAGTAGATAGCATCCCATACCATTACCTACCCTAAGTAGCACATTTTGTTAGAAGGTTTGGCAAAGAGTATTCCCTTTCGGAAGTTCCTACTTTGTGCAATGGATAGATAGTGTCCCATAAAACCACCTACCCTAAGTAGTACCTTCTTTTAGAAGACTTAGTTCATTCAAATCAAATAAAACTCACCAATACTCCCCTTTTAGATTTTCCTACCTAGTGAAATGGATAAATAACGTCTCATTCAACTACTTACCCTATGTAGAACACTCCTTTATTAGACTTAGCAGCTTCATTGCATTTTTGAGAGTTAGCTTAATCGACATAGACCATGAGAGCTAGAAATCGAATCCCGATACTAATCCCTGTCGGATGAGGAATCTCACTTGCCTAGAATGAGGTCATTCTCTTATATTTCACATGTCTTTCCCAATATATACACTTATGTTTGGGCATAGATAAGGGATAAGGAGATTTCTACTATGTAACTCATCTTTTACTAACGAGGAGTACTCCTCTTAAGAGGTACATTGGAATAAAATATCTCAACTCACGAAGTTTAACAACCTTTTATCCATATCCTCCCGGTTCAAGGCATAACATCCCATGTATTCTAACATTATAAACTATAGGTTAAAGATAACTAATGAACACTACATATCATCTCACGAAGGGAATTCATCCTTGATATACCGTGGTTTCATGGTATAATTAATACTTTTTCCTTGAGTTTAGTGTGTCCGAAAGCCTTTTTTGTGCTAATTTTGATATAAGTTTCTCTTTTTTTTGTAGGAAATCTGTCCAAAGCTGAAAGCGGAGATTCTGAGCAAAAAAATGCAGAAGAGACCACCTACGGAGCTTATGACGGTCCGTCGTGCCTGTGACGGTCAGTAGGTGGCAGCATAGAGAAGCTGCTGAAGGAAGATGGGGAAGTCTGATAAAGTGTGGGATTACGAAGCTTGTGACGGTCCATCATGTCTATGACGGTACGTCCTGCAGGTTTGTCGTGAAGATCAGAGAAGTGATCCCAGTACCTAGATTCCAAGAGTTGAAGTATTTTGAAACGAAGACCCTCGACGGACCGTTGTGCCTATGACGGTACGTCACACTTGCCGTCGAGGGGAATGAAGAAAGCAGTAGAAGAAATTGCACCAAGTATGGGACGACGGAGTCCGCGATGGTCCATTGTGACCACGATGGTCCGTCGCGTGGTCCGTCGACCCAGCCGCGTTTTGGCAGATTTCCAGTAATTAGAATCCTTGTTTAATTAGGTGTTTATTTTTTATAAATAGTTTGAAAAACCTCATTTTTGAGGTTAGACTCTGGGAGATTAGACATCATATTATTAGACTTTGTGTATTAGTATTTGATTTTTGGAGATTCTTACAAGTGATTTTTGGTGATTAATCAAGAAAATTTTCGGAATTTATTCTTTCTCATTGAAGTAAGTACATGAATTCTTATTTAATATATTTGAATATTATGTTTATGGCTATGAGGAACTAAACTCTATAACTAGGGTTGTGGGAACCATAGGCAAATAATGAGATAAACCCTAGCTAAAATAACAATTCTAGAATAGTGTGTTGCATGTATTAATAATTCTTTCGCTTAGAAGTCTTTTTAACGTATGATCAACGTTAGAACTCGCCTTAATGCTACTTGCCGGACCAAGGAGGTACATAATAGGAAAAGAATTATTAACATAGATTTAGTGTATACTATCTAATAGGCTAGTAATGATTGGTACGAGGTAATAACTTAGTTAAATATTGAATATGATGCTTAATATGAGGTAAAGATAAGGGTTAGGAAAGCAACACACGTAGCCGGACTAGGTGCGGAGTGAGATTTTCTAGATACCGGACCAAGGATTTAGAAATACATAACTTATCACTTTGCATGCAAGATACTAGGAAAGAATTGTTATAGTTAGAATAATCAAGTTATGAACCTGTAGGGAACACGTAAACCCTAATTACTTTGATTAATTGATCAAAACCCAAAATTAAAAGCTGTTAAGTGTCTCTTTCAAGTTCGTTGTTTATTTTTACTTATTTAGAGATAGAACCCCCCTTTTTATGTTTTTACTTTCTAATGAAGTCTTCAACCGAACAATAGTAATAACAAGTTGAAGTTAAGTCTACACTAATTTCCTCATGGGAAAGATCCCAACCTCACTAGTTGGGTTATTTACTTGACGCGACCGCTCAACTTCTCATTTGAGAAGTAAGTTTGAGCGTATCAAATTTTGGCGCCGCTGCAGGGGAATTTAGATTTTAGATTAACTTAAACTTATTGCTAAAGTTTAGTTGATATTTTCTTGATTTTACTTTGTTTTATTGTTTTTGATTTCCTTTCAGAACTATCCTCCTTGTATGCCAAATACACGGAGAGGAAGAGAACCCTTGTTTCCCTACAATCAAGAGCTAGAGATTACACTGCGCAATATGAATCGAAACTTGGGAATAAATGATGAGGATTCAAACCAGAACATCCCAGATCCAGTGGATGTTCATGGTCAGATGTTACCCGGCGCTCCGGGTGAACATCAGCAGAGGGGACAAAATCTCGTTCCACGGCCCCAAGAATACTACAGAGGGTATGATAACATAGCAGACTCCGATGGGCCACTTGTCTTACCCTCTCTACCCACAGGCCACACTTTTGTGGGAACTAGTAGCTTATGCAAATGCTCACTGCCAGAGGTTTGTTTTCAGGGCTACCTTTTGAGGATCCACATGCCCATATAGCTAAGGTAAGGGCAGTGTGTAAAAGTTGTGTGGAGAGGCCTGATTTGGATCTAGATGTAATAGGTCTCAGAGTGTTTCCTCTCTCACTGACGGGAGAGGCTACTATGTGGTTTACTGAGCTCCCATACAACTCCATTTTCACTTGGAACCAACTACGGGATGTCTTCTTAGCACGCTACTATCCGGTCTCGAAGAAATTAAACCACAAACACAGGGTGAATAACTTTGTGGCACTACCAGGAGAGTGAGTTAGTAGTTCTTGGGATAGATTCACCTCATTCTTGAGAAGTGTTCCAAATCACCGTATTGATGATGAGTCACCGAAGGAATACTTTTATCGGGGACAGGATGATAACAATAAAGTGGTGTTGGACACTATAGCAGGTGGATCTTATGGAGAATGCCCTTATGCTTAGATCGCTGAGAAATTAGAGAAAATCTCCTGTAACAATAGAGCTTGGAGTAATAGGAAGTCCGATACAGGGAGAAACACCTTCGCAGTGCAGTCCACTCATAACCCAGCCACAGATGATATTCGTGAAGCAATGGCTCAGATGAGAACTGAGCTTGGGTTGGTACTAAAACATGTCACTGGGGTGCAGAAAAGATTAATGCAGTCAACTACATGGCTAAACCACCAGCTCCAATCGATGAGTGTTATTATGAGGAGGATTCCTATGCATTAAATGAACAAATGGGGGGTTTCCGACCAAGTGCCCAAGGCTCTAATCAGGATAATTGGCGCCAAGGTCAAGGGAACCAAGGTCAGAACTATGGTAACTACTATCATGAGGGTCATTATGTCCGAGATGGAAACTACAATCGCGACAACAACTTCAACAAGGGTAACTACGGTAATAGAAACGACAGGAATGGACCCCATGTTCCTCCTCAAAATCGTGAAGTTACTCCTAGGGATAATGGAGATAGTATGTCGGGAGTTGAGGATATGTTGCATAAAATGATGTGGAGGTTTGATGCTAGTGATGAGCACAATAAAGAGTTGAGGAATGATTTAGCGGGTATTGGGCAAAAAGTTCATACACATGCAATATCGATTAAGCAACTTGAGTTACAATTGGCCCCAATTATCTGAACTGTGAACACACGGCAACCGGGCATTCTTCCTAGCAACACTGTCCAAAATCTGAAAAATGATGGACATTGTATGGCAATTACTACTCGCGGTGGCAAGCAAACCATTGACCCACCTATGCCATCTAATGAGAATGAGGTGACAAAAGATACTGATAAAGTGGTAAATGTTGATGCTTATTTAGAGGATAACATTGCAAAAGATGCTGAAGTGCCTAAAAAGGTAACTCCCATGCCTAGGCCACCACCCCCATTTCCTCAAAGATTAGTGAAAAAGACCGAGGATGGCAAATATCGGCGTTTTATAACAATGTTGAAGAAACATTCTATCAATGTCCCTTTGGTAGAAGCTTTAGAAAAAATGCCTAGTTACGCCAAGTTAATGAAAGATTTGGTCACAAAGAAAAGATTGGTTACTTTTGAGGATGATGATAGAATGCAGCATTGTAGTGCTATTGCTACAAGATCTCTGGTCCAAAAGAAAGAAGATCCGGTTGCGTTCACTATTCCTTGTACAATCGGGCTATTACATTTTGCGAAAGCATTATGTGATCTAGGGCAAGTATAAATCTCATGCCCCTTTCGATTTACAAGAAGTTGGGTTTGGGTGACCCAAAGCCATTGCGATGCAGCTACTGATGGCTGATTGAGCAGTAAAATGGCCCATAGGGATACTTCATGATGTGTTAGTAAAAGTGGAGTCATTCATCTTTCGGGCCGTTTTTGTTATTCTTGATTGTGAGGTTGATTTTGAAATGCCTATTATCCTTGGGAGGCCATTCCTAGGTACGGGAAGAGCTTTAGTAGACATGGAAAAGGGGCAGATGAAATTTTGGTTGAACAATGAGGAAGTGACCTTTAATATTTGTAGGTCCATGAGGCAGAGTGGTGAGCTCCAATGGGCATCTGCTATATCCTACAACATGGGTGAGACATTTGAGACACAAATAGAAGAACGTCTAGGTGTCGAAGCATTAGCGGAAATGATAATGAACTTTGATAACGATTACATTGAAGAGTATGATTCATTAGTCGCAGCTCTTGACCGAGGTGATGTTCGGTTTAAACCAAGAAATTTGAGCTTGATATGAAGAATCGCGAGTCCCCACCCGCTAAACCATCCATAGAGGAAGCTCCAAAATTAGAACTAAAAGCTATCCCAACTCATCTCATGTATGAATTCTTAGGAAAGCGTGACACTTTGCCGGTAATCATTGCATCCGACCTTGATGAACAACAGGTTGAGAGCTTAGTGAAGGTACTAAAAAGATTCAGAAGAGCTATGGGGTGGACCATTGTGGACATTATTGGGATCCCTCCTGGTATTTGCTCTCATAAAATCCAACTCATGCCTGATCATAAGTTGAGTATTGAGCACCAGAGACGCTTGAATCCTCCTATGCAAGAGGTTGTGAAGAATGAAATCATCAAGTGGTTGGATGCTGGAGTAATCTATCCAGTAGCCGATAGTAGTTGGGTATCCCCTATTCAGTGTGTACGTAAGAAAGGGGGAATGACTGTAGTCCCCAATGAAAAAAATGAACTTGTTCCAATGAGAGCGGTTACTGGATGGAGGGTGTGTATGGATTACCGTAAACTGAACTCATGGACTGAAAAAGACCATTTTCTTATGCCCTTCATGGATCAGATGTTGGATAGACTTGCCGGAAAAGGGTGTTATTGTTTTCTTGATGGGTATTCGGGTTATAATCAGATTTCTATTGCACCAGAAGATCAAGAGAAAACCACTTTCACTTGTCCATATGGGACTTTTGCATTCAGAAGAATGTCGTTTGGGTTGTGCAATGCACCCGCAACCTTTTAGAGATGTATGATGTCAATATTTTCTGACATGGTGGAGGATACTATAGAAGTTTTTATGGATGATTTTTCTGTGGTTGGTGATTCATTCGAGCGGTGCTTGACCAATTTATCTGAGGTTCTTAAGAGATGTCAAGACTGCAATTTTGTACTAAACTAGGAAAAGTGTTATTTCATGGTGAAAGAGGGTATTGTGTTGGGTCATCGCATTTCAGAAAAGGGCATAGAGGTTGATTGAGCTAAAGTTGAGGTAATAGAGAGACTTCCCCCGCCAATCTCTGTGAAAGGTGTGAGAAGCTTTCTTGGGCATGCAGATTTTTACCAGAGATTCATCAAAGACTTTTCAAAGATTGCACACCCATTGTGCAAATTACTGGAGAAAGAATGTAAATTTTGTTTTGATGAATCCTGTCTTAAAGCATTCGGTGAGCTAAAAGAAAAGTTAGTGTCTGCGCCTATCATTATTTCTCCGGATTGGAACAGTCCATTTGAGGTAATGTGCGATGCTAGTGGGGTGGCTCTTGGTGTAGTATTGGGACAAAGAAGAAACAAAATCCTTCACCCAATTTACTATGCTAGTAAACCCCTAAATGAAGCTCAGAAGAACTACACAGTGACTGAGCAAGAACTCCTTGCTGTAGTCTTTGCTTTTGAGAAATTTCTCTCCTATTTGCTAGGTACTAGAGTTATAGTGCATATTGACCATTTAGCATTGAGATATTTGATGGCGAAGAAGGATGCGAAACCAAGGCTGATTCGTTGGGTATTACTGCTGCAAGAATTTGACTTTGAAGTGCTGGATAGATAAAAGACTGAAAATCAAGTTGCTGATCATTTGTCTCGTCTAGAGGATGAAGGTATGAGAGAGTTAGGGGATAAGACTGACATTGATGATACTTTCCCCGATGAACATGTATTGGCTGCTTCACAAGACTTCATTCCATGATTTGCAGATTTTGCTAACTATCTGGCTAGTGATATTGTTCCATCAGACTTGTCCTTCCATCAAAGGAAAAATTTCATGTACGATGTGAAGAAGTTCTTTTGGGATGAACCATACCTGTATAGGAGTTGTGCCGACGGGCTTATTCTGTGTAATGTGCCAGAATGTGAAATGTTGAGTTTGTTGGAGGCATGCCATTCTTCACCTGTTGGCGGACATCACAGTGGTATCCAAACCGCTCACAAGATATTGCAATGTGGTTACTATTGGCCAACTCTTCATCAAGATGCTCATGGGTTTGCTAAAGCATGTAACAAATGTCAACGAGATAGTGGTATTTCAAGAAAGCAAGAGCTCCCTCTAAACCCCATTCATGTGATAGAGTTATTTGATGTGTGGGATATTGACTTTATGGGCCCTTTCGTGAATTGTCATGGGATGAAGTACATTCTAGTAGCAGTTGATTATGTATCTAAATTGGTCAAAGCCATAGCCCTCGCAAACAATGAATGGAAGAGTGTCACTGCATTCTTGAAAAAGAATTATTCTCCCGTTTTGGCACCCCAAGGGCCATTATTAGTGATGGGGGCTCCCACTTCTGCAACAAATTGTTCAAGGGGTTATTGGAGAAATACGGGGTTCGCCATAATGTGGCCACACCTTACCACCCTCAAATTATTAGGCAAATTGAAGTATCGAATCGGGAGATCAAACAGATATTGTCCAAAACAGTGAATGCTAGTAGAACGGATTGGTCAAGGAGGCTTGATGATGCTCTTTGGGCCTACCGGACAGCATATAAGACTCCAATAGGTATGTCTCTATACCAACTTGTATATGGGAAAGCGTTTCATCTTCCGGTTGAGTTAGAGCATAGAGCCATGTGGGCTATGAAGAAGTTAAAAATGGATTGGAGCGAAGCTGTAGAGCAACGGTTAAATGGGTTGAATGAACTTGATGAATTTCGCTTAAAAGCCTATGAAAGCTCAGCCCTATGTAAAGAAAAGATGAAGAAGTATCATGCCAACAATATTGAAAAACAAGAGTTTATGGTCGGGGATTTGGTGCTTTTATTCAATTCCAGATTGCGCTTGTTTCTACGCAAACTCAAGTCCAAATGGACTGGTCCTTACACGGTTACCCAACTATTCCCTAATGGAGCAGTTGAGTTGGAAACTAACGAGGGTGCGCGGTTCAAGGTGAATGGACAGCGCATAAAAATCTATCTCGGGCATGCTGAATCGGCAAATGAAGTGATCGAGGCATACCATCTTGATGAAGTCTGAGTAATCAAGTGGCCCAGTCGTGCCGCGACATTAAATCAGGCGCTTGTTGGGAGGCAACCCAATATTTGTCGTCATTTTAATAATTGTAGCATTTTTCTATTAATGGGTTTTAAATTTGCAGGAACATCACCAGGAAATTCTACAGAAAACTACTCCGCAGCAGCCACTGACAGATACATCGATGGACCGTTGCGCATGCAATGGACCGTCGTATGCATCTGTCACACCAGGTACATTTTTCTGTCATTTTGAATATTAGGGCACACACGATGGAACCTACGACGGGTCGTCACCACTGCGACGGACCGTTGTCGAGGAACCGTCGCGTGATTAATGAATTCTACCCGACCCAACCCGGCTCGACCCTTTTCAAAATCTGACCGTTTATACTCCCCACCCCTCCATATTTCACCCCATTACATCCTTATTCCTCTCATCTCCCCTCTCTTTTCAACTTCCACATTTCCCACCATTGATCATTGCCCCCAAAATCCTCTTAAGCCTTATAATTATCATCTACTAGTCAGTGCTGCTGCTGTAGGTTTCTACCTTCCCAACTGAATAATTCTCCATATGTTTTTTTTCTCCATTTCCAAGGTATGTGTCTCTAAATTTATAGTCATTTATCTTGCATTTTTTTTAGTAGTTAGTATTAGCTTAGTTCTTAGTCGTATATTGTTTCCTTTATATGATTATGTCTAAACCTAGGCTCAAAATGTTCAAATTTGCCATGATGATAACCCTAGGCCTAGGTGATTTTGCATTGGTAGCTTCCTAGGTAGTTGGTATAGACACATATAGGTCCACAACATTACAAGACCATGTGGGTTCATCGGGGATGCATAGGGTACCCCCAGCTCTATTACTCAGAACGATACCCCATTGACGGACCATCGCACACACGACAAACCGTCGTAGGGTCCATTCCAAAAGCCCTAGAACCCTGTCCCAACAATGCCTGTGACGGACCGTTGTCTTCACGACGGTCCGTCCTGCACAACCGTTCTGGTTTTCAGAGACCATGTTTCTAAGGGTCTCTCAAAATTTTCTAAGGGTCCTACGACGGACAGTCATACCCACGACGGTTCGTCCTGCATGACCGTCATGATTGTCAGAGACCCCTTTGCTAAGGGTCTCCCAACATTTTCCAAGTGTCCTACAACGGACCGTCGTACCCACGACGGTCCATCCTGCACGACCGTCATGATGGTCAGAGACCCCTCTAATAAGGGTCTCCCAAAATGTTCTAAGTGTCCTACGACGGACTCTTACGACGGACCGTCGTACCAACGACGATCCGTCCTGCTTGACCGTCATGATGGTCAGAGACCCCTCCTTTAGGGTTCTTTATACATACATAGACTAAGTACAACACGACGGACCTCATGACGGTCCATCATATCCACGACGAGCCGTCATTTAGCCAGTCGTGTGATATAGTTTCAATATCACTAATACACTATTTTCAATGTTTTATGTCGTATGGGCTTGCCTGTCTTGTTTGCCTCTACTCGTACTAATAGTGATCATTTGCAGGTACTATCTACTATGGCACCCAAGCAATACCGAACCTACGCACGCGGGCGATCCAAGTCTGTTGCCCCATGTGCACGCTTGATCATCGGCTCTGATGATGAGCGGGACCCTGAATATGTGCCCCAGGCACTTCCGCACCTTCCCATGCTGCACGTGCTCCCAGAGCCACACCCAAGACGGTGGCATCCGGCGTAGTCACTGCCTCCTATTCTGATGAGGAGCGCACACTGACTGGCACACCCTCTGGGTCAGCCACAAATGAGGAAGGAGCGTCTGGCTCCGTAAGAGTATCATGGTCCGGGGAAGCTTCAGGCTCTGCTGAGGTTCCCGCACCCGCCACTGCTGCAGCGTTGGCCTCGTCTGATGAGGCTGACAGTTCAGACTCTACATACGGCGCACCATCCCAGGTCCCCACCCCAGCCTTTGACCAGCCAAACCGGTGGTATGTTGAAGGCCAATTTGAAGTTTACTCCAACGCCAAATTCCTGACTGATAATGGAGTAATTACTCGGACACTCACCTTGGAGCGGCGGGTACTTACAGGGAGTCTCTCATCGATGACGGAGATCCACAACCTCTTCACCATGCATCGCTTAGAGTGGACAGTCCGTCCGTTGGGACAAAACAGCGAGGAAATAGTCAGAGAGTTCTACGCATCGTATGTAGCGACTCTCCGATCACAGATCGATAGGCGGGCTTCTCCCGCTAAACAGGCCCCACTGGAGCAGGTTCGAGTTCGGGGCGTGCAGGTTGACATTTCCCTGCCAGCTATTCGCCGGTTCTTATACGGCGAGAGTGTAGATTCTACGAGGACCCCCATCACTGCCGAGTTTGACTACCACTGGCAGATATTAAAGGATGGATAGTTCTTGCGCGAGCAACCACTGAGAGAGACCACCAAGAGGTGGATGGCCCAGCACCTGTCAGTAGATGGAGAGTGTGCCGATTGGGTCACTGAGCCGAAGGGGGCCATCAAGAAGGCCATCCTCACGTTCATGGCAAAGTTCTTGTGGCTGCTCGTCCGTCACTGCCTATTCCACATAGCTACTTATAACATCGTCACCTGGGATCGAGTAGTGTTGATGGAGGCGATGATAGCTGGATTCGAGGTCGACTTCGCATGGCTTCTCCAGGCAGTCATGCACGAGAGGGCATTCAAGGTCACTACTACCTACCCTTCCCATGTATGATCTTTGCCCTTTGCAGGTCCGCAGGTGTGCCCATATGGCACATAGATCAGTTGAAGACCCCGCGGGGCACCATTGACGTCGACCTCATCAGAGACGAGGCCAATTAGTTGGCCCCACATAGATAGCCCCGTCCAGAGCTGCCACCACTTCCTGATGATCTTGGTGATACGGTAGCCCAGGCCCGCACAGCTACACAGGCGTCCAGTTACACCACCTCAGTCGAGTCTATCCCGGGAAATATCCCAGCCCCGAGCTCCTCTTGCACAGCCCCTCTACCATTACTAGTCCCGCTTGATAGGGTCCAAAAACTGGAGGCACAAATGGACACTCTTATGCATCATATCCAGCCATGGATGCAGAAGTCGATCATTGAGTCTGAAGCGCGTCTAGAGAGGAAGATGCAACAGTTTACCGAGCGGAAGATTGCTGAGGTTAACCAGCACCTAGATGCCTTTGAGTTGACAGTGTTATCTCGACCAGCCCCTCCGGTAGATGTGTCGACTCTTTAGGCTGCAGTCGACAGTCTTCGTGCAGACATCGACACGATACTGGCGAGGGTGTCGAATTCTGAGGCCCCTTCTGTCGAGCCTGCTGAGGACACAATATTGGCGGCCCTGTTTACTACTTCTGAAATTCCACCAACTTCCCCTCGAGTGAGTGCCAAGAGGCGTAGGGGTCGAGCAGAGGATAAGACGCGAGCAAGGAAGAAGGAGCGCCGAGAGATGGAGGCTGCGAGGAGAGCCTCAGTCTGAGGCTGAGGCATACCGAATCAGAGCATCGCAGATAGCGGCTGGAGCGTCTAGCTCCCGCACTGTAGAGACAGCAGGAGGCACTACTGATGGTGCGGGTGTTGCTGAGGACACCACTGAGGGTGTACAGATTGCAGAGGATGTGGGTTCCGGGGAACCGGACCCACCAGCTTGTTGAATCGATGGTGCTTTGCGCCACATGTTTGCTTCACCTACCACTCTAATATTTAGATTTTTTTTATGCATTGGGGACAATTGCATGCTTTTTTGTTAGGGTTGGGGTAAATGGAAAGTGAGTGTTAGGGTGAAGTCTGAGTAGCCCAACTCACTATCCTCTTTTGGAGTTTTCTTGCGTGTGTTCTTTTTCCCTGAAAGACTGATTACTTTTTCTATTGAACTGGCACATTATATCTTTTGTACATAGTTTAACTCTGAAGCATGATGGCTAAAATGATATCATGATAAAACGGGAAAATGTTGCATGACTAGGCGTAGTAACTGTTAATTGTGTGGCTCTAAACATGATATAGAGTTACACCATTGCATTACTTTAAATCTTCAAGTCGAACTAGGTGTCTGATAATCTGGTATAGTGATGAGATGTCAAGTGAGTGTGAGGAAATTTGAATAGTCCACTACTGGTACTGAGCTAGAACTTGCTTGGTTTGTCCTGCTAAAAGTAAGCTGTTATAGACAATTAGGAAAGTATCATAGGCCCTTATTCAAGATGTCCCATTTCTAGCCTAAATAAAAGAAACCAAATAAAAGTTATCCTTCTTTGATCCAAATAATTTGAGCTTAAAATTAGACCTTTATTTTTCACCCCAACAGATCTTTTTTGGGAATAATATGTTGGCCCTGGTCCCTCCTTGGACATGTGCACATCAGCTTATGCCAAAAGCATAAGTTGAGGGTGGCTAATTCATCAACAACCTTCGTTATGGCCCTGACCCGACTTTGGGTATTGTGTACCTTCACTCATGGCAAAGCCATGAATTGAGGGTGGCTGTTTTGAGGAATGCTCTAGAAAGTGGGGTTGAAAGAACAAAGAGAGAGAGAGAATAAAAGTAAAGTGACTCAAGAACTTGTTGAAAAAAAGGGAAAAGAGTCACTTACACAAAGGAAGAAAGAAGGGAAAATAGAAAGGTGAAAGAATGGGAGAAACTGGGCGAGAGAAAGTGATAGAAAGTGGAAGGTTTAGCCGATATGTCAAGGAGGGCAAAAAGTCACTAAAGTATACCTAAATATACCCTACCTGACTCTGAGCTATGTTACAAGCCAAGAAAGTCCTATCGTGATCCTAAGGGTCGTATAGCAAACTTAAGGCAGTGAAAATAAAGGCAAGCTTATGGCAATAGGTATTAATGAGTGTGACTTTGTTCTGAGAGCGAGTGTTGAAAAGTAATCCTCATACTCAAACTGAAATCATTGTGTGAAAAATGAGGATTTTATTTTGAAGTGACAACTTTAGTTACAATACCAGAATTGTTAGCACCTCGGTGAGAAATTGAAGAGGATAGGTGTTAGTGCATGGTGAGTTTGTACCATGTTCGAATCCCACAAAATTCAAGCCTAATAGTGATAGCATGCATAGATTTGATGAGATTAATCGGGATTGATAGCCAAATGATTGTAAAGGATAAAACATGAATACTATTGTACAAAGATTGTGTAGTGAGTCATAGTGCGTCGCTTGAGGACAAACTACAAATTTAAGTTGAGGGTGTTGATATACCGTGGTTTCACGGTTTAATTAATACTTTTTCCTTAAGTTTAGTGTGTCCAAAAACCTTTTTGTGCTAATTTTGATATAACTTTATCTTTGTTTTGTAGGAAATCTGTCCAAAGCTGAAAGCGGAGATTCGGAGCGAAAAAATGCAGAAGAGACAACCTACGGAGCTTACGACGGTCCGTCGTGCCTGTGACGGTCCGTAGGTGGCAGCATAGAGAAGCTGCTGACGGAAGATGGGGAAGTCTCACCAAGTGTGGGATTAGGAAGCTTGTGACGGTCCGTCATGTCTATGACGGTCCGTCCTGCAAGTTCGTAATAAAAGATCACAGAAGTGATCCCAGTTCCCAGATTCCAAGAGTTGAAGTATTTTGAAATGAAGACCCTCGACAGACCTTTGTGCCTATGACGGTCCGTCACACTTGCCGTCGAGGGGAATGAAGAAAGCAGCAGAAGAAATTACACCAAGTATGGGACGACAGAGTCCACGACGGTCCGTCGCGTTGTCCGTCGACCCAGCCGCGTTTTGGCAGATTTCCAGTAATTGGAATCCTTGTTTAATTAGGTTTTTATTTTTTATAAATAGTTCGAAAAACCTCGTTTTTGAGGTTATACTATGGGAGATTAGACATCATATTATTACACTTTGTGTATTAGTGTTTGATTTTTGGATATTCTTACAAGTGATTTTTGGTGATTAATCAAGCAAATTTTCGGACTTTATTCTTTCGCATTAAAGTAAGTACATGAATTCTTATTTAATATACTTGAATATTGTGTTTATGGCTATGAGGAACTAAACTCCATAACTAGGGTTGTGGGAACCATAGGCAAATAATGAGATAAACCCTAGCTAAAATAACAATTCTAGAATAGTTTCTTGCAAGTATTAATAATTCTTTTGCTTAGAAGAATTTATAACGGATCATCAACGTTAGAACTCGCCTAAATTCTACTTGCCGAACCAAGGAGGTAGAAAACAAGAAAAGAATTATTAACATAGATTTAGTGTGTACTATCTAATAGGCTAGTATTGATTGGTACAAGGTAATAACTTAGTTAAATATCGAATACGATGCTTAATATGAGGTAAATATAAGGAAAGCAACACATGTTGACGGACCAAGGTGCGGAATGAGATTCTCTAGATGCCGGACCAAGGATTTAGAAATACATAACTTATCACTTTGCATGCAAGATACTAGGAAAGAATTGTTGTAGTTAGAATTATCAAGTTATGAACCTGTGGGGAATACGTAAACCCTAGTTACTTTGATTAATTGATCAAAACCCAAAATTAAAAGCTGTTAAGTGTCTCTTTCAAGTTCATTGTTTATTTTCACTTATTTAGAGATAGAACCCCCCCCCCCCCTTTTATGTTTTTACTTTCTAAGGAAGTCATCAACCGAACAATAGTAATAACAAGGTGAAGTTAAGTCTAGACTATTTTCCTCATGGGAACGATCCCAACCTCACTAGTTGGGTTATTTACTTGACGCGACTGCTTTACTTCTCATTTGAGAAGTATGTTTGAGCGTATCAATCCTCCATCCTGTCTTAGAAAGCTCATAAGATGTAGTGGGGTTTCTACTAAACACTTCATCTCAATTGACGAAGAGTGTTTAACCCAAAACTCCTCTTAGCTTCATTAATTTTTTCATTCATGTATGAGTGTGAGTGTACATATAAGTACACCTTGCATATCAACTTCATTTCATTTATATTTAACTTCTACACATACTTAGACATTCATTCATCACATCACAGACTTTACAAATTTCACATATTCATATAAGTCCTTTATACATAATCCTTAACATACTTCTCAAAACAATCTTTACAAACAATAAACAAGTATAACTTCATGCAAGCATAGACTTTAGTCTACTCCACATAGTAGCCTGAAAAGACCCATTTAACAATAATAACCTAATCATCATCTTAATTAACATAAAAGCCTTCATGGCCTCATTTTGTAACAATCTTAACATAACGTACATAGAATGCATGGATTAGACTGGGTTCACACGACTTGTTGCGTGTAAAACCAGACATTAGAACCTATACACTAGCTGATCCAATAGACTTGCTGAGTTAGTTGAGAAAATAAAGGTGAGAACCAACTATGTAGGGCACCCAAATTTAAGAGATTCACTCGGATAAGTTTTACAACACTTAAAAGGGGTAATCTTAGGTTTGGAGGGTCTATGGGTAAAATGTTCTTTTGCAAACTAGGGGTAGTATTATAATTATCCTAATAAATTAATTAATTAATTAATTAATTTAATTAAAGGAAATATTTGGTTCAGGTCGACCCGGAATTACACAATTTGTGATATAGGCTCCACCTAGTTCAAGCCTTAGTGGAAACGATGTTTAGGTGGACTTAATTGATGTTTATTACCTCGAAACCTACGACGGGTCGTCACAATTGTGACGGACCGTCATCCGGGAACCGTCGCGTGATTAATGAATTCTACCCGACCCGACCCGGCTGGACCCTTTTCAAAATCTGACCGTTTATACTCCCCACCCCTCCATATTTCACCCCATTACTTCCTTATTCCTCTTATCTCCCCACTCTTTTCAACATCCACATTTCCCCCCACTGATCATCGCCCCCTAAATCCTCCTAAGCCTTATAATCATCATCTACTAGTTGGTGTTGCTGTTGTAGGTGTCTACCTTGCCAACTGAATCATTCTCCATTTGTTTTTTTTCTCCATTTCCAATGTATGTGTCTCTAAATTTATACTCATTTATCTTGCATTTTTTTTTAGTAGTTAGTCGTATATTGTTTCCTTTATATGATTATGTCTAAACCTAGGCTCAAAATGTTCGAATTTGCCATGATGTTACCCTAGGCCTAGGTGATTTTGCATTGGTAGCTTCCTAGGTAGTTGGGATAGACACATATAGGTCCACAACACTACAAGACCATGGGGGTTCATCGGGGATGCATAGGGTACCCCCAACTCTATTACTTAGAACGAGACCCTGATGACGGACCATCGCACACACGACGGACCGTCGTAGGGTCCGTTCTAATAGCCCTAGCACCCTGTCCCAACGATGCCTGTGATGGACCATTGTCTTCACGACGGTCCGTCCTGCACAACCGTTCTGGTTGATAGAGACCCTGTTTCTAAGGGTCTCTCAAAATTTTCTAACTGTCCTACGAGGGACCGTCATACCCACGACGGTTCGTCCTGTACGACCGTCATGATTGTCAGAGACCCCTCTACTAAGGGTCTCCCAACATTTTCCAAGTGTCCTACGACGGACACTTACGACGGACCGTCGTACCCACGACGGTTCGTCCTGCACGACCGTCATGATGGTCAGAGACCCCTCTGATAAGGGTCTCCCAACATGTTCTAAGTGCCCTACGATGGACACTTATAATGGACCGTCGTACCAACTACGGTCCGTCCTGCTCGACCGTCATGATTGTCAGAGACCCCTCCTTCAGGGTTCTTTTTATATACATAGACTAAGTACAACACGATGGACCTCATGGAGGTCCGTCACATCCACGACGAGCCGTCATCTAGCCCGTCGTGTGATACAGTTTCAATATCACTAACACACTATTTTCAATGTTTTATGTCGTATCGGCTTGCCTGTCTTGTTTACCACTACTCGTACTAATGGTGATCCTTTGCTGGTACTATCTACTATGGCACCCAAGCAAGACCGAACCTACCCACACGGGCGATCCAAGTCTGTTGCCCCGTCTGCATGCTTGATCATCGGCTCTGATGATGAGCGGGACCCTGAATATGTGCCCCCAGGCACTTCCGCACCTTCCCGTGCTGCACGCGCTCCCAGAGCCACACCCAAGACAGTGGCGTCCGGCATAGTCACTACCTCCTAGTCTGATGAGGAGAGCACACTGACCGGCACACCCTCTGGTTCAGCCACAAATGAAGGAGGAGTGTCTGTCTCCTTAGGAGTATCATGGTCCAAGGAAGCTTCAGGCTCTATTGAGGTTCCCGCACCTGCCACTGCTGCAGCGTCGGTCTCGTCTAATGAGGCTGACATATAGGACTCTACATTCGGCGCACCTGCCCAGGTCCCCACCCCAGCCTCTGACCAGCCAAACCGGCGGTGTGTCGAAGACCAGTTTCAAGTTTACTCCGATGCCAAATTCCTGACTAATAAAGGAGTAATTACTCGGACACTCACCTTTGAGCGGCAGGTAATTACAGGGAGTCTCCCATCGATGTCGGAGATCCACAACCTCTTTACCAGGCATCGCTTAGAGTGGACAGCCCGTCCGTTGGGACGATACAGCGAGGAAATGGTCCGAGAGTTCTACGCAACCTATGTAGCAACTCTCCGATCACATATCGATAGGCGGGCTGCTCCCGCTAAAAAGGCCCCACAAGAGCAGGTTCGAGTCTGGGGCATGCAGGTTGACATTTCCCTTCCAGCTATCCGCCGGTACCTTTACGGCTAGAGTGTAGATGCTATGAGGACCCCCATCACTGCCGAGTTTGACTACCGCTGTCAGATAGTAAAGGATGGACAATTCTTGCACGAGCCACCACTGACAGAGACCACCAAGAGGTGGATGGCCCAGCACCTGTCAGTAGATGGAGAGGGTGCCGATTAGGTCACTGAGCTGAAGGGGGCCATCAAGAAGGCCAACCTCACGTTCGTGGCAAACTTCTTGTGGCTCCTCGTCCGTCACTGCCTTTCCCCCACAGCTGCTGATAACATCGTTACCTGGGATCGAGCAGTGTTTATGGCGGCGATGATAGCCGGGTTCAAGGTCGACTTCGCATGGCTTCTCCAGGCAGTCATGCACGAGAGGGCATTCAAGGTCACTACTACCTCCCCCTTCCCGTATATGATCTTTGCCCTTTGCAGGTCCGCAGGTGTGCCCATATGGCACATAGATCAGTTGAAGACCCCGCAGGGCACCATTAACGTCAACCTCATCAGAGACGAGGCCAATGAGTTGGCCCCACGTAGAGAGCCCCGTCTAGAGCTGCCACCACTTGCTGATGATCTTGCGGATATGGTAGCCCACGCCTGCGCAGCTACACAGGCGTCCACATACACTACCCCGATCGAGTCTATCCCGGGTAGTATCCCAACCCCGAGCTCCTCTTGCACAGCCCCTCTACCGTTACTGGTCCTGCTTGCTAGGGTCCAAAAACAAGAGGCACAAATGGCCACTCTTCTGCATCATATCCAGCCGTGGATGCAGAAGTCGATCACTGAGTCTGAAGCGCGTCTAGAGAGGAAGATGCAATAGTTTACCGAGCGGAAGATTGCTGAGGTTAACCAGCGCCTAGATGCCTTTGAGTTGAGAGTGTTAGCTCGACCAGCCCCTCCGGCAGATGTGTCGACTCTTCAGGCTGCAGTCGATAGTCTTCGTGCAGACATCAACACGATACTGGCGAGGGTGCTGGATTTTAAGGCCCTTTCTGTCGAGCCTGCTGAGGACACAGTATTGGCGGCCCTGTTTACTACTTCTGAAATTCCACCACCTTCCCCGAGAGAGAGTGCTAAGAGGCGTAGGGGTCGAGTAGAGGATGAGGCGCGAGCAAGGAAGAAAGAGCGCCGAGAGATGGAGGCTGCGAGGAGAGCCTCAGTCTGAGGCTTAGGCACACCAAATCAGAGCATCGCAGATAGCGGGTGGGGCGTCTAGCTCCCGCACTGTAGAGACAGCAGGAGGCACTACTGATGGTGCGGGTGTTGCTGAGGACACCACTGAGGGTGTCCAGATTGCAGAGGATGTGGGTTCCGAGGAACCGGACCCACCAGCCTGTTGAGTCGACGGTGCTTTGCGCCACAGGTTTGCTTCACCTACCACTCTAATATTTAGATTTTTTATGCAATGGGGGCAATTTCATGCTTTTTGTTGGGGGTGGGGTAAATGGAAAGTGAGTGTTAGGGTGAAGTCTGAGTAGCCCAACTCACTATCCTCTTTTGGGGTTTTCTTGCCTGTGTTCTTTTTCCCCGAAAGACTGATTACTTTTTTCTGATGAACCGGCACATTATATGTTTTGTACATAGGTTAACTCTGAAGCATTATGTCTAAAATGATATCCTGATAAAACTGGAAAATGTTGCATGACTAGGCGTAGTAACTCATAATTGTGTGGCTCTAAACATGAAATAGAGTTACACCATTGCATTACCCTAAATTTTAAAGTCGAACTAGGTGTCTGATAATCTGGTATAGTGATGAGATGTCAGGTGAGTGTGAGGAAATTTGAATAGTCCACTACTGGTACTGAGCATAGAACTTGCCTGGTTAGTCCTGCTAAAAGTATGCTGTAACAGACAATTAGGAAAGGATCATAGGCCCTTATTCAAGATAGCCCATTTCTAGCCTAAATGAAAGAAACAAAATGAAAGTTATCCTTCTTTGATCCAAATAATTTGAGCTTAAAATTAGACCTTTATTTTTCACCCCGACTGATCTTTTCTGGAAACAATATGTTGGCCCTGGTCCCTCCTTTGACATGTGCACCTCTGCTTATGCCAAAAGCATAAGTTGAGGGTGGCTAATGCATCAACAACCTTCGTTATGGCCCTGACCCGACTTTGTGTATTGTGTACCTTTGCCTAAAACCATGAGTTGAGGGTTGTTGTTTTAAGGAATGCTCTTGAAAGTGGGGTTGAAAGAACAAAGAGAGAGAAAGAATAAAAGTAAAGTGACTCAAGAACTCGTTGAAAAAAAAGAAAAGGTAAAAGAGTCACTTACACAAATGAAGAAAGAAGGGAAAATAGCAAGGTGAAAGAATGGGAGAAACTGGGCGACAGAAAGTGATAGAAAGTGGATGGTTTAGCCGATATGTCAAAGAGGGCAAAAAGTCACTAAAGTATTACTAAATATACCCTACCTGACTCTGAGCCTATGTTACAAGCCAAGAAAGTCCGATCGTGATCATAAGGGTCGTATAGCAAACTTAAGGCAGTGAAAATAAGGGCAAGCTTATGACATTAGGTATGAATGAGTGTGACTTTGTTCTGAGAGCGAGTGTTGAAAAGTAATCCTTATACTCAAACTGAAATCATTGTGTGAAAAATGAGGATTTTGTTTTGAAGTGAGGACACTAGTTGCAATACCAGAATAGTTAGCACCTCGGTGAGAAATTGAAAAGGATAGGTGTTAGTGCATGGTGAGTCTGTGTCATGTTTGAATCCCACAAAATTCAAGCCTAATAGTGATAGCATGCATAGATTTGATGAGATTAATCGGGATTGATAGCTAAATATTTGCAAAGGATAAAACATGAATACTATTGTACAAAAATTGTGTAGTGAGTCATAGTGTGTTGCTTGAGGACAAACAACGAATTTAAGTTGAGGGTGTTTATATACCATGGTTTCATGGTATAATTAATACTTTTTCCTTAAGTTTAGTGTGTCTGAAAGTCTTTTTTGTGCTAATTTTGATATAAGCTTCTCTTTGTTTTGTAGGAAATCTGTCCAAAGCTGAAAACGGAGATTCTAAGCGAAAAATGCAGAAGAGACCACCTACGGAGCTTATGACGGTCCGTTGTGCCTATGACGGTCCATAGGTGGCAGCGTAGAGAAGATGGTGAAGGAAGATGGGGAAGTCCGACCAAGTGTGGGATTAAAAAGCATGTGATGGTCCGTCTGGCTATGACGGTCCGTCCTGCAGGTTCGTCATGAAGATCAGAGAAGTGATCCCAGTACCCAGATTCCAAGAGTTGAACTATTTTGAAACGAAGACCCTTGATGGACCGTTACGCCTATGAAGGTCCATCGCACTTGCCGTCGAGGGGAATGAAGAAAGCAGCAGAAGAAATTGCACCAAGTATAGGACGACAGAGTTCACGACGGTCCGTTGTGACCACGACGGTCCGTCGCGTGGTCCGTCGACCAAGCCGCGTTTTGGCAGATTTCCAGTATTTGGAATCCTTGTTTAATTACGTTTTTATTTTTTATAAATAGTTTGAAAAATCTCGTTTTTAAGGTTACACTATGGGAGATTAGACATCATATTATTCGACTTTGTGTATTAGTGTTTGATTTTTGGGGATTCTTACAAGTGATTTTTGGTGATTAATCAAGCAAATTTTCAGACTTTATTCTTTCTCATTGAAGTAAGTACATGAATTCTTATTTAATATATTTGAATATTGTGTTATGGCTATGAGGAACTAAACTCCATAACTACGGTTGTGGGAACCATAGGCAAATAATGAGATAAACCCTAGCTAAAATAACAATTCTAGAATAGTGTCTTGCAAGTATTAATAATTCTTTCGCTTAGAAGTCTTTTTAACAGATGATCAACGTTAGAATTCGCCTTAATGCTACTTGACGGACCAAGGAGGTAGATAATAGGAAAAGACTTATTAGCATAGATTTAGTGTATACTATCTAATATGCTAGTAATGATTGGTACGAGGTAATAACTTAGTCAAATATTGAATACGATGCTTAAGATGAGGTAAATATAAGGGTTAGGAAAGCAACACACGTAGCCGGACCAAGGTACGAAGTGAGATTTTCTAGATGCCGGACCAAGGATTTAGAAATACATACCTTATCACTTTGCATGCAAGATACTAGGAAAGATTGTTATAGTTAGAATTATCAGGTTATGAAACTGTGGGGAACACGTAAACCCTAGTTACTTTGATTAATTCATCAAAACCCAAAATTAAAAGATGTTAAGTGTCTCTTTCAAGTTCGTTGTTTATTTTCACTTATTTAGAGATAGAACCCCCCTTTTTATGTTTTTACTTTCTAAGGAAGTCATCAACCGAACAATAGTAATAACAAGTTGAAGTTAAGTCTAGACTATTTTCCTCGTGAGAACTATCCCAACCTCATTAGCTGGGTTATTTACTTGACGCGACAACTTGAATTCTCATTTGAGAAGTAAGTTTGAGCGTATCAATCCTCCATCCTATCTTAGAAAGCTCATAAGATGTAGTGGGGTTTCTACTAAACACTTCATCTCAATTGACGAAGAGTGTTCAATCCAAAACTCCTCTTAGCTTCATTCATTCAGTTTTTCATGTGTGAGTGTGAGTGTACATATAAGTCCACCTTGCATATCAACTTCATTTCATTTATATTTAACTTCTATACATACTTAGACATTTATTCATCACATCACACACTTTACATATTTCACATAATCATATAAGTCCTTTATACATAATCCTTTACATACTTCTCAAAACAATCTTCATAAACAATAAACAAGTATAACTTCATGCAAGCATAAACTTTAGTCCACTCCACATAGTAGCCTGAAAAAACACATTTAACAATAATAACCTAATCATTATCTTAATTAACATAAAAAGCCTTCATGGCCTCGTTTTGTAACAATCTTAACATAACGTACATAGATTGCATGGATTAGACCGGTTCGCACGACTTGTTGCGCGTAAAACCACACATTAGAACCTATGCACTAGCTGATCCAATAGACTTGCTGCGTTAGTTGAGAAAATAAAGGTGAGAACTAACTATGTAGGGCACCCGAATTTAAGAGATTCACTCTTATGAGTTTTACAACACTTAAAAGGGGTAATCTTAGGTTTGGAGGGTCTATGGGTAAAATGGTCTTTTCAAAACTAGGGGTAGTATTATAATTATCCTAATTAATTAATTAATTTAATTAAAGGAATTGTTTTGATCGGGTCGACCCGGAATTACACACTTTGTGATATAGGCATCACCTGGTTCAAGCCTTAGTGGAACGTTGTGTAGGTGGACTTAATTGATGTTTATTACCTCATTTTTATGGTCATTTTTGTCCTTTTACGTAGGCTTTGAAAAAAAATCAGATTTTTGAACAATTAAGAGAAGTCCTAATTTGACTAAGTCTCCACCTAATCTCCTAATGTAAGCTAACACTAACTCACGTTTCTCTCTACTCCTCTCTCACTTCATGATCAACGTTCTGTAAAACTAATAAAAAGGAAAAACAAAATAAAAAAATGAGTTCATCCACACTCAAGAACTTGAACGCTCAAACTCAAAAGCAAAAATAAGCTTAAAAAAGAATAGCAAAAAACGGATTCTCGACGGATTGTGCTTGTGATTTTGTTGGTGAGAAGTAGGCTTAGTGGAGGGGTTCTGTTAGCATGTATGAACAACCTTTAACGACTTCATGTATGCATTTTATTCCGTCTTGGTCCCTTTCCCTAGAGACCCCAAATGTTAAGTCTATTCACAATCGAAAATTAAGATTGTCCCCGTTGCATGCCCCTTTCATTTGATCCTTTGAAAGATTCAAGTATGCATTGGTATGAATTTTTGTAGATGATTTCAAAGCAGGTTGTGATAACTTGTTTGAATTGGTATTCGTAATTATGTAAAAATATAGAGGTGTTCTGAAAATGTGAAGTTCGTTAACTTTTTTGTGCATGTGTGTGTCGTAAACTATCTACAGTTGGAAGCTTTATATTGACATGTTAAAATATTATGAATTATGTGTGTTTGAATATTTTCAAAATGTGATGTTCATAAGAGTTCAAAGTTTCTGAATTGAGTTATCATTCTTGACATAAAGTAAACTTTAAAATGCACCTTAAGATCTCCCTAAAAACTACTAGAAATGTCTTACTGATTAACGTGAAACAGGGGGAGAAAATAGGCTGCAAAAGTGTGGTCAAATTCTAGTTTGCTGGAGAATTTTGTTTCTATCACACAATGAACGAACCCTACACCTCATCGAACGAATATTATATCATAGTTTAAGTTAAAGAAATTTGGCATGTGGGATTCACACCCATGTGCCTTGACAAAAAAACAAAACATAAAAATAAAAAATGAGCTGTGTGGGCTCGAACCCACAACCTCTCAGCCAAATATGAGGAAGAATTAACCGAAAATAAAAGTGAGGTATGTGGGAATCGAATCCACAACCTCTTGGCCGAATGAACAGAATTAAAGAGAAAAATAAAGCGGAGTTGTGGGGGTTAGATCGCATAATCTCTCAATCAACACGAAAAGAGCATAAGGAAAAAGGAAAATAAATAAACGTAGGTGTGGGGGTTAAATCTCGGATCTTCTAAGCGTAGACGTCTATGGGAAATTGGGGAAAAAAATGAAAAAAAATGTAGGTGAGGGGATTCAAAATCGGGTCTCATAGACAAGAATAACAAATCAGAAAAAAAAAACATAAGTGTTATCCAAGGGATTAGAAATTGGGTTCCCTTGCCTAAATCCTAATTGATACATAAGTTGTACGTGAATAATTGTTTAAATGAATGCTACCTTTAAGGATCAAAATTGAGATCTTTTCATACTTACAAGATGTATAAGTCTTGTACCACATAACCTTGGGTAAGTATGAATCACTAAGACAAAATATGAATGAAGCCTCATGAATTGTGTGTGTGGACTCATAAGTCCATCATACGTTTATAAAGTAAGTGAACCTAAGATGTTATGTGATGAATGATTTGATCGATAAGGGTTAAGTAATAGGGTGAAACATACTAAAAGGCCAATTGCATTGACATATGATGAAAGGAACATTCACGTAAAAAGGGGTGAGTAATTATGAAGGGAAAATGTTCTAAGGATAATGAATGTGGTTTCAATATGATAAGATGCTAATGTGAAATATGAGAGCAATCTCAAATGAGCCTAAGTAAATAATACCAAAACGTACTCATCTATAACAGTGTAAAGTTAACGAAGAGACCAGTCTCTATGAACACTATAATGCAAGTATTGAAGTTAATATATACTTAATACTAATAATTAGATGATAAGTCATCTATGATCTATTAAGTCCTCATGCTAAAAGCCAGCTTCTATGATGTATGAGATGAATCTAATAGAACTTTACACTAAAAACCGATTGGCTAGATATGAGTGGTGATTTCTTCATTCATAAATGTAGAGGTTCATGTAATTTTCATGAGATAAGATTCTCCGTTCAGACAGGTATGAGTCTCCTTATAGCTCCTAGTCTTCGGACCTATGCAACCAACATAGGGATCTAGCTAGGTTCAACTTCCTATATACGCTAGCATGTTTTTGTTTCACTTAGGCCAATGATTCCACCTCTTTTCAGTGTGGGTTAGACACTAGATTTCATGATGCTCACTTGATCTATGTCATTTATATTTTAAGTTCCCAAAGAAAGAATGAGGCCATCCTCATGCCATGCACACAATGAAATGAACGGTACAAAAGGTGTTTGGGTAAGATAATGAAAAGGTGAACTAGACTTATGTAATGACACTAGGTCATTCTTAGTCATTGCACAGCGAACCCAATGAGAGTCTTAAACTACAACCTAGGTATAGACGGTGTTAACATTTGCCTATGAATGAAATGAAATGAAGTATGTATGAATGAAGCATACTCTGTGTTTGCTAAAGAAGTCTTCCATATTAAGCTCCCATATGTTGCACCCTTATATTGGGAAGTCCTAATGTTAAGTCCATGATTCCATGGTCTCATAGAATACGACTGAATGAAATAAAATATGACATGTGTTATATGCAATGTGTTATGTGTTATATGTAATATGTTGTGTGTTGTGTGAAATATGATATGTATGATGATGCATGTTTACTTTCATTGCATTACTTTCCTATTCCGATTTTGGCAAGTCCAGTGACTTAACTTTCCATAATTCATATCGTTAGGAGAGAGCTATTCTTAAGGATGCAATTCTGTTGTGTGTGCTTGCATATACCCAGACTTAGTACAAGTGTGTACTTATTCCATACATTTATCTACTTTAGGTGTACCTCGACGTTAGAGATTACGAGTCGATGCAGAAGTTATCCGCACGTGGAGCTATCATTCGGATTTTGTAGTTCCTCATGCTTTCTAGAATGCTTTCTGATTTATTGTAGCATAGACGTAGGCATGAGCTAGTGGAGTATGTTCCACTAGCATTTTTTTCGCATTTACATTCAGAGGTTATATTGGTGCCATTTTGGCAGTTTCATATTTATGACTATATGTTTTATTTTAATATCCATATTTACATGGTTGTTGTGAACACATATGAGTTTACGTTGATAGTATTATGCGAGATCAATAATTTCCAAAATAAAGTTTAAGTAAACAAAAGATCAAATTTTCTTCTAAAATGAACCTAGCTGAAGTAACGACGATGTACATAGTCTTGTCTGCTACTTTAAGAAGTCAACAACGCCGGTCTCGTCTAGGGTCTAGATTTCGGTCATTACAAACTTGGTATCATATCATTAGGTTAAATTCCAAAGATAATAAGTTCACATAATCCATATCGAGTAGTTTCTTAGTTATGGTAGTGAAGTGCAGCACAATCATGAAATAGAGACTGCATGATGCGAAGGAAAATTTTCCTTCTTCTGATCTTATCGTGCTTTCTGTAATGTCTGATTTCTTGGTGTGTTAGCGTATCTAACATCAATTCTAATTTTTTTAATAAAATAAATATACGCGGGAACAATTGACGGGGAAGAGTATGAGCAGCTGCTGGGGACAACCAACTTCCACCCAAGGCTCCAGCTGTAGGAGTGGCCATGCTAGTTAACCCAACTGGGATGACTGATGCTGATGTACCAAAAGCTTTGGCACAGATGGATAAGGCCATAACTGGTGCATGCTAAGACTATGATGGCCGAGGCCAACAGATAGAAGGTTCATCAGGACAACCCACCAGCCCACAACATGCGGAACACGTAATATGATTTTATGAGGATGAATCTTCCAATATTTACAAAATCTAAGACATTAGAGGACCCTTAGGAGTTTGTGAAGGAGGTACGGAATATTCTAGTGTCTACGGGGCCACGGAGATTGAGAAAGCTGAGCTTGCCTCTTATCAGCTGAAGGATGTTACACAAACTTGGTGCAAGATATGGTAGGATAGTAGGGTGTTGGCTTGAAGTCCGATCATATGGGAGCTATTTCAGACAACTTTTCTAGAGAGCGTCTTCCTTAGAGAGATGAGAGATGCTAAGGTTAAGGAGTACATCAACCTTAAGCAGTGTTCGATGACTGTCAGGGAGTATTCCCTGATATTTGTTAAAGTGTCAAGGTATTTTACTTATCTTGTGTCGAATAGCAGGGATGAGATGAGCAGGTTCCTTACAGGGATCTCAGAGGTATTGGAAGAGGAGTGTCGGGCTGCGATGCTCCATGATAGAATTGACTTGTCAACTCTTATGGTTCATGTCCAGCAGGTTGAGGACAGCCAAAAAAAAGGAGAGTTCGTGAGGTAAGGAGGACTAACCCTTCTGAATAGACACGTTCTAGAAGAGGTGGTGGCAGGAGAAGTTTTGTAGTTCGTGATCAACCATACTTAATAAGGGGCATCATAGTGTAGGGAACTCTAACTCTAAGAGGAGTGCAGCACCTAAAGGAGGAAAACCAGAGCAAAAGAAGGGCAATTGAGGTGATGTGCAGCGTCCCAGAAAGGAATACATCAAGTGTGGCCGTATTCACAGCAGAGAGTGCAGACCAGGCATAAATGACTACTTCAGTTGAGGAAAGAGTGGACACATTGTAAGGGAATTCACACAAAATAGGGGTCAGGCTTGAGGTAATGCTCAGCGTAGACCTAATCCCTAGAATGCTACTTTATCCGAGACTCCTTAGAGATTACAGGGAAGGGAGGATCAGAAGAAGTATGTTGATGTGGTAACAGGTATGTTGCATGTTTTCTTAACCTCTGTTTATGCTTTAATTTATCCAAGGTCTACGCTTTCATTTGTGACTCCCTTGCTTGATCTTACTTTTGAAACACTACTTTATGTTTTGCATAATCCTATTGTAGTTAATACTCCCTTAAGAAAAAATGTGAGAGCTTATAGGGTTCTTAAAGACTGTGCAATATGTGGTAAGACTATGCGTGCAGACCTTGTTGAGTTACCAATGAATGACTTCGATATTATACTCTGTGAGGAATAGCTCCATAAATGTTATGCCTTCATGGATTGTCATAGTAGGGTTGTGAGATTCCGTTTACCTAATGAATTAGATCTGGTCTGGGAGGGGTACAATTTGAGTTGTTCAAGTCCCTTGATTTCAAACCTAAAAGCTAATAAAATGATATCCAAGGTATTGCTATGTTATATTATGAGTGTTAATGATCAAGATCATTACATTCCTTCCATAGACTATGTGCCTGTAGTGAATGTGTTCCAAGATGTTTTCCCCAATGATTTCCCTAGATTACCTCCTCCTCGAGGGATTGATTTTTGTATCGATCTAGATCCCAATAGCAAACTGATTTAAATTCCTTCCTACAAAATGTGTCCAGGTGAACTCAAAGAGTTGAAGTTATAGTTCAAAGATCTCACTAATAAGGGCTTCATCAAGCCAAGCATATCCCCTTGAGGCACGCCAGTGCTATTTGTGAAAAAGAAGGATGGAACCCTTAGGATGTGTATCGACTATCGGTAACTCAACAAAGTCACTATAAAGAACAGGTATCAACTTCCCACAATAGATGACTTATTCAATCAGCTCCAAGTGTCTAGCTTCTTCTCAAATATATATCTTTGTTCCGGGTATCATCAGCTTAGAGTTAGGGATGAAGACATCCCAAAGGCTGTCTTTCATACCCATTATTGTCATTATAAGTTTTTAGTCATGTCATTTGGTGTCACAAATGCACCAACTGCATTTATGGACCTCACAAACCGAGTCTTCTGTGAATACCTTTATTCTTTCATCATAATATTTAGTGATGACATCCTCATCTACTCTAAGACCAAGGAAGATCATCATCAACATTTGAGACTAACATTGCAGGTACTTAAACAACATCAGTTGTATACCAAATTAAGCAAGTGAGAGCTCTTGCTTAGATCAGTGACCTTCCTGGGTCATGTTTTGTCTGATTAGGGTGTAAAGGTGGACCTCAGGAAGACTAAGGCTGTTAAGAACTGACCAAAACCTTTTATTCCCACAGATTTCCTTTATGGGATTGGCTGGTTACTACCGCAGGTTCATGGAGGGTTTTTGTTCCATGGCTTCCCTATTTATCCAAGTTTGAATAGGCGGAGACTTGTGAGAAGAGTTTCCACGAGCTCAAGAGAAGACTCACTTCAGCCGCAGTGCTTACGTTACCTAAATGTTGTGAGAATTACATTGTTTATTGTGATGCATCTAGGGTTGGTTTGGGTAATATTCTTATGTAGGGTGGTAAGGCGATAGCCAATGCGTCCAGACATCTCTAGTTTATTGAGAAGAACTATCCCACTCATGAACTAGAGTTTGCAGTTGTAGTGTTTCCATTGAAGTTGTGGAGATTTTACTTGTAGGAATGCACGTGGATGTGTTCACAGACCACAAGAGTCTCCAGTAAGTGTTCATATAGAGGGACATGAATCTACTTTAGCAAATATTGTTGGAGCTATTGAAAGACTATAACATGAGTGTCCACTACCTTCCAGGGAATGCAAATGTTGTAGATGATGCTTTGAGCAGGCTGATCATAGGGAGTACAGACCACGTTGATGATGGGAAGAAGGAGTTGGTGAAGGATGTACACATACTATCCAGACTGGGTGTGCGGTTGATGGATTCCACTAGTGTGGGTGTTTCAATTCATCCCAGTTCTGAATCATCATTGGTAGCTGAAGTCAAGAAGGGTCAACATCTTGATCCTGTGTTGATGGAGTTGAATGACTTAGTGCTGGTAAATATGAATGAGTCCTTCACTTTGGGAGGTGACGAAATACTTAAGTACCAGGATAGGATGTGTGTACCAGACATGGATGATTTGTGGACCAACATTGTTGCAGAGGCCCACGGTTCCAAGTAATTAATACATCGCGGTTCCACCAAGAAGTGTCATGACCTCAAGCAGATTTATTGGTTGGAATGAATCAAGAAGGACATTGATGAGTATGTGGCCATGTGTCCTAATTGAAAATAGGTTAAGGTAGATCATCTTAAGCCTTGTGGTCTAACACATATTTTTGAGTTTCTGATTTGAAAATGGGAGGCCATTAATATGGATTTCGTTGTTCGTCTTCAAATAAGTAGGAGACAGCATTACTCCATATGGGTTATTGTGGACAGGATGACTAAGTATGCCCACTTTAACCTTGTGAAGTCTACTTACAGGGCCAATGATTATGAGATACTCTACATTGATGAGATTGTGAGGTGGCATGGGATTCCTTTGTCTATCATTTCAGAGAGAAGAGATCAATTCACTTCACATTTTTGGATATCCTTCAAGAAGAGCTTAGGCACGCAGCTATCCTTACACATATGTGCAGGAAGAGCGCACCATTAAAATATTGGAGTACATGTTGATGGCGTGTGTGATCGACTTTAGAGGTAGTTGGGAAACCATTTTCCATAAATAGAGTTCTTATATAATAATAGTTATCACTCCAGTATTGGGATGGCAATTGTTTGAGGCACTGAATGGTAGTTGGTGTAGGACTCCAGTTGGGTAGTTTGAGGTTGGAGAGTCATCCATTTTTGGTCCAGAGATCATTCATGAAACCTTAGAGAAGGTCACGGTGATTAGGGACAGGTTGGCTACTGCTTTTAGTCGGCAGAAGTCTTACGCAGATAACAAGAAGCGGACCTTAGATTTTGATGTTGGTGACCAAGTATACTTGAAGATAGCACCCATGAAAGGGGTAATGAGGTTTTACATGAAAGGGAAGTTGAGTCTGAGGTACATCGTGTCATACGAGATTCTACAGCATATGGGTGAGGTGGCCTATGAGTTGGCGTGCCTACGGAGTTAGCTTCTATTCATCTATTATTTCATATTTCTATGTTAAAGAAGTTTCATGGTGATCATCATCGATTCTGCCTGTTGAATGTTTGGCGGTTGATGAAGACTTGTCCTATAAGGAGAAAATTGTTGAGATTTTAGACCGGCAAGTAAAGCGGTTGAGAAACAAGGAGGTTGCCACAGTGAAGGTTTTGTGGGGGACCATCTTGTTGAGGGTGATACGTAGGAGGCCGAGGCAGATATGAGATCCCTCTATCCTAATCTTTTCAGCTTTTGAGGTTAGACTCATTACTCTTAAGTCTAAGTTTCCTTGTCTCCTCTATTGTTTGTTGATATTTCCTGACTATGTAAAGTAGTTATGTTATGATATGAATGGCGTTGTACGAGATAATTAAAAGTGTCATTCAGAGATGAATGTTTCTAAGGGGGGATAATGTAACAACCGCAAAATAAATATTCTAAGTAACGGTTAAACTTACCTAGAATAGCTTGATTTGACCGGATTAAGACTGTTTGTTGTGCATTGAACCAGCTCTCACAACCTATGCACTAGTCGAGCCAACCAACTTGGTGAGCTAGTTGAGCTATGCAAGATGAGAACCAACCATGTAGGTCACCCGAATTGAGGAGATTCACCCATGTGAGTATTACTGGACTTAAAAGGGGTAATCTTAGGTTTGGAGGGTCTAGGGGTAAAATAGTCTTTTCCAAGCTAGGGGTAATATTTTAATTTCCCTATGCAATTAATTAATTATTTTAATTAGAGGAACGGTTTGGTTGGGTCATCCCAGAATTACCTGTTTCGTGATAGAGGCTTCACCCGGGTTTGAACCTTGGTCGAAGCAACATTTAGGTGAATTTAATTGATGTTTATTACATGATTTTGTAGGGTAATAGTGTTCATTTAATGGATCCTTTGAATAAAATAAGAATTTTAAACTATTAAGAGAAGTCCTAATTTGACTAAGTCTCCACCTAATCTCATAATCCCATGCAAACACTAACTCACGTATCTCTCTTCTCCATTGTCATTTAACGATCAACGTTCGGTAAAAACTAAAGAACAGACCAAGAAGATTTTAAAAAAAATAATTCCATACACACTTAAGAACTTTAACGTTAAAACTCAGAAGCATAAATAAGCTTTAAAACAAAAGGCAAAAACCAAATTCTTTATGGATTATGCTTATGATTTCGGTGGTGAGACGTTGGCTTAGTGGGGGTTTCGAAAGCACGTAAAAATATATTTGAACGAATTCAGGTATGGGTTTTCTTCCTTCTGGGTCCCTTTCTCAAGAGCCCCTATGGTTCAGTCTATTCACAATCGAAAACTAAGGTTGTCCCCTTTACATACCCCTTTCTTTAAATCATTTGAAAGATTCAAGTATGCGTTTGTATGTCTTCTAGAACATGATCTTAGGTATGGTTGTGATTATGTGTTTTAATGTGTATTCCGAATTATGAAGAAATGAAAGAGTTGTTCCGAAAATGTGAAGTTCGGTAACATGTTTGTGCATGTGTGTCCCGTGAACTAGCCACGGTTTGAAACTTCATATTGACATGATAAAATATTATGAGTTATTTGAGCGCGAATTTAAAAATGTGATGTTCATATGACTTCAAAGTTTCTCAATTAAATGATAATTCTTGACTGAAATTTACCTTTAGAATGCACCTAGATATCTCCGAAAAAACCACTCAAAATGTCTTAATATTTAACGTGAAACAAGCTGAGAAAATAGGTCGAAAAAGTGCGGTCAGATTCTGGTTTGCTGGAATTCGGTTTCGGTCAAAAAATTAATTTTTGAAACTTGTTAAAAGAACAAAAAAATATTATGAGTTCATTAGGGATAGAAACCGTGACCTCACTGCACAAATACTACATAAAAGTTTAAGTTAAAGAAATGTTCATGTGAGATTCAAACTCGTGTGCCTTTACCAAAACTTAACATAAAAATAAAAAATGAGGTGTGTGGGATTTGAACCCACAACCTCTCGGTCAAACATGAGGAAGAATTAAAATAAAATAAAAATGAGGTATGTGGGAATTGAACCCACAACCTCTTCGTCAAATGAAAAGAATTAAGGAGAAAAATAAAGTGGGATTGTGGGGGTTCAATCACAGTCTTTCTCTATCAACATGAAAAGAGTTCCAGGAAAAATGAAAATAAATAAATGTTGGTGTGGGGGTTTGATCTTCGGTCTCTTAAGCCTAGACGTCTAAGGGAAATTGGTGAAAAGGTAACAAAAGAAAGTGTAGTTAAGGGGATTCGAAATAGGGTCCCCTAAATTAGAAAAAAAATAATAATGAAAGTGTTATCCAACGGATTCGAAATAGGTTCCCTTGACCAATTCCGTATTTACACATAATTCGTACATGAATAAATTATTAAATCAATGATGATAAAGAAAGTGAACCTAAGATGTTATGTGATGAATGATGTGACTCTGGAAAGGTTAAGAAAGAATGGGAAACACACTAAAAGGCCAAGTGCATTGGCATATGATGAAATGAACATTTACGTAAAAAGGAGTGAGCAATTATGAAGGGAAAATGTGATAAGGCTAATGAATGTGGTGACAATATGATAAGAGGATAATGTGAAATATGAGAGCAATCTCAAATGAGCCTAAGTAAATGTTACCAAAACGTACTTACCTACGAGAGTAAAGTTAATAAAGAGACCAGTCTCTATGAACATGTTAATGCAACTATTGAAGTTAATATATACTTTAATACTAATGATGAGATGAGAAATCATCTAATGATCTATGATTACTCATGCAAAAAGCCATCTTCTATGATGTATGAGATGAATGTAATGGAATTTTATACTGATCACCGATTGGCTAGCTTCCTTCTTTTGGAAAGGTAGAGGTTCGTATAATTCTCATGAGATGAGTGTCCATCAAGATGGGTATGGGTCTCCTTATATCTCATGGCCTTTGAACCGACGTAGCCAACATTGGGATCTCGCAGGTTTCAACTACTTATAAATGCTATCATGTTTTGGTTTCACTTTGGCCGGTGATTCAACCACATTTCGGTGTGGGATAGACATTGGATTTCATGATGCACATAGGTGTTCTAAATTCCTATGGTCGAGCTTTTCTGTCCCCTGTGAACATCGTTACTTATTGTATTAAAAAGGCCTCACATGATCTATGTCGGTTAAAGTTAAAGTTTCCAAAGAAAGAATAAGGTCAGCCTCAAGTAATGCACACAATGAAATCAACGATATAAAAGGTATTTGGGTAGGATAATCAAGAGGTGAGCTAGACCTATGTAATGACACTAGTTCATTCGTAGTCATTGCACAATGAACCCAATGAGATTCTTAAACAACATTCTAGGTATATATAGTGTTTACACTTTCCTATGAATAAAATGAAATGAAGTACGTATGAATGAATGATGCAGACTCTGAGTTTGCTAAAGAAGGATCCCTAGTTAAGGTCCCATATGTTGAGCCCTCATTAAGGAAGTCCTAATGTTAAGTCCAGGGTCCAGGGTCTCATGGCATATGAACTAATGAAATGAAATTAGATATGTGTTATATGCTATAAGTTATGTGTTATAGGCAATATGTTATGTGATGTGTGCAATATGATACGTATGATGATAAATGTTACGCTCATGGCATGAATTTTCTAATACAATTTTTGAAAGTCAACTGACTTGACTTTCAATAACTCATATTGTTTGAAGAGAGCTATTCTAATCATGCATGTCTATTGTGTGTGCTTGCATATACCCATACTTAGTACAAGCATGTACTAATGGCATACATTTACCTACTTTTAGGTGTAGGTGCATCTGGACGTTAGAGCTTACGAGTCGATGCAGAAGTTATCCAAACGTGGAACTTTCATCCAGATTCTGTAGTCCCTCATTCTTTTGAGGATACTTAATGATTTATTCTAGCCTATACGTAGGTATGAGATAGTGGAGTATGTTCCATAAGCGTTTCTTTCGTATTTACTTTCCGTCATTGTATTGGTGACGTTTTGGAAACTCTATATTTATAACTATATATTTCATTTGATTATCTTGACTTAGATGGTTGTTGTGAACGTTGAGTTTGAGTAGATAGTATTATGGGAGATTAATATTTTCCAATATAAAGTTTAAGTAAACAAAACTTCAAATTTTTCGCTAAAATTAACCTAGATGAAGTAATGACGATGTATGTAGGCTTGTCTGCGACCTCCGAGAGGTCAATGGCGCCGGTTTTGTCTGGGGTCTAGATTCCGGTCATGACACATGAACAATGATAAAGTAACTTCGCATTCATACAATTCAAGTAAAACTGCCACCAAGAAGGTGGACCATACCACTCAAGAGTTATTCGAAATTAAAACTAAAAAACATAACCACCTTACTTTTTAATACAAGAGATCATCAACGATAATATTTTTACCAATAATTCATCATAATAAATCTCTTTGGGCATTAGCTAAAAATCAATAATAACATAGGTAAACCGAAGATCAAAGGCTACCAATTCATGCTCATTTATGCATTTCATAAACCAACATTAGATGAAAAGCTTTAAAATGATGCCATTGAAGTTTTAACCTTAAAACATCAAATAAAATTATGAATACCATTATTAAGTCATTAGAAATGTTTTCATGTAAGACTCATATTTAGAGTTGAACGTAGTAGAAACTAGGGTTGAAAATTCCTTTGAAAAATTCATTGGAAGGGACTCCTTGAATGGAAGAGATTTCAAGGATAGATACCTTACCTCACATTGAAGAAATACCAATGATTTTTGATGGTGAAATGATCACCAACAGCCCTCCTAGCATTTCTTGACTTCTACCTTCTATGGTGACTTCAGAGAGTTTTCTAAGAGAGAGGGGTTTTGGTATTTAGGAAGAGGGGTCTAAAATTTGGTCTTAGGGTTTATAACACATTAATATACCTAATAAACCCTAAAACTAACTTCCTATTTTCATAAAAAACTTGGGGTTAATTTACAAAAAAAATCCAAGAATTAAAACACAGCGTGCAATATTTTGGGACAACCATCATTGATGGACCAACCAATGGTCCATTTGTCAAGAAACAAGTCGTTGGAGAGGTCTCTTTGATTGGGGATGTAGCGTCAAAACTTGAAGGTTTTCATTCCCAACTGATGGACCAGGTCGATAGGTTGTCTTCTAGTCGACTGGCAGTTAATTGGCTCGTTGACTGATCACTGTTATTGGCAATTTGGTCAAAGTGTTGGGCCCTTACTCTAGGGACGCTTGTGGGTCCTAGTTGAGGTCTTTCCCAAACGTTAAACCCCTAAGCTGAATTTTATAGTTGTTAGGAACATCCCACATCAGTTTCTATTAAAACGAACACATAAAACTCACTCAAACACATCAAGGCACAACCGCTATCTAAGGCACACCTTCCAAACGTCATGGACGTTCTTCGACGTTTGACCTCCAAATTTAACCAAACTTCAAACACTGCCTAAGAACACTAAATTAAGTCATTTTAACTTTAAATTAACTCAAAAAACAATCATGAGTTTGTAGTTCACCTTTGTTCATTTTGGGGCATTATATTATATTTAAGAAATAAAATTAGAAGCCTGTGTAATTCTTCCTATAAGAGGAGTCTATGTAAATTCTCTCTTTAAATATATATAATTTCTAAGTGATATATCTATGTAAAAAATCACAAGATATATGTACACGAAAAGTTTATAATTTTCCGAAATTTAACCTATGATATGTAATGGAATGCTAAGAGGTTAGTCTTGCCCTGCGATGCGGTGCTGTCACAAACCATTCTTTGCGAAATTTTTTAAAAACATGATTTTAAAGTGCCTCTGCGATGCCCAGTAAAGTCCAACATTTCCTCGCGTCGTTTTTAAGTCAAAATTGAATTGATTATATTTTCTAATAAATGTTGGGGTATTTTTGGTAATATGGAGATTAATTATTGAAGGGCATTGAGTTTTTTTATACCCCTAAACTCTCCAATCAAAGAAAAACGCTCAACTCAAAACAAAACCTCTCGATTCCTTTCTCCAAAACCTCCATTTATAAAGATTTGAAGCTTCAAGGAAGAAGACCGATTTTCCAAGCTTTTCTCCATTAATTTAGTAATATTTGATTTAAAATTAATATATGGTTTCTTATCCTTGAATATTCTATCTTCAGTTAGTCAATTCCAATGATTTTTCAAAAATGATCAAAACATGATTCAATTTAATCTAACATCTAGCCATGGTTTCATGCATAAAATATTTTAAATCATTTTATTATGATTGAATTGATGTTAATTTGATTATTTTAACCTAAAAATTGTATGAACACATGCAAATAATGTACTCCTTGTTTTGACTATTTTATGGGTGAAGTGATCATCTCTGTATGCTATTGAATTCTTGTATAGTTTCATTTAGGATATTGAAATATGGAATAATCATGTTAGAATCATGTTTAGGATGCCATAGACTGTGAAATTCACATTGAATCACCTTGAATTCGTCTGTAAGGGCCTTTGGGTATTGTGTTGGTTGAATTGACTATGGATTGAAGTTGTGAGAGTGGATTGGGGATAAATATGTCTTAACTCTCCTTATCTTATGTAATATAGGTATTGAATTATGATTATGATTTGAATGGTCCACTTATAAGGATGGTGCTTATGTGTTATACTTGTGAATTGTGTGACCTCTTCGGCATTTCTTTATGAATTGTGAGACAATGTGACCTCGTTGACATTACTTCTATATTATTATTTAATCATGTTGTAAATTTATCATGTTAGTAATAGGAATTTTATGGCTTAAATTTATATGTGAAGACTAAGAATGTGTTCTCCTTGTTGATGGTATGTGTCTTTACTAGGCTATAGGGAAGTTCTTATGTGTAATGAGTTGATATTGAAGTATGATTCTTATTGATGACTTTTATTAGACTTGTCATGGTTGACATTGATGAACATGTAGAAGTGTTTAGGATGACTTTCCAAAATATCTTGTTGTTCCTATCTTCTTCTTTAATGAAATTCTATATGTGATAATGAAAAAAGGAGTGTGTGTTGTCTAGGTAGGACTATGTCCCTTTTTTTTATACATGAATGAATATGTGTCTTTGACTCAATAGGTTAGAACACCCTTTGTCATAAATGTATATGTATGAAATTAATATAATCTTAAATATAACAAATAAGGTCATTTATGTGGAACCTTTCATAAAGAAGGATGTAATATCATAGAAGTCGAAAGTCGTAATTGTATCCTTCTTGTGTGAATGATGGAGTTACAGCTTGTTGTCAGGAATGGCATGAAATTATCCTTATAAAAGTAATTGATCTATCCTATTAACCATTGTAAGAAAACCCTAGGGGACCACTTTTGTAATGTGTAATTTGATT
Organism: Solanum lycopersicum; assembly: GCF_036512215.1. Taxonomy (NCBI): domain Eukaryota; kingdom Viridiplantae; phylum Streptophyta; class Magnoliopsida; order Solanales; family Solanaceae; genus Solanum; species Solanum lycopersicum. The sequence continues at coordinate 12,040,738 of NC_090808.1, read as the reverse complement.
TGGTTTTGAACTTGATATGAAACCTCTTCATATACTCCTTGATTGAAATACTCTATGAAAACAAAGTCTAGAACGGAGTGAGTGTGGTTTGGAGAGTATCTCTAGTTAAAGGTGAGGCTAGAGTACAAAGAAACCCTTCATATTCCTTAACCATGTGCCTACATGGGATTTTTCTTAAGTTCTACCATTTGCAAGTAGAACAACCTCCATCAGAATTGGCCCATGACTCCGGATTCCATGATTAGCAAAAATGATCTATGTAAGTCATTAAATATTGTCATTAGGTGTGATACATGTTAGTGATGGAGAATTACTATGAAGGATAGGTAGTTGAATATGACATTATCTAGACACACGACTAGACTTTGAAGATGTTAATGTGTGAGTCTTTAGGTGTTATTCAAACATTATGTGAATGTCCTTACATGTTGAATGTCTCTTAAATGAGTTATGGGTGGTCCTTTCGTAAGTCACTCAAGTAAACCGTGGTAGGATGGTCTCATGAATGTGTGTTTTGATATATTCTTGATGCTATCTGTGAGTTACTGTGATAGAGTTCACTATAATTTTACCTAAATATCTATAAATTTAGTATGACTTTAAATGTGTATTATAATTTGATGTTTGGTGTTTACATGAGGTTCGTATACTTTTCTGTGAAGTTTTAACCTAAAAGACCATGTTTTGACACAAATGTTTCTTTATCCTCATTTTATGCAATATGCAATACTTAGTACATTGAGTGTACTAATTCCATACGATTTGCCTTTTTCCAAAGTTGTGAATATAAGGTTAGGGGTGTAGTGAATAAAGTCTTGAAATCTAAACTCTTTCAAGAAAAGTTGATATATGTCCTTGACTCGAAGACATAACTATCTTTAGTCACCTTTGCTTCAAAGAATTGTAATAGACTAACTTTCTATACTTCATATTGTATGGGACGTTTCCCATGTATTATTGAGTCTAATATTGACACATGTTGAAACTTCAAATTTTCTATGGTTTTATATGAAAGATATGGTAAGATATTATTCGTGTCAATTTTTTAAATTTTGCACTACTTTTCATACATGTATTCAATGAATGATGTCTTAGGGACTGTACAAAACCTCTGAGAGTTTAAGTACATTGTGTATCAACTCAAGAGTGCCATAACTTCTTGGAGGTACTATGGGTCGTTCCTAACTTTGTATCAGAGCATAGGTTATGAAAGTTGTCTTAGGAATCAAAAGTCTCATAAAGCCACGTCTTATAGAGTCTTGGCCATTAGTGTGAGTCACGATACATCTATGGGCGAGAGACTATAGGACTATAGAGTTTCACTTTCTTCATCAATCTTGTATTGTTCCTATAGAGTTGAGAACATAAGAATCTATTCATAATCTCTTCTCTAGTTTTTATGGAAATATGAATACAACAAGAATGGCCTCTAGAAGGTTGGAAGAAGGAGGAGCGCAAAAGGAAGCTCCCCAAGGTTTAATAGCTCCACAAGAAGTTCAAGTTCTTCAAGATTCTCAAGAGCCTCTCCAAGGAGATAAATTCCCTATTGGAGGTGAGGGAGATGAGGTTCCAGTAGTTCCCTCGGACATTACTGATGGGGAGATTAGAGAGGCTTTACTTGCTTTTGCCCAAGCCATGACTACTCATTTGATTAGAGATGGTTGGCCTAGAGTGAATGCTTTAGAGAGTACAATGACCTCTAAATTTATAGACTTTGTGAGGATGAATTCTCCTATATTTCTTTGCTCTAAGATTAGAGAGAATCCCTAATAGTTTCTTGATGGGGTTTATAAGGTGTTAAGCGTCATGGGGGTGACTTCTAGGGAGAAGGCAAAGTTAGCTTCATACCAACTAAGGGATGTTGCTCAAGTATGGTACACCTAATTGAAAGATAATAGTCTGGTTGAGTCATGTCCCATATAGTGGGAGAAGTGTAAGGAGGCTTTCTTAGGAAAGGAATTTCCCACTGAGAGGACAGAGATGAAGGTTTAAGAGTTCATTAATATCAAGCAAGGAAATATGAGTTTTGAGGAGTACTCCTTGAAGTTCTCAACGTTTTCTAGGTATGCTCTATCTTTGGTTTCTAATGTTGGGGATGAGATAAGTAGGTTTGTGACCGGTGTTGCTGACCTTGAGAAAGAAAAGAGACGTATTGACATGCTCCACAATGACATGAACTTTTCTAGGCTTATGGTGTATGATCAATCCATTGACGAGTAAAAGATTAGTAGAATCTCAAGGAATTTTAAAAGAAGTGGATCCAATGATAAAATAACCATCTTAGAGGAGGACCTCAAACCATGACGGACCTAGTGCTCCTAAGGTCAAGGTGAAGATAATAGTGGTTCTCAAGGTGGTACGCCTACTTGTGTTAGTTATGGGAAGAAGCACTTTGGGAAGTTCCTAGTTGGTACCAAAAATTGCTTTTGTTATGGTAAGGGTGGACATAATGTGAGTGATTGTCCTAACAGTGCATTGATACGCTCAAACTTACTTCTCAAATTAGAAGTAAAGCGGTCGTGTCAAGTAAATAACCCAACTAGTGAGGTTGGGATCATTCCCACGAGGAAAATAGTCTAGACTTAACTTCAATCTATTATCACTATTGTTTAGTTAATTACTTCCTTGGAAAGTAAAGACAATAAAAGGGGGGATTCTATTTAGAATGAATGAAAATAACTATCTAAATTGAAATAGACACTTCACAGCTTTGAATGTTGGATTTCAATAAATTAATCAAAGTAACTAGGGTTTACGTGTTCCCCCACAGGTTTATAACTTGATAATTCTAACTATAACAATTCTTTCCTAGTATATTGCATGCAATGTGATAAGTTATGTTTTTTTAATTCCTTGGTCCGGCATCTAGAAAATCTCACTCCGCACCTTGGTCCGGCTACGTGTGTTGCTATCCTAACCCTTATCTTTACCTCATATTAAGCATTATATTTGATATTTGACTAAGTTATTACCTCGTACAAATCAATACTAGCCTATTAGATAGTATACACTAAATCTATGTTCATAATTCTTTTCCTATTATCTACCTCCTTGGTCCGGCAAGTAGCATTAAGGCGAGTTCTAACGTTGGCCATCCATTAAAAAGATTTCTAAGCCAAAGAATTATTAATACATGCAAGACACTACTCTCGAATTGTTATTTTAGTTAGGTTTTATCTCATTATTTGCCTATGGTTCCCACAACCCTAGTTATGGAGTTTAGTTACTCATAGTCCTAATCGCATTATTCAATTATATTAATTAAGAATTCATGTACTTACTTCAATGAGAAAGAGTTAAAATCCAAAAGTTTGCTTGACTAATAACCAATAATCACTTGCAAGAATCTCAAAAGTAATCAATAATCTCACAAAAAGTCTAATGATAATCAAGAATCTAAAACTAATACAAAGGTCTCACAATGATCCTGAGTCTAACCTCAAAAACGAGGTTTTTCAAACTATTTATAGAAAATAAAAACCTAATTAAACAAGGACTCGATTTGCTGGAAATCTGCCAAAACGCTGCTGGGTCGACGGACCTCGCGACTGATCGTTGGGGTCACGACGGACCATCATGGACTCCGTGGTCCTATACTTGTGCAATTTCTTCTACTGCTCTCTTCATTACCCTCGACGGCAAGTATGACGGACCGTTATAGACACAATGGTACATCAAGGGTCTTCGTTCCAAAACACTTCAACTCTTGGAATATGGGTACTGGGATTACTTCTCTGAACATCATGACAAACTTGCAGGACGGACCATCATAGACAGGACGGACCCTCACAAGATTCGTAACCCCACCCTTGGTCAGACTTCCCCATCTTCCTTCAGCAGCTGCACTATGCTGCCACCTATGGACCGTCACAAGCACGACGGATCGTCATAAGCGCCGTAGGTGGTCTCTTTTGCATTTCTTCGCTCAAAATTTCCGCATTCATCTTTGGACAGATTTCCTACAAAATAGAGAGAAACTTATATAAAAATTAGCACAAAAAGGCTTTTGGACACACTAAACTTAAGGAAAAAGTATTATTAATACCGCGAAACCTCGGTATATCAACACCCTCAACTTTAATTCGTTGTTTGTCCTCAAGCGACGCACTATGAGTCAATACAAAATCTTTGTACAATAGTATCCATGTTTCATCCTTTGCAATCATTTGGCTATCAACCAAGATTAATCTCATCAAATCTATGCATGCTATCACTATTAGGCTTGAAATATGTGGGACCAGAACATGACACAGACTCACTATGCACTAACACCTATCATCTTCAATTTCTCACCAAGGTGCTAACAATTTCGGTATTGCCACTAGTGTCCTCACTTTAAAACAAAATCCTCATTTTTTACACAATGATTTCAGTTTGAGTATAAGGATTACTTTTCAACACTCGCTCTCAGAACAAAGTCACACTCATTCATACCTATTTCCATAAGATTGCCCTTATTTTCACTGCCCTATGTTCGCTATACAACCCTTAGGCTCACGATAGGACTTTCTTAGCTAGTAACATAGGCTCAGGGTCAAGTAGCGTATATTTAGGTATACTTTAGTGACTTTTTTCCCTCCTTGAAATATAGGCTAAACCTTCCACTTTCTATCATTTTATCTTGCACGGTTTCTCATATTCTTTCACCTTGCAATTTTCTCTTCTTTCTTCATTTGTGTAAGTGACTCTCTTCTTTTCTTACTTGTATTTCTTGTATATTTTTCTTTTTATCTACTTTTCTTTCAACTAATTCTTGAGTCACTTTACTTTTGTTCTTTCTCTCTCTTTGATCTTTCAACCCCACTTTCCAGAGCATTCCTCATAATAGCCACCCTCAACTAATGGTTATTCCATGAGTGAAGGTATACAGTACCCATAGTTGGGTCTGGGCCATAACGAAGGTTGTTTACTTCATTAGCCACCCTATACTTATGCTTTTGGCATAAGCTAAGGTGCACATGTCCAAGGAGGGACCAGGGCCAACACATTGTTCCCAGAAAAGATCAGTTGGGGTGAAAAAGAAAGGTTTAATTTAAGCTCAGATCATTTGGATCAAAGAAGGATAAATTTCATTTGGTTTTCTTTTATTTAGGTTAAAAGTAGGATATATTGAATAAAGGCCTATGATCCTTTCCTAATTGTCTATTACAACTTACTTTTAGCAGGACTAACCAGGCAAGTTCTAGCTCTGTACCAATAGTGGACTTATTCAATTTTCCTCACACTCACTTGACATCTCATCACTTTACCAGATTATCAGACACCTAGTTCGAATTTTAGACTTAGGGTAATGTAATGGTGTACCTCTATATCATGCTTAGGGCCACACAATTATCAATTACTATACCATGCTTAGGGCCACATAATTATCAATTACTATACCTAGTGATGCATCATTTTCCAGTTTTATCAGTATATCATTTTAGCCATCATGCTCCAGAAGTAAACTATTTACTAAAGATATAGACATGCCGGTTCAACAAAAAAAATATTCAGCCTTTTTGGGAAAAAGAACACAGGCAAGAAAACCCCAAAAGAGGATAGTGAATTGGGCTACTCAGACTTCACCTAACACTCACTTTCCATTTCCCCGGCAGCGGCGCCAAAATTTGATACACTCAAACTTACTTCTAAAATTTGAAGTAAAGCGGTCGTGTCAAGTAAATAACCAAACTAGTGAGGTTGGGATCGTTCCCACAAGGAAAATAGTCTAGACTTAACTTCAATCTATTACCACAGTTGTTTAGTTAATTACTTCCTTAGAAAGTAAAAATAATAAAAAGGGGGGATTCTATTTCTAAATGAATGAAAATAAAAACCTAAATTGAAAGAGACACTTAACAGCTTTGAATGTTGGCTTTTAATCAATTAATCGAAGTAACTAGGTTTTACGTGTTCTCCACAAGTTCATAACTTGACAATTCTAACTATAACAATTCTTTCCTAGTATCTTGCATGCAAAGTGATTAGTTATGTATTTCTAAATCCTTGGTCCGGCATCTAGAAAATCTCACTCCACACCTTGGTTCGGCTAATGTGTGTTGCTATACCAACCCTTATCTTTACCTCATATTAAGCATCATATTTGATATTTGACTAAGTTATTACCTCGTACCAATCAATACTAGCCTATTAGATAGTATACACTAAATCTATGTTAATAATTCTTTTCCTATTATCTACCTCCTTGGTCGGGCAAGTAGCAATAAGGCGAGTTCTAACGTTGGCCATCCGTTAAAAAGACTTCTAAGCAAAAGAATTATAAATACATGCAAGACACTATTCTAGATATGTTATTTTACTTAGGTTTTATTTCATTATTTGCCTATGGTTCCCACAACCCTAGTTATGGAGTTTAGTTACTCATAGTCATAATCACAATATTCAAATATATTAAATCAGAATTCATGTACTTCCTTCAATGAGAAAAAGTAAAATCCAAAAGTTTGCTTAATTAATCACCAATAATCACTAGCAAGAATCTCAAAAGTAATCAATAATCTAACAAAAAGTCTAATGATAATCAAGAATCTAACACTAATACAAAGGTCTCACAAATCCAGAGTCTAACCTCAAAAATGAGGTTTTTCAAACTAGTTATAGAAAATAAAAACCTAATTAAACAATGACTCTATTTGCTTGAAATCTGCATAAACGCGGCTGGGTCGACGGACCTCGCGACGGATCGTCGTGGTCACGACGGACTATCATGGACTCTGTCGTCCCATATTTGTGCAATTTCTTCTGCTGCTCTCTTCATTACCCTCGACGGCAAGTATGACGGACCGTCATAGACATAACGGTCCATCGAGGGTCTTTGTTCCAAAACACTTAAACTCTTGGAATATGGGTACTGGGATTACTTCTCTGAACTTCATGACGAACCTACAGGACGGACCGTCATAGACACGATGGATCGTCACAAGCTTCGTAACCCCACACTTGGTCAGACTTCCCCATCTTCCTTCAGCAGCTGCACTACGCTACCACCTACGGACCTTCACAAGCACGACGGACCGTCATAAGCTCTGTAGGTGGTCTTTTCTACCTTTCATCGCTCAAAATCTCCGTATTCATCTTTGGACAGATTTCCTGCAAAATAAAGAGAAACTTATAAAAAATTAGCACTAAAAGGCTTTTGGACACACTAAACTTAAGGAAAAATATTAATAATACCGTGAAACCATGGTATATCATGCATATAGAGGAAAAGAGTATAAGCAAGATTCTTGTCGTGTTCCTGAAGGTGGTGCCCCAAAGAGGTATCATTTCTTTACACTTTAGGGCTAGCGGATCAAAGCCGGACGAGGATGATTATATTAGTAAGTCCTTGTTTTGTATTTAGTGTATGGGTTCCTTATAAGTGGGAGAATTCTTTAGGTAAGGGTGACCAAGAGTGTGATTGTGGTTGTAGTCTTGTTAATTGATTGTCTCATCTCTTCTATTCAACTCAAGCTTGAAAGTTAGAAAATCATAGTAGCATGTTCCATGTTTCATGGTGGCAAAGAGTCTTGTTGGAATTGAACTTCATAGATTTCTTGCATTGTGCATTATATGAAGTTATAGTTTTTTAGTGTATCTTTCATGTTTTCATTCCTCCATCATCAATTGCTTAAGAGGTGCATTGTTGAAAATTTGAACATGTTTCACAATAAGTCGGCAGGTCACTTTAAAATTTTAAAAATTGACTAAATTGTTCTTTTATTTAAAACTGTTGTAATATTTGTATAATTGATGTGTTTGAGCATGATACTTAATGCAGAATGATTTCTTTCCATTTGAAAATGAAAATGTTAGTCATATTGCATAAAGAGTCATACATCCTCTTGTTTGTGTTTTAGGTCTCTAAAGTATTTCAAATTGGTGTTCCTCCTAAATATGTGTATTGTGTATTATCTGGAACGATTATGAGCTTTTACTCTTGAGTTTATTATCTATTGAACGTGTTTTAAAAGAAGTGAGTGTCATTCAAGGAAGAATGTTGTCCAAGTGGAGAGATTGTAATGCCCCTAAAAATGAGCTAGGTTTAAATAGATCCTATCACATGTTTCATAAGGGTTTAAAGTCCTAAAATTGTTAATTATAGCGTTTAGAGGAAGTATATAATGTTTTGATGTGTTTGAAGGTCAAACGTCCAAGAACGTCCGGATACTAGTTGATCTTAAACAAGTGTGTCTTAGTGTTTTGTAGTGGAGTTTTGGGGGATGATTTGAAGAAAAATTAATTATTTGTGGTTCCTATACATAGACTTACATTTAAAGGGTCGAAACTTCCAAGAAATACACCCTGGAGACCAGCCTAAGGGTCCAAAAGAGGACCCAAACATATGAAAGCCAAGATGTCGCGCCAGCTAAGATATGGTTGTGGATAACCACGGCGCAGCTGGCACTGAATGGGAAAAAATCTTTCCCTGCGACCTGGGCAGTCACGAACCATTTTTTATTCAAAAGTCTCCAAAAACAAGATTTTAAAATGCCTCCACAACACACAGTAAACTCCAAAATTTGGTGGCATCGTTTTGACGTCAAAATTGAATTGGTACTGGGGTATTTTTGTTATTTTGGTATGAATTATTGAAGTTTATTTAGTCTTTTTATACCTCTAAATTCACCAATCAATGCAAACAACTCAAAAGAAAACATCTTAATTCCTTTCTCCAAAACATGAATTGATGAAGGTTTGAAGCTCCAAGGAAGAAGACTAATTTTCCATGTTTTTTCCATAAATTAAATGGGATTTTCTTCACAATTAACTTATGGTTTTTCATAATTGAATCTTCTCTCTTCAAGGAGTCAAATCCAATGGTTTTTCAAAGATGATCAAAATATGATTCCTTCTAATCATCATTTAGCCATGGGTTCTTGCATAAAATATTTCAAAACATTGTGTTATAATTAAATTGATGTTAATATGATGATTTTAACCTAAAATATATATGAACCCATGAAAACAATGCAATTCTAGTTATGACTATTTATAGGTGAAATGATCATGTCTCTATGCTATTGAATGCTTGTATAGTTTGATTTGGGCTATTGAATTATGGAAGGATTATGTTAGAATCATGTATGATCTGCCTTAGATTGAAAAATTCATATTGAATTACCTTGAGTTCATTGCACATTATTGTTGTTGGATTCAATTGATGATCATGGCCATTGGTAAGGGCCTTTGGGTATTGTGTTGGTTGACTTGGGTATGGAGTGAAGTTATGTGAGTGGATTGGTTTTATGCTGTCCTAAATCTCCTTTAATTATGTAATTAAGGTCTTGAATTATAATTATTATTGGAATGGTCCACTTATGGTGGTGGTGCTTATGTTCTCTACTTGTGAATTATGTGGCCTCGTCGGCATTACATTATGAATTGTGTTACAATGTGGCCTCATTGGAATTACTTCATATATTATGATGTTATCATGTTATAAATTGATTATGTGAGTAATAGAAAGGTCTTCATGGTTTATATGTAAATGTTTCTAAGCATGATTTCTCCTAGTAGATGATATGTGTCTCTAGTAGGCTATAGGGAAGTTCTTATGTGTAATGACTTGATATTAAATTATGATGCTTCTTGATGACTTATGTGAGACTTGTGAGGTTTGATAATTGTTTAGCCTATATAAGTGAGTAGGATGAATTGCCAGTATATCTAGTTGTGCCTATGTGCTTCTATAATGAGATGTTATATTTATAATTTAATGTTATGTGTGTTTTGTCTATGTAGGACTATGTCCCTTGCTTGATAAATGAAAGTATATGAGCCTTTAACTCAGTAGGTTAGAACAGCCTTTGTCATGAATGTATATGTATGAAATGAATATGATCTTTAATATAGAAAAGAAAGTGATTTATGTGTAACCTTTTTAAAAGAAGGTATGATATCCTTGAATTCGAAAGTAGTAATGGTATCGTTCTTGGTCTGATTGATGGGCTTAAGGTTGGTTGGCTTCAACAGCATGAAATCATCCTAAGGAAACTCATTGATATATCCTCTTAATCATTGTAAGGAAACCCTAGGGGACCACTTCTTTAAGGTGTAATGTATTAGGTTGTGAACTTGATATGGAATTTCTTCGTATACTCCGTAATTGAAATACTATATGAGAACAAAGGATAGCACCGAGTGAGTATGGTTTTGGGAGTACATCTAGTTAAATCAGAAACTAGAGAAACCTTACAACATAAGGAACTACCTTCTCAATATCAACATAAGCTCAACATGATCATCAAGTCACTTATTATAACACCTTCAAAATTATTTAGGTGAACCTAGATCCTAACACGTGTTTCATTAGTTCATAAAGAGTCGTTACATTTTCTATAATAGTTGTTTGAGGCAGTGTCTAGAGTTTTTAAGTGTTTGGACGGCAAACGTCCAAGAGGTTCAAAAGTTTTGCCTTGAGATGTGCTTGTGTGTTGTACTGTATCTTTGCATATTTTATGTGATGTATAGAGTTCAAATTACTGAGAGAGGTTTCTAAATTCAAGAAGATCTTGTTTAGGGTTGACACATCCCGACATGACTCTGCAAGGACCTCCATAGGGGCCTTGTAGAAGGACCCCAAACTTTTTACTAGCAAGCTGCACAAGCCAGGAACATTTGTGCATGGAGGGAACCAGTCTGTATCATGGACTTGGTTCATCAAGGACCCAATTTTTCGTCTGCGTTGTTGAAACAAGTCGAACTCTACTGTTTCTGAAATTATTTTCAAAAAGTATGTGTGAACATCTCTGTGTCTAAGACTTGTTTCCCGATGAATATTATGAAAATTTAAGTTTTATTTGACTTTGTTAAAAAATCCTATAAGTTAAGAGGTCTATTTGGAATTCTTGGGACTAATTATTGGCAGTTATTAAGCCTTTTTAATCCCAAATTCACCATTTAAATCAAAACCCTCAAGTCCAAGCACATCCATTGATAATGCTTCGAACCTTTAAGGATGAAGACTGATTTTCCAAGTTTTTTCTCCATCAATAATGGGATTTTATTCACAATTAAGTCATGTTGTTTCATCCATTCATTTTTTTTCTTCAAGGAGTCAATTCAATGGTTTTCAAAGATGATAACACACATGAAAACTTCTATTTTGAATTCTAGCAATGGGTTCTTGCATAAAATGATTTGAATCAATGATTTGTGATATAATTTATGTTAATTTAATTATTTTATATTATATTCTTATCAGCCCATTCAAATCATGAAATCCTAATTTTTACTATATTGTGGGTGATTTTATCATTTCTCTATTGTATTGAATTCTTATGTAGATTGTATTGGGCTATGATATATGTATAAATGATGATAGAATTGTATATAGGCTTTAATAATTTGATGAATTTCATATTTATATATGGTGGGTCATTTTTTTATTTGGTTATAGGTTTCAATTGGTGATTGTGGAAATTGGTAAGAGCCTACTTGGATTGAAATTGTTGAATTGGGTATGGGTTGGAGATCTTGTTATTAGAATAGTGGTACGAATACCTAACCTCTTATATGTTTTGTATTATAGGTATTGAATTGTGTTTATTTGTAAGGTTTACATTTGGTGGTGGTGCATATGTGATATTTTTTAGAATAATGTGGCCTCATCGATTTTACTTTAAGAATAATGAAGAATATGGCCTCATCGACATTACCTTATGAATTATGATGTTATCATGTAATAACTTATATATGTGATAATTGTGAGTGTTCATATGACTTATGTGTATATGTGAAGTCAAAGTATGTGTTCTTCTAAGTTTATGATATGGCCTATAGTAGACTATCATGATGTGTTCATGTGTGTAGATTTGATTTTGAAGTATGAATCTTTCTAGTTTACTATATGAGTTATATGATTAACTATGAAGGTATTTCTATAGAATTGTGTAGGGTGACTTGCAATTATACTTAGTTGACCATAAGTTTTACTTGAATGATACAATACATGTGATAATATGATAATGAAGTGTGTCTGGTTTTGGTAGACCTATGTCACTTACTCGATTTATGAAGAATAGAATATAAACCTTGTCTCTGTAGGCTAAAGCACATTTGTCAAGAATGTATATGTATGATTGGAACATGATCTTGAATATAAGTTATGAAGGTCATTTATGTGCAACCTCCTAGAAAGAAGGTTATGATACCGTTGAAGTTGAAAGTCGTAATGACATCCTTCTTGTGTAAATTATAGACATAGGAGTTGGTTAGCTGAAACGACATGAAATCATCTTTAGGAAAGTCATTGAGCTACCCTAGTTATTATTTTGCAACCCTAATAGACCTTCTTTTGTTAGGTATACTACGATTTGGTAATGACTAAGATATGATACCTCTTCATATGCTTGTTTATTGAATTACTCTATGAGAAAAAAGGCTAGTTCCGAGTGAGTATACTTAGGGTGTGTCTCAACTTGAGATGACACTTGAGTAAAATGAAACCCTTGATGTTCCTTAATCATGTGCCTACATGGGATGTATCCTAGTTCTACACTTGACTAGTGCATAACCCTTACCCGGAGTAGGGTTTGACTCCGGATTCATTGGCTTGCTAGTATGGTCTATGTCGGTAATTGGCTATTATCATCTTATGGGATATATTATAGTATTTTATAGGTTTTAAAAAGTTTAGGTACTGGAATAGGACACTATGTAGGCATTGCACTAGTAGGATTTGATGATGCTAGTGTGTAGGTCCCCTAGGTCTTCTCCAAGACCATTAAGTGAAAGTCCTTAATGTTGATTTCTCTTAATTTACATAACTAACATAGTGACCTAAGTTAAATGTATGTTAATGTAAAATTAATTATCTAGAGTTGCTTTAAGGATTGCTTAGGTAAGTTTTGAGAGGGTGTATAGGCGGTCTCTTCGTGTCCTACTTAGGTGAGTCTTAGAGTAACTTTAGGTAGGGGTTTTATTGAATATAGTTAAGAATCTTACCTTAGGAATACTGAAGTATCTCTTAGGTGTGTGTTAAGGGATCATATGGGTGACAGCTTCATGTGTCACTAAAGTGAGCCTTGGGAGGATGTTTGGTAGGACAGTCTTATGCTTGTGTGTTTTGACGTGATTATTATTTTATATTTTGTGATATGGTTATATATTTGTATGTGGACTTGTAAGTGACTCTTATTCTTGTATTATGAATTTTTCTACCAAAAGAGCATGGTTTAACCAAATATACTTTTAGTATGGTATTGATTGCAACTCACCATACTTAGTGCATTCTAATGTGCTAATTCCATTTGTTTTGTCTATCTCTAGTGGTGTAGGTGGAATTTGAGAGGATTCCTTTGAAGTGGAATCTTTTATTAGTGTTTATTCATGTAAAGTTGGGATATGTCCGCAATAGATTCGAGGACATCCCTACGTTTAGTTTTATTATTAAAAGTATTGTAATAGACTTTGATATTTCTATGTTGTTGATGTATGGGTCGTGTCCAATGATATTTTGTGTCTACAATGGTGACTTTGAGACTAAGTCTTTCCTTATGACTTTCTATAAAAGAGATATGTTGAAGTATTACTATTACGTATGATAAGTTTTAATTCAACACTATTTTTCTTTCAAGTATGCAGTGAATGATGTCAAATGGCTTATACAAGACCTCCGAGAGGTCAAATACGGCATGCAGAATTCGAGATTACCATATCTTCTAGGGTGTACTCTTGAGTCTTGACAAGCTTGGTATAAGAGCAAGGTTTGAAGTAGTTTTTCTTAATCTGAAGTTTCATTAAAGCTACGTCTAGTAGAGTCTTGTTCATAGGTATGAGTAGCGGCACATCAATGAGTGAGAGGTTGTAGGATGATAGAGTTCCCCTTTCTTCATCATCTTTGTGTCCTACTTATAGGGTTGAGGTTATTAGTGTATATTCTCAATCTCTTCTCTTTTGTTTTTAGGAGATGACTTCTAGGAGAATGTGGGAATAGGAAGAAGTGCATGAGGGAGTTTCTCGAGTTAAGCAAGTCCCTACGTTGGGTCAAGTGGATGAGGTTTTGATGGTCCCTCAGACATGTGGGTAAATTATAGAGGTTGTCCATGTTGTATCCCGAACCTTAACAACTCATGTGAATGGAGGTGTTGAATCTAGGTTTAATGCTTTAGACATGACCTTGCCCTCTTGATTCGTGGATCTATTTTTTTGGCTCTTAGGTGTGAGAGGATCCACAAGAGTTTCTTAATGGTTTGACATCTAGGGAGAAGGCAGAGTTAGCTTCATACCAATTGAGGTATGTTGCTAAAGTATGGTACACTCATTGAAAAGATAATAGGTCGGTTGATTCGGGTCCTATATAGTGGGAAATTTTACGGAGGCTTTCTAAGCAAAGTACTTTCCATGTGAGATGAGGGTGGTGAAGCGTGAAGAGTTCATTAACCTTAGTCAAGGTAATGTGAGTGGTGAAGAGTCCAATCTTAGGAGGCGCACAAGGAATTTGAAGAGGGGTAAACCTAATGAGAAAACCATTATACGTTTAAGAAGAGAACCCCAAATAAAGATGGTAGTAGTTATACTAAGGGCAATCTTGAAAGAAGTGGTAATTCTCGAACTTTTAAGCCTACTTGTTCTATCGGTGGGAAGAAGAATGATAGGAAGATTCTAGCCGGTACCGTTGTTTTCTATAGTTGTGGTAACAATGCTCATAAGGTCAGGGATTGTGCTACTATTGCGGCTAGAGGAAGGAAGACCAAGAAAGTTCATCCTAATGCACCAGATGAGTATTTTGGTAAGTTATATTTTTTTGGTAGTAATGGTTTCCTTCTACATGGGGAGTATGGTGAGCAGTGGGGTTGTTATTTGTTTTACCTTCCCTTCTATTAAATTCAAGCAACAGAGATAAAAAATCATCGTACCATGTTGCATGTTGCATGGTGTTTAGAGGTCCAGTTGAAAATGTTTTTCATTAATTCCTTGCATTTTGCATTTCATGAATTTATGTTTATGTTATAAAATGATCTTATATGGTTTTGTCTCTCATATTATCATGATTCCATCATAAATTGCTTAAATGTTTCATTAGGGAATAATTGATCATATTTCATTCTAAGGTTTTGGTGCACCTTAAAGGTTTTGGAATATGAGTAAATTGTTATTATATTAAAAATGGTTATTATTTCTATAGAATTGATGTATATGATCATGATAATGTGTGAATAAGGGGTTCCAGCTATATTAAATGAATAATGTGATTGTTATTGCATGATGAATTGTAGAAGTAGTTTCGATCTTCTTTTTGTGGTTTTATTATTTTGTTTATGTGAAATGTGTGTTTACCCTGTCTTTATGTATTTCATATTGTGTGATTTAGTTATGTACTTCTAGTTTTGAGTTTCTTATCACTTGAAAGTTCCTAAATAGTAGCAAGTGTCAATCGAGGATGAATCTTGTCCAAGTGGGTGAGAATATAACAGCTCTAAAATAAATTAGGTGAAGCTACAGACTAACATGTTTATGATGAAGTTAAGATGTCTTAATATTTACTAGCATAATGTTTTTAGGCTTTTTCAAAAGTTTGGAAGTGTTTGAAGGTCAAAGGTCCAAGACGTTCGAAAGTTTTGGCTTGACACGTGCCTGTGTGTTTTAGTGTGCCTTTACATGTTTTATGTGTTATATCTAGTTCAAAATAATGTGAGAGGTTCCTATAATCTAGAGGAGCGTGTTTAGGGTTGATACGTCAAGGCACGACTCCCTAAGGACCACCTAAGGGGTCCTTGAGAAGAACCCAAACCTTGGGCTACCAAGCTGCCCAAGGCTGCAACATTTGCGCATGGAGGAAACTAGTCCGCGTCGCGGAGATGGATCATCAAGGACTAGATTTTTTTCTCTGCGTCGAAGACAAAAGGAGGATTCTATTGTTTAGGATATTATTTTCAAAAATCATGTGGGAACAGCTGCACATCGTTGACATGTTTCTTGACGAAAGTTTCAAAAAATTTATTTCAGTTTAACTTGGTAAAAAGGTTCTATAAGTGCTGTGGTCTTTTTGATATTTTGAGTAATAATTATAGGAGGTTAATGAGCCATCTGAAACCCCAATTCACCATTCAAATCAAAACATTCAAGTCCAAAACAAAACCTCTCCGCTTGTTCTCTCCAATAACCTCCATTAATGAAGATTTGAAGCTCCAAGGAAGAAGACTGATTTTCCATGTTCTTTTTTCAATCAATTTAGTGGACTTCTCTTTACAATTAAGGTATGGTGTTTCATCCTTGAATCCTCTTTCTTCAAGGAGTCAATTTCAATGGTTTTCAAAGATGATCAAAAAATGAAATCTTCTATTTTGAATTGTTGCCATGGGTTCCTGTATAAAATGATTTGATCAATGATTTATGATAAAATTGATGTTAATTGAATAATTTTAAATCAAATTGATTATGAACCCATGCATATCATGAAATCGTAATTTTGAAAATATTATGATTTATTTGACCATGGGTCTATTGTATTGCATTATTATGTAATTGTATTTGGCTATAAATATATGTATGAATTCTATTAGAATTGTATTTAGGAAGACCTTTTTTTATGAATTTAATATTAAATTATGGTTGGTCATTGTATGGTTTTATTATTTGTTTCAATTGGTGATTATGGCTATTGGTTAGAGGCTTTGTGGATTGAATTAGTTTAATTGGCTATGGATTGGAAATTTTGTGATTTGAATAGTGGTATGTTGACCTAACCTCTTCAATATCTTGTAATATAGGTATCTAATTGTTTTTATTTGTATGGTCAACTTATGGTGGCGGTGCTTATGTGAGATATTTGTGAATAATGTGGCCTCGTCGACATTACTTTATGAATTGTGAATAATGTGGCCTCGTCGGTATTACTTTATGAATTATGATGTTATAATGTAATAACTTGTATATGTGATCATTGTGAGGTTCTATATGACTTATGTGTATATGTGAAGTCAAAGTATCTGTTCTTCTAAGTTTATGATATGGTTTATAGTAGACATCATGATGTATTCATGTGCTTTTACTTGATGTTGAAGTGTGAAATTTCCTACATCACTATATGAGTTATATGATGAACTATGAAGGTGTTTATATGGAAGTGTGTAGGGTGACTTACATGTATACTTAATTGACTGTATGTGCTATTTGAATGATATTGTACTTGAGATAAGATGATAATGAAGTGTCATGTTTTCTTAGAACTATGTCCCTTATCTGATACATGATGAATATTAATATGACCGTTGACTTAGTGGACTAAACCACATTTGTTATGAATGTATATGTATGATTATAACATGATCTTGAATATAGTTATGAAGGTAATTTATGTGGAACCTTATAGAAATGAGGTTATGATATCCTTGAAGTTGGAAGCCATAATGGTATCCTTCTTGTGTGAATTATGCCCTTAGTGGTTGGTTTTCTGTAACAACATGAAATAATCCTTAGGAAAGTCATTGAGGTATCCTAGTATCCATTGAAAGACAGCCCTAATGGACCCATTCCGGTAAGGTTTATTATGATTTGGTTATGACTAAGATATGGTACCTCTTCATATGCTCCTTTAATTAGTTACTCTATAATAACAAAGGATTGCATTGATTGAGTTTATATGGGGAGTTACTATAGTTAATATGAGACTATAGTACTAAGAAACCCTTGATGTTCCTTAACCATGTGCCTATATGGGATGTGTCCTAGTTCTACCTTCTGGAAGTGGAACACCATCCACCGAAGTAAGGCTTTAATCTCGATTCCATGCTTAACGATTGGTGTCTTTGTCAGTTATTGACTAGTCTCCTCATGTGGGAACCATTCTACTATTTAATAGGTTCTTCAAAGCATAGGTAGTTGAATGGGATACTATTTAGACATTGCGCGAGTAGGATCTGAAGATGGTAGTGTGTAGGTTACCTAGGTCATCCACAAGACCATTATATGAAAGTGCTTAATTCTAGAATGTCTCCTAAATTACATAATATACATAGTGACTTGAGTTAAATGTACGTAAATGTAAAAGTACTACCTTTGTATGTTTGGAGAGGATGTATGGGCAGCCTCTTCATGTCCTACTTAGGTGAGTCTTAGAGTAACTTTTGGTAGGGGGCTTAATAAAATATGGAAAATAGTTATATATTAGGAATATTTTGATGATCTTTTAGGTGTTTTTGAAGGGGTTGTATGGGAGACATCTTCATGTATCACTTAAGAGAGCCTTGGGAGCACCTGTGGTAGGAGAGTCTTATTCTTGTATGTTTTGAAGTAATTTTGATCATATGTTGTGTGATGTTATTATATATGTTTATGTTGACTTGTAAGAGACTCTTATACTTGTCTTATACTATTTTCTACAACTGGAGAATTTTAAACCAAATGTCCTTTTACCATGGTTTGAATTGCATGTCACTATACTTAATGCATTATAATGTACTAATTCCATGTATTTTGTCTATCTCTAATTACGTAGTTGGAATTTGAGAGGATTCCTTTGAATTAGAAGCTTGGATTAGTATTCATTCAAGCAAAGTTGGGGTATGTCCTCAATAGATTTGAGGTCATCACTATGTTTAGTTTTATTATTAAAAGTGTTATAATATAGATAGATATTTCTATATTGTTGATGTATGGGCCGTGTTCCAAGATATTCGTGTGTATATGATGACGACTTTGAGACTTAGACATTCCTTATGATTTTATTTAAAAGAGATATTCTGAAGTATTACTATTTTATGTAAAAAGTTTTAATTTTGCACTGCTTTTATTACATGTATGCAATAAATTATGTCAAAGGTCTTGTACAAGGACTCCGAGAGGTCAAGTAATCCATGCAACAATTCGAGATTACTATATCTTCTAAGTTGTATTCTCGGGTCTTGATACTTATGGAAACCTTCTTTCAAAACATATAACATGCTCAATACTATTTCATGAAGGCAACAATACACAAAAAGAAAACAAAATAAGTGCAAGTTAAGCAAAAGAGCATTTTCACATTACAACTCATTTTAGCATGAACCTTAACCATAATTATGCATGATAACGTTCAAATAAACTTCTTGAAAACAAATATAAATGATCATGTGCAATATATTTACCCAACTTTGAGTCGGGGTCGATCCCACAGAGAATATGGAAGAATATTATCAATAGCAAAATTGAACTTGATAGTCGTTGTATAAAAATGGGCGGTTTAAAATTGAAATAAAAATAAAAACAATAAAAAAACCTTTGAACTAAGTATTTATTTATATTCAAATTAATAAAAATAACTAGGAATGTGGTCCCCATAATCTCATAACGCGGTAAACCAAGTAATAGCAATTCTTCCCTAGTGTTTTACAAGTAAAGTGATATGTTAGGTATCTCTTATTGCTTGGTCCGGCAACTAAAGAATTTAACCCCACACCTTGGTCCGGCTATGTGTGTATATTTTACTAACCCTTACCATCAACTCATATTAGACATCATAATCGATGTATGACTTAGTTATTACTTCGTACCATCGACACTTGCCTATTAGATAGTATCCCACTAAATCTATGTTGTTAATTCTTTTCTTGTTATCTACCTCCTTGGTCTGACAAGTAGCAACAATGCGAGTTCTAACGTTTGCCACCATTAAAAAGACTAAACAATTATCAGTACATGCAAAAACCTATTTGAAAATTGCTTAATTACTATTCATTGTTTGTTAATTACTCATGGTTCCCACAAACCTAGTTGTGGAGTTTAGCTACTCATAATCTCAAAACACAATCAAAATTTATTAAAATAAATATGCTTTCATTAATCATAAAAAGTTAAGAGCAATAGTTAAACTATCTTTTATTGATCATGAAAAAAAAATAAAGGAGAAGAAAAAATAAACCATAATTTTCCGGCCTCCACGAAGGCTCTTACAAAGCTCCAAAGCTAGAAGAAAATTTATAGTATGTCTTGTATCTTATTTCTTGGCTTGCCTAAATAATAATTTTCTATGCCTTATACATAGATATAGAAAACCCTAAATCATATAATTGAGTCAAAATAAATTAGGAATCCAAAACCAAAAAGAATTAGAGTACTTTTTCCATTTTTTTGTGTGCGAACAGTAATACCGCGTGAATAGAAGATTCACCACTACCATTCATTGGCCAGTCCATTAAGAGAATGTCACGTAGCATCTTTACTTTTGCAATTAACAAATTGCACACATATGCATATTATATATAAATATATTATTTTATTCACTTTAATCCTTTAATTTGCCTACTTGATTTCCTTAATTAATATTTTATCTTTAATTTGTTTTAGCTCCAAATTCTTCTTTTTTCACCAAATTAATCCTACAAATAAAATATGCAATTTAGCACAATCCATAAAATTTATGTTCAAAACAGACAAATATATATAATAATGTGAGGTAAATAATGATAAAAATGTGTGTTTTGGCCTCACATCAATGCACAGTTTAGCAAAAAAAGCCAAATTAAAATCTAGTCATTATTTTTAAATGATTATTACTATATTCAAATTTTGCAAGAATTTTGAGGGAAAAAATGAGGATAACGGGGCTTCATGTCGGCCTTGGCCTTGTCCTCCTATATTGCTCCCTCTACTAGGTGCTTTCTTTATAGTTATTTATGAAGGTCACCTCTTTGTTCCTCAACTCCTTGACTTGGAGATCAAGAATTTCCACCGAACCTCTTTATAGGAAAGGCTCTCATCTACACTATAACACTCTGAAAGTCCAAGATCTAATATAGAGGCTCACATGTTGTTCTAAGGTTGGTAAAACTTTTTTAGGAACTAATATAATGGTTATAAGTCATAAATGATGTTTTAGATTCAAGAGGTCAAAAGTTTTCCATGATGTTTGGAGACTAGTGCATTAGTTGTTAGCGTGCCTTAGCCTATTTCATGGGGTTTTAGGAGCCGGAAAAATTGATGAAACTTGGTTGAAAGGTGTTAAACAATTATAAGATTGTTTTTAGGTTCGAAACATCCGGGTACGACTCCCCAAGTACCTCTCTAAGGGATCTTAAAAAGGAACATTTCAAGATGGCTAAAGGTTGTCAAAACACAGTAGCCAACTACGCTTGCAATCGACGGAGCGTCGATGTCTCTGTAATCTCATAAATATCCATGTCTAAAAAATGGCCAAAATTTTGTAACGCCCCATACTTTCCATGACCCATACTATAGCATCATATGTTTTATAATGATGGCTTTGGACTTAAATTAGTGTAAATAGCTTGGTTTAGAAGTACTGGACCCATAGAATTAAAGTGAAGCCCTAACGTCTGGAAACTAACAAAATTTAACAAGTTGACGTCCCTAGATATGGTGAATGTTTAGGAGGGTCATATGCAGTACAAAACATGTAAAATTACTTTAAAGAGGTAAAACCTAGTATATAGGGTGAAAAAGTTTATGTCTAGCCGCCCAAAGGGTTGCCCTAGGGGTAAACGATGTGACCCCGAACTTGCCTCAGCAAGATGCCTAAGGTTGCAAGATATTACACATGGTGGAGTGATTCTGCCTCGCGGACTTGGGAGGATTTTAAAAAAATTTATGTCTGCGTCGCGGGCAGGTAGCAGACTCCTCTATCTCGAAAATTAATTTAGAATGTCATGTGTGAGCAGCTCTGCATCGCCGACTTGTTTCCTGATGAAAAGCTAAAACTTTGGACTTCATGTTTGACTTAATTAAAGGGTAAACATAAGTGAGGGGTATTTTGGGTATTTCATAGGGGTCATATGTATTGAGTTCCCATCAAATTTTCCTCATAATTACTCTCTCAATTCAAAACTCCAAAACATATCCACAAACCTCTCTCATCTCTCTAGACTCTTTCTCTCTACTCATCCACCATTAAAGAAACTTTGAAGCTTGAAGAAGAAGAACCAATCCCTCATGTTTTCGTGGCTTTTTCATCTATAAGAAGGGTCCTTCAAAATATGATTTCTAGATCCCCCCCAAAACAAGTGTTTTTCTCCTTACAAGGGTCTTTTATCTAAATCAAAATTTTGAGTTAAATGTGATGAATTATTGTTGTTTAATTATGAATTGATGGTCAATTGATGAATTCCTATGAGTTTTATCTTTGACCCATGTCTTTACCCCAATTCCCTAATTTCATGGATTGATAAAGGTGAATTGTTTAGGCTGATGAACACGTAACTTGTTTAGTTTGATTTTAGTTGTGTTAATACTTCATGAATTGCGCTATTTAATATGTTGGTTGTGAGTTCTTGGGTATTGAAGTATGAAGTCTCATGAAGGGAAATAAAGTACGATCTTGATTCTCCTTTGATCTCAATTATCCATGGTGAAATCTACCTATGTGATAATCATATTATAGCTAATTGTGTTGTTTTTATGTTGGTGACAAGGATCCATAATCCCGATCCATAGATCTATGAAATGTCTATGAAGTGTGTAATTATGTTATGATGTGATAATTATATGAATGAATATAGCTTCTCATGATTATAATGTTGTGTGTAAAAAGAAAGGATAGCCTCACTTCTGATCAACTATGAGCTATTATGATAAGAGGTTTACATAAGGGTCTAGAACACACTAATGTGAACTTGTGAGATGTAACAATATGACTACTAAAGGGAATAATTGCTTAGAACTAAAAGGGCATGTGGATGAGATGTATGTCTAATGTTAGTAAGTACGGCCTCCCACATAGGTTTCCTTATGTTAGTAAGTCTAGGTTCCTATATTAAGTTTCTTCTCATTAGGTAGAAAACTCCACGTTACTAATTACAGGTTTCTAGAAACAATCTCCTTGACCTCTAACTATGTGCCCACATAGGACTCTAGCTTAGAGGATCAACCTATATAGCTATGTACGAATAGATACACCATATGCAAGTGTTAACCCTTTCTTTTCGGTGTGGGAGTAGAACACCGGATTTCATGTAGCTCACATGGTCTCATGCCTGTTATTGCACTTCTTTACCTAATGTAAAAAGTAAATGAACAAGTTAAGTATGTGAACTCTTATTAGGGTTGTCTTAAAGGCTACTACATAGGGTAAGGGAGGGTATGGGACTTCTGTTCTCATTGAACATGTAGGATCCTAAGGGATGGTTCTAGTAGTGTTCTTTTATGATTATGATTATGGTTAGGTTAGTAAGCTATTAGTAAGTATTGATGTATAAGAATGTTCTAAAAATATGTTGTAAGTATGAAGTGGGTTTCTTAATGTGATACTTATCCTTGGATGGGATTATTGGATTCTATCTTTGGCATTGCACAAATATTAGTTCGATGATCTATATCTTTGGTTGCTATTATGTTGAATTGTCTTATTATGATTCTTATACATGCATGTTGATTTAAATTGATAGAAAGCATGGTTTAAAAGGAATTGTCCTTTTCTCATGCATTGATGATTTTGTGCATAGGAGCCATACTTAGTACATGTGGTTTGTACTAACCCATATTTTCTACCCTTTTCCCAAAGATTTTAGGTCCGGGCTATTGATGAGATTCGTGGTTATTGAAAAAGAAGACTTCACTCTTTTCTTAGTCAATTGGTAAGTCCTCATGAGTTTCGAGAATAGAACCACCTATCAAGCCTTATTTGATTTGTCTATGTTTTGGAGACAACTATTCAATTCTCATGTTGAGACTTCATTGTATCCTATGTGGGCATTTTATAATAGACTTAGGGCTATACCAAAACTACTGTGATTCATTATTTAGATGGTTCAATGTGATACAAATATTTAGACTAAACTATTATGTATTATTATGTTCTCTATTGCGAGAAGCCTATGTATGCTTCTTATGTAGAGGTCTGTGTAAATTCTTGCAATTTAAGCAAAAGTTATAACTTTTCTGCGTTTTTGACTTATGATTTGCTATGACCAATGCGAAGAGGCTTGTCATAGTCATCTTCGAGAACGACGACACTGGTAACGACTAGAGTGTACATTAGGTCATTATAAACTTGGTATCAGAGCATTCGGTTAAAGTAAATATTAGGATTGATCGTGCCACACTTATTAATGAGAGACCAGACAATTCTTAGAAACATTCACTCTCTTATTATTCCTTAGTCTTAAGTAACAGTGCTAGCTCTATTTAGTCCTTTATTCTAATCATTTTATTGTTCTTGAAGGCAATGAATACAAGGAGGAACTATGCTTGAAGGGCGAGAGAGGAGAATATGAATGAGGCTTTTCCCCCTCAATCTCCTCAAAACCCTCAAGTTCCTATTGATGAAGGAACTATGTCTAGTGTTGAGATAAGGTCCGCCATACATAGTTTCACTCAAGTGTTGGATATCCAAGTTTCTAGGGATGCAATGGTGCAAGTGAACCCCAATGCTAACACTACCACATTAAGAATTAGCGATTTCACAAGGATGAATCCCCATACTTTCTTTAGTTCTAAGGTGGAGGAGGACCTATAAAGGTTCATTTATTAATTGTTCAAATTTCTTGATGTATGGGGGTTTCCTCTGAAGAAAAGGCAGAACTAGACACCTACCAACTCAAATACGTAGCTCAAGTTTTGTATGAGCATTGGAATGATGAGAGGCTGGTTATAGAAGGTCGGATTACTTGGGGAGCTTTCAAGACAATTTTACTTGGAAGGTTCATTCCCTTGGAACTAAAGGAGATGAAAATGCAAGAATTCATCAATCTTTGTCAAGAGGGTATGATGATGAAGGAGTATAGCCTTAACTTCACTCAACTATCAAAGTATGCCCGACTATGATTGGGGATTCTAGAGCTAAGATGAACAAATTTGTTATGGGGATATCCGATCTTGTGGTTAATGAGTGTAGGTAGGCATGCTAATTTTAAGCATGGACATCTCTCCTCTTATGGTTCATGCCAAACAAATTGAGGAGCAAAAGCTTAAGAAAGTTTGTAGGGACTTGATGAAGGTAAGAACCCGAGATAAGAATTCTTCTAAGACTAGATTTAAGGTTAAAGACAAGTCAAGGTTCAAGAAGAGGTTTTCCAATCAAGGTTCCTCTAATTATCCACGGTTTAAAAAGAGTAAAGTGGATACACCCACTCTTCAAGAGGGTAAAAGTGGAAGATCTTATGTTGAGAATCCTTTTCGCAAAATGTGATAACAGACATGTTGGTAAGTGCCTAGTTTGCACGGGTAATTCCTATGGTTGTGGAAAGAGTGGTCACATGAAGAGAGATTGCCCTATTATGAAGTATCAAGGAAGGGAAAATTCTCAAGCTCACGCAATTGCCCAAAAACCGTATGCTCCCAAGAAGAATCGCTTATATGCTCTCTAATCCCGAAGTGATCAAAAGTGCTCACCGGGCGTGTTCACTGGTATGTTAAAATTATTTTCTTTTGATGTATAGTATTTGTTGGTTCCGCCAGCTATATGATCATTTATGACCCTCTTGTAGCCATGAATATTATATACTACCCCACATGTTAGACGAACCTTTCTCTGTTTATACCCCGGTGGGTGATTTCGTAGTGGTTGAGATAGTATATAAAGGTTTTCCTATTTCCTTGTCAAATAGAGTTATGTTAGAGGACTTGATAGAACTTTATTTTCTAGATTTTGTGTCATGTTGGTAATTGATTGGTTGCATGCTTTCTTTTCTTGTATTGATTGTAGGACAAGGGTAGTAAAATTTCAATTTCTGAACCCATTTTTGAGTGGAAGGGACGCAACTCAAATCCTAGGGAAAATGTCATTTCTATTAATTGTAGGACAAGGGTAGTCAAATTTCAATTTTTTAATGAACCCGTTTTTTAGAGGAAGGGGGGGAAATCAAGTACTATGGGAAAGATCATTTCATGTCTAAGATCTTTTAAATTTATTGCAAAGGGTTGTCTCTAAAACACAGTAAGAGTTACGGATCTTGAATACGAGGTCCCTCCAATACAGTCGGTACCCATAGTGAGGGAATTTCTTGAGGTATTTCCCGATGACCTTCTAGGAATTTCTCCCGAATCGGAGATTGACATCAGCATAGATTTATTGCCGGATACACAACCTATTCAAATTCCTCCTTATCGGATAGACCTGGCCGAATGGAATGAGCTACGGGCTCAACTCATAGATTTGTTAGATGAGGGCTTTATTCAACCAAGCATATCAACAAGGGGTGCTCCGGTTCGTTTGTAAAGAAGAAGGATAAGACATTGAGAATATGAATTGACTATCGTCACCTAAACAAAGTCACCATAAAAAAAAGTACCCACTTTCTAGGATTGATGAATTATTTGATCAACTCCAAAATGGCATTTCCAAGAAGATATGGTCAGTTAGAGTTCCTACTTATGTCATTTGGTCTAACAAATCTTGCGGCGACATTCACAGACCTTATGAATCGAGTTTTAAGAAATTATCTTGATATTTTTGTGATTTTCTTCATTGATGACATTTTTATATACTCTGGGAGTGAGAATGATCGTATGAGACACTTGAGTCTAGTTTTGCAAGTTCTCAAGGATAACCAACTTTTTGCTAAGTTTAGCGAGTGTGAATTTTTGTTGAGATCGGTCACATTGCTTGGTCACATTGAGTATTGTGAAGGGGTAGATGTTGATCCATAAAAGACAGAAGTTGACAATATTTGGCCTAGACACTTGAATCCTACCAACATATGAAGTTTTCTAGAGTTGGCCGGTTTTTACAGGATGTTTGTTGAGGGATTTTCATCTATCATATCTCCACTAACGGCCTTAACCCAAAATAAGTCCAAATTTGAATGGTCGGAATTGTGTGAAAAGATTTTCCAATTATTGAAAGATAGACTCACCTCCGCTCCAGTATTGACCCTACTAGAAGATACCAAGGGGTTTGTGATTTATTGTGATGCCTCCCGGGAGGGTCTAGGGTGTGTGATTATGCAATATGGCAAGTCATAGTGTATGCATCAAGACTACTCAACCACATGAGAAGAATTATCCAACTCATGACCTTGATCTTGCGGACGTGGTTTTGCATTGAAAATTTAGGAGACACAATCTCGATGGGGTACATGTTGATGTATTCACTGATCACAAGAGTCTAAAATATGTATTCAATCAAAAAGACTTGAATATATGACAAAGATTATGGTTAAAACATTTAAAAGATTATTACATGAGTGTCCTTTACTATCCCGGGAAAGCCAATTTAGTAGGTGTCCGATTAGAAGAATCTTCATAGAATGGTTTATGGCCTGCCATAACTCTGAGTCATCTCTACAAGTTGATGTGAAATCCAAGGAACATCTTGATCCTCTATTTATGGAGTTGAAAGAGTCGCTCCTTAACAAGAATAATGATTCTTTCTCCCGAGGGGAATATGGGGTACTTAGTTACTAAGGGAGATTATATGTGCCAGAGGTGGATGGTTTAATGGAGAAAATCATGGATTAGGCTCATGGCTCATGATACTCCATCCATCAGGGGGCAAACAAGATGTATCATAAATTCTGTGATATTTATCGGTGGAATGAAATGAAAAGGGATGTAGCTAAGTTTGCGTCGAGGTGCTCAAATTTCAAACAAGTCAAAGTCAAGCATAAAGGTGCGGGTGGTCTAAACCAAGATATTGATATCCCCACTTGAAGTGGGAATATATCAATATGGACTTCATAGTGGGTATGCCTCGAACACGTAGGCAACTTGACTCCATTTGGGTAATAGTGGATAGGTTGACTAAGTCAGCCCACTTCCTTCCCGTACAAGTTTCTTACGCGGTAGAGGATTCTGCTAAATTATATGTTAAGGATATTGTGAAATTACATGGGGGCCCTTGTCAAATTAGGATAGATGATCTCAATTCACTTCACATATTTAGGGATCTTTACAAAGAGGGCTTGGTACCCAAATTAAGCTTAGCACCGCTTTCCACCCTCAAACGGATAGACAAGCAAAGCATACCATTAGACTCTTAAAGACATGTTGAGGGCTTGTGTGATAGGTTTCAAAGGTAATTCTGATGATCACCTTCCATTGATAGAATTCTCCTACAACAATAGTTACTATGCGATTATTAGTATGACACCTTTTGAAGCACTTTATGGTAGGTGGTGTCTGTCCCCGATTGGATGGTTTGAAGTGGGTGAGTTTTCCCTTCTTAGTCCCAAAATAGTATGTGATTCCACGGAAAAGGAGAGAGGATGTAGACGGCTTATAGTCAGCAAATATCCTATGCTAACAATAGAAAAAGGGAGCTTGAATTCAAAATAGGAGAATGGGTCTATTTGAAAATTTCACCCATAAAAGGGTTGATGAGGTTTGGGAAGAAGGGAAAGCTTAGTCCCCGTTATGTGGGGTCTTATAATATTTTGAATAAGGTAGGAGAAGTAGAATATGAGTCAGAGTTGCCAATAAAATTGACCTCGATTCATCCGACGTTCCATATGTGTACACTCAAGAAATGTGTAGGTGATCCAGTGTCAATTCTTCATCTAGAAGGTTTTGGGATAAGAGAGTACCTTCCTTAAGAAGAGGTCCTGATTGAAATTTTGGATCATCAAGTTTAGAGATTGAGGAAAAAAGAGGTTGCCCTCCTGAAAGTTTTATGGAGGAACCGCCTTGTTGAGGGTGCAACATGGGAGGTCGAGGCCGACATGAAGACCCGTTAGCCTCATCTTTTTCCTCTAACTCCTAACTAAAGTTATGTTTAGTACATTTCTCATGAATGAGTTATACTAATAATGTTGAAATTATCATATTTATATAGTATGTGCATATTCTTGTAGATTTTGATGCCTAAATTATGTTTTTGTGAAATGTGACTCTCATGATTTATTTGCACTCAAATACGTAGTGTGCCATATTTCTTTCATGAGAATTGTTCTAGGCCTGTTTTGGTATGTATTGAAAAGAAAGTAGCATAGTACCTCTTTCAAATTTTTCATGTAGAGATTATGGTGAATACAGAATATAGTTCCTCTGTATGTGATGTAAATGATGAGCTGTTATGTGTCATGAATTATGGATTAAGTCCTATGTTTTAATTCTATGTTTATGTGTTGAAAGGAGTTGAAAATTCCTCCTATTAGATGTGAATAATTATGATATTTCTGGTTGGTTGGCTTCTAGTCTTGAATCTACTCCTTTTTCCCAATAGAAAGTTTGAGGTGTCATTCGGGGAATAATGAACCTGGGGGGGGGGGGGGATATTGTAACATCCTGTATTTTCCATGACCAAAACTAGAGACTCATATGTTGCATAAATATGAACTTAGACCTAAAATAATGCAAAATAACGTGGTTGAGAAGTATTGGTGCCATAGCCATAAAGAAGAGCACTAACGTCCAGAAATTAGCGAAATTTAACTAGTTGACGTCCCTAGGTTTGGTGAATGTTTCGTAGGGTCCTATGAAGTCCTAAAATTTTAAAATGACTTTAAATAGGTAAAATGTAGTATATAGGGTGAAAATGTTCATGTCCGACAACCCAAAGGGTCTCCCTAGGGGTCCATGATGGGAACCCAAACTTGGCCAATCAAGCTGCGTAAGGCAGCAAAAAATTACAAGTGGGGGGAGTGAGTCCGCGTCGTGGACTTGGGAGGAGTTTTGGAAAAACTCAAGTATCCATCGTGGGCAGGTTGCGGACTCCACTGTCTCCAAAATTAATTTAGTAAATCATGTCGGAGAAGATCTGCGTCGCGGACTTGTTTCCCGATGAAAATCTGAAATTTCGGAATTCAAGTTTGACTTCAACAAAGGGGCAATTTAAGTGAAAGGTATTTTTGGTATTTCATGGGGGGACTATATATTGAGTTCCCATCATTTTTTCCTCACAATTACTCACACAAATTAAAACCCCAAAACAAGTACCAAAAGCTCTCTCTTCTCTCTACATTCTTTCTCTAATCATGCCCTATTGAAGAAGCTTTGAAGCTTGAACAAAAAGAACAAATACCTCGTGTTACTATTCAATTTCATGGATTTTTCATCTATAAGGTATGGTTTCTTTAAATCTTTGGATTTATTTACACAAGAGGTCCTTCAAATGATGATTTCTATATCCCCTCAAAACAAGGGTTTTTCTCTTCACATAAGTCTTCTTTCTAAAATGAAATTGTGAGTTTATGAATTGTGATGAATTAATGTTTTTAAGTATGAGTTGATTTTAAATTGATGAATTCCTATTAGTTATCCCTTTGGCCCATTTCTTTCCCCCAAATCCCTAATTGCTTTGATTGATTAAGATGTATTTTTCAGAGTGATGAACACATCACTTGTTTACTTTGATTTTAGTTATGTTAATAATTGTTTACTTTGATTTAAGTTATGTTAATAATTTATGAATTTCCCTATTTCATATGTTGTTTGTGAGTTATTGGGCATTGAAATATGAAGTCTCATGAAAGGCAATAAGGTATGATCTTGATTCTCCTTTGATCTCAATTATGCAAGGTGAAATCAACTTATGTGAAAATTATGCTACAGCTAATTATGTTGTTGTGATGTTGGTGATAAGGATATCCCATCCCTAACTCTAGATATATGAATTGTCTATGAAGTATGTAATTATGTTATTATGTGATCACTATATTATTGAATGTAGTTTCTCATGATTATAATGTTGTGTCTAAAGTGAAAGAATAGTTCTCACTTGTGATAGCCTATGAGCTATAATGATAAAAGGTTTTTATAAGGGTCTAGAGGAGACTAATGTGAACTTGTAAGATGTAATATGATGACTACTAAAGGGAATAATTGTTTAGCACCGAAACAGCATGTAACCGCGATGGAGATCTCACGTTAGTAAGTACGGCCTCCCCCATGCATTTCGTCACGTTAGTAAGTGAATATTTCTAGAATCAATCTCCTTAACCCTTACCTATGTGCCCACATAGGACTCTAGCTTAGCAGATCAACCTAGATAGCTATGTATGAATAGTTACACCTAGGGCAAGTGTTAACCCTCTCTTTTTGGTGTGGTTGTCGAACAGCGGATTCCATGTAGCTCAGATGGTCTCATGTCAATTATTTCACTTCTTTCCCTAATTTAAAGTAAATGAACAAGTTATGTATGTGAAATCTCATTAGGGTTGTCTTGAAATCCACTACATAGGGTATGGGACTTCTCTACTCATTGCACATGTGGGATCCTAAGAGATTATTATTGTAGTATTATTTTATGATTATTATTGTTGTTGTTGTTATGTTAATAATACATGACTATGTATTTATGTAGAAGTATGTTATGAAAATATGTTGTAAGTATGAGTGGGCTGCTTAATGTGATACGTAGGTTTGGATGGGATTATGGGGTTTTATCTTTGGCGTTGCAAAAGTATTACTTGGCTGATATACATGATGGGTTGCTATTATGTTGAATTAACGTAATATGCATCTTATATATGCATGTTGAGTTAAATTGATAGAAAGTTGGTTTTGACTAAATTGTCCTTTTCTTATGCATAGATGATTTTGTGCATGGGAGCCATACTTAATACTTGTGGTTAGTACTAACCCATATTTTCTTCCTTTATGCCAAACATTTCAGTTTTGGTCCGTTCAAGAGATTCTTAGTCATTGAAGAATAAGACATGGGTCTTTCCTAAGTCAATTGGTGAGTGCTCGTCAGTTTCGAGGATCGTATCAAGCCTTGTTAGTTTTGTCTATGTTTTAGAAACAATTATTTCCATTCTAGTGTTGATACTTCATTGTAGCCTATATGGGCATATTGTAATAGACTAAGGGCTATGGCCAAACTATTTTGATGCATTACTTAGATTGTTTAATTTGAGACGAAGATTTGGACTAAACTCGTATGTATTATTATGTTGTCTATTGTGAGAAGCCTATGTATGCTTTCTATGTAGAGTTCTATGTAAAACTCCTTTCCATATAAGAAAATTTTTTAATTTTTTCCACGTTTTTGACTTAAGAATTTCTATGATGAATTCTAAGAGGCTTGATTTAGACCTCTTCGAAAAAGACGACGCCCGTAATGACTAGGGTATACTTTGAATCGTTACAAATCAATACTTTGTGCATACATAGAGATGTGATGAAATGTGGGGGGGCAACGGGCGTCGACTGACCTACAAACCATAGGTCAGGGTCTCTTAGGTCAGGCATGTTTTCACTGTGAAGTTTTAAGTGAGGTCAACATAATTAGTTAGATTTTTATGGGTTTAATTAGGGGTTAAGGGGTGTTTAATTAAGTTGGTTAATTTAATTTAAGGGATATTTAATTAAGTTAGTTAAGTGACTATACAATATACCTTAAGTCTAAACCCAACTTAACACCCAACAATTCCCAAACACTCACTCCCAAAGAAACTCCATACAAGACTTAAGCCAGAGGGTTCTAGGGAATCAAGAACTTCAATTTCCTCCATCAATACTTAAGGATTAACAAGGTATGGTAACCTTAACCTTTGGGATTCCTTTCCCTAACGGGTTCTTCCAAATTGATTTCCCAAAGATAATTTGAACATGGGTTTCTTTGTAATCCGAAATTACAATTTCAAATTATATCATTTTTGATTTCCAATAATCGTTATGGTTATATTATGATGTATTTTGTTCAATTATGGTATTTGTGGATGTTAAACCTACTATCTAGAATAGATCAAAAATTGACCCAAATTCTCTAACCATAGGTCATGATCTCATGTTGAATTGTTTTGTATTGATATAATTCACATAGTTCTTGTGTTGATGACTTTGTATGATGTTATTACAACTATTTTTGGTTTAAATTGGTTGGTTGGTTTTTATACCATTGATGATGGCTTTTGAATGAGAATTTGTAAGACTTTGTGATCTTTAACATTTACATCAATTGTGATGGCTTATACTTGGTGATGAATTTAAATTGAAGCATTTCTTGTGATAAAATTAAGTAGGTGTTGTTATTATTATGAAATTGAAATGTAATGATTATTTGAAGTGTGAGATTATGCTTAATATGAAATGATATAAGGTTTGTTGTGAATTACCTATGTGCCTTTTTAAGGCATGGTGATTATAATGCATTAATCTCACATATGAGAGTTGTATTTAAAGGATGTTCTAATGCAATTACTAATGAGCTAATAACTATGAATATATAAGGGGTTAGTTTCCTATTATCTAATCTAAATTATGACTTTTAAAAGATGATGTAAAGACATTTCAAAAGGGACTTTAACTTAGCACCGAGTGAAATAGTAGTGAGGAGTGTCTTTTACAAAGTAGGGAAGGCAAGTTAAATATTGTACTCATTATATAGAGAATATAATGCCAAAGGCATAAAGAGGGTCTTAAAAATGTTTCCTAGTTCGTGAACTATGTTGCCGTTATAGGATCCCCGTACGAATTGTAGCTAGATGATCCACATAGATTCTATGTTCATGTTTTTGTACTAACTTATCAAGTATACAACCTTCTTTCGATGTAGGGTCCTGAAAATAGATTCTACATTTATCTCATGTGGTCTATGTCGATTAAGGCAAGTGTTCCCAAAAGTAAAAAGAAGTAATAAAGTGAACACTAACTAGGGTGACTTAAGGGGATTAACTTTGTCTTGGTGACTTTACCTATATACTGCACTAGTTGGCGTTGAGGGATGTCCTATATGGACTTTCATATGTCTTATAAAGTAAATGTTATGTATATGTTTACTTTACATGTTGATGATCCTATATGATGTTAGTTTAATTTATGAACATGCTATTGGTCTATATTGCTAAATGTGATGATGACTACTTTTGATGATATGTTAGGTGAGGTTAGGCATTGCTTGTGATCCTTTGTTTGATTTACTTGTTTGAGTGAGGTTATGGGGTTTTACTTGGTTATTGCACTTGTAGACTTGATGGTTGGTTATGAGTTAGGGTCTGGTATATGTTGTAACGTTATAAATTCTTATACAAGTTTTGTTGTTATAACATGATGTTGGAGTACTTTTTGTTATGTGCTCAAGTATGCTATGATACATGTCGACTTGTTTAAACTTGATGATGTTTTTCTTCTATTGTATATGGTCTGATCTTAAGAAATATGTGATTATTGGCTTATATGGGTTCTTGGTTGTGGATAAGGATTTTCAAAGTAACTTATCATGGTTTAGAGGAAATGTTCCTTTTAGCATGATTTCAAATGTTTTATGTGCATGTTTCAATACTTAATATAAGTGTGTACTAACCCATATTCCTATGTTTCTACAATTAGGTAGGTTCCGGCCGTAAATCTTCTAGATGTCCATTTGAAGATAAATTTGACTCTCATTCTCCATGTTTGGTAATTCATCACCATTACGAGGTGATGCCACTATCAAGCTAGTTAAAGTTATGCCACCATCAATCTAGTTAAGTTATTATAGTCAAAAAACATTTGGTTTCCTCCTATTTCATTTGAAGACTATTATCGTATAAGCGTGTATGTGGCTTTTTTTTGTAATGAAGTATGGGCTATGCTTGAATATTTTACTCATTCTAGATTGTCTAAATTTGAGACATACCTATTAGACTATCTTTAAATATTGTGTATGTAACTTAAAGGTAGAAACCTACGTAATGTTTCGAATGTGGGGAGTTTATGCAAAATCTCTATGTATAAATGATAATAAGTGAGAGGTCTATTAAATCCTCACTACATAAATGTATATAAAAAGTTCTAATTTTTCCGCATTTTAACTTATGACATGTTATGAAGAAATCTAAGAGGCTAGTCTTAGTCCTCTCCAAGGTCGTCAATGCCAGTTACTTCTAGGGATATATCTATAGATGTGAAAAACTTGGTATCAGCGCATGAGGTTTGATTTCCTTAGGTCAATCTCTCACTAAAGAACGTCTATGTAGATTCTTATTCATAATTGTGAAGCGTATCATAGTTATGAATGAGGGACTATGTGATGCTTTGGAAATCCTTATGTTCTTGTATTCCTATATCGTGCCTCTAGATTTTTACCTTTTATGTTCTTTTCACCTAAACCTTTTATTATGGTTATAAGTCTGAATACTTGAAAGGTAGCTGAAAGAAGGGCTGAGGAAGAGATTGCTAATGCGCGAGCTCATGACAACCAAACTCCTACCAAGACGATCAAGTTCCTCCACTTGAGCAAGTACCTGTGGGTGATCAAGATTCGTTCGTTCCTCCACCTATGATGAATGAAGAGTAAGGGTGGGTTTTCTCTATTTTTCCCAAGACATGGCTTCTCAAGATAATGCTATCGCTTCTCAAGTCCAAGTTATGATGGCTAAAGTGAATTTTTAAAATTGAACCCCTATGCCTCTACATGCTAGAGTTATGGCTTCTCATTTGAGAAACTTTACTAGGATGAACACTCCAATGTTCTTCGGTTCAAAAGAGGATGAATACCCCCAAAATTTTCTTGATGAGGTCTAAAAGATCTTATTTTCTATGGGTGTGACGATTAGTTAAAAAGCCGAGTTAGCTTCCTATCAACTCAAAGATGTGGCTAAACTTGATACACTCAATGTGGGATAATAAAGTATTAAAAGTTGGTCCAGTGACATAGGAGATCTTCAAGAGGGCCTTCCTTCATAGGTTCTTTCCTTGATAGTTGAGGGAAGATAAGGTGTAAGAATTCATCAATCTTCGTCATAGAGGTATGAGTGTACTTGATTATTCCTTGTAGTTTACAACGCTGTCTATGTATGCTCCATCCTTGGTGTCTAACCTAAGGGATTTGATGAGTCAGTTCCTCATGAGAGTGTCCAAAGATTTGGTAGATGAATTTCTCTTGTCTAACGTCTCATGTTTAATAAAAGGAAGAAAGTAGACTAAGGAGGAAGAATATAGTGTCCAACAGGGCGAAGTCTTATGATGGTGGTTCTTCAAAGGAAAGGTTGAAAATTCAATAAAAGCCTACATTAAAGAAGAGGTTCTCCAATCATGTCCCTTCCAAATTTCCCAAGGATCGTGATGATAGGATGTCTAACCCTAAGTCTCATAACAAAAGTACTAGTTCACAAAGAAAGAAGCCTACTTGTGCATGTGGCAAGAAATGCATAGGTGAATGCATAGTTGGGATGGAAAATAGCTTTGGTTGTTGCAAATGTTTTCATAAGGATAGATATCTGCCGAATATGAAGTTGAAAGACAAGGGTAGTATGCAAGCACAAGTAAGTAGTTAGAATGGTGATTCTTCAAGAAAGAATCGCATTTATGCTCTCCGGTCTAGTGGTGAACAAAATAGTTCTCTTGATGTGGTGATCATAATGTTACAGTCTTCTCTCTAAATGTTTGTACTTTACTTGATCACGGTGATACCTTGTCCTTTATTACCCTTTGCTAGCTATAAAGTTTTATATTTTGCCCGACAACTTAAATGAACCTTTTATGGTGACTACCCCAGTATGTGATTCAGTGGTTGCAAGAAGGGTACATAAAAATTGTGCTATAATGTTTCCCAATAGAGTTATCCATGTTGAATTAGTAGAACTTGATATAGTTGATTTTGATGTAATTTTGGAAATGGATTTGTCGCATACTTTTTTTGCTTGCATTGATTGTAGGAAACGATTTGACAAGTTTAATTTTCTTAATGAACCTGTTTTAAAGTGGAAGGGGGGAATTCTATTCCTAGAGGTCATATCATTTCTTGTCTAAACTCTAGTAAGATGATCTCTAAAGGTTGTTTATAATATATTGTAATAGTGAAAGACTTAGACTCCAAAACTCCTCCCATTGTGTTAGTCCCTGTGGTGAGGGATTCGGAGGTCTTTCCTATTAATATTCCCAGAATTTCTCCCTAACGGGAAATAGATTTTGGGATTGAATTGTTTCCAGATATGAACCCCATTTCATATACTTCATATTATACAGATCCGGCCGAATTAAAATAGTTGAAGCCTCAAGTCATGGATTTACTAGACAAAGGTTTCACTTAGCCTAGTACTTGCCCATGGGTTCTCTTCTTCAATTTAAGAAGAATAAGTATGGGTCACTTAGGATGTGAATTGACTAATGTTCACTCAATAAGGTGAACATTAAGAATAAGTATCCTCTCCCTCAGATTGACGGCTTGTTTAATCAACTCCATGTGGAAAGCTAATTTTTCAAAATTGACATGAGGTCGGGGTATCACCAACCTAGGGTGAGAGATGACGATATTCCCTAGATGGCCTTTCAAACAAGATATGGTAACTATTACTTGGAAGTGATGTCTTTTGGGTTGACTAATGCTCCGACGACATTTATAAACCTAATGAATAAGGTGTTATGAAACTACAAAGATTTCTTTTTGATTGTTTTCATAGACGATATGTTGGTGTATTCCAAAAATGAGAATGATCATATCGGCCATTTGAGAGTGGTCTTACAAGTATTGAAGGAACACCAACTATTTGTAAAGTATAGCAATTGTGAGTTTTGATTAACATCGGTGGTGTTTCTTGGTCATGTCATTTCTTGTGAGGGTGTAGAGGTTGATCCAAAGAAACCGAGGTGGTTAGAAATTGACCTGGAACTTTTTCTCCAACCGATATAAGAAGTTTCTTTCGTCTAATCGGGTACTATACAAGGTTTGTGGATTGTTTTGTGTCCATTGTATCTCATTTGACTACTTTTACCAAAAAGAATGTGAAATTTGAGTGGTCGGAGGCATGTGAAAGAAGCTTCAAAATATTGAAAGATAGATCCAGTGTTTATCTTATCGGAGGGTACCAAGGTTTTTGTGGTATATTGTGATGCATCCCTAGTGGAATTGGGTTGTGTCCTTATGCAACATGGGAAGGTTATAGCCTATTCCTCTAGGCAACTCAAGGTTTATGAGAAGTACTACCCAACTTATTATCTTGACTTAGCGGTTGTGGTATTTGCCTTGAAAATATAGACGCATTACCTATATAGTCTTTATGTTGACGTGCATACTGAACAGAAGTGTTTTCAATATGTGTTTACTCATAAGAATTTAAATCTCCGACAATGAAGGTAGTTGGTATTGTTGAACGATTTCAGCATAAGTGTTCTCTACCACCCCGACAAGGTCAATGTGGTTGAGGATTCTCTTAGTCGTATGACCATGTGTAGTGTGTCCCATTTAGAAGAATACAAGAATGACTTAGTGAAATATGTTCATATGTTGGCTCCTTTGGGTGTAGATTTTAAGATTTTCATAAAGGTGGTTTTATGGTCCATCATTACTCCAAATCATCTTATATGGTTGAGGTGAATTCTAAGATGTTGATCCATCATTGATAAAGTTAAAGGAATAGGTTCTTGGCATGCTTATAAGTCATTCACCTTATAGGGGGATGGTGTCTTGAGGTACGAAAAGAGATTGTTGTGCTCAATATATATGATTTGAAGAACTGGATCCAAGAAGAAGCTCATGGTTCCCATTATTCGATTCATCCTTTTTCTACTAATATGTATCATGACGTTAGAGAAGTATTTTGATGGGATTTCTTGAAAAGGAACACAGTGAAATTTATTGCAAAGTATCCAAATTGACAAAAAGTGAAAGCCGAGCACCTAAAGCTAAGTGGCTTACTTCAAGAAATACAAGTTGCAACTTGGAAGTGGGAAGAAATTAATATGGACTTCGTAGTGGGTTTGCCTCGTACACAGAGGAAAAATGACTCTTTATGGGTTGTTGTGGATAGGTTGACGAAATCCAATCACTTTATCTCCGCTAAGTCTACTAATTCGGTGGAAGAATATGCTAGAATTTATATCAATAAGATCTTGAGTCTTCATGTTATTCCTTTATCCATCATTTCGGATAGAGGTTTTCAATTTACATCTAAATTTTGGAGATCGTTCCAAAATGGGTTTGGTAATCAAGTGAAGTTAAGTACCGCTTTTCATCCCCAAATCGATTGTCAAGCGGAGCATAATATTCGAACCCTTGAGGATATTCTTCGATCTTGTGTAATATATGATCAACATGAGTTAGCTTGTCGACTATTGAGCAATCAAGTATCCTCACACTTTCTTGGCACATCGTTCCATTATCATATTATTATATTTCCTATTTCATGTTTTAATTACAATTCATGTAGTTTGTACATTATCATGTAATATATAGAGCCAACGAATTCAACTTATCTGAGCCTATACATTAAAGAATTTTTATTTTACGGGTCTCATTTTTCAATAGCCATGATGCTTCAAAATTTCATTATTCTACATTTACACTACTAATACATACCGGATCAACGAAAATTTAAACAGTTTCTTCAAGAAAAAAGAACACAAGCAATCAAACCGCAAGAGAAGATCGTGAGTTTACCTAGTAAGACTTCACCATATCAACCACAATCCATTCACCCCATCCCCATCAA
The DNA here is from genome assembly GCF_036512215.1 of Solanum lycopersicum. Classification (NCBI taxonomy): domain Eukaryota; kingdom Viridiplantae; phylum Streptophyta; class Magnoliopsida; order Solanales; family Solanaceae; genus Solanum; species Solanum lycopersicum. The sequence continues at coordinate 12,001,592 of NC_090808.1, read as the reverse complement.
AAAAGAGTGCAATTGTACCCAATACACATGAAATCATTTAAAGCATAATTGGTTAGTTGAAGAAAACTTGTGGCGCAAAGCTCCGCCAACCTATCAATAAGAGGGTGGGTCCAGTTTCCTAGAGCCTACAAGGCCAAAAATTGGGTAACCATTTGCATTTCCCACTCTTCCACCCTTCTTTCGCACATATCTTCATATACCATTGAGTCCCTCCTGGCCTGCTTCACCTGCATCTTCTCCCTTTTTCTGTCACGAGTCTCATCAACAGCCTCAAGGGTTGATAGAATTGTGCCTCTTTCAACGAGCACGGATGGTCTCTGGCTTTGTATCTGTAGGTGCCTTGAAAAAGGCTTTAAGGACAATTTATTCATCCAACTCTTTGGGGGAATGCTTCGGCTCAATCTCTTGTATCTCATTGATAGCATCTACATCATATTGTATAGCATATTCCGTATGAATAGAAGTGAGTTCTGTGGTGTGAGTTCTTCATGACTGAACTCGCAACTCAAATGTGTCTAGGCGTTAGTAAACTATCATGATCTTCTGCTCCATTTATATGGACACCCATCTTTTAATGGGGTTCTTGGCCTTCGCTATGAACTTCAGCATCCATTGTTGTGTATAGTATCTGGCAAAAAGATAATCACTGCATCTCTATGTGGTGTGGACCTACACAAGCTAGGTGCCTTGCTAGCGATATGAGAAGAAGAGGTAGGGGCGGGGACGATGTGATCTTGTATGGAGGGTTAAGCACTATGTGGGTTCTCCACCAAGTCAGCAAGATTTTAAGCCAATCGAGGAACCTCAACCCGAGGCTCCCTCAGATGTGCCGCCACATTAGCCTCATATTTTATGAGGCCTATATCTAACGTCCCGATTGGTCGTGTCACGACCCGGAGGTATACCATAGGAGATATGGTATTCTAAAGTTTCCACTCTACTGAATGAGACTTCAAAATGTCTCACACAAGACTCTCGTATCACTCATCTAATAATATACACTCTAAAATAAGTAAGCATTTAAAACATTGTTTACACACGAAGAAATACATTCATTAATATGGAAGCGGAAGACTTTCTCTAGAAACATCTATCTTTACATTGTCTCTTTAAAATAAATGACATATATATGCCCTCGAGTCGATTGAGGACATGCTTCCACTTCGCTTGAACGACACCAAAATCCAAGCTTTCCTTCACGATCCTTCACACCTTTCACCTATACCTTTATATATAATAAATAAATGGAATTAATACAAACACGTGTAGTAAATATGTGATAACGCATAAAAACATGGAAAGAGACATTTACTAAAGACATGCTCTTTTTGATTAAAACATCTTATCATAACCTTAAGAATAACATATATGTCTTGAGAAAAGTCACATCCGGGTCTACCCCCTAGACGTAACCGGCATAGTCAACCTTTTAAAGGACTAAGACTATCCTATTAGTCTCGTGTCATAACATTCATAAGTTGAAAAATGCATTAAAATTTAAAACTTTCATTATCACTACTTGGAGGTTTATATAGTCCTCTACATACACATAATATATATTCATATCGAGTATACATAGACCCTTTGTATAGGAAGTTAGATAGGCTTTTACTTTTATTGCATATACATATATATAAAATATAGAAATAGTCTCAATGATTCTCTCATCTCATACAATCTAAACGATTATCACAATATAGGCATAGACCTTACATCAATCCAACAAGACCACATATAGGTCATACAAAAGTATAGTACTCCATTGAAAAGGAAAGAAATAAAATAGTCATTAAGCTCGTAACAAATACTTAAGCTACATGATAGCATTGCCCTAGGAAGTTGAGGACCTACCCCTCTTTGATGAAAGGAAGAATCCAAGCCTTTAACAATGTCTCTTTCAAAACTCTTCAATGATCGGAAGCTAAAATGTTTGGGAAAGGGGAAGAAAATGGGGTTAGTACTCCACATGTACCTGAGTATGAGACCTTATGCACATATACAAGCAAAACATGATAAAAAGGGACTTTTAGTTAAAACATGCCATTTTACCCTTTTAGGAACTTAATGCAGAGTCAAGCAAGTCATATCAACCAACCATACATGCTTACTATCGCAACAAGTAATACTGATCCCAACATACTTGAAACCATGATTTAATACAACCCTATCACTAAGGAGTAATATCACAAGAATGATAGGAGTCAATCGTATCATAATAAGCAAGATAACTATTAATGAATCCTTATCAAGTCAACAAGTGTAATTACCAAGCAAGACACATAACCTTGCCCAACCAAGTAATCTTAACAAGAAAATATAACCAATGTCTTACTTAAAAAATATAGTCCAACTACATATATCAAAAGAATAATCATCATCATATATAGACATTTACATTGTAGCATAATCATATTATCATCATATACATCATTATAACATGCTTTCATAATATCAACTTCCTAAAGCTTCCATCAAATTCAACAAATGCAAGGCATACGTAGAGTCCCATACCCCTACCTAGGCTAAGTTAAACCCCTCAAGTCACCTTAGTTAGTTTATAATCCATTACTTTATTTTAGTTTAGAGAAAACTTGCCTTAACAGACATAGACCACTTGAGCAAAGTATAGAATCCGTTGTTGTATATCCTTACACCGATGGAAGGTGGTGTACCTTCCAAAGTAGAACCAAACACAAACATAGCCTTCTAGGTGGATCCACTAGCTAGTCTTCCGATGGGGGCAACATAGTTCAAGAACCAAGAGATAGTATATTCCCTCTTGATACGACTTTGTAATAGGGGCCTCCACTCATGGGAATCCATTGGATGAGTATTTCTCTTAGGTAATTCATCATCTCATATAGAACTATAGGGCGAATATTCCTCTTTGGTAATTCATCACCTCCCATTGTCGTGTTCACTCGATGCTAAGTTAAGTCCCTTTATTGAAATGTCATTAAGCCTTTAATTAACAATCATAACTTAGTTTAGGTCATATGGTCTACCCCTTGTATAATCCTCATCATCAATAGCTCAATAAGAATTGTAGGAGTATAAGTCGTTTCTTTGCAATTCATATAAGTGAGGTTAACACATTAGCATTTCATAGCATATCAAGTCACATTGATAGTTTTCACCATCCTTATATCACATACATCTTAATAAACCTCACAATATATTCAAGACATTTCAATTCAAAATCATACCATCCAACAAATCCTAATACGAGGCATACTCCAATATAATATCATGACTTAACCATAATTTATCATAATGGAAATAGAGATGGAGATTCTAAGACTTACCAAGTCTTCCTTAAAGTTCATCATAAAGGTCTTACCATCAACCGATAACTCAAACCGATTTGGGGAGTAACATCATCACAAAATTATAAGCAATAAGATAACAAGGCTAATTGCATCTGTATAACACAATTCAACACTACATCACAACTTAAGACAAGAAACATAGGCTTATTTCACATTACAATTTATAACCTAAATCACCTATCAAGAACTATTATGAATGGACTATAATTCATCTTAATTTAAACATAATAACACCATAGGATAGTAATCTAATAAACAACCAAATCAATTGAATGATCACAATACAATATAGGTCAAGGTCACAACCTATGGTGAGGGATTTAGGATCATGTTCTTCAGTTTAGACCAAACCATCAACAATTACCATACACAAGTTAAATTAGATGTTAATATATTCGATATAACCTAAAGAAATCATTAACAACTCAATTCATAACTTCAATTTCGTAAATGAATGAAACCCATAAGAAAACACAACTTTTGAAATCTATTTTGAAGGAAACCTTTGAAGAAAAAGTCTAAAAGGTTAATTAGATCCCATATCTTAATGTTTGGCAATAATTTGAGAGTGAATTCATCCCTTTATAGCTCCTAAATCCTAATCCTTTCCAGTCTTCAATGGTGAGTTCAAGTAGAGAGAGAAATAAAAGACAAGGAAGGGAGTTTATTTGTGAGTTGTGTTTAGACTAATAAGGGTTGGGGGTATTTTTATTGGGCCTTAATAAACTTAACTATCTTAAATTGTGTAGGAAATTTGACCCTCCAAGACGAGACCCCGAACGACGATCCGTATGTGAGTCAACGGTCCCTTACCCCTCTATTATGTACTCCGTCGATGAGTTTAGAGACTTTGCAGGCGGAGATCTTTCTCATCTTGTCAGAGTATGGGATGACGGTAGCATCGACACCCCATTAATCCACACACGAACCATATGTGGTCACGTCGATGTCCACTGTCTAGGCCTTGTTTCTTTAAACACGGGGGTCCTTGATTGGTCCTAGGGGAGTCATACCCAGACGTTCAAACCATGAAACAAACTAAACCCATTATTTACCCTTCCACCAATTTTCGTATATCTCTGACTCCTAAAAGTTAGTCAAATAGGCTAAGGCACCCTAAAACCCCTTTGAACCAACTTTCCCAGACGTCATGGACGTTGTTGGACATTTTGGTTCTCAAACTTCCTAAATGACCTGTATTCAATAAATTGGCCTTAAACACAGTACTTAGACCCTATGGCACCTATGCTAGGCTTTACAAAACGTCTTGAACTTTCAAGGTGTTACATTATCTTGCATTTCATCTCATATTATTATTATAGTCCAAGGAATATTCATACATGAACAAATCAACATATAGTATCAACAACATGATATGGTCATCATATATATATATATATATACACACATACATACATATATATACATACATACATACATATATATATATACACATCATATATTATCATAACATAAACATATAAGAACCTCCTCCTAAGACTCCCCTTAAAACTAACAAGGACAATGTCTAGGTAGAGTCCCATACCCCTAGCTAGACTAAGCTAGACCCCTTACGTTATCCAAGTTAGAGTTCAAGTCCTTTAATTCGTTTTTACCTTTTTTGGAACATCTTTCCCTAACAGACATAGACCACATGAGCTAGTGTGGAATACGGTGTCATAAAATCCTACACCCAAAGAAGGCAAACTACTTCAAGGTAGTACCAAAACATAAAAAATAGCAACTACGTGGATTCACCGGCAAGTATTCCTATGGGGGCAACATAGTTCAAGAACTAGGAGATTTAGTTGGGACCCTATTTATGCACCATGCATTATAGTCTCCACTCTCAAGAGTAATGTAGTGTTCCTACCTTCCCTATGTAGGAAAGGACACTTGTCTATCTAGTTCGCTCGATACTAAGCTAGAGTCCCTTTTTGAAATGTCTTTAAGCCTTTAATTATTAATCATAACTTAATTTACGCCATAGGGTCTACCCCTTGTATGATAATCATCATGAATATCTCAATAATAATTGTATGAGTATGTCCTTTCATCACAATTCATACAAGTGAGGTTAACACATTAGCACTTCATAACATATTAAGGCACATTGATAGTTTTAACCATCCTTATCCCACATACACCTTAATCAACCTCACAACATAGTCAAGACATTTCAATTCAACATCATACCACCCTATAATCCTAGTATAAGCCATACTCCAATGTAATATCATGGCTTAACAACAATTAATCACAATTGGAAGTAACGATAGAGATTCTAACTAAGACTTACCAAGTCTTTCTCATAGTCTATCATCAATGTCTTACCTTCAACCCATAACTCAACCAACCTTAGGGAGTAACATCATAGAAAAATTATAACCAATACAATAACAAGGCCAATAGTATCTCTATAAAATAATTCATCTTTATATCACAACTTGAGGCATGGTACATAGGCAAATTTCATATTATAATTCATAAACTAAATTTCATCTCAAGAACTATCATGATATGCCTATAATTCATCTTAATTTAATCATAATAGCTCCATAGTATAGTAATCTAATCAACAACCAACTCAATTGAATGATCACCATACAACATAGGTCAGGATCACTACCTAGGGTTAGGATAGAGGATCATATTCTTCAATTAGACCAAACCATCAACAATTATCATAAAAAACTGAATTACATGTAAATATACTCAATATAACCCTAAGAATTCATTAACAACTTAATCTATGAATTTAATTTCGTAATTGAATGAAACTCATAAGAAAACTCAACTTTTTGAAATCTATTTTGAAGGAACCCTTTGAGGAAAGGATATCAAAGGTTAATCAAACCAAAACCTAATGTTTCTCAACGATTTGATGAAGAATCCACCCTTTTCCCAGCCCCCAAACCCTAGCTCTTGTTAGCCTTCAATGGTGAGTTCTTGTAGAGAAAGAAATAAGAGAGAAGGAATATAGTTTATTTTGAGAGTAGTCTTTGGGTTAATGAAGGCTAATGGTATTTATAGAGGGGTTTAATTAACTTAATTATTCACCCTATAATCCCTAACTAACCCCTACACTACTTAACTAAATAAATGAAACTATTTAAAATCATTAGTAAACTTGACCCTCACCGATAAGACCTTGAAAGATGGTCTGTTGGTGAGTCGACGGACCCCCCCCCCTCTCCGTCCTACACTCTGTCATCTCTATCAGAGACTTTGCAGGAGAGGGCTTCCTCTAATATTTCTATGTGTGGGGTGACGGTGGCCTCGATGCCTCGTCGAGCCACTGACGCCTCATCAACCCCTTTTGTTGCGTGTAACACTAGCTAGGTAAACAAGGGCCTGCACTAATATTTTTATGTTTGGGACGACGGTGGCCTCGACTACCCGTCGAGCCACTTACAAACTATCGTCTGTCCCGACAATGCACATTGCCAGGCAATGCTACATCAAACTGCAACCCTCCTCCTCAAGGGCTCTTGGTTAATCGTTGGGGAGTCTTACCTAGACGTTTCTATCATGAAACAACTCAAACACCTAGTATCTACCTTTCTATCCATTTTTATACATTTCCGACTCCTAAAACATAGTAAAAATCCTAAGGCACACTAACATCCCTTTGAACCAACTTCCTAGACGTCTTTCGATGTTTTGGTTCTTAAACATTTTAAATTACCTATATTCATTAAAAAAGGACTTAGAAACAGTTTTTATACTTTATGACACCTATGTTAGGATTTAGCACGAGTCTTGGATTTTTAAGGTGTTACATTATCCCCCCCCCCCCTTAGGAACATTTGTCCTCGAATGACACTAAAATTGTTTGAAGGAAGGAATAGACCCAAGACTACTAGCCCCAACCAATCAACAATATCCATTTAACATAAATCATGTCACTTCAACAAGGAAAATATCAAAACTCATATTACCCAACTAAGGCTCAAAACACTTCATTATGAGGCATTTCCTTCTCACAACACTTATGAGCTCAACATACATCACATGAGTCAATTAGCACAAAGTTCAACTTAACAACATGCTACCTATCATTTCAGGAAGACTAACATATAAAAATGCACAACATAACTCAAAGAAATAAAAATCAAAATTTCAAGTTCTTATTTGCAGTACTACAGTGACTTCAGTATAAACTTACTGTGAAGTTTTCAAAAAAATGCCATTTTGTAATACATTGCCCAAAAACCAAGAAACCACAAATCTTTGCAATAAATATAATAAAAAATAATGTCATACCTTAATTTTCAAAAAGATGAGGATAATGAGACTTCGTATCGGCCTCGGCCTCCCATCTAGCACCCTCGACTAATTGATTTTTCCTTAACACTTTTACGGATACCACCTATTTATTCCTCAACCTCTTGACTTGCCTATCAAGAATTTGAACTGAGACTTCCTCATAAGAGAGGTTATCCTTGAAACCAAGACCCTCAATAGGAAGAATGGACTCGGGGTCGCCGATATATTTTTCAACATAGAAACATGGAAAACCGGATGAACCAAAGCCAATTCACTAGGAAGTTTTAATTCATAGGAAACCTTACCAACCATTTGCAAGATTTCATAGGGACCGACATAACGAGGACTCAATTTTCCTTTCTTGACAAACCTAACCACCCCTTTCATTGGTGAAATTTTTAAATATAACTTATCACCTTCTTCGAACTCCAAATCCCTTCTCCTATTATCGGCATAAGACTTTTGCCCACTATAGGCCATTTGAAACTGGTTCCTTACAATGTGAACCTTTTCCAGAGTCTTATAAATCTACTCAGGACCAAGAAGTGATTGATTACCCATTTCAAACCATCCAATAGGATACCTACACCTCCTACAATACAAGGCTTCATAGGGAGCCATGGAAATGGATGGATGAATGAAAAATGTTGTTGTAGGCAAACTGCACTAAAGGTAAATGCCTATCCCAGCTCCCTGTAAAATCAATAATGCATGCTCTAAGAATATGTTCAAGGGTTTGTATCGTACGCTCCACTTGACCATCCATTTGGGGATGAAAAGTGGTGCTTAATTTCACCATAGTACATATCCCTTTTTGGAACGAACTCCAAAATCTAGATGTGAACTGTGCACCCCGATCCAATATGATGGATAACGGAATTCCATGGTGGAACACAATATCAACTAGGAAGATTCTTGCAGAATACTCTGTCGAATATGAAGACTTGGCGGGGATAATGTGAGCAGATTTAGTCAATCGATCCACAACCACCCATATGGAATCATAGGACTTTTGCATCCGGGGTAAACCTACTACAAAGTCCATGTTGATGTATTCCCACATCCAAGTTGGAATTTAAATCTTTTGTAGTAAGCCACACGACTTTAGGTGTTTGGAATTTACTTGTTCGCAATTCGGACACTTAGAGACAAATTCCGCTATGTCCCTTTTTAGACCTTCACACCAATATATTTTCCTTAGGTCATGGTACATTTTTGTCGACCCTAGATGAATTTAGTAGAGGGATCCATGTGCTTCTTCTAAGGTCCGAACCCTCAACCTATCTACATAGGGAACACATAATCTCCCTTGGTACATTAAAACACCATCCCCCCTAGGGAGAATGATTCGTTAAACTTACCAAGAACTGATTCTTTCAATTCCATCAAGGCTAAATCAAGATGTTGTTTGGACTTCACCTCAACAACAAAGGATGACTCAGAGTTACGATGAATTATGGCACCCCTATCCTGAGAGCTTTGAAGCCTCACACTCAACCTAGACAACATATGTACTTCCCTTGCTAGGTTCTTTTTGGCTTCATCAAGATAGGATACACTACCCATAGTCATCCGACTTAGGGAATCCGCAACTATATTAGCCTTGTCAGGGTAATAAAGGACACTCATATCATAATCTTTCAACAACTCAAGCCATCTTTTTCGTCGGAGATTTAAATCATTTTGGGTAAACACATATTGGAGACTCTTTTGATCGGTAAAAACATCAACATGAACCCCATACAAATAATACCTCAATTTTTTTCAAAGCAAACACCACGACCACTAATTCAAGATCATAAATGGGGTAATTCCTCTCATGTACCTTTAGTTGCCTAAAGGCATAAGCTATCACATTCACGATAATCACACACCCCAAACCCACTCGGGATGCATCACAATGCACCACGAAACCCTTTGTACCCTCTGGTAAGGTAAATATCGGAGCGAAAGTAAGACTTTTTCAACAATCGGAAGCTCTTCTCACATGCCTCGGACCACTCAAACTTTTTTACTCTTTTGGGTCAAAGTAGTTAAAGGAGATGAAATGGATGCAAAACCATCCATGAACCTTCAATAGTAACCCGATAAACCAAAGAAACTCCTGATGTCAGTCAGAGTCAATGGTCTAGGACAATTTTTCACCTCTTCCGTTTTCCTTGGATCTACTTAACCGAAACTCACACTTACTATATTTGGCATACAATCGATATTCTTTGAGAATACCAAGATATCGTCAATAAAGACAATGACAAAAGAATCTAGGTAATTTTTAAATACTCTATTCATTAGGTCCATAAATACCACCGGCGCATTAGTGAAACAAAACTACATGAACAAGAATTCATAATGCATATACTTAGTTTGAAAGGCTGTCGTCGATACATCTTCCCCTCTCACCCATAGTTGATGATCCCCGACCTCAAGTCTATCTTTGAAAAGTAACTCGCCCCTTGGATTTGGCCAAATAAGTCATCAATCCGAGAAAGAGGGTACTTATTCATAATGGTGACCTTTTTGAGTTGGTGGGTTCAATACACATTCTAAAAAACCCATCCTTCTTCTTGATAAATAACACCGAAACACCCCATGGAGATATATTAGGCCTTATAAAGCCTTTTCCAAGAAATTCCTTGAGTTGAGCCTTCAACTCTTTCAATTTGGCCCGAGCCATCCGATATGGAGGGATTGAAATGGGACTGGTTTTCGGTAGCAAATTGATACCAAAATCAATTTCCCGTTCGAAAGGACTACCAAGAATGTCATTAAGAAAAACCTCCAGAAATTCATTCAATTCGGGGACCAACTCAATAGGAGGAATTTCGGAATCCAAATTTTGGACTCTTTCTATGTGATAGAGACAAACCTTTAAGATCATTTTACATGTTTTTATACAAGATATGATGCGACCTCTAGGAATAGAATTTCCCTCCTCCCACTTAACAACTGGTTTATTTGGGAAGTTAAACCTCACCACTCTTGTCCTATAATCAATGGATGAAAAACATGCAAGCAACAAATCCATACCCAATATAATATCGAAATCAAGCATATCGATTTCTACTAGATCGACATAAGAAACTCTATTGGGCAATGAAATAGGAAAATTTCGAAAGACTCTTTTAGCAACAACTGACTCTCCCACCAGAGTAGACACTAGAAAAGGGCTCATTTAAAATATGGGGTAAAGCATCAAACCTTTTAGCTACTAATGGTGTAACAAATGACCAAGTAGCACGCGGATCAAATAAATCATATACATCAAGAGTAAAGATTTTTAACATACTGGTCACCTCTTCGGGAGAGGTCTCTTGCTCACCCCTAGAGTGGATACCATAGAAGCGGTTCTTCTTTGGAGCATCACTAGAATCACTTGCTTGATCTTGGACACTACCCTTTTCATGACTCTTCCAGTTTCGACAACCTCTCATTTTGTGACCACTCTTGCCACAAGTAAAGTAATTATCCATCGCCTTAAGCCACTCACCATAGTGTTTTTTACCACACTTTCCACAAGTTGGATTCTTCTTTGGTTAATTAGAACCCTTTCTCTTCTTACATTTAGGGTTAGACACCTTATCACCACTAGATCTTAGGAAATTGGTAGGAATTTGATTTGAAACCCGCTTCTTAAATTTGGGCTTATCTTGTATCTAAAGCCTATTAATTGAGGAGCCTCCATCAAAAGACCTAGACCTCTTAGCATCTCTACTTTTTCTTTTAGCTCTTGACTCCTCACCCTTCTTGCATAAACCATAAGACGGGAAATGTTCATGTTTTCATGTAGCATGGCTGATTGTCACTCCTCTTGTAAGTCCTTTGACACCCCCGTCACAAAATGGCTCATTTGGTCTCTACGATTAGAGACTAAAGAAGGAAAATATTTGGACAACTTAACGAATTAAAAGGAGTACTCATGAACACTCTTCCCCTCCCTGGCGAAGATTGATAAACTCTGTCACTTTCTCCTCCCTCATCTATCTAGGGAAGAAACGATCTACAAAAGCCACATTAAAGATCTCCCAAGTCACTGGACCACCCCTCAATGGCCTATTGTCCCTCCATTGCACATACCAAGTTTGAGAAACATCCTTGATTTGATATGAGGCCAACTCGGCCTTCTCACTTGAACTCACCCCTATAGCATGTAGCACCTTGTAGACCTCATCAAGAAATTCTTGGGGGTGTTCATCAACCTTAGACATATAAAAAGTAGGAGCGTTCATTTGAGTGAAGTCCCTTAGATGGGAAGCCATAATAGTGACTTGTTGATGAGGACGAGGAGCAACATCCCGATTAGCTTGAGCAGTCATAGCTTGGGCTTGAATTGTCGCGACCTATGCTTGAGTAGTCATGCCTTGAGGAATTTGAGCAAGAATATCCCTCATCTCTACCTCCTTCATAGGTGGAGGGTTAGCCGGGGCTTAATCAACATTAATATTTTCTTCAAGTGGGGGAACTTATTCATCATGGGGAGGATCTCCCACATTAGAAACTTCCTTCTCAAGTCTTCGAGCCACATTCCTTCGAGTGTTAATGCTTTCTATAAGTGGAACAATATGATTAGATGCAAAATCACACTATAAGTATACTCTATTGTCATGAAATAAGATTTCCAAGAAAGAGAGTGATTCCTAAGCATCATATAAGTTCATATTCATAAGTGTAGCGCCCTTCACAATTAAGAATACAAACCTACATAGACGTGGTAGAGAGAGAGATAACTCAACGGTATTCAACCTAACGCTCTGGTACAAAGTTTGTCACATTCGGTTTATCCCCTAGAGTAACCGATGTCATCATCCTTTTTAAGGACTAAGACTAGCCTCTTAGTTTCATGTCATTACATTCATAGGTTGAAAAATCTGGAAAAATTTAAGACTTTTATTTTCTCTATTTGGAGGTTTACATAGACCCCTACATACACATAACATATATTCATATCGAGTATACATAGACCCTTCATATAGGAAGTTACATAGCCTTCTACTTTTAATGCACATATATAAAAAATATAGAAATAGTCTCAACAATTGTCTCATCTCATACTATCTAAACGGATGTCACAATATGGGTACAGCCCTTACATCAATTCAACAAGACCATGTATAGGTCATATGAACGTACAATATTCAAATAAGAAGGAAAGAAATGATCTAGTAAATAAGCTCATAACAAAATCCAATGCTAGAAGATGGCATTGCCCTCGAAAGTTGAGGACCTACCTCACTTGGATGACAGGAAAAATCCAATCCTTCAACAATATCGCCTTCCAAACTCTTCAACGACCGGAGCATAAAATGTTTGGGACGAGGAAAGAAAACGGGGTTAGTACTTCACATGAACTAAGTATGAGATCTTATGCACATACACAAGGAAAACATGATAAAAGGGACTTTTTATCAAAGCATGGCATTTACCCCTTTAAGCAATTAATGCAAAGTCAAGTAAGTCATATTGATCAACCAAACATGGTTAATATCTCAACAAGTAATACATATCGCAAAACACTTGGAATAATAATGTACTACAACCCTAACATAAATGAATAATATCACAAGAATGAATAAAAGTCAATTAGCTTAAATACATTTCAACAAAGGAACTTAGCTTAGCACAGAGTGAACTTGACAACGGGATGTGATGACTTCCCAAAGAGGAAGATTCACTTTATAGTTTTATATGAGATGTTGACTTCCCAAATAGGAATACTCATCCAATTGATTCCCATGAGAGGAGGCCCTAACTACCAAGTGGTGTCAAGAGGGAATATACTATATCTTAGTTCTTGAACTGTGTAGCCCCCATAGGAAGACCAGTTAGTAGATCCACCTAGAAAGCTACATTTGTTTTTGGTTCTACTTTGGTCAGTAGACCACCTTCCATCGGTATAAGGTTTTAAAACACCGGATTTCACACTTAGCTCATGTGGTCTATATCGGTTAAGTCATGTTTTCCCTAAAGTAAAATAAATTAATGGATTATAAACTTACTAAGGTTACTTGAGAGGTTTAACTTAGCCTAGGTAGTGGTATGGGACTCTACCTATGTCTTGCACTAGTTGACTTTGATTGAAGATTTAGGAAGTTGATATTATGTATGTATATGATAATGATGTATATGATGATAATATGTTGATACTACAATGTAAATGTCTATATATGATAATGAGTATCCTCTTGATATATGTAGTTGAACTATATTGTTAATGTTGGATATTGGTTATGTTTTCTTGTTCAGTTTACTTGGTTGAGCAAAGTTATGGGGCTTTGCTTGGTCATTTCACTTGTAGACTTGATAAGGATTCATGAGTAGTGGTCTTATTTATTATAATATGATTGACTCTTATTCACTCTTGTGATATTATTGCTTGATGATAGGGTTGTAGTAAACCATGGTTTCAAGTATATTGGTATAAATTACTTGTTGAGATAGTAAGCATTTTTGGTTGGTTGATATGACTTGTTTGGCTTTGACTAGGTTCTTAAAGGGGTAAAATGTCATGCTTTGACAAAAGTCCCTTTTTAGCATATTTTTCTTGTATATGTGCATAAGGTCTCATACTTAGTACATGTGGAGTACTAACCCCATTTTCTTCTCCTTTTCCCAAACATTTTAGGTTCCGGTCATTGAAGAGTTTGGAAGGTGACATTTTTTAAGGCTTGGATTCTTCATTTAATCAAAGTTGCGTAGGTCCTCAACTTACGAGGGAAATGCCATCACTAGCCTACGGACATTCTATGAGCTTAAATACTCTTTCATTTCTTACTTTTTCAATTGAGTACTATACTTTTGTATGACCTATATGTGGTCTTGTTGGATTGATGTAAGGGTTATGCCCATATTGTATAATAATTTAGATAGTATGAGATGAGGCAGTCGTTGAGACTATTTCTATATTTTATATATATGTATATGCAATAGAAGTAGAAGGCTATGTAACCTTCCTATATAAAGGGTCTATGTATACTCGATACGACTATATAATATGTGTATGTAGAGGTCTATGTAAACCTCCAAGTCATGATAATGAAAGTTTATATTTTTTTAGATTTTTCAACCTATGAATGCAATGACATGAGGATAGAGGCTAGTCTTATTTCTTCAAAAGGACGACTATGCCAGTTACGTCTAGGGGGTATGCCCGGATGTAACACAAATATCATAGAAGCATTTACCAAAATGAAAGTGTAGAAGAAAATCCCAAGATAATGTCAGCAAAATCTCCCAAATTGTATTTTCCCATTTTTTAAAAACTAGATCATGATAAAATAATGCAACTGGACTATTTATAGTCTAAAATAAAACACGTGACACAATTCTGGCGTTCAGGTTTGTGACGCACACCTGTTTTCTCATATCAGTTGTACCTAATCCACTCTCCAACGTGCTCCCACCGCACACTTTACTGTTAAGCTAAATTATTTTCCACATGTTGGCTTCAGCTCCGCGCCGCGGAGTTGCTCTTTTGTAGTTTTTTTTTCCAGCTTATTGGCCATTATTCTTAGCAACTTTCGCTTACACTCTTTGACCTTTTTCATGGTTTCTTTTTTTGCCCCTTTCTCTTTGTTTTTCACCCTGAAACATCATTGGTTAGAAGAAACACAATTATAGGACTCTAAAATTTGCACTACCGATTAGGAATTTGCTCTAAAACTTTGTTATATATATGGGATAAATTGCTTATTAGACACATAAATACTCTAAGATCAACTAGTAGCCCTTCATGCATGCAACTCATCTAAATGCACATAGCCATAGGATAAAACATCAACTCCAAGCTAAACAAATTAAATGCAACACAAGAAAGTAGGAACTACATCTAACAACCCATTATGCGTGAAATCTCATAACTCATAATACTCACAGGAGAATATCTAAAACACAGATAACTTCTCATAAAGCACAAACCATGAGGAATTCATCATTAAAAATCTAAAGGATGAATGGAAGGAAAAAGGATGAGGACATCAGGACATCTCATTGTCCCTCTGATTCCCAAGTACAACCCTCACCTATAACCCACACTAAAGGTCACTCTTTCATACTTTCAGGAAAGAAACTTCCTTGTTCTTCTATTTCTTAACTTTTCGGTCTAAGATCCCTACCAGCATTTTTTAATAAAAGAATTACGATTAACTCCCCGACTCTTCTTAAGGTATTTATGAATTTTGGATCCCCAACACTTTGATATCCAAGAGATATGGAAAATCGAATACTACCACTCGTAAGCAAATCTAGTTCAGAAGTGACCTTACCACTTACACTAAAGATCTCATATGAGCCTACAAAACTGGGACTAAACTTCCCAAACTTCTTACACATGTAAAGATGAGAATTCCAATCCAACCAAATCATAACCATCAAGAACACTCAACGACCTTGCTTTTTAAGCACATCATTTCCCCCTTGGGATTAAGTCTATACAAACTCTTCTAATCCTTATTTCTTTCAAATGTTTGTTTTCACATCCATCACACAAGATAATTATAAACCATGGTGAATTACACTTATACCCTTTTTGAGGAGTCTACTCACTCAACACATCTATGCATTACTTACACACTCTATTCATCGAACCTTTCAACTTACCCAGAACTCAAAATAATCAAGTAGGGTTCTACCATCAATATCATAAAACAATAATTAAGTCCATTAATATTAAAGGAAACATCATGGTATACCATATCAAGTTTCAAAAGACAAGTAATATCAGAATCTTATAAAGCATAAAACACATATCAAAACCGTTAGGAGAAACTTGCTTACCCTCTCTTCTCATAGCCTTTTTTGACTTTGGGAAATACCTCATTTTGTGACAACTTTCACCACAATAAGAGCAACTTCTTTGCTCGCCAAATATCTACCGTCATTTCTCTTTCAAATCTACAAAGGTCGAATCAAGAAAACTCTAGACCACTTCAACCCATATCCTCTACTTTGTGGGATCTATTAACCTGTCATATCTAGGTATAATGTAAGCACCCAACTCAAAAGGACCATATTTAAGATCACCCTTAAAATATAACTAACTCTTTGAAGTTGGTCCATACCTAGACATACCACCACCACCACTTAAGATGGGTGGTAGATGCAACCATCAAAGTCAACTTTAAGAAAATATAATCCAGACTTACGGCATAGGTTTTCCCCTTCCACTCTTTGATAGTCACATTTGATAATTAACAATTTGAATATATAGGTTCTACAATCACATATGAGCATAACACTAATACTAACAATCCATCATAAGGATGACATCTAAATACAACATATCAAGTCCTATCTAGTTTATATAGACTTGCATTACAACCAACATTTTCTCCGTCACTACTTGTAGCATGAGCCCTTCGAGTAGTCATCTCCCGAAGACCATCGGATAAGAAGAAGACCTTATAGAGTTAAAATCAATTGAACGACTTGTAGAATGAAGAAATTAAATTTCCTAATTATGTAATAGCTTCATATTCATAAATGTGGTGTATTTCACACTTATGAACAAGACTCTATTAGACGTAGTTTTGAGACAATCATTCTAAACCTTGTGCTCTGAGTACCATGTTTGTCATGACCCAAGGGTACCCTCTATAAGTAACATGACGTACTCTACCCCAAAGGGGTCTCATACAAGCCCATCAAAACATAATATAATAGAAAAGCGTGGAAATTTAAAAAAAATCATATCAATCAAAATCTCATAAAATGAAGCGGAAGTCTTATTACACTTGTATCAAGCCATTTAATACTTAAAAAAGAATTAGGGACACAGCCATAAAAAACCTAAACATAAAATAAAGACATAAAAAGGAAAGGGTGATCAAGCCCTCGATGTTATGAGGACTCACCAAAACTTCTCTTCTGGATCTACTATGAACCAGCCACGAGGATGGAAGTCAATATCATTAAACCTTACATTTGATAAGAATGTAGGCAAAAGTATGTGTTGATACAATAATGTACTAATATGATGGCTAGCATAAATCATCAATATAATAATATAAGAGTCATTAATCAACATAAGACACGGTCTATAAATATAAGAGATAACGATATAGTCATAGGCATAATTAATGCATCATATTTAACATGAAATAGGAGAAAAACTACATAAGTCACCTCAAGGCTAGCTTGTGAAATACATGGATAAGACCCCATAATCTCACCCATGCTAAGTAAGTCACTTTAGGTCCTCATTCATTTTTTTATATCATCCTTATCTTATTTATCATACACAAGGGAATAATCACCTGGTCATGCTAGAGACATAAGCAGTCATGGATAATTAAATTATGAGATTCTTCCGAATGAGCTAAGAGAATCAACATGCATTGGAAATACCTTTCAATCTATAATCCAAATTAAGCATACATCATAATCACAAGTCATAAACATATTCATTACATAGATCATCGTAACATAAAAGACACATACCATATATACCCTCAAAGCATACTTGTGCAATTCATGAATAAGATCCCATAATTCAACTCATGCTAAGTAAAGCTTCTTGAGTAACCATAGTTCATAATTAATATTCTAGTTGTGGGAATTATCCTTAACCGTCATAGATCATGAGAACTAACATAGAATCCATTGCTTACGCCACACCTAAAAGGGGTTTCTCTACTTGCCTAAAGTTGAATAATACTCTTTACTTAGGTAGACTAAATAGTTAAATAACCTTCGAGGGCACATAGTTATGGGATAAGAAGATTGCTACTAGAAATCAATATTCTTTTTAGGTATAATCTTTCTATCTCATGAGATATACCTTGGGAATCCAGCCTCAACTACCATAAAAGGAACCCATTGGGAAGCCGGACTCAACTAGCATAAAAGTTTCCTTTTCATCTCATATTTAATATCAACTCCTTTCTTAGCATTATTTCCACAAAGTTCATATTAAGTATTGACTTAAGTTATTATTTGTGGAAGAATTCCTTGACACTCAATCCAACACAAATCATATTGTGGCTCATAGTTTCAATAGGTGAGACTAGTCTTTCAATCTTAGAATCAATACATGTAACAAATCCTTCATATCATATCATATACATGCATAAGTGTGTAAATAAAGAATAACCTTTCAATAAAGAACAACTATATCATGATCATATATAGTTTACTCTCCAAGTGTTTCTAAAGCATGATTAAAATTCATAAACATGAATAATGTCATATACTTCCCCTTTAAGGGTCAAAACTCATGTTTAATCAACATATCTAGAATGACTACATTAGACAAGTATATATTCATAATCATATCGAATAAACATATATAGAAGACTACATTAAACAAGGATATATTCATAATTTAAGTAGTTCAATTACTACAAGAATAACCATCCAATTCACCTTTTTGAGGTTCAAAGCTTACTTTCAATCATTACCCCTCCATTTCATGCATAACTAATTATATTAGACATCGATATCATCCTAACTCATGTGATTCTATCACTTTATGAATTTTGTAAGACTTCGAAAATGACCTACGTAAATCTAGATCCTAATGTCATTGTCATGATGGTAAAAGGTCCTAAAATGGTTTATAAGGTGTTTTTTAGGAGGTTTCTAAGATTTTAGGTGCATTGGAAGTCAAACATCAAGGGACGACCAAGGCGTTCGATGACTAAGTCATCTATGTGCCTCATATGTGGTTATGTGCCTAATTGTGTGTTTCATGAGTTAATAAGTTCATTATATGAGTTATTATAGTTTTTATAGTTAGTGTTTCAAGTTTCAGAAAGTTTGGAGGCCAAACGTCCAAGAACATCCATAACGTTCAAAAGGTTTGCCTTGAAACGACCTTGTGTGTCTATGCATGTTTTATTGAGTTTTATGTGTTCGTTTTGGATGAAATTGATATGGTAGGTCCTAAAATATTATACGAGCATATTTGGGTTTGAAAATCCCGGGAAAACACCCCTTAGGATCATCCAAGGGTCCTTGAAGAAGGACACAAGTTGGTGCCCAAGACTGCCCAAGGCAGCCCGCCAATGGATGGCAATCGACGCTCAGTGGGTCAGCCGACGCTCCATTGGTGATGTATCTTCGATTAACACTTAGTTTGCAGAGAGGAGGGACCAAATACAAGCATTATTCCCAGACCACGGACCAACAGTACGGTCTGTTTGTCAAGGGATAGGTCATCGAGGGTCCATCTATCGTTTGGGTTGGTCCATGCGCAGGCCACTGTAAGTTCAAGGGGTGAATTGGTAAATTCACCCCACATCCCAATAAGGCTATGGACGGTTGTTTTGAGTGTTTATGGGTAACCTAAGAGTGTATAAATCATTAAACTCTCATTTAAACCCTAACACCTAAATCAAAACACATTACCTCCTAAAGTTCCTTCAAAAACATCCATAGGATCTCAAGGTGAAGATGGTGCTTCAATGGAGTTTCTTATTCAGTTTTCAATGTGTTATTTTAATAACGTATGTGAGTTCTTTATCTAATGCTTTCTATCACATTAGAGCCAATGTTAAAGATGATTTTCAAAGATTTCAAAAAGATAAAAAAAAAGTCCAATATCTACTCTAAGTCTTGGGTTCTTGCATGAAAGGTTTTCAAACATTAAGATATGATGTTATTAATGTATAATTGATGCTTTCCAATGAAATTCTCCATTAATGCTTGAACTTCACAAATCTCTCAATTTGACTAAAATATGGGTTATGTGATCATGCTTTGGTATTGATGAATTCATGTGTAGATTGTTATGGGATCTTGATTTTTGTATAGATTATGATTGATTGATTTATTTATAGGCTGTTTCAATTTGATCAATTCAGTATTGTATATTCTTAGATATTTTGGGTATTAATCTTATTGAATTGACATTGACTCAATGCTTATGAATTCTAGTGTAGTTTTCTATGGGCTATTGAATAATATAAGAATTGTATTAAATTGATATCTAATTTGTCTTAGGTATATAAATATATATTGAATTTACTTAGATTCATTGATTATTATGGTTTATGTATTGAATTGATGTTCATGGCCATGGTTAAGGGCCTATTGGTATTGAATAACATAATATAGCTTTGGATTGAAGAGGGGAGATTGAATGGATGGTATGAAGCCATAATTCCCTTTATTTTATGTTAATTAAACTTCAATTATGTTGTTATTGGTATGTTCCACTTATGGTGGCAGTGCTATGTGAATTGATGTGGCCTTTGTAGGCGTTACTTTATGCAATATGATGATCATGGCCTTGTCGGCACTACTTAAAGTATTACGATGATTTGTGTAGTTGATTTATGTGAATTATGAGCATATTTATATATATATATATATATATATATATATATATATATATATATATATATATATATATATATATATATATATATATATATATATATATATATATATATATATATATATATATAGTGTAATGTGAAAGTATGTTATTTCTATGTATGTTAGGAGATCATGTAAAGTTGTGACTATGGATTTATATATGTAGTCTTAGGGTTTATGCATGGTTGTTACTACTTGACTATATGAGTCTATATAGTTATATTGATGATGATATGATAGTATATAGGATGACTTAAAGATTATAATCGTTATTCTTAAGTGACTTAAAGAATGACATGTAAAATGTGTTAAAGTCAAGTATGTTGTGTCTTGTCTTGGTTGACTTGTGTCCCTTACTTGATGCATGTATGAATGTGATTACGATATGTCTTGAATTAGGATGCTAAATCCTCTTAGTATTGTATGTATTAATGACATGTGACCCTGAATGATGTTAAAAAGGGTCTTTATATGAAACCCATAACCTAGTGGTAAGGTTATGAATGTTGAAGTAGAAATCCGTAATGGTATACTTCAAGAAAAGGGATGATAAACATAAGGTTGATTGGCTGGAATGGCATCATATCAATCCTTAGGAAAGATATGATGAGCTTCTTATCACCATTGTAAGGTAGACCTAGTGGAACTTTCTTTGGTATGGTAAATATAATTGGGTTATGAACTTGATATGGAACCCCTTTATATGAAACTTTAATGTAAATTACTCTATAAGAACAAAGGCTAGCACCGAATGAGCATGGTAAGGGAAGTAGTTCTAGTTAAAGGATGAGACTAGAATACAAAGCACGCCCTTCATATTCCTTAACCATGTGCCTACATGGGATGTGTCCAAGTTCTACCATTGGCAAGTGGAACACCCTCATCGGACTAGGTTACAATTCTGGATTCCATGCTTTGCTACCATGGTCTATGTCATTTATTGCCATTCTCATCACATGGTATACCTACTAGCATTAGAGAAGTTTCATGAAGTTTAGGTGGTGTTATGGGACACTATCGAGACATTGCACAATAGGCTTTGAAGGTGTTAGTTAGAGTCCCTAGGTCTTGTTCAAGACCATTACTTGAATGTCCTTATGTGATGAACGAGTCTTAAATGAACTAAACAATATAATGACTTAAGTTAAGAAAGTATTTTGAATAAAATAAGTACTTATCTAGAGTAATTAAGGGTTGTCTAGCTAAGGTGTGAAGGGGTCATAGCAATGGTCATTTTATCTTACCTAGATGAGTCTTAAGAATGAATCTAGGTAGGGAAGATAATTGATTTTCTGGACATGATCCAAACTTAGGTTGTCTCAAGGATTATTTAGGTAATCTTGAAGAGGTCAATTATGGACGTTATCTTCTTGATCTACTTAAATAAGTCTTTTAATAAAATTTGTAGGGGAGAATATAATATTATATGTATGTTAATGTATTAAGTGAGAATGATTCTAATTAGGTAGTCTATAGGATCTCTTAAGTGTGTGTGTAAGGGATTATATGGGCGGTCGTTTCACAACTCACTCAAGTGAACCTTAAAATCACCTGTGGTAGGAAGATCTTGTGTTTATGTGATTGATGTGTTTGTATGCGTGTATATCTCATCATAGGTGGTCTTTAGGATCATTTCGGTGTTCCTAGAGAGGATGTATAGGCGGTCTCTCTTTGTCTTACCTAAGTGAGTCTTAGGATAGCTTTTAGTGAGAAGATTGCATATTAAATGGGTTTTATTGTAATGTTGGAATTGATTCACTGTAACTTGGCTGGGTTTATTGTAATGTTCCTTAAAAATGTGCCTAATTACTTAAATAATTCCTTATGTGTTTCTAAGTTTTAAATGTTGTTCTTATGCTTATAGTATGATGTTTTAACCAAAATTTATGAAAAGCATGTTAATTACTAAATGTCCCTTTTTCATGTTTTTTGCATGGCTTTCATACTTGGTGCATCTAATGTGCTAACCCCTTCTTTTTCCTTTTTCAATAAAGTGTAGGGAATTGGAAGTCTGATATACCATGGAGGTGGATAGGTTTCTAAGGGTTTAAGATGAATTATTGTTGAGTCCTCACCAATTCGAGGAAAATATCCACATGTTCCTTTATGTCTTATTCTTTATTTTATTTGTTGTATGGGTTTAGTCCCAAGTGTTATTTACTCCAAAGTTTAGATGGTTCAAAGAGATTTTGTAAAGGTTTGATATTTTAAACGAAAGTCTTCCACTTGCATATTGGTTATGTAAAGAGTTCTTTGTGTGTGAAGAAAGTTTTAAATTCTTACTCATTTAAGTATGTTTATTATGCAATGAATGATATGAGTGGATTATATGATACTTCTTGAAGTCTCATTTGATATGTGACAACACAAGGATGTTCTAACTTCTAGGGTGTACTTGTGGGTCATTACCAAACTTGATATCAGAGCATCCGGTTTGGGAGTGTCTTAGTTGTCTCATGAACCACATCTAGTAGAGTCTTGTTCATAATGTGAAGTGCGCCACATTATGAATAGAAGGTTATAGGGTGCTAAGAAAAGTTTCACTTCTTCATTCTTCTAATTGTGCCTAAGAGCTTTGTATATGGTGTCTTTCCCTTGTTTTCCTTATGTGTTGGTCCCTTGAGGGTAACTATATTAAGATGGGTTGAGGGAGAGAAAAGATAAGATGTGACTTGTTAGATGAGGTGTGAAAGATGGTGTTGATGATCTTAGGTTGGTTTAGTTACCTTTGAAAGGTAGTATAGTTGGGAAAAATGGTAAATTATACTGTTAGAAATGTGAAGGAGTGGTTGTTGATATAGTATGAAGTTGTTTAAGACCCAACCATAGAAGGGAAAGTGATGAGATTTGAAAGAGTAAACGTGAGTTCTCCTAGTAAGAGGGATGTAATGGTTACATGGTTAAACCTTTTAAAGTCTTTATTCTTCATGAGGTAGACTGTGGGTGAGAAAGTATTAGTAAGGTTTAAGGTTCCTCGAGGGAGTTCCTTGAAGTATATGTTATGTTGACTTTAGAATGGGTTTCTCCTAAGTGGGGGAGTATGGTGAAAGGTATGGTTGTTGGGAGTGAGGTGCCCTAACCTTTCTTTATCTGTTTAGTCAAGCCTAATGCAAAGAGTTCTTAGTAACTTGATTGGTGTATGTGTCTTTTGTGACAAGTGAGTCCCAAATGTTCTCCTTATAATATTCATGTTTTGGGTTGAAGTTCTGTTGAATGAGAAAATGAGTTTTGATGCATGATATCTTCCGCATGGTGCATGTGCATCTAGTGTTGGTTGTTAATTGTTTCATGAATATGAATAGTGAGCATGTCTAAATTGTTATATGAGATTTATTTGTTGAGAATTTATAAGAAATTTCATAAGTTTTGAATTGTTAGATTGTGAAGCATGCTCGTTGTAAAGTTGTCAGGGATTTCTATTCACTGTGAGGTGTTGCCTCCTCACTGTGTAATTTCGCAAAAATTGAGTAATTCAATTTTTGGTTTAAAATTATTGTAATATGGTTATCACTGACGTATATGAGCATGATATTGAATATAAAATGAGTTTTTGCTAATTGGAATGAAGCATGTAAGTTTGTAGCATGATGATATATAGAGTGCTTTCTAGTTTCTTATTATATTGTGATGGAATTGATGTTCTCATAGATGTTTTTGTTGTATGAGATGTTATGTGGTATGGTCATGATTTGCTAACTGAATCTCTACATTTAGAAGTGTTCGGAGATCGGCAAGTGTCATTCAAGGACGAAAGTTGTCCAAGTGGGGGAGAATGTAAGACCCCAAAAATGACTTAGGTGAATCTATAGCCTAATGTTGTTTTGACCATGGTCTAAGGTCCTAAAATGGTTTATAAGGTGTTTTTGAGGTAGTGTCTAAGAGTTTATGTGCATTGGAAGTCAAACATCAAGAGACGACCTAGGCGTTCGACGACTAAGTCATTTATGTGCCTCATATGTGTTTATTGCCCAATTGTGTGTTTCATAAGTTAATGAGGTCATTATATGAGTTATAGTAGTTTTTATAGTCAGTGTTTCAAGTTTCATAAAGTTTGGAGGTCAAACATTCGAAAGGTTTGCCTTGAAATGACCTTGTGTGTCTATGCATGTTTCATCGAATTTTATGCGTTCGTTTTGGATGAAATTTGTGTGGAAGGTCCTAAACTCTTATAAGAGCATATTTGGGTTGGAAACTCCCGGGAAAATACCCCTAAGTACAATCCAAGGGTCCTTGAGAAAGGACCCAAGTTGGTACCTAAGACTGCCCAAGGCAGCCCACCAACGGATGGCAATTGACGCCCATTGGGTCAGTCGACGCGCAATTGGTGGTGTCTCTATCAAAACATAATTGGGGGAGAGGAGGTACCAAATACAAGCCTTAGTCCCAAACCACGAACCAACAGGACGGTCTGGTGGTCAAGGGATAGGTCATCGAGGGTCCATCCGTCGTTTGGGTTGGTCCCTGCGTGGGGAACTGTAGGTTCAAGGAGTGAATTGGTAAATTCACCCCACGTTCCAATAAGGCTTTGGACGGTTGTTTTGAGTGTTTGTGGTTATTTTAAGAGTATATAAGTCATTAAAATCTCATTTAAACCCTAACACCTAAATCAAAACACATTCCCTCCTAAAGTTCCTTCAAAAACATCCATGAGAGATCAAAGTGAATATGGTGATTCAATGTAGTTTCTTATTCAATTTTCAATGTATAATTGATGTGTTCCAATGAAATTCTCCATGAACGCTTGACATTCACAAATCTCTCAATTTGACTAAAATATGGGTTATGTGATCATGCTTTGATATTGATGAATTCATGTGTAGATTTTTATGGGCTCTTGATTTATGTATAGATTATTATTGATTGGGTTATAGGCTGTTTCAATTTTATCAATTGAGTATTGAATATTCTTAGATATTTTGACTATTAACCTTATTTAATTTATATTGACTTAATACTTATGAATTCTAGTGTAGTTTTCTATGGGATATTGAATAATGTAAGAATTGTATACAATTGATGTGTAATTGGTCTTTTATTGATAAATATATATTGAATTGACTTAGATTCATTGATAATTTCGGTTTATGTATTGAATTGATGTCCATGGCCATGGGTAAGGGCCTATTGGAATTGAATTGGATGGTTTGGCTTTGGATTGAAAAGGTGATATTGAATGGTTGGTACTCTGCCCTAATTCCCTTTTTTTAAGTTAACTAGACTTCAACTATGTTGTGATTGGTATGGTCCAGTTATGGTGGCGGTGCTATGTTAATTTATGTGGTATTGTCGGCGTTACTTTATGCAATATGATGATCATGGACTTGTCGGCACTATTTGAAGTATTATGATCATTTGTGTAGTTGATTTATGTGAAGTATGAGCATATCTATCTATATTTGAAGTAATGTGAAAGTATGTGTTCTTTTTATATATGTTAAAATATCATGTTAGGCTATGACTATGGCTTTATATGTGTAGTCTTAGTGTTGATGCATGGTTGTTCCTACTTGACTATATGAGTCTATAATTTTTATATATGTAATGATATGATAGTATATAGGATGACTTAAAGATTATAATGGTTATTCTTAAGTGACTTAAAGAATGACATGTAATATTTGTTAAAGTGAAGTATGTTGTGTCTTGTCTTGGTTGACTTGTGTCCCTTACTTGATGCATGTATGAATGTGAATACGAGATGTCTTGACTTAGGTTGCTAAAGACTCTTAGTCTTGTATGTATGAATAAATTGTGACCTTGAATGTTGTTAAAAATGGTCTTTATGTGAAACTTTGAACCTAGTGGTAAGGTTATAAATGTTGAAGTAGAAAGTCGTAATGATATCCTTCAAGAAAAGGAATCATAGACTTAAGGTTTATTGTCTGGAATGGCATCATATCAATCCTTAGGAAAGTCATGATGAGCTTCTTATTGCCATTGTAAGGTAGCCCTAGTGTACCTTTCTTTGGTAGGGGTAAATGTGATTGGGTTATGAACTTGATATGGAACCCCTTTTACATGAACCTTTAATGTAAATTACTCTAGGAGAATAAAGTCTAGCACCAAGTGAGTATGGTAAGGGAATTAGTGTTAATTAAAGTATGAGACTAGAATACAAAGCACCCCCTTCAAATTCCTTAACCATATGCCTACATGGGATATGTTGAAGTTCTTCCATTGGCAAGTAGAACATGCTCATCAGAGTAGGTTAGAACTCCGGATCCATGCTTTTCTACCATGTTCTATGTCGGTTATTGCCTATTATCATCATATGGGATACCTACTAGCATTAGAGAAGTTTTATTAAGTTTAGGTGGTGGTATGAGACGCTATCTAGACATTGCACAATAGGCTTTGAAGGTGTTAGTGAGAGTCCCTAGGTCTTGTCCAAGACCATTACTTGAATGTACTAATGTGATGAATGAATCTTAAATGAACTAATATATGTAATGAATTAAGTGAAGAAAGTATATTAAATGAAATAAGTACTTATCTAGAGTAGTTAAGGGTTGTCTAGTTAAGGTGTGAAGGGGTCATAGGAATGCTCACTTATTATCTTACCTAGATAATTCTTATGAATGACTCTAGTTAGGGAAGAAGATTTATATTGTGGACATGATCCAAAGTTAGCTAGTCTCAAGGATTATTTAGGTAATCTTAAAGAGGTCAATCACGGACGTTATCTTCTTGATTTACTTATGTAAGTCTTTTGATAGCCTTTATTGGGGAGAATGCCATGTTATATGTACGATAATGAATTAAGTGAGAATGATTCTATCTTAGGTATTCTATTAGATCTCTTAAGTGTGTGTGTAAGGGATTGTATGGCGATCGCTTCACAACTCACTCAAGTGAACCTTAGAATAACCTTTGGTAGGAAGATCTCATGTTCATGTGATTGATGTGTTTGTAAGTGTGTATATCTCATCATAGGTGGTCTTAAGGTTCATTTAGGTGTGCCTAGAGAGGTGTATGGGCGGTCTCTCTTTGCCTCACCTAAGTGAATCTTAGGATAACTTTTAGTGTGAAGATTTTATGTTCAATGGGTTTCACTTTAATGTTGGAATTGATTCACTGTAACTTGGCTGGGTTTACTGTAATGTTCCTTAAAAATGTGACTAATTGCTTAAATAATTCCTTATATGTTTCAAAGTTTTTAAATGTTGTTCTTATGCTTATAGTATGATGTTTTAATCAAAATTCATGAAAAGCATGTTAATTACTACATGTCTCTTTTTCATGTTTTTTGCATGGCTTCCATACTTAGTGCATCTAATGTCCTAACCCCTTCTTTATCTTTTTTGACTTAAGTGTAGGGAATTGGAAGTCTTAATATGCCATTGAGGATGTATCGATTTCTAAGGGTTTAAAATAAAGTATTGGTGAGTCCTCATCGATTCGAGGACAATATCCACATGTTCCTTTATGTCTTAGTATTCATGTTATGTTTGATTTTAGTCCCAAGTGTTGTTTAATCCAAAGTTTAGATGGTTCAAAGAGATGTTGTAAAGTTTTAATGTTTTAAACAAAAATCTTCCGCTTGCATATTGGTTATGTAAAGAGTTCTTCGTGTGCGAAGAAAGTTTTAAATTCTTACTCATTTTAGTAAGCTTATTATGCAATGAATGATACGAGTGGCTTATATGAGGCTTCTTGAAGTCTCATTTGTCGTGTGACGACACAAGAATGCTATAACTTCGAGGGTGTACTTGTTGGTCATTACAAATTCAAACATTTATTAGGTAATTTGGGTAGATAAATTCCTTCCACAATAATTCTATCTAATACTCTACCATCATCAAGTCAATTTCCCTTTTACGGTCGTAAATATATAATTCATTATATTAGTTTTACCTTCGAAACACTATAAGTCAACATTCATAACTATTAGTCTTTAATATTAATAGTTCTACTCCTTAGATTACAAGGAATTCTAATAACATGTTTCATGTCACATTCCGAGACAAAACCCTAGAGATATGGCACTCTCACAGTGAAACCAGCGTACTTTATCTCTCGGGTTTCTTGTACAAACCCTTTCGTATCGTTCATCGCATATAAACATATGAAAAGTAGTACAGAATTAAAACATAGACATTCTATAAGTCTTTAAAAACTCTTTAATATAAAACTCACAGTAAATACTAATTCTCATTTCATCAAATCTTAGACACGAGAATACTTTGGATACGGCCCATATAATACGAATATAGAAAATACTTAGTCTATTAAAATACTTCCATAAAACATATAAACAACATCTATGCCCTCGATTCAAATGAGAACATACTTAAACTTGTTTGAACGATATTCTAATCCAAGCTTAGCTCTCCAAAATCATCTTCACCTATGAATCACTTTAGAGATATATAAAAGCATGGAATTAGTACAAACGCATGTACTACGTATGGCATAATGCATAAAATCATGAAAATGACATTTATTAGAAGCCTGTATCTTTTTCATTAAAACATTATATCATAAGAATAAGAATAACATTTAACACCTTAGAAACACATAAGATAACATTTAAGCAATTTAATACATTTTTAAGGTCACTTTACAGTGAACCAATTCACTGTTATAGTGAAGTGACTTCACTGTATAGTGAAGTGTCTTATCCTCACTTTATACACTTGCTAGCATGTAATCCCCTCATTAAAAGTTATCCTAAGACTCACTTAAGTAAGACAAAGAGAGACCGCCCATACAACCTCTCTAGGCACACCTAAATGATCCTTAAGACCACCTATAATGAGATACACGCCAAGCACATATACATGAGATCCTTCTACCAAAGGTGATTCTAAGTCTCAGTTGAGTGAGTTTTAAAGTAACCGCCCATACAATCCCTTACACACACACATAAGAGATTCTATAGAGTTCCTAAGATAGAATCATTCTCATTTAATACGTCGACACATAGATAACATGACATTTTCCTTCCAAAGGCTATCAAAAGACTTACTTTAGTAAATCAAGAAGATAACATCCATGATTGACCTCTTCAAGATTACGTAAATAATCCTTAAGGGCTTAGATCATGTACACATAATCAAACATCTTCCCTACATAGAGTCATTCTTAAGACTTATCTAGGTAAGATACAAAGTGACCATTATATTCCCCCTTCACACCTTAACTAGACAAACCTTAACTACTCTAGATAAGTACTTATTCATTTAACATGATTTATTAACTTAACTCATTACATTCATTAGTTCATTTAAGACTCATTCATCACATAATGACATTCAAGTAATGGTCTTGGAAAAGACCTAGGGACTCTCACTAACACCTTCAAACCTATTGTGAAATGTCTATATAGCGTCTCATACCACCACCTATACTTCATAGAACTTCTCTAATGCTAGTAGGTATCACACATGATGACAATAGGCAATAACTGACATGTACCATGATAGATAAACATGAAATCCAGAGTTCTAACATACTCCGATGAGGGTGTTATACTTGCCAAGTGTATAACTAGGACACATCCCATGTAGACACATGGTTAAGGAATATGAAGGGCTTTTATGCACTCTAGTATAATTCTCAAGTAGAGCTACATTGTACTCTAGTCTCCTTTAGAAGTAGAGCTACTTCCCATGACATAATCACTCAGTGCTAACCTTTCTTCTCATAGAGTCATTTACATTAAAGGTTCATATAAGGGGTTCCATATCTAGTTCATAACACAATCACATTTACCCTACCAAAGAGGTTCACTAGGCCTACCTTACAATGTCAACATATATAGCTTATCATGACTTTCCTAAGGATGATATGATGTCGTTTCAACCAATCAACCCTACGTCCATCATCCTTTACATGAAGGATACCGTTAAGGCTCTCGACGTCAAAGTTCATAATATAACCTTACCACTACGTTTAAGGTTTCACGTACATGACCTTGTTAACATCATTTTAGGTCTCACGTATCATTCATTCATACATTACAAGGGTGAACTAAACCTACATAGTCAATACATCTCATATCCACATATCATTCATACATGTATTAAGTAAGGGACACAAGTCTACCAAAACAAGACACAACATTCTTTACATTATCACATATAACATATAATTTTTTGAAGCACTTAGGAATGACCCTTATCATCTTTATGTCCAGTACTATAACATTATCAATATAACCATCATAGACTCATAAATTCAATAAGGAATAATCATGCATCAACTCTAAGACTACACACATATGAAATAGTCATAGTCTAACATGATCTCCTAATATAGCTATAAGGAACACATACTTTCACATTACTTCACTTGTAGATATATATGATTATACTTCGCATAACTGAACTAAAAAACTTCATAATAATACATAAGTAGTGCCGACAAGGCCATGATCATCATAATACATTAAGTAACGCCGACAAGGCCATATCAATTGCAAGTAAAGCACATAGCACCACCATCATAACTGGACCATACCAACCACAACATAATTGAAGTCAAATTAAAATGAAATAAAGAGAATTATGGTAGTGTACCACCAATCCATTCTCACCACTTCAATTCATAGCTAAATTATCCAATTCAATATCATAAGACCCTTACCCATGGTAATAACCAATAATTCAATACATAAACTATGATATTAAATTAAACTAGATGAATTAAATTTAGATTCATAAATCTAATACAACCTAGATATCAATTCAATACAATTATTACATCAATCAATAGCCCATAGAAGAGTACACTAGAATTCATAAGCATTAAGTCCAAATCACTTAACCCATAAAGTAATCAAAAACTAGGGTTCATCAATTGCATGGTTTCATAGGTTAATTCAGTTAAAATCATATAATTAACAAAAAAATCAATCAATAATCAATGCTTTAAAACCTTTAATGCAAGAACCCATGAACAGATCATGAAATTGGACAATTCATCTTTGAAAACTTTAGAAAATTCTTTGAATGTTAGGCTCCTTGATGAATAGAGTTTCAAGGATCAAAAATCATACCTCACTTATGTTAATCTACAAGTTATCAATAATCACCACTCAAATCTTTAATCCAAGCCCTTCCTTGAGTTTTGGCTCCAATGGAGTTCTAGAGAATTTCTAAGGAAATTTGGGTTTTGATTTTTGAAGAATGAATTCTTCTAAGTGTTAAAGGCTTATAAACATGTTTAAAATACCCAAAAGACCCTTTAATAACAGCCAAAACTCTAATTTGTACGTGGGGTGAATTTACTAATTTACCCTTGAACTTAACAGTAACTGCACACAAGAGACAGACCATCGACAGATGGCCACCAACGGACCATCCCTCAACCAATGGACTGTTCTGTTTGTCCGTAGTTTGGGATTGAGGCTGGTCCTTGGATGGAATTCTCCCACGCCTAAATGTCAACCCTAAACACCCATTGAAGGGGAGTCGAATGGCCACAAGACGTCTACAGCCTTCGTCGTTTGGGGTTGTCTTGTATAGTCTTGGCTTTAAGGAAAGGGTCCTGTCTCAAGGACCCTTGGTTGGTCCTTGCAGACTTTCACCCAAACTTTTCCAACCCGAATATGATCGTATACGAGTTTAGTAAATCTCACATGAATTTCATCCAAAACAAACACATAAAACTTGACAATACATGCCAAGACACATAAGGTCGTTTCAAGGCAAACCTTTCGAACGTTGGACGTTTTTGGATGTTTGACCTCCAAACTTCACGAAACTTGACACACTTCCTATAAACACTATAATTAATCATATAAGGTCCTCATTAACTCATTAAAAACACATATAGGACATAACCTCACATGAGGCACGTGGGTGACTTCTCTATCGAACGTCTTAGTCGTCCCTTGACGTTTCACTTCCAAATCACCTAAAACTCTAGACACTGCCTCAATACCACACATACACCAATTTAGTAACTTATACCATCATGAAAACCATGTTCGACTCTAGCTTCACCTAAGTCATTTTCGAGGTATTACACTTCATTATTAAGTGATTCATGTCATAAATCATTAGCTTTACTAGTAATGATCCATCGTATATACTATAATATAATTCAATTTATATCATTTTTATTCTTAAAAATTGCTATAAATTTCATCAATTCTATAAGATCAACTCTAAATCTTCAATTTTCCTTCACAAGGCATAAACCTGCATTACTTCAGTTTCATTAATTAAAATAGGGTTAGACATGGAAAACATGTAATTCATCATATAAAATGATTCAATACAAAATCAATCATAAACAAGTATATTCACTCAGTTGGAATCATACTGTTCTTAATCCACAATTTTGGAGGGAACCCCAACTTGAATTGGAGATTTGATCTTCACAATTGAAGAAGAGGGGGATTCTAGGGGACTCCATGGATGGAAGAATACATGGATGAATAAGACAACATACCTTGATTATAAAGCCTATAAAGCTTGAAACAATGGGTTGTTGACTTGACCTAGCTTCTTTTCCTCATCCTCCTTCTTCTTCTCCTTATTTTCCTCCTTCTCCTTCTTCTCCTTTTCCTTCTCCTCCTCCTTATCCTCCCCCTTCTTCTTCTCCTCCTCCCTCTCCTTCTGCTTCTAATCCTTCTCCTTCTTCTCCTTCTCCCTCTGCCTAAATGGCATGGAGGACGCCTTCACAGATCGTCATCATCACCACGGACCTCAAATGGGTCGTGAAGACGTTTGAGCTTGACAATGTTTCATTATTTTAGGAATAACTTTTTTACTCCGTGATGGGAATTGGGCAAACTCAGTGGTGTGGGAAATAGGAATCATAGAACTTTAATTCTATATGTCATGGCCACATAATTCATTTTAAGATAAAGTATATGATCATTTGAAGTTGACCCTTCACTCTAAGTCTAATGAAATCCTTCACGGACGAATTCACGGTTCTTGTGGGGCTTCACGGACCGTTGTGATGCCCTTGGCCCTTCACTAGTAGCATAGTTTGCCACCCCTTAACCCCTAAAAATCTAACTCATCACCACGACCCGTCCCACGGCCTATGGTGGCCTTCACGAGCCATCTAGTGGCTTGTGGGGATGGTAAGATCATCTCTAACTCACCTCTAGTTTACTCTCTATTCTTTATATTTGGAAAATTAAGTTAAAAACTGGATCTCAACCACACTTTATTTCACTGTCTATTTTCCATTTATAGAGAGGTGAATAATAGTTCTTCAAATTTGGAGAATTGCTATTCACCTCTCTATTTCAGTATTTTATTATTTTATTATTATTTGTGTTATTCTATAATTTAAATCTTATTTTTCTTATGAGGTCATTAATTAAATCTTTAATATACATGGTTCTTTGTGTAATATAAAAATCTTCTAAAAATATTTAATATATACTATTTTTATCTCCAATTTAATAATATTTCAACTTATAAAATTTTCATCACTTCAATAGATTTTTATATTATTAATAATTTTCACTATGAAGAATGCACAAAATTAAAATGATTAGATAAAAATTTTAATTTGAAAACATGATGCATATTATAATATTTAAACGGAAAAGGGTTAAAAAATACCCCTACACTAATAGAAAAGATTTAAAAATACCCCTAAGTCAACCTTTTTGGTTCAATATTATTTTTTAAAATAATAGTCTTATATTTTTTAATTATTCTATTTAATAGTTATTATGTGATGTCTTTCTATGGAGAAAGTTAAATTTCAACCAACCAAACTTTCTCCTACCCGCTCGACCCATCCTTTGACCCAAATCGAATTAAAAGATCCATCAAATTAAAATATTTTGGATGATATATTACCTAAATCAAACTTCCAAGTTTAACTTCTTACTTTTAATTTCTTGCGGAAGTGCATCAACCCATTGTCATGGAATCCATTGTCATGTAATCCTTTAGCAGCGCAATTGTTCTTTTTAGTGTGAAGATAGCTAATTGATCGATGAAAATTTGAAATAGCAAGTGATTTGTCTTTATTGTGAAAGTGCATTAATGTTACTCTCTCGAATTATATCCTCTCAATTTGAGAAATTTAAGTAGTGTCTTTCAATCTCTTTCTTTGAAGGTTTGATTTTACTATAGATGCATAGCTCAGATTTGTTATGAACTCTAACGGACAAGAGCACCATAATTGTGAGTGTTCAATTTAGATGGATCTTTATAAATTACTTTACCCTATCATTCATTCATATATATAGATTGTCATATTTTTACTACAACAAAATCAAAACTCAAGATACAATAATACAAACGTCAAACAGAAAGAACGAAGACATAATAAAATTAAAAAAGTTGTTGTTTGATGTATGGCATTTGAATCCCCAACACTACTTGTATAGTTATATGTTTGATAATTTCTGTGTGAATACAGGATTACCAATGGTTCATTGATTCTACATCTTGATTTGATGTCTTCCAATTTACTTCTGCTCTGGAGCTAAATTAAAAGATTCATCCAAAATATTAAAGGAAAATATATGTCATTAGTGTCATTATCTGATGTTATTACGTGCTCAACACCTTTGACGGCGGTAGATAATTGTTGGCGGATCTATTGACGGCGATAGATAATTGTTCGTGGATATA
Source organism: Solanum lycopersicum (assembly GCF_036512215.1). Classification (NCBI taxonomy): domain Eukaryota; kingdom Viridiplantae; phylum Streptophyta; class Magnoliopsida; order Solanales; family Solanaceae; genus Solanum; species Solanum lycopersicum. Next base: position 11,966,125 of record NC_090808.1, on the reverse strand, counting down.
TTGACGGTGGCTATTATTGTCGTGCGCAGCACCTTTGATGTACTCAAAATCTTTTGATGGATCTTTTAGTTGTGTTTGGATCAAGAAATGTCAATATCGGTAAGGTGGGTAGGAGAAAGGTTGGTGGGTTGGATATTAACTTTATCCAATAGAAAGACATCACGTAATAATTATTAAATAGAATAATTAAAAGATATAAGGATGTTAGTTCTAAGGGTAATAATGAACCAAAAAGGTTGGCTAAGAGGTTTATTTAGACCTTTTCGAATAATACAGTGGTATTTTTGTCCCTTTTTCATAATTTAAATACAAGATAACGATATAATACATAACATAATAATTGTCTCACAAGAATTTTGAAAGCAATTTATGTTCTTTAATTCGTATGTTGTATAAATCCTTTGTTGTATATAAATAGAGGGATTTCCTCTCATTTAAAACAACGATAATTCTGAACTTCTTCTTCTGCACAATAAAGGATCTGATATACCCCTCAACTTTGTCAATTAGAGCGGATATATCCCTTGTTATGAAAGTAACTCATATATACCCCTACTTATAAACAAATGGCCCACATATACCCTTTTCCTATAACAGAAATAAAAAAAATAATTATTATAATCTAATTTATATTATTTTTTTCTAAAAAATATAATTACATATGAGTAAATTTTATCCTCGTCAAACATATTTTTTTTACTTTTTTTTTGTTTCAATAACTAATTTTAGAATTATTATTTTGATAATCAAATTTATTTATGTTTCACTAATATTCTTGTAAAACTTATTGTAGATGATCAAAAATTCTTCTTCGAATACAAAAATCAAATTACAATATAGACAAAAAAAATAGTTTAAATTTTTTCTTCTTTAAACTAAGGATTGAAAGAAAAAAATAAAATAAGAATAAGAAACTCAAATAATTATAATAAAAGAAGTCAAAAAATAATTTATGTACGAAAAAAGTTGAAATTTACCTTGAACTTTGATAGAAGAATCATATATACCCATAAGTAATTTTTTTTAAAAAAATAAAAGTAAAAAATATAAATTTAAAAAATTATTTTTTTAACTTCCGTTAAATGAAGGATATATGTGAGCTCATTTTGTAGCCGCAGGGGTATATGTGAGTCGTTTGTATAACGGTTAGGGCATATATGAGTCACTTTCATAACGAGGGGTATGTCAGCTCTAAATGGCAAAGTTGAGGGGTATATAAAACCTTTTTCCCATTAAATATTTGTTTACTTTGCTCCTGTTGAATGACTCATTAACACCATTGTTTTTGTATCAATACGCTGCTGAGTAATATTGTTCCATCATGTGTTATCTATTTCCTTTGACCTCGGGTATTATAGGAAAATAATTTTCTTAAGGGTACATTGTGCATTCACTACTCAATTTTTCCTTTTATTGTTACAGATCCTGGTCTGTTTTTTTACAATCATTAATTTATTCTTACGATATTAATATTGTTTTCAGTACATGTTTTAAATTCTGTTACTTATGTTTGTGCAAAGTTATTATCTTCGGTTATATTGAACATATACACATATGATAGGTATATTTATCGTGCAGAAAATAATTATGATATTGGCATGTACATTCAGTGCGTATAGAATGATTATGATACTTAGTTTCAAAAATTCATGTTTTGATATCTTTTATAAAATTCTATGACTTAAATGTACTATATATAAGCTTACATAGTATCTATATTTACATAGATATAAAGTTTCTCACATATCGATTGAAGGAATTCATTATGCAAGTTCAAAAGTTATAATTGTTTTCATGTTCAAGCGTAATTTCTTTTTTGGATTTGTTAACAAATTTTTGAATTTTTTCTTGAGACATATAACAATTGTAGAATCTATGCAATTTATATGTGTTCTTCTCTTACGAAATGCCCTTGTATACATTCATATTTTCTTCTTTATTTTTCTGTTTATGCCAATTAAAGAATCAATGATTTACTATTTCCAAACTAATTCATTCATTAGAGGTTATTGAGTTATGCGATAATAAAAAATTATCAAATTGAATTATTGCTATTATTTTTTTATAAACCTATTGTTTTTCCATTATTTTTAATGTACGGATATTAGTAAAAAATTATTTGCAAGTTCAATGCAATTATTTATGAGATAAATTTATCTAGAATAATATAATATTAAGAAGAGAGAAAAAAAATCTTTTAGAAAGTTGAATAAAGAATTGTGCGAGGGTTGATTACCTATAAAACTCTACATTTAGAATAGAAAATAAAATAGATGGTAAGGTTCAAAATGCTCTAAGCATTTTGTGATTAATAGCACTTTAAACTAAAAGGCAATTAGAGGAATAATAGCTGCTTAGGAAACAGGCGGCATGTAATCACACGTTATTTGCATGATAGAAATACCTCTACTTTTATATTTGACCACCAATTTAAACGCAATTTTCCTACAATTAAGTGACACAGTCGTGCTTTGCAGCAACATACATACAAAAATAAATTTGCTAAATTGCCCAGTAACAGCCATGGATCTTGTCCACTATCATCAAATTTCATGATTCTTCACTACTTTTTTTTCTAATTTTCTTTTGTCAAGCATCACTAAATGCAGAAAGAAGTTGATGTAAATACTCGAGAATATCCCACTACTACAGCCTTGTGCAGAATAAAACAGTGTGCGTGTAAAGTATTATCAAAAATCTAGACAAATGGAATTAAGACTTGACAAGTCATTTTTAGCACATTTCCTACCCGGCCTGCAAAACTGCTCAATGTACCCTTCATGGATAAGAACCAAAGAACGTGTAAAACACTAAATACTACACACAAAGGGTTTCAAGGGCTAGCAGCTCCTTATGTTGCTGATTTCCATTCTTGCATGTTAAAGATGTTTTTGCACAACAAATGTACACACATTGGAGCATCGCTACTACCATCGGAGTAGAGGCACATACAACAAACATCAGTCATCCCAAGCGTCATCTGCAGCTCCCTCCTTTTTAATCATCGATGGGGCAATCATGTGCCTATACTTATCCTCCACATTTACCGTGGACCCTACTAAAGAGAATTTAGACAATTCACTCCTTGCTTCTTTTTCCGCAGCTGCAGCTTCTCTCTCCTTTCTTCTTGCAGTCTAATAATGTGAAAATAACACAACTCAAAATAAAATAAATGTGCTTCGATATTATATACTGAGAAGAAATAGGAGTGGATAGGGAAACAAACACAAGAATGAGATAGAACCAACGAGGCATACCTTTCCCATAGCAATGGTTACATCATTGCCAGAACCAATATCAGCTATTGCTCTTCTTATTTGAGCCACAAGATACTGTGAAATTAAACGAAGCAAGAAAGCACAAGTCAAAACATGAACATCAACAAATATGAACAAGAGAGGAAGTGAGTATAGCAAAAGGAAAGACCATATCACGATCAGTGTAGAATGAAGTAGCTCGGCCCGTTGACCCTGCACGACCAGTCCTTCCAATCCGGTGTACATAATCTTCCATGGTCTAAATTAACATAGGAAAAGTTGCATCAAACTTTACACAGTTCCACACACAGAGCATGAGCTCTTGTGTATATCCAAGAATAAGAAATTGAGTTTTTAGACTAGTATTAAATGGATAACTGAAGAATTGCCAGGGGGAGAACTAAAAACGACTAACAAAATATGCCAGGTTACTAGAATAACATTGTGAAGAGAACTAAAATACCAAAATTTGAAAGCTCTTCTGTGCATGTGAAGCTTCTAAATCTATGTTACATGGACTCAGGTAGGGGTACAATTCTAATATGGGTAGGAGTAACTAATCCAAAGATGTACCTACAATTTTAGCAAAGTTAATAGTGTTTTCCGTAAAGAATAGCTCTAAATATAACTTATTATTCTTGCAGTATGCAATACCTTTGGAAGATCTAGGTTAATTACATGTGCAACTCCAGTGACATCCAACCCCCTAGACGCAACATCAGTAGAAACCTGCCAATCCATCGTAAGAAGTTAATTGTACAGATAGATGGAAGTTCAAAAAGTGCCAAAGAATAATAGACACAAAATTCATTTCATTGTTATTCGACACGAATTGGAAGGGATTTACCGCAACTTGGTAGCACCTTCGTTTTGGGTGAAAAATGATCGAACCCTTCCATCCCTACCTATTACTGTAATGACTAATCTATTGAGATCAATTCAAATTTGAAATGAAATTTTCAGTTTATTAGACTCTGCAATCTGCATGCAAGTTGTACTGGGGGTACAAAAAAAATCATTTTTCTTTATAGTCGTTACTATATTGATAAGAGAATGCTCTTAGTTCGGGTCAGCAGAACATGCATCGCCAAAACCCAATGTTGTAGGTTCATGAACAATCAAATTCACATCGCAGAAAACTGTCCACACTTGTATATGACCCAAGGACAGTTTTGGGCGGACACATTGAAGTGTTGGATAAAGATGATTACAGTAATTTAATTTTTTAAAGGAAGCATAAATTTCTCAGATGACAGTGGTATTTTGTAAAGCACAGTGAGAACAAATTTGCTACTTCAGAGTGATCTTGGTGATTTTTGAAGCTTTGCTCAGGACTCAAAGTTAAATGAAGAAAGAGTAGTATTTTTCCAATAAAGGAGGTGAAGCAGATTGTGCCTCTCGCAAGTATTTTGAAGTGCAAGAAAGAAAAGTTGCCTACAGTCTACCTGGGCATGCTTTTGGGTTCCAAGCACAAAGCAGAAAAAATTGGGATGGCATAATTGAGAAATCTGAGAAGAAATTGGCTATGTAGAAGTCCCAATAATTATCTTTAGGAGGAAGAGTTGCACTAATCGGACTCAGGAGTGGATTCTCTACCCACATATGTGATGTCCCTTTTCCCTAGCCGAGATGTTACAAACACTGGATGATTTCAAGGGCACAAATCTGAAAGTTGATGTAATGATTTGGAAACACAATCATCTCTGGAAGTTGTGGATTCTCATGAGTTAGGCATGCCCTTCACTGTGTAATGAGACAAATGAGACTAATAGCCCTCTATTCCTCCATTGCAAAGTCACTGCTCAATCATGGGTCCATTTCCTAAGCAGAACACACACAAACTGGACAATGCCAGAACACACTGCAAACATTTTTAGTTGCTGGCTGAGAGAGGGGGGAGTAAGAGCCAGAGGAAATGGTGGAACATACCCTCCTGTATATGGTGGACTATTTGGAGAGAGAAACAAGATGTGTATGGAAATACTGCAGAACCAGTACAAAAGATCAAATGGCGTTGTATGAAGACCTTCTATTTTTGGTGTACTGAGGAGGGTATAGAGGATGCTGGACAAATTTTAAACTATTTTCTCTTCTTTATAAGTTTAGTAGCAATCTATTAGAGTTGGGTTTTTTTTTGGGTCACTGATGTAAATCTTTTTGATGGTTGCCAGCATACCCTCATTGCTGAGGAATACAACTTTACTTTATCAAAAAAAAAAGAGTAAGGTTTTCAAGTCTCTGGATGCTCTAAGAAGAAATTTCCTTTGGCAAGGAAATAAGATAGAAAAGGGCTTCAACTTCAAATGGCCTATAGTACAACAAAGTAGGGAAAATGGGGGACTGGGAGTGAGGAACTTATAGCTTCATAACAAGAGCCTATTTTCAAAATGGTTGTGGGGGTATTTTAAGGAGCAGGCTCTAAAAAAAGAGTTAATACAACACAAATATGGGCAACAGGATTGCTGGTGTACTAGTGAAGTCATTGACACTTAAGGTATTGGGGTGTGGAAGACCATCAGGAACTTGTGGTTGGCTCTCAATAGTAGCTCAAAGATTATTGTGGGCAAAGGAGATGAAGCTAAGTTCTGGACATATGATTGGTGTGTCAATGAGATGTCAAGGGACCTGTTCCCTGGTCTTCTCTCAATATGCACCAAACCCTGATAGTGGTGGAGCTCTTGAGCTTGATTGGTGGATTCCATGGTACTAATCTAGTCCAAGACAGAATTCGTGGAGACATCACAATGGTGGGATATTTTCTGTGAACTGACTTTAGACTTAGAGGAAGTACAGGAAGATCCACAGGACCTTGGAACAATGTGGAGAAGTGTAGCCACTACCAAGGTGAAGTGCTTCACTTGACTGGTTGCTAGAAAGAGTTGTCTGACTCATGCACTGTAAGGTTACTGCACAGGTGTGGGCTCTGTTTACTAGCATAGCCAATGAATACTAGATATGCCAAAACACCATTTCTGACCTCCTTAGATGTTGGATCAAAAGGCGATGCAATAAGAGCCAGAAAAGATGGTGGAGAACAGTTCCAGCATGTATATGTTGTATTATATGGAAAGAAAGGAATCAAAGAATATTTGAAGGAAAGGAGTGTGTAATACAGAAGATAAATGGAAAGTAATTATTACTCTAGGGATTTGGTGTAAAGAACAGGATATAGAAGAGGAGAAAATATATAAGAACCTAGACCATCTATGGGTTTCATCAAAAAAGGGTGAAACTTGTATTCTATTCCAATCTGGAAATAATGCTGACAGATTGCAAAAGGAGAAAGAAAGATTGGAAAGACGGAAGAGACTTTTTTCTCAGAGAGACTACTTGATTTCAAGAAAACATACTTCGTCCTAAAGGAAAACAAAAAAGTTTTACACCCTCAAACACTACCAACTGATGTTGCTTGGGGATATTCTTACTCCTATTGCCTGACAATTCACATAAATCAGGGATAAGGAAATTCTATGTAATCTGGTATCAACAAGTGAAAATATCATGAAATATTACAGCAGTAGATGTTTTAAACATACCAAGATATTGATAGGTCCATGTCTGAAATCACGAAGGGCAGCCTCTCTTTCATTTTGGCTACGACCACCATGAAGTGCAGTTGCAAGCAAACCCTGCTGCGTTAAAGCTTCTGCTACTTCATCACATTTTGTCTACACGATGATGTTGCATAGTGTCATTGTTAAAAGCATGCACTTACACTTTTTCTTTAAAAAAAAAAAAGACTGAAGGTAAGATAAATCAAAATTAAACAATGGTCATGCAAGAATCAACTAAAAGCCCTTATCAGGAACATGGCCATAAGGATGTACATGCTGAAAAAGCCCTAGCCATTCACAAAAGCATATAGAAGGGACTGGATAGTAATCACTCATCGATTCTAACAAGGAAGAAAATTATCAGATCAAAGGAATCCTTAGTCTTACTCTCCCCTCCAGGATCTCAAACCTGTGCTACTGAGATCAGCCGCCTCATTCACAACAATCAAGTGGCACAACATAGTGGTTGTAATAACTGATCCAAGAAAAAGAATAGTAGCTGTACTAATCCTAAGGAGTTTCTCAAGTGTGTACAACGGGCTTTGCTAATGAGCATGTCTTTGCCCAACTGAATAAGATGGACGGAGGATGAAGCAAATCAGATTAGTGACAGACAAAGGTAGGACAAAAGTGATGATGACATCCTTTACACTGAAAAATTAGTTTAACTAGGAGCTGACTGGAAAAGTACAAGTGTCTTCTGTATCTACTTCAAAAAACCCACATAGAACAGCCCCCAAGTTAGCCACCAAAATGCACTTTATGGTTTTTGATACTGAAAATTAAACACTTTAATGCCTTTGTGCACCTTCACGTGTATGCTACTTAATAGTTAACACCACTTGTCCATTTCATTTAAATGCAGCAAGCATTCAACTAAACTACTCGGACAGAAAGCTTGCATGAGCCCTGGTTGTGCATTCTGCCTTGCTTAACTAATCCTTAAGTGTAGGCATCAAGGTATATTTTTATTTTTTTTTGTGAAACTGGTAATGTTGTATTTCTCAGCATTAAGGTGGTACGTTGGAGACCTCCAAAAGGTAGTAACAAGCTAAAACAAGAGACTAATTACAGTAATCCTATAGTACACCTTCACCAATGGGTATACCACCGGAGATAGGATCATGGATCATATAAAACTACTTATATTGGTTTTAAATCTTGATACTATAAAAATGTGGTGTAGCAAAATATTACTCCCTCCGTTTCAAAAAGAATGGCCTAGTTTGACTTGGAATGGAGTTCAAGAAAGAAGACTTTTTAATCTCGTGATTCTAAATAAAAGGTATGTCAAATGTACCAAAATGCCTTTTAATCTTGTAGCCTCAAACATGCCACGTGGAAAGTTAAAGTTAAATTGTTGCCAAAAAAGGAAAGGGGTCATTTTTTTCTGAAACATACTAAAAAAGGAAACTAGGACATTCATTTTGAAACAGAGAGAGTAACTGGAAATGAAAACAGCCATAAATAGAAGAACTTCACAACTTATTTTGAATATGGAGAGCACTTTTACTCAATAAAATTAGAAAATGGGAGAGAGCTAGAACACATGAAAGGTTTCCAAGAAAGCTAGAATTGCCAAGTGAGATCTACTCTTCCTTACAAATAACAGTTGTTGCAAAATTTTCTACCTCATATGAAACTCAGTGGTCAGAAACTAGCAATATTTAATATGAGCTCGTATTTGACTGCTTTCTTTTCTCAAAGAAACTTGGAGAAGGCTATCTGGTAGGAGGGGGATAAGACCTTTTCATTACCTCTTAAGCCTTCTCAACAATCATAAATCCATCTAAGCATCGTTGCTGTGATGTTGTCATATTTAATAAAAACCATGAATGGTATCTCGATCTGAGATATAGGAAATTCTACTGTGTGTCCCTATAATTAAAGTGATTATTAGTTTGTGGCCTGTATTGAATCGGCAAAGGCCTTGGAATATGCAAGTGCTCTTCTGCTAATCTGCAGGCTTAAAATCTTTTGCGATGAAATTTGAAAATTGAACATGGGAAGGGTTATACTAACCTTTCATTATGAACCTGGATAAGTTCATAATTATTCTTTGGTTTATTTTTTGAAAAGGTAACAACTTTATAAATAGATAATCCTTCGCACAAAGACTGTAAGAGATGAACAGAGTTACAAGACCCCAAGAAACAGCAAAAACCTAGTCTAGTGCAAGTTATAAGGATCCAATGATGTCCACTACAGACTCCACCTCCTCTACCAGGGAATTTTTTTCACCAAAAATGATTTAAAAAGATACATTTCATCTTTATCTTCTGTTCAGAATAAGCTCTATCATCAAAATATTTAAGTTTCTTTCCTTACATATTGTCTACCAGATACAATCTGGGATGAGGCTCCACCAACTCTTTTCTTTAGTAAAACACCTGGATCATTCCTGGATGCTATCATTTCTGCAATTTCCTAGGTGCTGTCCATATTAAACCCTTCATACTCGTGAAAAGAAGTCACAGATTGCAGGTCACCTTGCAGTGTAAGAAGAGGTGACTGTTTCAATCTCCTTACTACATAGAAAGCACATAGAGCTCAGTTGCATTCCTCTCCTCATCAAGCAATCATGTAGTAGAACAGCCTATTAGCCACTAGCCACCAAAAGCATGCAACTTTAAAATAACCTTCCAGATAAGCTTCTAAAGATTCCAATTCCGTGGCCCAAGTGTGCTTGCCCAGCACTATTTAAGGCACCATATGCTGGGTGTGCCTCTGCCATAGACCTTGGTTGTATCTCCCTTACACACAGTACAACAGAGACAAGTCCACAATATCAATGCTTTACACCAAATTGGGATCGTGAAGACAAGCCCATTTTTTTCCAACCCAATACTTCTAAGAATTGAATCAAAATGACCCTTCACTTGCAGTTGAGCCCATTTATTTCAATCCAACCTCGACATCTAAACCAAACTCCATAAACATTTCCAGAGACCAGAGAGGAAGAGGTAACCCTAAAAGCCCTTATCTACACTCATTCGAGATTAGCAGTGGCTGATATACATCTAATTTCCGGGCACACCAATCAAGCTTCAATAAGTTATTTCTCCATCCCCACCTCCTTATTTAGTGTGCTCCACAGATTTTCTGGAAGGTCTTTCAGTTTTGGAGATGGACCGTTTCGGAGATAGGTAGAGGCTTCATAGATAAAATGACTTTGACAACTAAGGTTCCATGAAATCAATCTCATCGGCAATAAACTATCATGTTGTTGGCTATCCTCAATTAGGATCTACCACATTTAGACATTGGATTTTCAAGCCTATGTAGCTAAGTCATCAGACAATTAACTTTTCCATTATCAACAAACCATATCTTTCACACGCTTCATTGATGTGATGCTAGAGGTCAACATGACCACATTGCAGGTAGAAGCCTAGAAGGTCGGTTGCTAATACCATTTGTGTGATCACTTATTGTTCCCTTGCAGTTAAAAACAAGACATGGTCGAATGAACAGAATAAAGGCTTAAGTCATATGCAGCCCCTTAAAGTTGTTTGCATATTTCATTTAGACACCTCAATCTAGCCTTTAGCCTTGACCTATTGAACACTTGAATCTTAACAAATATATACCTATTTAACACAAAATGATAATCAACAAAAAAAACAATAATTTGTGCTTATCAATCGCATATATATAGAAAATGGACTAATGAGACAATGACATGTGGCGATTGAATTTTTTTTTTAAAAAAACTCTATTTAAATAATACAAAAAAGGAATTTTAAGAAAATATAAATTTAATTTTGAATAACCCACCCCCAACTTCTTCTCCCCTTTCTACTGAGTCGCCCCTGCGCTTCAACCCGTCAACCACCAGTAAACCATAGTCAACGGTCTTCTTCTTCGTCATCGGACCTTGTTTCCCTTTCCACTGGTCCATTGTGCCTCAAAAACACCAATAAACCATAACATCCACCCTTTTCTTTTTCTCCATCGAATCGGCGTCGATAATACACCATTGCTTCCATCTAAGCTAACCCCTCATTTATCTTTCGTTCTAGTAGCATCAAAACGTTCCACCATTCTCTTCATCTTCTTTCCATTAGTAAACATTTATCACAATTATAAGAAAATAATAGACGTTTTTCGAAAAAAAAATTATCAAATGCTTCGCTGGAATACTATTTTCATCTTAAACAATGGAGCCAAAATATTATTTTCAGCAAAAATAATGAAGCTTCGCCGGGATATTATTTTCATCGAAAACATTAGAGCTTTACAGGTATATTTGAGACTTCAAATCAGATCTACATAAAATAAAATAAAACTTTAAAAAAAAAAAGCAGTAGACGAATTGGAGAGAGTGAGGGGGAGGTGGAGGGAATGGGGTGCGTAAAGTGGCATGTAATAGTTGCAGCAGCAAGATGAGAAAGACGTCCTTCCCTTTCCTACATAATATATATATATATATATATATATATATATATATATATATATATATGTTACACTTAAAAAGTAGCATGTTATTTAAACTATTGTGCTTTGCTTTTTCCTTTAGTGATCTTCTATACTTTTTATCAGGGAATCCTTACGACGGCAACATTAGCATAGATAGGCAACAGAAAAATCAGAAAAGGAATATCAGAGTATAAGAAATTATACCTTCCGTTCCACAAATACAATGGTCAAAGGGAAAGGATGGCCAGATTTTTCAGCTTGAGCAGCCTCCTCAACCAGCAAATCCAGAAGGCGATCAATCTACATGATTTATCATTACAATAACATCAAGCTATAATCTTGATGAAATAATTAATAGAATAAATGTCTTCTCCAATAACAGCATACCCAGTGTAATCCCATAGACAGGGTCTGGAGGGTAGAGTGTTCGCAGACCTTACCCCTACCTCTTGGTGGTAGAGAGGTTGTTTCTGAAATATCCCTGGCTCAACTTTGTCATCTCAATGAAAAATATTGGAAAAGAAATATAACAAAAGTACAAATGCAAGACAAATATATGGTATATATTTGGATCTTTAGCACAACAAAAATATTACTGTTCCTGTAGGCCCTTCATATATTTCAAAAAACTATCCAACAAAGGACAGATAAAAATGTGAATCGCTAGTAGTTTGTTTTTGAAGACACAACAACAAGGAGTTGCTGGCAAATTGATAGCATGGACAGAACTGGGGGATTGTCCTCTTGTAACTATGAGCACAACCTAGTGAATTGAAGAACCCTTGACAAAGGAGAATAGTCTATCAGAGTTATAGTATTCTTATGCCTCTTCTTTATTTATAGAAGTAATAACAGTAGTATCTAAGCCAGCTTGCATGCATCTCAACTATTCCATAGGGTAATACTACAGGATCACCCGCACAAGTACTGAATAACTCTGCACACCAAGGCTTAGGCAGATGGAAGAGATACTCTAGCTTTTTTTCGTCTCTACTGGGGTTGAACGCATGTCTCCAAAGTTGTAGCCCACTTTATTGACCTCTAGTCAAACCTTAGGTTGCAAATGCCTCTTATTTATCATTTTGTTTTAGAAAGGTAAGATTTACTTCTATATATCCCAAAATGTAGTCCCCCTCCAAAAACTTTTACTTACATCATTCCTAAGATCTTCTAGTTACAACCCGTCAATAATATTAAACACATTTTCAACATCTCCTATCACTACTTGCTTACACCAAAAATAATAAAGCCCTCGACAATTAGTTTTTATCTTTTGAAGCCCCAATAAATCCTTTCTTTGTATAGGTGATTGTTAGATTTCTTAGAAAGAAAGATTTGTGAATGGATTATCTACATTTATATCCCTACTTTTGTGCAATACTAGTTTTTGATGCACGAGTGTTGCATCTGAATGCCAAACTATGTAGTACACTTTTTTAAAAATAATGCTCATATTAATAAAACATAAATTTAAGTAAACAATTATAAATGGTATAAGAAAGTATAATCAGTATATAGCTTCCTCATTTTAAAATTAATTCATATGTAAAAATAAAAGGCATACATCTCTTAATTACAACTTTTAAATATACCTTCTCTCATTGCTAAGTTATTGTATTGTTGGGGCACCTGTTTTGGATATAATATAAATAAGTAAACATAAAATATAGAATATATACTAAATTAGATGTTTTTAGTTTGAGTACAGAAGTAATTTAACGTTCTACTTGACTTCGAACTCACTAAGTGACTGCAAATCAAACTCGGGGTTTTTTTTAAGAACAGAAAACTTAAAAAATCATAGTTTAAAAATGTGAACCCCTCAATTTATAGTCAACAAAGCATAGTATGAGCATAGGCTTATTGTGCTTTATCAGAAAAGTAAACTATTTGAGAAACTCACAACCCTTCAATGTGAAAAGGTTTCTGCTTTCAGTAATAAATGTAATCATATAACCTATAAAGGTATACTAAATTGTGTGTTTTAAGAAAGAACAGAAAAGTTTTTAAATATATATATATATATATATATATATATATATATATATATATATATATTTATATATATATATATATATATATAATTGAGAAAGGTAACATAGAACTCTTAAAAATTGTAGTTAACAAATGTGAGAAAATCCATCTATTTATATCCAACAATGGGTAGAATGAACATGTGCTTATTGTGCCTTATCAAAAAAAAAAATAGTCACAACCCTTCAATGTGAAAATGTGTCGGCTTTTTATATAATATAATATAAATAAACATAATGCAAAATATAGAAGACAAATAGAGAACTTCTAAAAAATTAGTTTAAAATGAGAAGAAAACCCTTTATTTATAGCCAACAAAAGAAAATATGACCATGTTCTTATTGTGCCTTATTAAAAAGAAACAACCCTTCGAAAAGATCACAACCCATTGGAAAAGTCGCAACTCTTGAAAAAAGTGACAATCCTTCAAGAAAGGTCAAAACCCTTCGAAAAAGTCACAAACCTTCAATGTGAAAAGATGTTCACTTCTAATATAATGTAACATAAATAAATAAAATCATCACATCATATCATATCATAAATATATACAGATATACATACATACACATATACATATATACATACATACATACATATATATATATGTGTGTGTGTGTATATATATATATCCTTAGGCCCGCCAACGTGGCGCCACTACAAACAAGAATTCTCTTTTAATTTATTTATTTTCAAAATTATCCTTCCTTTTCATGAAAAATTGTGACATTTATGAATAGTTGTGACTTCTAAGAAAAGTTGTGACTTCTATGAAAAGTTGCAACTTTAATGAAGAATTGCGACTTTTATAAAAAGTACTTTTATGAAAAGTTGTGAAAATTTGTCACGTTTATTAAAGGTTGTGACCTTTTCGAAGGGTTGAAACTTTTCCAAATAGTTGTAAGCTTCGTAATAAGGCACAATAAACATTTATTCACACTACCTTTTGTTGCCTGATTTCCTCTCATTTTATAACAACGAAAATTCTATATCTCTTCTTCGTCTTCACAATAAAATATTTGTGTATTTTGCTCCAATTGAGTGGTTCACTAACACCATTGCTTATGTTAAAAATCTTGGTATGTATTTTACCATTATTAATTTATGCTTATGTTATGAAGAATAAATGATAAGACATAATAATTTTCATTTTCCTTTACATTATTAATGTTTGTTACTACGTAATTTTGTACGTAAGATAACATAGTGTTTTAGTTTTAATGACCGATAGGTTTTAAGTACTCCCTCCGTTTTAAAATGAATGACCCTATTTCCTTTTTAGTTTGTTTCAAAAAGAATGACCCTTTTCTTTTTTGGCAACACTTTAACTTTAACTTTAACTTTCCACGTGCTTGTTTAAGACCATATGATTAAAGGGCATTTTAGTACATTTGACAGAACTTTAATTTAGAACACAAGATTAAAAAGTCTTCTTTCTTTTCTTAAACTCCGTTCCAAGTCAAACTAGGTCATCCTGTTTGAAACGGAGGGAGTATTATTTTATAATTGTGATATTAAATTCACGCATGAAGCACGAAAAATCTTACTAGTATAATATAATATAAAATATAAAAAATATACTAAATTGGGTGTTCTAAAAAAGTAGAAGAATAGAAACCTTTGAAAGCTTAGTTTACAAAATGTGAGAGAACCCTTTTATTTATAGTCCACAAAGGGTAGTATGAGCATGTGCTTATTAGGCCTTATTGGGAAAGTCATAGCACTTCAATATGAAAAGGTATCTGTTTGTAATAAAATATAATATAAAAAATAAATATATTTATACAATATAAAGTGTTTGTTTGTAATAAAATATAATATAAAAAATAAATATATTTATACAATACAAAATATAGAAGATATACTAAATTGGTGTTTTAAGAAAGAAGAATAGAAAACGTAAAAAAATTATACTCCCTCCGTCCCATTTTATGTGGCAACATTTGACCGACTTTGAAATGTTTACCAAATTACCCTTCAAAAGTAGACTTACTTTTCTCTCCTCATAAATGTTTAAGAGTACTATTTTTAAAATTAAGTGGGACCAACAAGGATAAAAGAGGAATTGTACCTTTAAATATTTACCATATAAGGAAATGTGACATTCTTTTTGGGACTGACCAAAAAGGAAACGGAGCCATATAAAATGGGACGGAGGGAGTAGTTTTAAAATGTGAGGAACCCCTCTATTTATAGACAACAAAGGGTAGTATGAACATGTGTTTATTATGCCTTACCAAAAAAGTTGCAACACTTTGGAAAGGTCACAACTTTTTGAAAAAGTCATAACCCTTCGAAAAAGTCGCACCCATTCAATGTGAAAAGATATTTTGCTTTTAACATAATGAATTATAAATAAATATAAATAAAATACAAAAGATATATTTAATCGAATTTTTTTTAAGTTGGGGGTACTATAGTAATTTAATATTCAAATTAGGGCGTTCATGCTTTTATGATAGCAAGTATAAGTTTATAGATAAATACCTATATATATTTCTATCAAGACATGAATAGTATCCTAAAAATAAGGATTCAACCTAGTTGTGCTTCATAAAGTCCTCCTTGTGTAGGTGATTGTTAGATTTCTTAGAAAGAAAGATTTGAGTATGGATTCATCTACATTTATATCCCCCGTTCTGTGAAATATGATACCTATATATATTTCTATCAAGACTTGAATAACATCCTAAGAGATAAGCATTCGACCTAATTATTTTTATAAAACAATGACATAAATAGTGTTCGAACCATTTTAAATGACAAAAAATGGGGAGAAGACAGCTAACTCTCATACATAAGGTTCTTCTGCTGATTTACTGTTATTTCACGAGTAATACAATAATATGCAAGAATTTCATATTAAAGATGCAAAACACTTTAATGAGCTCCAGCTCTGAAAAATATTACCAGTAAGGACAGCCACTCATGCTGATTGGGATCTCATCACTTCATACAGCAAGAGTTAGCTCCTTATGCATTAGAGAATTCTTGACTGAGACAGCATTGTCAAGTCTAATTACCCACTATGACCAACCCAAAACCATACACATATAACTTGTATCAACATTAATGTGGATGTATCCAATATAATGATGAGATGGATTTTATTATTGAATCTTTATACTTCATCACCATAAATGTCAAAGACGGAGAAGGCAGAAAAGGCACACGCTATCGGCAAAGAATGAAGAATGCAAAATTGTTAGATGCATATCTCAAACAACTATGTATACAAGAAACAAACAAGCAAGATGAAAATTGAATAATATAAAAAATAAAGAAGGGTTGCAACAAAAATGGTGCCATCAAAACTATTAAAAGTAATGCGAATCAATCTGTTTACTTTACTATTTCAGTTCAACAATGAACATACCTTATCATTTTCGGGTACCTTCTCTAAAGTTTGGGAAACATTTGCTGTCGGGCTGCTTACTTTTCCAACTTTTATTCGCACAGGATTAGTCAAGTAATCCTGCAACAATCAAAAGAGATGTGACACCTCTTCTACAGAATAATAGCATTGACCAAATCATATGTTTATCAAACCTGAAGACATGTTAAGTGATGATGAATTGCATATACAAGGAAAATGACAAAGTTGGAGAAAAACAACAAAATATCAAAGCAAGTGCTTTATGAACGAGATCTCAAACTGAATTCAAGATCCCAGGCCATATAAGTTTCCTTTAAGTGAATTTTTTATCGTTTAAGAGCTTTACCCTTTATAAGAAGAATTGCCACATCAAACCTAGAGTAATTTCTAGCTTAACCTAATTGCTTTCTTTTTCCAGACACTGAATTCACATGGTATATCATTTTTCATCAAGTAAAGGTATTCTTGTCCATAAAATGGCCACACAGGCCATGTACAAGTGGTATACCAAAAAGTAAAGAATCTCTAGAATATGATTCTCTACGAACTCCTCCCAATCCTCCATACATCAAGGAAATTTGTGATTATACCAAAAGAAAATAAGGGGACGGAGACTACTCAATGGAGAGAAACTCAATGATGATGTCTGCAGAATCTGATCATGCATAGAATAGAGACCTACCAGGATAAGCCTAGTATCGACAAAATAAGCCTACCAGGATACCATTTTAAATACATGGGCTAATATAACGAAGAAGTAAATAGAGACCTAACCTGTGCCAATGCTTCAATTTCTGCTGGCATGGTGGCACTGAAGAGCAGTGTTTGATGTTTTACCGGAAGATTTCGCATCACCTATGACACAGTAACATTTGGAAGTTTCCATTTATATTTTAATTTTGAAAAGGTAAATGGTATTTCGTCGAGTCAAAACAGCACCAAGTGCTGGGATTTTACAACATTAACACTAGAGAAGGTAAAAAAGAAAGGAGATGAGCAAGCAGAAACTAGAGCAAAGGTAGATTTGGCTGACTATTAGAGCCTCATATATACATGTAGAAGTCCTAAAGCCTCCAGCATGGTATCAGCATCCTTTACATAACCCAGTCAACACCAAGAGGCAAACAAAAGCAGACAATCGAACTTGGAAGCTGTCATTTATGATGTTTGATAAGCATACTTAGTCGTGCAGAACAAGCAAAAACAACAATTGAATCATTCTAGTTTAATGCTAATCTGGTCTCTGTAACATATTACAAAAGTCAATGAAAAAAAGGCAAAGATAATAATTCAGGAGTCAATGACATAAGATGTTTTCTGATTTTACAGAAAGATAATAACAGATTAAATAACTAAAAAGCATTATCAAGCACTGATATATAGTTTATGGTTGCAAAACAGCTACTACATTGGCAGGTAAACGTGTGCAAAAATAAAGAAAACAATAGCATATTCCTCAAGATATCAGGGAGATTCAAAAATGAGTTACAGAAGACCGGACAAACAGGTAAATGGAAAATAATGTTCCCTTGAAAAGAAAAAATAAACAAATTGAAAAAGAAGATACCTCTCTTATCTGAGGTTCAAACCCCATGTCAAGCATTCTATCAGCCTCATCCAAAACTACAAAAGCAATCCTACCGAGGGAAGTATTTCCTTGTTGTAAATGATCTATAAGTCTTCCCGGAGTAGCAACAACTATATGTACTCCTGCTCGAAGCTCAGACCTCTGTCTTAGCATCCAATGGAAAACCACAATAACAAAATATGGTAAGGCTAGACTTGCATCATCATGTAACATAAAGATAAAAATGAATGCTCCAAGGCACAACCCAGTAACAAGTCCAGAACAAAAGAAGAGATATTTGGTTTACTTATCACCCTGTAGACGTATGAACCTCACAGATAGCACCCTAATAATGATAATAAAAATGAAGTTACCTGCTCACTAATGTTTGTCCCACCTACAACAATTGCGGTCTTAAAGGAATCCAAAGACATGCTGAAAGCCGTAACCTGAAAAGACAATGTTCAGCAGTTCAAGTACAAAGATAATATTTAAAGGCAAAATACAATAATTTGAGTTTTATCTTGTCTACACCATTGGCAAACTACATATATTGCTAATAACGAACACGGATCATTCACATGCGAAATTATTGGTTATGAGGAAAATTATTGAAGCAAGACGATGAGCTTTGCACAGTAATAAAACGACATCAGCAACACAATGAGTAGCTGGGACATAGTGATATTGAAGTCCACTCCTTATGAATCACAGAGACCCAGTTACTTTATTAACATGCCACGACCAAAGAAAGCCAAGGGGATACAAGATGCTTCACAAATAAAAGATAGTAATTCATATAATTGACTAAACCAGACTTCTTGAAAGATGAGCATTATTCAATTTTGAAGAAGCGAAGCAACCGTATAGTAGCAGCACATTATGCTTTTCAGTACCCTTTGATATGGTTATTAGACAGTTAACACCCGAGAAAGTATTTTATGTTTTTATGAAACTGAGAAAAGGAAAAGAAACCAGTTATTTTATATAGATGAATTACAAAACAAAAGACAGATGAGGGTGTTCCAAGGATCTGCTCACATTGAAAGCAGGGTCAATGAAACATATATATGCAGGATACAGAAAAAAACAGTAAGTTTTAAAGTGCCCGCAGACCCACCTCTTTCTCTATTTGTTGTGCAAGCTCTCTTGTAGGTGCCAACACTAATGCCAAAGGTCCATCACCACGTTGAAGAGGTTGTTGAGCTAGGCAATGCTATATCGATAAAAATATGTATAATATTTATTATACAGTAAACACTCCTATTAGTCAGATCAAGTACAACAGTGACAAAATCACAGTATGAGATGATAATAACACAAATTTAATACACAACCTGTATCATAGGTATGCTGAATGCAGCAGTCTTCCCACTACCAGTTTCTGCACACCCCAAGAGATCCCTGCCACTAAGAGCAACAGGCATGGCTTGAGCCTGAATAGAAGTCGGTGCAGTGTAGCCATGCTTTTCAATATCCTTCATTATACTTGCATGCAAGCACTGCAGAGAGAAGAAACAACCAGGGTCCAAATACTTTAAATTATGGCCTTATATAGAGAACCCAATAGAGTGATTTGTCAGAATAATGAATTCAACAAACCATATCAGGAAATGACTCAATAGGTGAGGGTGCAGGACATGAGACTGGAGAAACATTGACATCTACATTAAGCCGCAGTCGAATCTCTTCTATCTGCACACAAAAATGCACATCAAGGACGTAAATCAGGATCATAACATTATCTTTTTGTAGTAAAAGTTATATAACTGTGTTGTAAAATTGAAATATCCAAAGTTGGTCAGAAAATGATAATAATTATAATGCGCAATGAAGGCCTAAAGATAAAAGTATGTGAAGAGAATAACTGAGAAATAAATCTGAGAGTAAAAAAAATTACAGCACAAAAATATCATGCAGTGTTTGTAGAATCCAGTTCAACTGCCAATTAGCGCAGTGTATTGGCACTAATTTGAAGCTAAACAAGAAATAAGGTAAGATTTGAAGCAACACAAACTAAATTAAGCAGCCATTTTGGAAAAGTTTTCAGATGGAATAAATTATAACATATATTTCACAAAACCCTAAGAAGATGAAAAAAAGAACTTTTTAGCGAGGAACCTGCTCGGATTTAAGACGAAGAACACGTTCGGAAGGCTTCCAGTGAGGAAAGATGGGGTCAGGGACAGCAAAAGTGTTGGGCAAGGAGTAATTGAGGGAACTCCGGCGAGCTGAACTGGAGTAACCGTTGGAAGACTTTTCGAGAGAAGAAATTCTGGATGTGTGTTTGGAAGAGAAGTGATCGGCGCCTATACTGTTTATAGTAGGGGTGGTAGTGGTTTTTCCGGCAGCAGAATTTCTCAGGTGAGGAGGTACATAAGACATTCTCCGTCGCTCGCCGTTAGGGTATTACTATCTATTTCCTTTCTTTTTTCGCGGGATAAGATGAGACTATTTATTTTTCTGGACACAAGAAACCAAAAGAGTATTAACCACAATGCTTTCAAACAATCCCATTTATTTATAACCAAAACGTATTACTCTCATCGTATCAAAAAAAATGACTTTATTTCATTTTTAGTCTGTTTCAAAAAAAAGATCATTTTTCTTTTTTGGCAATGGTTTAACTTTAATTTTTCACGTGGCGTGTTTAAAACTACAAAATCAAACGATATTTTGATACTTTTGACATAACTTTAATTTTGAACCATAAGATTAAAAGATCTTCTTTCTTTTCTTAAACTTCGTTTCAAGTCAAACTAGGTCATCCTTTTGGAAACAGAAGGAGTATTATTTATCTACATATCCCAATTTGTAATGTAATTTCCACAAATGTTCATGCATCTTACTTAGGCCTCATTTGTTTGCACTTAATGAAGGTTTGACTTTTAATCATTCATATTCAGCCTATTAAGTATGTTTGGATTTAAGGTGTTAATCTAAATCATTCAGATTCAGCCCATTAAGTTCATTTGTTTAATTTTTTAAAAAACCTCTTAATGAGTCTAAAGATGTCTAAACAAATCAAATTTGTGGTAGACTCTTAACAACATTCAGACTTATTTGATAATTTATCAAATAATAAATTATCACTTCTGCACTTTGGGCGTGCCTTTTATTCATAGCTAAAAACTTTATTTCTCTCTTTTCTCAATCATACACAATTTTTTCCCTCTTGAATTGGTAAGTTTTCATGAATTCTTTCAAATATTTCTTTTATATCAATAATATTTTTGTATTGATGTGTGTCAAGAACACTGATTGCAATAATATTTTTGGTGTACTATTGTTTATCAAAGTTTTTGAATGAATAAATAGTACTCCAAATCATGATTATTAAAACTTTTTTTTATCAAAAGTGATATGTTTTGTTGAAATGAAAAATTTATAATGTTTTATTAATATTATGTTCAATTTCACCTGCATATTCAAATATTGAAAACAAACAGCATTATTATTTAGTCTTCAGATTTACAGACCACATATTAATATTCAGATGTGTATTCAAATCAAAACACTCAAATCTTAATTCTAATCTTAATATTCAGATGTGTATTCATATTCAGACCTCTTAGTCTTAGTTGAAACAAATGAGGCCTTAAAGCCCTATTAATGACCTTTTTGTTAATTAATGTTAATTGAATGATTTTAGATCAAATTCCTTATGAACCCATGCAAATCATGAAACCCTAATTTTGGCTATATTATGGGTGTTGTGATAATAACTCTGTTGTATTGAATTCTTGTGTAATTTATATTGGGCTATTGAATTATATATAGATCATGTTAGAGTTGTATGTAGGCTACCTTAATTTGATTATTTTCATGTTGTATTATGTTGGATCATTCTATGTATGGTTTGGTAATTGGTTTGGATTGGTGTGTATGGCTATTGGTAAGAGCATTTGTGGATTGAAATGGTTGGATTGACTAAGGATTGGAGGTGTTGATGATGGAATGGTGATATGTTGACATAACCTCTTCTATAGTGTAGTATAGATATTTGAATGGTGATGATTGGTATGGTCCACTTATGGTGACAGTGCTTATATGATATAATTGTGAAGAATGTGGCTTTGTCGGCATTACTTTATGAATTGTGATGTTATCATGTTATAGCTTGTATAGGTAATCATTGTGAAAGCTTACATGACTTATGTGTACATGTGAAGTGAAAGCATGAGTCCTTCTAGTTGATGATATGTGTTTATAGTCGACTATGGTGATGTCTTCATATGTGTATACTTGATGTTGAACTGTGATTCTTCCTAGTTGACTATATGAGTCCCATGATGAACTATTTTTATGTCTCTATAAAAATGGATAGGGTTACTTGTAGTAGACTTGGTTGTCCCTATGTGCTACTTGAATGTGATTGTACATGTGATAAGAAGATGATATGTGTGTCTTGGTTTGGTAGACGTATGTCCCTGTACTTGATGCATGAAAGAATATGAATATGACTCTTGACTAAGTATGCTAAAGCACCTTCATCATATGTGTGAATATATGATTGAAATATGACCTTGAACATGGTTACGAGGGTTATAACTTTGAACCTTCAAACTAAATAAAAAGATATGATATCCTTGAAGTTGAAAGTTGTAATGATATCCTTCTTGTGTGAATGATGACTTAGGGGTAGGTTGGCTGGAATGACATGAAACCATCCTTAAGAAATTCATTGAGTTATCCTAGTTACCATTGTGTGGTAGTTGTAGTGGACCCATCTTTGGTAGGAGTGTTATGATTAGGTAATGACTAAAATATGGTACCTCTTCATATGTTTCGTATGTGATTGAACTTACTCTATGAGACCATGGCTAATACCGAGTGAATATGATAGGGGAGTGACTCTACTTAAGTTGATACTAGCGTATAAAGAAACCATTGATATTCTTTAACCATGTGCCTACATGAGATGTGTCCTAGTTCTACCCTTGGCAAGTACAACACCCTCCATCGGAGTAGGGTAGACTCTGGATTCTATGCCTAGCTAGTATGGTCTGTGTCGGTTAATGTCTATTCTCATCACGTGGGATGCATTATAGTAGCGATAAGTTCTACAAAGTGTAGGTAGTGGAATGGGACGCTATCTATACATTGCACGAGTAGACTCTGAAGGTGCTAATATGTGGTTTCCCTAGGTCTTCTCAGACCATTATATGAAGTCTCCTATGTGAATGTCTCGTAAGTGTCTTAATAACTATTGATTGACTAAGTTAATGCATGGAAATGAAAAGGTACTTATCAAGAGTAGCTTTAAGGATTGCTTAGATAGGATTGAATAGGGTGTATGAGGATCTCTTCATGTCTTACTTAGGTGAATCTTCGAGTAATTCTAGGTAGGCATTCTAATGATGAAATGAGAATAATCTTATCTTAGGTGCCTTAAGGATTATTTAGGTGTGCTTGGAGAGGGTGTATGAGCGGTCTTTTCTTGTCTCACTTAAGTAAGTCTTAGGATAACCTTTGGTAAAAGGGTTATATGCTTATATGGTTTGAAGTGATGTTGATGTTATATTGTGGATTACTTGGAATCTGACTATATATGTATATGATCACGTGTAAATGGTTTCCTATACTTGTGATGAGGTTTTCTATCAAAAAGAGCATGAAAGCATATTATAACTCAAATATACTTTTAGCATGATTTTATTGCATGTCACCATACTTAGTGCATTCTACAGTACTAATTCCATATAATGTTTATCTCTAAAGTTACAGGTGGCATTTGAGAGGATTCATTTGAAGTGAAACTTGGATTAGTATCTATTTAAGCAAGTTGTGGTATGTCCCCAATTGATTCGAGGACATAGTCATGTTTAGCTTTTCTTGTTATGAGAATTGTATTAAACTTTGCTAATCCTAGTTTTGTTGATGTATTGTAATACCCCTAAAATGAACTAGGTTGAACTAGATCTAAGAAGGTGTGTATAGAGCTTTTTAAGTCCTTAAATGGTTTATAATGATGTCTTTAGGTAGTGTCTAAAGTTTGGTGATGTTTGGAGGTCAAACGTCCAAGAACGTTCATGACTTTCGGAAGATGTGCCTTGGAATGTGCTAGTATGTCCTTGATGTTGGTGCATGTTTTTAGGTGCTGTTTGCTGTCTAAAACCAGTGGGGATGACCTTAGCACCTAGAGGGATGTACCAAGGGTTAAAAGGTTTGAGTACGAATCCTCAGGTACCACTATAAGGGTCCCAAGGAGGACCCAAACGTTGGACAGGGAAGCTGCCCAATGCAGCATGCAGGGCTAAGATGTGAAGGCCACTTCGCATCGCGCGCCTGGCACTGAATCTACCTATGCGTCGCGCAAGTGGCACTAGGTCCAGTGCCTCAAAATGTTGAGAGGCAAAATCAGGAGCTTCCTCTGTGACGCGCAGCCAAGTCCCACATTTGGCCGCGTAGTTAAGTCAAGTTAGATTATGGAAAAGGGTCCAATTGGTGTAAGGGTCTTTCCGAAACTGTAGGGATAATTTGTGGAATTTTCTAGGTCACTTTAAACCCCATTTCACCTATCAATTCAAACCCTCAAGTTCAAATCAAAAATCACTCCAAAACCTTTCCTCCAAAATCCATTTCAAGAAGCTTCAAGCTCCAAGGAAGAAGGTCGTTCTTCAAGTTTCTTCACCAAATTTCGTGGGTTTCTTCATATTGAGGTATGGTGGTCATCCTTCAACTTTCTTTCATTCAAGGAGCCACTTCAAAGAGATTTCAAAAAGGGTTTTCAAACTTCAACTTCCTTATTGCTTGACTCTGAGTATGGGTCTTTGCATGAAAATGTTTTGATGATTAAAATGAGTAGTTATTAGTATTATATAATGATTTTAATGTCAAAACCCCAATGAAATCATGTTTATACTTATTATCAACTTCTGGCTTATGAAGTGAGTGTATTGCTTTAAGCTAGATAATGTTAGAGTTGAGTTTCTTTTGATTTATTTTGGGTTAGCTACTGCCTATACATGCTATATTATGTTGATTAGATGAAATATTGATGAAAGGTAGTGAAAGGTTGGATGAAGTGTAAGTTGCTCTATCTTGTATAGTTTCCATTGAAATGTTCTTGAGTGGTATGGTACACCTTTGGTGGCGGTGTTTACTTAAAGTATATGAATATGTATTTATATGTGTATTGTGAGTATGTCCTTGAAGGCATAGTATGTGAAGTGAAGCGATAATGTTGATGTTCATGTTTATATGATTTACGAAGCTTGAACTGTATAGTTTGTGTAGATATGTCTAAATGGAGTATGTGTATACGTGAAACATGCTAGTGTGTGAAATGTGATGAATGAAGATGTAAGCATGATTAGAAGTCAATGTCATGAAAAGGGTGATTATGTGGAAGGTGTGCTCACATGTACACACTCACAGACACACACTTGAAAAGAATGAACAAATGAAGCTAATGAATGTGAATGGGAGATTGTAGGGTGGACACTCTTCGTGAGTAGATATGATGTGTCTACACCTTTCCTTACTCTTTCTAAAAGACTAAATGAATGAAAAGAAGAGTTTTGGGGTGAACACTCTTCATGAATTGAGATGTAGTGTTTAGTAGCAACCTCACTATTCCCAAGAGCTTTCACGATAGGTTAGAGGATGGACGCTCTTCGTGAGTTGAGATGTAGTGTCCAATATTTATCCCTTGACCTTTAGTAATAAATGTTTAAGACTATGTGGGGGAGTTATGCTTAGCACTGAGAGGATATAAAGAAGGGGTGGTTACACTTCGTGAGTTGAGATGTTGTACCAATGTATTCCTTGAGATGAGTACTCATCGTTAGTAGAGAATGAGTTACTTAGAAATAATCTCTTTATCCCTTAACTATGCTCCCTCGTAGGTATAGCTAATGGACATTCCATGTAAGGCTAAGAGAATAACCCTACCTTAGGCAAGTGGGGATCCTTCATACGATAGGGGTCAATATCGGTTAAAGTCATCCCCCCACAAAGAATGTAATGAACTAAGTCTTCTAAAGAGTGTACTACTTAGGAATGGTGGTGGTATGGGACACTATCTTTCCATTGGACGAGTAGGCGCTTGAAAAGGGAGTCGAGGTATGTCTTTATATGTGAAGTGAATGAGTTAAGTAATTTAATGACTAATGTCTAGAAAGTACGTTAAAGTCATGTCTTGTATGATGAAGTTTATGAAAGATGAATGCAGTGTGCCTAAGTCTCACATCCGGATTCCCCCTTAGACGTAATCGCCATCGTCGTTCTTTTCAAAGAACTAAGACTAGACTGTTAGTCTCATGTAATTACATTCATAGGTTGAAAAATACAGAAAAATTTAAAACTTTCATATCACTACTTGGAGGTTTACATCAACCTCTACATACACATAATATATATTCATATCAAGTATATATAGACCCTTCGTATAGGAAGGTTACATAGCCTTCTACTTTTATTGCACATACATATACGTAAAACATAGAAATAGTCTCAATGATTGTCTCATCTCATACCATCTAAATGATTATCACAATATGGGCATAGCCCTTACATCAATCCAACGAGACCATGTATAGGTCATACGAAAGTACAATACTCCATTAAAAAGAAAAGAAATGATAGAGTCAATACGCTCATAACAAAATCCATAAGCTAGATGATGGCATTGCCCTAAAAAGTTGAGGACCTACCCCACTTGGATGAAAGGAAGAATCCAAGTCTTCAACAATACCGCCTTCCAAACTCTTCAATGACCGAAATCTAAAATGTTTGGGGAAAAGGCAAGAAAATGGGGTTATTAATCCACATGTACTAAGTATGAGATCTTATGTACATACATAATCAAAACATGCTAAAAAGGACTTTTTCAAAACATGCCAAATTACCCCTTTATGTCTTAATGCAAAGTCAAGTAAGTCATATCAACTAACCAAACATGCTTACTATCTCAACAAGTAATACTTA
Organism: Solanum lycopersicum; assembly: GCF_036512215.1. Lineage (NCBI taxonomy): Eukaryota > Viridiplantae > Streptophyta > Magnoliopsida > Solanales > Solanaceae > Solanum > Solanum lycopersicum. The sequence goes on along the minus strand of NC_090808.1, from coordinate 11,938,990 downwards.
TCCCAATATACTTGAAAACATGATTTACTACGACCCTAACATCAAGGAATAATATCACAAGAATGAATAAGAGTTAAACATATAATAATAAGCAAGACAACTATTCACATTCCTTATCAAGTCAACAAGTGCAATGACCAAGCAAAGCCCCATAGCCTTACTCAATCAAGTATCCTCAACAAGAAAACATGACCAATGTCCAACTTTACATATCATGACATTTAAGTTTACATTTCATCATATATTAACATTACAACCCAAGGCATATTCATAAATGAACTAATCAACATATAGTATCAACAATGTGTCATGGTCATCATAAATACATCATATATTACCATAACATAAACATATGTAACAACCTCCTCCTAAGACTCCCCTCAAGGATAACTAGTGCAATGTTTAGGTAGATTTCCACACCCCTACTTAGACTAAACTAGACCCCTTATGTTATCCAATTTAGAGTTCAAGTCCTTTAATTTGTTTTATCTTTTGGGAATATCTTGCCTAACCGATATAGACCACATGAGCTAGTGCAGAATCCAGTGTCATAAAACCCTACACCGAAAGAAGTAGGACTACTTGCCAAGGTCGTACCAAAACATGAAACATAGCAACTACGTGGATCCACTAGCTAGTATTCCTATAGGGGCAACATAGTTCAATAACTAGGAGATTTAGTTGGGACCCTCTTTATGCGCAATGCATTATAGTCTCCAATCTCAAGAATGATGTAGTGTTCCTACCTTCCCTATGTGGGAAGGGACACTCCTCTATCTAGTTCACTTGGTGCTAAGCTAGAGTCCTTTTTTGAAATGTCTTTAAGCCTTTAGTTATGAATTATAGCTAAATTTAGGCCATAGGGTCTACCCCTTATATAATCATCATCATCAATAACTCAATAAGAAATATATGAGTATAAGTCCTTTCATCACAATTCATATAAGTGAGGTTAACACATTAGCATTTCATAGCATATTAAGGCACATTGATAGTTTTCACCATCCTTATATCACATACACCTTAATCAACTTCACAACATAGTCAAGACATTTCAATTCAACATCATATCACCTTATAATCCTAGTATAAGTCATACTCCAATGAAATATCGTGACTTATCAACAATTAATCACAATTGGAAGTAAAGATAAAGATTCTAAGATTTACCAAGTCTTCCTCATAGTCTATCATCAAGGTCTTACCATAAACAACCCATAACTCGACCCAACATGGGGAGTAACATCATCACACAATGATAATCAATAGAATAACAAGGCCAATTGCATCTCTATAACACAATTCATCTTTAGATCATAACTTGAGACAAGATACATAGGCTAATTTCACATTATAATTCATAACCTAAATCACATCTCAAGAAATAGCATGATAGGCCTATAATTCATCTTAGTTTAATCATAACACCATAATATAGTTATCAAATCAACAACCAACTCAATTGAATGATTACAATACAATATAGGTCACGATCACTACCTAGGGTTAGGGATGGAGGATCATACTCTTCAATTTAGACCAAACCATCAACAATTACCATAAACAAGTTGAATTACATGTTAATATACTCAATATAACCTAAAGAAATCATCAACAACTCAATCCATAACTTCAATTTCGTAATTGAATGAAACCCTTAAGAAAACTCAACTTTTTGAAATCTATTTTGAAGGAACCCTTTGAGGAAAGAGTATCAAAGGTGAATAGAACCCATACCTTAATGTTTGTCAACAATTTGATGGTGATTTTGTCCTTTTCAATCCCCGAAACCCTAGTCCTTGCTAGTCTTCGATGGTAAGTTCATGTAGAGATAGAAATAAGAGAGAAGGAAGAGAGTTTATCTGAGAGTCGTCTTTAGATTAATGAGTGTTGGGAGTATTTATATTGGGTCTTAAATCAACTTAATTAAAATCCCTTAACCCCCTAACTAGTTAAATGAGACCAACTTAATTTAGGTAGGAAACTCGACCCTCACAGATGAAACCCCGATCGATGGACCATCTGTGAGTCGACGGATAGCCCGCCCCTCCGTCCTGCACTCCGTCGTCTTGTTCAGAGATTGTGTAGGTGAGGGCTTCCTACAATTGTCTAAGTGTGGGACGACGTTGGCATCGACGCCTTATCGATCCACACATGGATCGTAGCCTGCATCTCTACACTCCATCAACGAGTTCAGAGACTTTACAGGTGAAGGGACCTTCTTCACCAGCCTAATTGTGGGACGACGGTGGCATTGACTCCCCATCGATCCACACACGGGACGTCTTCTGTCCCATCGATGCACACTGCCAGGCAGTGTTGCATCAAACTACAAGGGTCCTCCTCAAGGGCCCTTGGTTGGTCCTTGGGGATTCGTACCCAGACGTTTCGATAATGAAACAACTCAAACACCTATTTTCTACCTTTCCACCAATTTTCTTACATTTCCGACTCCAAAAAGTTAGTCAAATAGGCTAAGGCACACTAACATTTCTTTGAAACAACTTCCTAGATGTCATGGACGTTCTTGGATGTTTGGTTCTTTAACCTCCTAAATGTCCTATATTCATTTAAAGTGGACTTAGAAACAGTACTTAGACCTCATGACACCTATTGTTAGGATTTATAATGTGTCTTGGATTTTCAAGGTGTTACATTATCCCCCCCTTAGGAACATTCTTCCCCGAATGACACCAAAATTCTTTTGAAGGAAGGACTAGACTCAAGACTAGCAACCCAACCAATCAACACTATCAAATCAACATAAATCATGTCATTTCAATAACGCAAATATGAAAACTCAAATTACCACACATTAGGCTCAAAACACTTCATCGTGAGGCATTTCCTTCTCACAACACTTACGAGCTCAACATAAATTAAATGAGTCAATTAACACAAAATTCAACTTAAAAAAATGCTACTTATCATTTCATAAAGACCCACCATATCAAAATGCACAACATAACTCAAAACAAGCAAAAAGCAAAAATTTCAAGTTTTCCAGAGCAATACTACAATAACTTCACTATAAATTTTTTTGCAAAAATGCCATAATGTGCAAAACTTCACCCAAAAATCAAGAAACTTCAATTTTTAGTCATATTTATATTATTGAAAAAAATGACCAACCTTAATTTTCAAAAAGATGAGGGTAACAAGACTTCATGCCGGCCACGGCCTCCCATGTTGCACCCTTAACTAGATGATTTTTCCATAACACCTTTATAGAAAGAACCTCTTTATTCCTAAACTTCCTTACTTGCCTATCAAGAATTTGAATTGGAACTTCCTCATGAGAGAGGTTATCCTTGACACCAAGACCTTCAATAGGAAGAATGGACTCGGGATCACCGATACACTTTTCCAACATAGAAACATGGAAAACCGGATGAACCGAAGCCAATTCACTAGGAAGTTTCAATTCATAGGCAATCTTACCAACCCTTTGAAAGATTTCATAGGGACCCACATAACGAGGACTCAATTTTCCTTTCTTGCCAAATCTAACCACCCCTTTCATTGGTGAAATTTTCAAATACACCTTATCACCTTCTTCAAACTCCAAATCCCTTCTCCTATGATCGGCATAAGACTTTTGCCGACTATAGGATGTTTGCAACCGGTTCTTTATGATATGAACCTTTTCCAAAGTCTTATAAATCAACTCGGGACCAAGAAACAATGGATCACCCACTTCAAACCATCCAATAGAAGCTCTACACCTCCTACAATACAAGGCTTCATAGGGAGCCATGGAAATGGATGAATGAAAACTATTGTCGTAGGCAAATTCCACCAAAACTAAATTCCTATCGCAAGTCCCTTTAAAATCAATAATGCACGCCCTAAGTATATCTTTAAGTGTTTGTATCGTACGCTCTGCTTGACCATACGTTTGGGGATGAAAAACATGCTCAATTTTTGTATATTTTTTGAATCCTAAAAGTTAGTCAAATAGGCTAAGGCACACTTACATCCCTTTGAATTAACTTCATGGATGTCATGGACGTTCTTGAACGTTTTTGTTCTTAAACCTCCTAAATGTCCTATATTCATTTTAAATGGACTTAAATACTTAGACCTCATAACACCTACGTTAGGCTTTATAATGTGTCTTGGATTTTTAAGGTATTACACTAAGTCCATGGAATCCTCAAGGAACACATTGTGGGAGTAGTAGTATAGCATGCTACTCCGCATTGCACTTTGTAACACTTGTAAGTCCACTTGGATAAGGGAACTTAGGAGAAGTGTATGTGTTCTTTAATGTTTTGGTGTAGAGTGTGGACTTGTTACCCATGCGAAGTGAGCCTATAATGGGCAGTCTTGAGGATAACTTATGTGTGAATCAAAGGGATTTTATGTGTGGTTCCTTCATGTCTTACCTTAGTGAGTCTTAGGATAAACTTGGTTAGGGAAACTTCAAAGGAAATGAGTTCACTATGAGTTGAAAGGAAATGGGATTCACTGTAATGATTTTTTAAGTTCACTGTAAAGTGGTCCTTTGTGCTAAAATCATGGAAGTTATATTCTATGTGCTAAATGATGATTTATATGCTATTTAACTTCTATATGCATGAAGATTTTGCTTAAATTTCATAAAATCTTTTTTCTACTAAAATGCCCTCTTTTGCATGTTTTGCATAATGCCATACTTAGTACAATGTTTGTACTAACCCCATAATTTTCTCTACTCTATAAGTATAGGTTGGAGACAAGTTTAAGATTAGAAGGCAAGCTTGGGAACTGACACTCTCAAGACTAAGTATGTCCTCCTATATTCGAGGACATAGCCTTTAATTTTTTAGTTCTACTTCAAGACTTATATAAGGCATATTATGTATTTTTCTTTGAATGTAATAGGCCGTGTCCCTAAGATATTGAAGTTGTGTCTTTAAGTTGGCTTGTGACGATGAGACTACTCCTTAGTATTTATGAAAGATATTTTCCTATTATTATTAATGTCTTGAAAAGTTTTAATTCTGAACTACTTTTTATGTCTTATGCGAATGATAGCTAAAAGGCTAGTACAAGACCTCCAAAAGGTCAAGTACGTAATTGTTCCGACCTAAGGGTTGCCCCATATTTTAGGGGGTACTTTCGAGTCGTAACATATATGGGCTATGACCCACGATATTCGATTGTCTAAGATGGAGACAATGAGACTTATCATTTCCAATGATTTTCTATGAGAGGTTTTAAAGTATTGTTCAATTGTTGTGAAAAGTTTTAATTCCGCACTACTTTTCATATATACATATGTGATGAATGATGTCTACTGGCTTGTGCAACACCTCCGAGGCGACGAGTACACCGTGTCCCGATTTGAAGGATACAAGAGCATAGGTTATGAAGTAGTCTTTAGGAATCCAAAGTCTATTTAAAGCGACGTCTAGTAGAGTCTTGTTCATCGGTGTAAGTCACAACAGATTTATGAGCGAGAGGCTTTAGGACGATAGAGTTTCGCTTTCTTCATCCCTCCTATGTCGTGCCATAGATTTGGGGTTATAAGTGTCTTTTCATAATCTTTTCTCTTGTGATCATAGGGTATGAATACTAGAAAAATGACCGCAAGAAGAGTGAAAGAAGAAGGGGTGAATGAGGAAGTTCCTCCCCAAGGTGGACAAGTTCCACAAGGTGTCCAAGTTCCTTCCCGGGTTGATAAAGTCACTATTGTGGATGAAGGTAATGAGGTTTCGGTGGTTTACCCAAACATGAATAATAGGGAGATTAGGGAGGCTCTTCTTTCCTTAGCCCGAGACATGACAACTCATGTGTAACACCCTAAATCAAACTAAGGTGAACTAAAGCTTCATGATTGCTTGAGTTAATTTTGTGATAAAATGAGTTATATTAGTGTCCTTAGGCAGTGTGTGAAGTTTGGTTATGTTTGGAGGTCAAACATCCAAGAACGTTAGCAAAGTGTGCCTAAGAGAGTGTTCATGTGTCTTGATGTGTTTGAGTGAGTTTTACATGTTTGTTTTTCTTGAAATTGTGTGGGATGTTCCTAAGGCCTACATGACTATGTTTAGGGGTTTATCATCCGGGTACGACCCCACCTAGGACCCACAAGGGGCTCTAGATAAGGGTCTAAGACTTAGGTCCAAAACAGCCTGGCAGTGTCCACAAACGGGACCAGTCGACGACCATTTGAAGGGTTGCAGACCCAACCAACGACCCCCATCAACGAGTTGTTGGTTGACAGACGATCCGTTGTTAAGGAGTCGTGGGCGCTGCTATGAAAAGTTGTTAAAGACTGCTTGGCTTGGGGTGTTTGTTAAATTATCGCCAAGTCTTTTATGACCCTAGGAAGTCATTTTAGGGTTATTTAGGTATATTAAAAAGTTCCAAACCCTAATACCTAATTTTAGACTTCATTTCCTAAAACCTGAAACCCATCTTTTTTATAACTCTCTCTCAAACTCCATAGAAGCTAGAAGTCAAGAAGGAGCTAGGAGTCCTATTAGTGGTAGAGTTCTTCATTAAAAATTAGTGGGTTTTCTTCTACTCGAGTTATGGTATCCATCCTTGAACCCTCTTCCATTCAAGGAGTCATTTCTAAAATATTTCAAAAAGGGTTTTTAAATTCTATCTTCCTCTAGTTTTGATACAAGCATGGGTCTTCTTGTAAATGTATTTTAATTTCAAATGTGTTTATTCTAGTATTAATTGATGATTTAATGTAAAAGCCCTAATGAACTCATGTTTAGGCATATTTCCAACTTTTAGCTTAAGAAATGGGTTAAATGAACATGTTTGTGTAGGGTATGAACTGTGGTTTTCTTATGTTGTTATTATGGTTTAGCTGCTGCCCTAAGGGTCATATAATGATGAAATATTGACGACTTGATTATAGGTGGTGTAAGCTTGGTTAAATGGTGAGTTGTTTTTATGGTATATCTTTTATTATGAAATGCTCTTGAGTGGTATGGTCCACCTTCTTGGTGGCGGTGTTTACTTGTTGTATTTAGTTATGTTTGATATGTATTGTGAGTATGATTTGAAGGCCTAGTGTGTGAAATGAAGTGATAATGAAGATGGTTCTTGTAATGTGTATTATGAAGCTAGAATTGCATGTTTTGCTTAGTTTATGCCTAAATGAAGTAATGTATATGTTGAGCATGTTTAAGTGTGTATTGTGATGAATGAAGGTCTAAGCATGTATCAAATTGAACGTAACTGAAATGATGCTTATGTGCAAGGTAAGCTCATATTTACACACACAGTCACACTTGAATCAATGAATAAAGCTAAGTTAAGTCAAAGGGGTTTTGGGGCACTCTTTGTGAGTTGAGATGAAGTGTTTAGTAGCAACCTCACTACATCCTAAGAGCTTTCTCAGATAGATCGGAGGATGAATTCCCTTCGTGAGTTGAAATGTGGTGTTCACTAGTTATCATTAACCTGTAGTATATAATGTTTAGAATCTGTGAGGAGTTATGCCTAGCACTGAGAGGATATGAAGAAGGGGTGATTACACTTCATGAATCGAGATGCTGTATTCCAATATATCTCTTCAGATGAGTACTCCTCGTTAGTAGAGAATGAAGATATCTCCTTATCCCTTAACTATGCTCCCGCATAGGTGTAGATATTGAGAAAGCCATGTAAAAGCTAAGAGAATGACCTTACTCTAGGCAAGTGAGGATCCCTCATTCGATAGGGGTTAATGTCGGGATTCCATGTCTATCTCTCATGGTCTATGTAGGTTAAGCTAACCCCCGCAAAAGTAATGGAAGTGCTAAGTCTTCTAAGAAAATGTACTACTTAGGGTAGGTAGTGGAATGGGACGCCATCTACTCGTTGAACTAAGTAGGAATTCTGAAAGGGAAGTCTTGGTGTGTTGCTTGAGTGTTCTTCTAATGTCTTGTCATTAAGTGGGGGATTGTTCTCCCGAGTGGAGTAAGCCTATAATGGGTAGTCTTAAAGATCTCCTTGGTGCGCATTAAAGGAGGTGTATGGGTGTTTCCTTCATGTCTTACCTTGGAGAGTCTTAGGATAACCTTTGTTAGGGAAACTCCTATGGAAAAGAGTTCACTTCCTCTTGGCAATACATTGGGAGTTCACTGTATTCGAGTTTGTTTGGTTCACTATAATGTCATAAGAGTTCACTGTAAATGTTGTGTAGTTTACTGTGAAGTGTTTCTTTTTGTTAAAATTATGGAAATCCTTCTCTAAGTGTTAGACGATGTTTCCTATGTTCTTTTGCTTCTAAATTCATGAATGTTTTATTAATTGGCATGAAATGTGTTTTTTACTAAAATATCCTTTTTGCAAGTTTTCACATATGCCATACTTAGTATATTATTCGTACTAACACCCACACTTTTCTATACTTTATAAGTATAGGTTTGGAAGCAAGAAGAAGTCTAGAAGGTGAAGCTTGGGAAATCTACTCTCTCAATATTTGGTATGCCTTATATATTCGAGGACATAGTCTATGTTTCTTAATTTTGTTATTAAGACTTGTAATGTATTTGTTTCAATGTAACCGTTTCCCTAAGATATTATCGTCTCTTTAAGATTAGGTTGTGACGATGAGACTTGTTTAGTATTTTATGAAAAATATTTCCTTTATTGAAATATTCGTGAAAAGTTTTAACTCCACACTACTTTTCAATACCTAGGTGAACTAGATACTAACATGTTGTTATTGATGGTCTAAGGTCTTAAATAGGTTTATTATATGGTATAGAGGTAGTAGCTAAAGTATTAGGTGCATTGGAAGTCAAATGCCAAGGGACGACCAAGACGTTCGACGACTAAGTCACCTATGTGCCTCATATGTGGTTCAATGTGTTTATGTGTTATTCATGAGTTTATAAGGTCCTTAATGATTTATTATAGCATATATAAGCAGTGTGTCATGTTTTGTGGAGTTTGGAGGTCAAACGTTCAAGAACGTCCTTGACGTTCGAAAGATGTGCCTTCAAGTTTTGTTGTGTGTCAAGGCATGTTTCATCGAGTTTTATGAGTTTGTTTTGTATGAAATTCATTTGATAGGTGATAAATTTATATAGATCATGTTTGGGTTGGAAAGTTCCAGGCAAACATCCATAAGGAACAACCAAAGGTCCTTGAGGAAGGACCCAAACTTGGAGTCAAAACGGTCCCTTGCAGCCCCAAACGACGGAGGCATCAATGGATCGTGGGAAAATCGATGCCCCAACGATGGGTGTTATTGGTTGAGATTTATTATTGGGGGATAAGGGAACCATTTCAAGTCTTTGACCCAACCAACGGAAGAACAGGACGGTCTGTTTGTGGACAAACGGTCCCTCTACTGTCCAACCGTCGATGGGCCTGTTTTCCTGCGTGTTGTGTCACTGTTAAGTTAGGGGTGATATTGTAATTTCACCCCACTTATAAATAGGAGTATTGGGGTTTATTAGGGGTCTTTTGGGTATTTTAAACATGTATATAAGTGTTAAACACAGTGAAGACTTCATTCTTCTAAATCAAAATTCCAAATACCTTATAATTCTCCCAAAGACTCCATTGAAGTCCAAAATCAAGGAAGAGCTTGGTGTGACATTTTTAGTGGAAATTCTTCATCAAAGTGAAGAATTATCATCATTTATGTATGGCTTTTGATCATTGAAACTCGTTTCAACAAGGAGCCCAATTTTCAAGATGTTTTCTAAAGTTTTCAAAGTTGAATAGTCCAATTTCATGATTCTACCAAGGGTTCTTGAATTAGTGATTTCTAAACATTGAATAATGATTTAATTGATATTGTATTGATTATTTTAACCTAAATTAACTATGAACCCATGAATTGGATGAACCCTAGTTTTTGACTAAGTTTTAGGTTACTTGATATTAATCTAATGTTGATGAGTTCTTATGTAGTTTTATGTGGGATATTCATTGATGTAATAATTGTAGTAAATTTATATCTAGGTTGTGTTAGATTTATGAATCTCTATTGAATTGACCTAGTTTCATTAGTTATCATAGTTTCTACATTGGATTATTGTTCATGGACATTGGTAAGGGCCTTATGTTATCGAATTGGATGATTTATCATCAAGTTGAGGTGCTGAGGATGTTATGGTGGTAAGCTGACCTATTTTATCTGTTTTGATGTTGTTTATACTTCAATTGTATTGTGGTTGGTTTGGTCCACTTATGGTGGCAGTGCTATGTGTTTTACTTGCAATTGATGTGGCCTTGGCGGCGTTACTTTATGTATTACGATGATCATGGCCTTTTCGACACTTCTTGAAGAGATGTAACTATTTGTGTAGTTGATTATGTGAAGTATGATCATATCTACCTATATAGTAGTAATGTGAAAGTTTGATGTATATAAGAAGATCATGTTAGACTATGATTATGTGCTTATATGTGTAGTCTTAGAGTTGATGCATGATTTTTCCTACTTGACTTTATGAGTCTATGATGGCTATATTGATGATATGGTAGTAATGTATAGGGTGAAACAAATATAGTAAGGGTCACCCTAAGTGCTTTAAAGAAAGATATGTTATATGTGATAAGGTGAAAGAATGTAGTGTCTTGTTTGGTAGACTTGTGTTCCTTACTTGATATATGTATAAATGTTGTGATATTCTGACTGTCTTGACTAGGTAGGCTTAGTGCACCCTCGTCATGTGTGAATGAAAGATATGTGAGACCTTAGAGTATGTAAAGAAAGTCATGTATGTGGTGAAGGTTATTTTGTGAATGTTGAAGTCGAGAGCTGTAATAGAATTAAGGTTAATTGAATGAATCAACATCATATTAATCCTTAGGAAAGTCATAATGAGCTATCTTAGTCACCATTGAAAGGTAGGCCTAGTGGATCTCTTTGGTAGGGTGAATGTGATTGGGGTGTGAACTAGATAAGAAACATCTTCATGTGATCCTTTAATGTCAATTACTCTATGACAACCAAGGCTAACACTGAGTGTTTATGTTATGGGAAGTGGCTCTACTTGAGAATGAGACTAGAGTACAATGTACCTCTACTTGAGAATGTGACTAGAGTGCATAAAAGCCCTTCATATTCCTTAACCATGTGCCTACATGGGATGTGTCCCAGTTCTACCCTTGGTAAGTAGAACAACCTCATAAGAGTAGGTTAGAACTCCGGATTCCATGTCTAGCTATCTTGGTCTATGCCTATTCTTATAATGTGGGATACTAACTATGACTAGAGAATTTCTATGAAGTTTAGGTGGTGGTATGAGAAGCTATCTAAACATTGCACAATAGGCTTTGAAGGGTTAGTTGGAGTCCCTAGGTCTTGTCCAACACCATTACTTGAATATCGTTTATCTGATGTATGAGTCTTAGTGAACTAATTAATGTAATGACCTAAGTTAAGAAAGTATGTTAATGTAATAAGTACTTATGTAGAGTAGTTAAGGGTTTTCTAGTTAAGGTGTGAAGGTGGCATAGGAATGGTTCGTATCTTACCTAGATGAGTCCTAAAAATGACTCTAGTTAGGGAAGATGTTGACTAGGTGGGCATGATCCGAACTTAGGAAGTGTGAAGGATTATTTAGGTAGTCCTCAATAGGTCAATCATGGACATTATCTTCTTGATCTACTTAAGTAAGTCTTTTGATAGCCTTTGATGAGGAAATGTCTTATTATCTATATGTTTATACTCTTAGTGAGAATAATTGTATCCTAGGTAGTCTTTAGGATCTCTTGAGTGTGTGTAAGGGATTGTATTACCGGTGTTTCAAACTCACTCAAGTGAACTTAGAGTCACCTTTGGTAGAAGACTCTTACATTGATGTTTATGATGTCTTGAAAGTGTGTATGTTACTCATCATAAGTAGAGTTGAGGGTCATTTAGGTATGCCTGGAGAGGTTGTTTGGCGGTCTTTCTTGGTGTTTCTTAAGTGGGTCTTAGGATAGCTTTAAGCGGGATAATTACATACTAGAAGATGTCAAGGGGGAAAAAAGAAGCATTTCACTGTAAAAGTGAAGAACTTCACTGTACAGTGAAATGAGTTCAATGTAAAGTGACTCAAAAATTACGATATTTGGTTTAAATGTTTCCTTTTGTGTTTCTAAGTTGATAAATGTTATTCTTATGATTATAATATGTTTTCTAAGTGAAAAGATGCATATTTCCAATAAATCTCCATTTTCATTATTATTATGCATAATGCCATATTTAGTACATGTGGTTGTTCTAACTCTATGCTTTTATCTATCTATATAGTTCTTGGTAGGTGAGGAGCTTTTGGGAAGGAAGACTTGGACCGTAGTATCGTTAAAGATAAGTTTATGTATGTCCTCATTTGACTCGAGGGCATATATATCTTATATGTTTTCATTCAACGTATTGTAATAGACTAAGTATTTCTATATTCGTATTTTGTATGGGCCTTGTCCTAAGTAATCTCGTGTCTAAAGATGATGAGATTGAGACTTAGTATTTCCTATTGCTTATATGAAAGAGATTTTAAAGACTTTTATTTTTTGTGAATTTTTTTAATTTCCTAGTACTTTTCACTATGTTTATGCGATCAATGATATGTAAGGGCTTGTACAATACCACTGAGAGGTCAAGTATGTTGGTTGCAATCAGAGATTGCCTCTAAATTCTAGGGTGTGTTTTCGGGATGTTGCAAACTTGGTATCAGAGTATAGGTTGTGAAATTAGTATAGGAATCGAAAAGTCTCATCAAGTCATGTGTAGTAGAGGCTTGACCATCGGTGAGAGTCGCGACACATCTATGGGCGAGAGGCTATAGAATGATAGAGTTTCCCTTCTTTTCTACTCCTTTGTCATGGCGTAGAGTAAAAGTCATGAGTACTCTTTTCTAATGGTTTTCTTTGTGTTTCTAAGAAGATGAATACAAAGAGGACACCAGCTAGGAGAGTTAAGGAGAATGAGATGCAAGATGAGATTCCTTGTCAAGTTGAGGAAGTTGAGCAAGGTGCTCAAGGTGATCAACTCCCTATTGTGGGTGAGGGTAATAAGGATCCCCGGAGTTGAGTAATAGGGTTATTAGAGAGGCTTTGCTTGCTTTAGCTCAAGCCGTGACTACTCAAGCGAATTTGAGTACGGTGCCTAGGGCGAATGTTGTGGAGAGCACTATGATGTCTAGGTTAAGAGATTTTGTAAGGATGAATCCTCCTATATTTCTGTGGTCTAAGGTAGGAGAGGATCTCCAAGAGTTTATAGATGAGGTGTACAAGATAGTGCATGCTACGGGAGTGACATCTAGGGAGAAAGCGGAGTTGGCTTCGCATCAATTGAAAGATATGACTCAAGTGTGGTACACACAATGGAAAGGCAATAGGTAGGAGGAGTCGGGTCCTATTGAGTGGGAAGAATTTAAGGAAGTTTTTCTTGGTAAATATTTTCCCCGTAAGATGAGGGAAGTTAAGGTAGAGGAGTTTATCAATCTCAAGTAAGGTAATATGAGTGTTGAGGAATACTCTTTGAAGTTCTCTAAGCTATCCAAATATGCTCCTTCTCTTGTGTCTAATTCAAGAGATGAAATGAGTTGTTTTGTGATGAGTGTAGCCGACCTAGTGAAGGAGGAATGACATACAATGATGTTACATAATGATATGACCGTAGCTATACTCATGGTGTATGCACAATCAATTGAAGAGTCTAAACTTAAGAGGACAACTAGAAACTTAAAAAGATATGGTTCTAGTGATCATGAGAAAACAAGGGTTAAGAAGAGGGCTCCAACTTAAGAAGAACCTAGGAGAGATAAGGTGAAATTTAAGAAAGGAGGTGGTTCTCAAAATGAAAAGCCGACATGAATCACTTGTGGAAAGAGGCACTATGGTAAGTGTCTAGTCGGTACTAGTGGTTGATTTTGTTATGGGAAGTATTATCATAAGGTGAGAGATTGTCCTACCATTTCGGCTAGGGGAAGAGAGAGTAAGCAAGTTACTCCTAATGTTCCAAAGGCAGATGCTCGTTTCTATGCACTCCGGGAAAAGGGATCAAAGGCGGATGAGAATGAGAGTGATGATGATGTTGGTAAGCTCTCTTTCTCTTGTTTCAATATGAGTTCCTTCTAAGAGGGGGAGTATAGTTCATAAATGGGATAGAAAGTCCTAGAAGTTTGTTGCTTGTGCATGATGTTTAGGAGTTTTGTTGAAATTGAATTTCATTAAGTTCTTGCATTGTGTGTTTTATGAAGTCATGATTATGTTTTAAGATGTGTTTATATGATGTTACTTTGCATATTAACATGTTTAATCATGAATTGACTAAAAATAGCATTTTAAAAAAAATTTCCAAAAATCACAGTAGCATTTAGACTCCTCACTGTAAAATTTTGGAGAAATTGACTAACTAATTCTTAGGTATAAAACTGTTGTAATATATTTAGAATTGATGTATATAAGTATGATATTGAATATAAAATGAGTTTTTACTATTTGGAATGAAGCATGTGAGTTTTGTAGCATAATATGTGAAATTGATGTTTTCTTCTTGGTTATGTGTTGTATGGTAAGATTATTAGCTTCTAGATGGATCTCTATTCTTAGATGTGTTCGGAGAGTGGTAAGTGTTGATATACCGTGGTTTCACGGTATTATTAATACTTTTTCCTTAAATTTAGTGTGTCCAAAAGCCTTTTTGTGCTAATTTTTATATAAGTTTCTCTGTATTTGCAGGAAATCTGTCTAAAACATGAATCCGGAGGTTTTTGAGCAAGAAATACAGAAAAGTACCACCTAAGGAGCTTGTGACGGTTTGTCGTGCCCGTGACGGTTAGTAGGTTGCATTATAGTGCAGCTGCTGAAGGAAGATGGAGAAGTCTGACCAAGTGTGGGGTTACGGAGTGCGTGACAAGCTGTCGTAGCCATGACGGTCCGTCCTGCTGGTTCGTCATGAAGTTCAGAGAAGTAGTCCAGTACCCAAATTCCAAGAGTTCAAGTGTTTTGAAACGGAGACCCTCGACGGACCGTTGTGCCTATGATGATCCATCATATCTGCCGTCGAGGGTAATGAAGAGAGCAACAGAAGAAATTGCACAAGTATGAGACTATGGAGTCCATAATGGTCCGTCGTGACCACGATGATCCGTCGCGAGGTCCATTAACCCAGTCGCATTTTGATAGATTTCCAGCAAATAGAGTCCTTATTTGATTAGGTTTTTATTTTTTTTATAAATAGTTCGAAAAACCTCGTTTTTGAGGTTAGAGTGGGGATTATTTGGTTAGACTCTTGAATATTTTTAGACTCTTTGTTAGACTTTTGGTGATTACTATTACACTTTTGAAGAATTTTTAATCTTCAATTAATTTTAGCAATTGATTGTTGGTGATTTTGGTTGATTAATCAAGTGAACTTCTGGATTTTACTCTTTCTCATTGAAGTAAGTGCATGAATTCTTATATCATATATTTGAATATTGTGATTATGAATATGGGTAACTAAACTCCATAACTAGGGTTGTGGGAACCATAGGCGAATAATGAGGTAAAACCTAACTCAAGCAATAATTCTAGAATAGTGTCTTGCATGTATTGATAATTCTTTCGCTTAGAAGTCTTTTTAACGGATGGATAACGTTAGAACTCGCCTTAATGCTACTTGTCGGACCAAGGAGGTAGATAATTGGAAAACAATTATCAACATAGATTTAGTGTATACTATCTAATTGGCTAGTATTGATTGGTACGAGGTAATAACTTAGTCAAATATCGAATATGATGCTTAATATGAGGTAAATGTAAGGGTTAGTATAGCAACAAACTTAGCCGGACCAAGGTGCGGAGTGAAATTTTCTAGATGCCGGACCAAGGATTTAGAAATAGATAACTTATCACTTTGCATGCAAGATACTAGGAAAGAATTGTTATAGGTAGAATTATCAGGTTATGAACCTGTGGGGAACACGTAAACCCTAGTTACCTTTATTAATTGATTAAACTCCAACATTTGAAGCCGTTAAGTGTCTCTTTCAATTTCGCTAGTTATTTTCATTTATTTAGAAATAAAAAAACCCCTTTATCATTTTTGCTTTCCAAGGAAGTAATTGACTGAACAATAGTAATAATAGATTGAAGTTAAGTCTAAACTGTTTTCCTCGTGGGAACAATCCCAACCTCACTAGTTGGGTTATTTACTTGACATGAACGCTTTACTTCTTATTTGAGAAGTAAGTTTGAGCATATCAAATTTTGGCGCCGCTGCCAGGGAAAGTAGATTTTAGATTAACTTAAACTTATTACTATAGTTTAGTTGATATTTTCTTGATTATACTTTGTTTTATTGTTTTTGAATCTTGCAGAACCATCTTCCTTGTATGGCAAATACACGGAGAGGAAGAGAACCCTTGTTTCCCTACGATAATGAATTAGAGCGTACATTACGCAACATGAATCAAAACTTGGGAATTAATGATGATGAATTAAACCAGAACATCCCAACTCCGATTGATGTTCATGGTCAGTTGTTACTCAAAGCTCCGGGTGAACACCAACAGAGGGGACAAAATTCCGCTCCACGGCCCCAAGAATACTACAGAGGCTATGACAATATAGCAGACTACGATGGGCTACTTGTCTTGCCTCCTCTACCACCAGGCCACACCTTTGTGCTAACTAGTATCCTGATGCAAATGCTCACTGCCAGAGGTTTGTTTTCAGGGCTACCTTTTGAGGATCCACATGCCCATATATCTAAGGTTAGGGCAATGTGTAAAAGCTGTGTAGGGAGGCTTGACTTGGACTTGGATGTAATAGGGCTAAGGGTGTGTCTTCTCTAACTGACGGGAGAGGCTGCTATATGGTTCACTGAGCTCCCTTACAACTCAATTTTCACTTTGAACCAACTAAGGGACGTTTTCTTAGCACGCTACTACCCGGTCTCTATGAGACTAAACCACAAAGACAGAGTGAACAACTTTGTGGCACTACCAGGAGAGTCAGTTAGTAGTTCTAGGGATAGATTCACCTCGTTTTTGAGAAGCGTCCCAAATCACCCTCTAGATGATGAGTCACTGAAGGAATACTTCTATCGGGGATAGGATGATAATAATAAAGCGGTGTTGGACACTATAGCAGGTGGATATTTTGGGGAGTGTCCTTATGCTGAGCTTGCTGAAAAATTAGAGAAAATCTCCCGAAACAATAAAACTTGGAGTACTAGGAAGTCAGATACCGGCAGAAATACCTTCACAGTGTAGTCCACTCACAACCAAGCCACAGATGAGATTTGTGAAGAAATGGCTCAGATGAGAACTGAGTTTGGGTTGGTACTAAAACATATCACTGGGGGTGCACAAAAGATAAATGCAGTTAACTTTCTTTCTAAACCACCACCACCTAATGATGAATGCTATTATGCGGAGGATTCCTATGCAGTAAATGAGCTGACGGGGGGTTTCTGACCGAGTGCCCAAGGCTCTAATAAGGAGAATTGGCGCCAAGGTCAAGGGAACCAAGGTCGTAACTATGGTAACTATAACCGTGATAGTCATTATGTCCGAGATGGAAACTAAAACCGCGACAATAACTTCAATAGGGGTAACTACGGTAACAGAAATGATAGGAATGGGTCCTATGTCCCTCCTCAAAATCGTGATGTTACTCCTAGGGATGGTGGAGATAGTATGGCACGAGTTAAGGATATGTTGCACAAAATGATGAGAAGGTTCAATGCTAGTGATGAGCACATTAAAGAGTTAAGGAGTGATTTAGTGGGTATTGGGAAAAAACTCTATACACATGCAATATCGATTAAGCAGATCGAGTTGCAAATGGCCAAATTATATGCGACTGTGAACACACGGCAACCGGGCACTCTTCCTAGCAACACTATCCAAAATCCAAAAAATGATGCACACTGTATGACAATCATGACTCGGGGTGGTAAGCAAACCATTGACCCACCTATGCCGTCTAATGAGGAAAAGGTGAGAAAGGATAATGATAAGCTGGTAGAGGGTAGTGGTGAAGAAGAAGATAGAACTGGAAATAAAGTACCATTTGTACAAATAAGAATCCCCTAAGACGCAGAAGTCACTATAAAGGTAATTCCCATGCCTAGACCACCACCCCCTTTCCTCACAGATTAGTGAAAAAGACCGAGGATGGTAAATATCAGCGTTTTATAACAATGTTGAAGATACTTGGTAGAAGCTCTAGAACAAATGCCCGGTTATGCCAAATTTATGAAAGATCTGGTTACAAAGAAAAGATCGTTCACTTTCGAGGATGATGATAGAATGCAACATTGTAGTGCTATTTCTACAAGATCTCTCGCACAAAAGAAAAAAGATTTGGGTGCGTTCATTATTCCTTGTATTGTCGGGTCATTACATTTTGCGAAAGCATTATGTGATCTGGGGGCAAGCATAAATCTCATGCCCCTCTCAATTTACAAGAAGTTGGGTTTGGGTGACCCAAAGCCCACTTCGATGCGGCTACTAATGGATGATCGAATAGTGAAAAGGCCTATAGGGATACTCCACGATTTGCTAGTAAAAGTGGAGTCATTCATATTTCTGGCAGATTTTGTTATTCGTGATTGTGAAGTTGATTTTGAAGTGCCTATTATTCTTGGGAGGTCATTCTTGCTACGGGTAAAGCCTTAGTTGATATGGAAAAGGGGTAGATAAAATTTTGGTTGAACAATGAAGAAGCGACCTTCAACATTTGTAGGTCCATGAGGCAGAGTGGTGAGCTCCAATCGGTATATTCTATATCCCTCAAAGAAAAGATGAAGAAGGATAATGCAGTTAAAAGTGAAAAACGAGAGTTTATGGTTGGGGATTTGGTGCTGGTTGACAGTTCAAGGTTGCATTGGCTTCCGGGCAAGCTCAATTCCAAACGGTCTGGCCCTTACTTGATTACCCAAGTATTCCCTCATGGAGCAATTGAGTTAACAACCAAGGAAGGAGTGCGGTTTAAGCTGAATAGAGAACGAATTAAACTCTATTTTGGGAATACTGTATCAGTGAGTGAAGTAATAGAGGCATACCAACTTGATGAAGGCTGAGTAATCAAGTGTCCTCAGTCGTGCCGCGACGTTAAATCAGGCGCTTGTGGGTCTCTACTTGATCACCAAGTACCTTTCTCTCTTGTTTTCTCAAATTCTTAGGTACGTGTCTCTAATTTATACTCATTTATATTGAATTTTTGTTTATCAATTAGTATTAGCCTAGTTCTTGTTTATAGGTTCATTCTTTAATAAAATTCTGTCTGACCTAGGTTGGAAATCCTTGAAATTGCCGTGTTAAAACTCTAGAAATAGGTGCTTTAGCATTGCTAGTTTACTAGGTATTTGGGTTAGACAAATGTAGTTTAAAACACTACCAATTCAATTTGGGTCATAGGGGATGAATAGGGCATCCCCAGTTCTGTCACTGAGATACAGAACGAGACCCCGACGATGGACCGCCGTACCCATGATGGATCGTCATTAGGTCCGTTCCAATAGCCCTAACACCCCATTGTCCAATTTTCTGCAAGTGTCCACCAACATACACATGCGACGGATCGTCATTCCTATGACGGTCCGTCCTGCACAACCGTTCTCGTTGTCAAAGACCCTGTTCCTAAGGGTCTATCTCTATTTTTATAAGTGTCCTCAAAAGAACAACTATGACGGACCTTCATACCCACGACGGTCCATCCTGCGTAACCATTATGACGGTTAGAGACCCCTCTCTTAAGAGTCTACATACTTTTTCTAAGTGTCCTCTTACGGACAACTATGACAGACCATCATACCCTCGACGGTCTGTCCTGCATGACCGTTATGATGGTAAGAGACCCCTCTCCTAAGGGTCTCCATATTTTTTTAAGTGTCCTCTGACGGACACCTACGATGGATCGTCGTACCTATGATGGTCCATCCTACATATACCGTCATACTTGTCAGAGACTCTCTTTCAGGGTTCTCCATATAAACAAAGTTCTAAGTAAGATACGACGGACCCTATGACAGTCCATCATACTCACGATGCACCGTCACCTGGTCCATCGTGTTTCGATGTTACTATAGAAATGTCATTACATCTTAACTCTTTTATTTATTTTGTGTGGTTTTTCTAGTCTTGTCTGCTCCTTTTAGTACTAATATTGATTCTTTACAGGTACTATCTATTATGGCACCAAAACAAGATCGAGTCTATGCACGCGGGCGATCAAAGTCTATCGCCCCGTCTGCCCTACTAGTCATTGGCTTTGATGATGAGCGTGACCCCGAGTACGTGTCCCCAGGCACTTCCACCCCATCCCGAGCTGCAGGTGCTGCCAGAGCCACACCCAAAAAGGTGGCATCTGGCGTAGTCACTGTCTCCAGTCTGATGAGGAGTGCACACTGACCGGCACACCTTCTGGGTTAGCTACTAATGAAGAAGGAGCGTCTGGCTCCTTAGGAGTTTCGTGGTCGGAGGAAGCCTCCGGATCTGCTGAGGTTCCCGCACCCGCCACCACTGCAGAGTCTGCCTCGTCTGATCAGGCTGACAGTTTGGAATCCACACTCGGTTCACCAACTCGTGCTCTCACCCCGGTTACCAACCAGCCCAACCGGTGGTGTGTCGATGGGCAGTATCAAGTCTATTCCGAGGTAAAGTTATTGAATGACAAAGGAGTCATGACTCGAACACTTACATTGGAGCGGCGGGTCCTTATAGGAAGTCTCCCAACGATGCCACAGATCCACAATCTCTTCACCAGACATCGAATGGAGTGGACAGCGCATCCGTTGGGACGTTATAGTGAAGAGTTAGTCCGAGAGTTCTACGCCTCCTACGTAGCGACTCTCAGATCACAGATTGATAGGTGGGCTGCCCCCACCAAATAGGCCCCACTGGATCAGGTCAGAGTACGTGGCATTCAGGTTGATATCGCTCTGCCTGCCATCCACCGGTATCTATACGGCGAGAATGTTGATGCCAACCGGACCCCTCTCACCGCCGAGTTTGATTACCGATGGCAGATTGTCGAAGATGGCTGATTCCTTCGTGAGCTATCACTTAGAGAGACCACTAAGCGGCGAATGGCCCTGCATTTGTCCGTTGATGGAGAGGGAGTTGACTGGATGACCGAGCCGAAGTGAGCCATCAAGAACGCCAACCTGACCTTCACGGCAAAGTTTTTGTGGTTGATTGTCTGCCACTGCCTTTCCCCACAATCGCTGATAATATAGTCACATGGGATCGAGCAATACTAATGGTGGCGATGATAGACAGATTTGAGGTGGATTTTGCTTGGATTCTACATGCATTCATGCACTAGAGGGCTTTTAAGGTCACAACTACCTACCCTTTAACTTGCATGATATTTTCTCTATGCAGGTCTGCTGGTGTGCCTATATGGCACGTTGATTAGCTTAAGACCCCGCTGGGCACTGTTGATATCGGCCTCATCAGGGATGAGGCCAATGAGTTGGCTTTACGCAGAGGGCTCCGTCCAGAGTTGCCTCCACTTGGTGACAATCTGGCTGATACGGTAGCACAGGCCCGCACGGCTACACAGGCGGCTTCCACTAACACTACCCTGGTCAAGTCTATCCCGAGTAGTAGCACTGCCCCGAGCTCCTCTCATTCAGTCCCTTTCCCTGCTCTTGTCCTGCTTGCTAGGGTCCATAAATTAGAGGCACAGATGGCTACACTTCTGCATCACATCCACCTTGAATGCAGAGGTCTATTGCTGGGCAGAAGAGCGCTTGGAGCGTAGAATGGTCCAGCACATAGAGCGGAAGATTGCTGAGGTTCATCAGCGCTTGGACGCTTTTGAGTTGAGGGTGTTAGCCCGACCTACCCCTCAGGTGGATGTGTTGATCCTTCAGGCTGCAGTTGACAGTTTTCGCACATACATCGACATGATCTTAGAGGCTAGGGTGCCTGAGTCTGAGGCCCCTTCTGTAGAGCCTGCTGAAGACACAGTGATGGCGGCCCTATTCACCACTTCGGAGATTCCACCACCTACCTCTCGACAGAATGCCAAGAGGCGTAGGGGTCGAGAGAAGGATGAAGCTTGAGCACGGAAGAAGGAGCGCCATGAGATGGAGGCTGTGAAGAGAGCCTCCCTTGCTGATGAGGAGGCATGTCAGATGAGAGCAGTAGAGTTAGCTGCTGGGGCGTTTAGCTCCAGAAATGTGGAGATAGCGGGAGGCACTGCTGATAGTGCTGTTGATAATGAGGACACAACTGAGAGTGTCTACATTACAGAGGTAGTGGGTTCCAGGGAATCGGACCCACCATCTTGCTAATCGTCAGCTCTTTGCGCCCCAGGTTTGCTTCACCTATCACTCTTGCATTTTAATTTTTTTATGCATTGGGTACAATTGCATGTCTTTTTTGTTAGGGGTGGGGTAAATGGAAAGTGAGTGCTAGGGTGAAGTCTGAGCAGCCCAATTCACTATCCTCTTTTTGGGTTTTCTTTCCTGTGTTCTTTTTCCCCAAGAGACTGATTACTTTTTCTGTTGAACCTGCAGTCTATATCTTGTGTACATAGTTTAATTCTGAAGCATGATGGCTTAAATGATATCCTGATAAAATGGAAAATGATGCATGACTAGGCATAGTAATTGATAAATGTGTGGCTCTAAGCATGACATAGAGGTACACCACTACATGACCTTAAATCTAAAATTCGAACTATGTGTTTGATAATCTGGTAGAGTAATGAGATGTCAAGTGAGTGTGAGGAAGATTTGGATAGTCCACTATTTGTACTGTCCTGGTAAAAGTAAGTTGTAATAGACAATTAGGAAAGGATCATAGGCCCTTATTCAATATAGCCCATTTTTAGCCTAAATAAAGAAAACCATATGAAATTTATCCTTCTTTGATCCAAATGATTTGAGCTTAAACTAGACCTTTCTTTTTCAACCTAACTAATCTTTTTTGAGAATAATGTGTTGGCCCTATTCCCTCCTTGGACATGTGCACCTCAGCTTTTGCCAAAAGCATAAGTTGAGGGTGGCTAATGCAGTAAACAACCCTTTTTATGGCCCTGACCCAACTTTGGGTATTGTGTACTTTGACTCACGGCAAATCCATGAGTTGAGGGTGGCTATTATGAGGAATGCTTTGGAAAGTGGGGTTGAAAGAACAAAGAGAGAGAAAGAACAAAAGTAATGTGACTCAAGAATTAGTTCAAAAATAAAAGCAAAGAAGAAAAAATAAACAAGAAATACAAGAAAGAAAAGAAGAGAGTCACTTACACAAATGAAGAAAAAAGGGAAAATAGCACGGTGAAAGAATATAAGAAACTGGGAAAAATAAATTGATAGAAAATGGTATGTTTAGTCGATATGTAAAGGAGGGCAAAAAAAAGTCACTAAAGTATACCTAAATATACCCTACATGACCGTGAGCCTATGTTACAAGCTAAGAAAGTCCTATCGTGATCCTAAGAGTTGTATACCGAACTTAAAGAAGTGAAAATAAGGGCAAGATTATGGCAATATGTATGAATGACTGTGACTTTTTTCTGAGAGTGAGTGTTGAAAAGCAATCCTTATACTGAAACTGAAATCATTGTGTGAAAAATGTGGATTTTGTTTTGAAGTGAGGACACTAGTTGTAGTATCGAAAATTAGCACCTAGTGAGAAATTGAAGAGGATAGTTGTTAGTGCATGGTGAGTTTGTGTCATGGTCTGTTTTCTCATAATTCAAGCCTAATAGTGATAGCATGCATAAATATGATGAGATTGATCGGGATTGATAGCCAAACGGTTGCGAAGGACAAAACATGGATACTATTGTACAAAGATTTTGTATTGAATCATAGTGCGTTGCTTGAGGACAAACAACAAATTTAAGTTGACGGTGTTGATATACCATGGTTTCACGATATTATTAATACTTTTTCCTTAAGTTTACTGTGTCCAAAATCCTTTTTGTGCTAATTTTTATATAAGTTTCTCTTTATTTGTAGGAAATTTTTCTAAAAGATGAATGCGAAGGTTTTTGAGCAAGAAATACAGAAAAGTACCACCTACGGAGCTTGTGACGGTTCGTCGTGCCTTTGATGGTCCGTAGGTGGCATCGTAGTGCAGTTGCTGAAGGAAGATGGGGAAGTCTGACCAAGTGTGGGGTTACGGAGTGCGTGAGGGACCGTCGTAGCCATGACGATCCATCCTGGTGGTTCATCATGAAGTTCATAGTAGTAGTGCAGTACCCAAATTCCAAGAGTTCAAGTGTTTTGGAATGGAGACCCTTGACGGACCATTGTGCCTATGACGATCCATCATACCTGCCGTCGAGGGTAATGAAGAGAGCAACAAAAGAAATTGCACAAGTATGGGACGACGGAGTCCATGACGGTCCGTCGTGACCACGACGATTTGTCGCGAGGTCCGTTGATCCAGCCGCGTTTTGACAGATTTCCAGTAAATAGAGTCCTTATTTAGTTAAGTTTTTATTTTTTTATAAATAGTTCAAAAAACCTCATTTTTGAGGTTAGAGTGGAGATTATTTGGTTAGACTCTTGAATATTTTTAGACTTTTTGTTAGACTTTTTGTGTATACTATTACACTTTTGAAGAATCTTTAATCTTCAATTAATTTTAGCAATTGATTGTTGGTGATTTTGGTTTATTAATCAAGTGAACTTTTGGATTTTACTCTTTCTCATTGAAGTAAGTGCATGAATTCTTATATCATATATTTGAATATTGTGATTATGAATATGGGTAACTAAACTCCGTAACTAGGGTTGTGGGAACCATAGGCGAATCATGAGGTAAAATCTAACTAAAATAGCGTTTCTAGAATAGTGCCTTGCATGCATTGTTAATTCTTTTGTTTAGAAGTCTTTTTAACGGATGGCCAACGTTAGAAATTGCCTGAATGCTACTTGCCGAACCATGGAGGTATATATGAAAAGAATTATCATCATAGATTTAGTGTATACTATTTAATAGGCTCGTGTCGAATGGTACGAGGTAATAACTTATTCAGATATCTTATACAATGCTTAATATGAGGTAAATGTAAGGGTTAGTATAGCAACACACGTAGCCGGACCAAGGTGATGAGTGAAATTTTCTAGATGCCGGACCAAGGATTTAGAAATACATGACTTATCACTTTGCATGCAAGATACTAGGAAAGAATTGTTAAGTTCGAATTATCAAGTTATGAACCTGTGGGGTGAAAGTAAACCCTAGTTACCTGTATTAATTGATTAAACTCCAACATTTGAAGCCGTTAGTTGTCTCTTTTAATTTCCCTAGTTATTTTCATTTATTTAGAAATAAAAAAAACCATTTTATCATTTTTGCTTTCCAAGGAAGTAATTGACTGAACAATAGTAATAATAGATTGAAGTTAAGTCTAAACTATTTTCCTCATGGGAACAATCCCAACCTCACTAGTTGGGTTATTTACTTGACACGACCGCTTTAATATTCTTATTTTAGAAGTAAGTTTGAGCGTATCAAGTGTCATTCGAGGACGAATGTTGTCCAAGTGGGGGGGATTGTAAGAACCTAAAAATGACCTACATGAACTAGATCATAACACGTTGGTATTGATGTTCTAATGTCCTAAATAGGTTTATTATATGGTATAGAGGCGATAGCTAAAATATTAGGTGCATTAGAATTCAAACGCCAAGAGACGATTAAGACGTTCGACGACTAAGTCACCTATGTGCCTCATATGTGGTTTAATGTGTTTGTGTGTGATTCATGAGGTCATAAGTTCCTTGATGAGTTATTAAAGCATATATAGGCAGTGTGTCAAGTTTCGTGGAATTTTGAGGTCAAACATTCAAGAACGTCCATGACGTTCGAAAGATGTGCGTTGAAATAACCTTGTGTGTCTAGGTATGTTTCGTCGATTTTTATGTGTTCGTTTTGATGGAAGTCATGTGATAGGTGCTAAACTCAAAGAGTATCATGTTTGGGTTGAAAAAGTCCAAGAAAACATCCCTATGGACAAACCAAGGGTCCTTGAGGAAGGACCGAAACATGGAGTCAAAACTGTCCCAGGCATCCCCAAACGACGGAGGCATCGATTGCTCGTGGGACAATCGACGCACCTTCGATGGGTTTCGTCGGTGGAGACTTAGTATTGGGTGAGAAGCGAACGTTGAAAAGTCTCAGACCCAACCAACGAAAGTATAGGACGGTCTATTTGTGGACAAACGATCCGTCGTTTGTCCAACCATTGATGAACCTATTTTCCAGTGTGCTGTCTCACTGTTAAGTTAGGGGTGATCTTGTAATTACACCCCACTTCTAAATAGGAGTACTGGAGGTTTATTAGGGGTCTTTTGGGTATTTTAAACATGTATATAAGTGTCACTCCCCGAGCTACCCCCGAGACGCGGATACGAAACCTAGGACCACAAGTAATCCCAAGCTAACCCTACTTGCATGTGCATGAGCATACTAAAGAATATAAACTGTTACGGAAAGTAAATTATAAATTTAAACTCAAAAAGGGGAATAACCATATTCTATAACTGGGATAAATGAATTCAATGAGTATAATAAAAACAAGTTATTAACTGAATACTAAGCTGAAACTAACTATGTCTGAAATAAGTCTCTAAACTGGACTAGAAATAATGGGACAAGCCCCCAGATAAATCTAGCAAAAACTGAAACTAAATGACTAAAGACTGAAATGAAACTCATGACTGTTGTCCTCGGAGAATGAGGACTCACTACTGAATCTGCTAAAATGGAGATCGAAAATAGATCTATGAATTATCTGAATGTTGAGAACCTAAACCTACGTCATGAGAAGATGTAACGCACGTATGCATCAGTACTTGAAAGGTACTGAGCATGTAGGATAGAGTAAAGCTGAAATAAAACATGACTGAACAAGCATAAAAGAAAGTAAAATAATCTGACATGATAAACTGAATTCTGAGCTAACTGGATGCAACGACCAATTTATAACATGCTGAAACTGAATACTGAATATACTGATAAATGGTCAATGTAGTGAGTCTAACTGATCTGTGAGAGCTATTAATAACCGATAATAAAACCCCATGAGCTAAATGTGGAGTCTGATGTATACGCTCCATCGAGAGGACCCAATATGCCCTGCTAAAGGTATAAAGGCATGCTGGCATGATCACTAAACTGATTGCCCATAGAGGGGACTTACAACCTACTTGGCTATTAGTTTTGGGATTATTGGGTACGCTAAACCCTGGTCCAACTCGGTATTATGCTACTCCCAATGAATTTTGTAAATTTACTTATTATGTATGAGTTTGTGTATATATTGAATAGCTCAAAACTGAACATGCAAACTGAGAATGCAACAATAAATCTGGTAATTATGCATTTATAACTGAGGCATGTACATTTGAAGTGTCTTAAATATCTGACCTAGCATGTGTAATTTAAGAACTAAATAAATACAAATCCAGGGTTTTGAAATTCATGCGATAATCTAAGTAATAACATGATAATCTGATTTGGAACATGTATTTAATAAATTAATGAAGTTCTATCAAAGTTCTAGAAATCCTAGGTTTAATCATGACAAGAAAATCAAGAATCTGACTGAAAACTAGGGACCAATGGGTTAAAGGAACCTACTATTGAAATCACACATACCTGTTGATGAAATTCACGAAAAAATACTTAGGTTCCGGGCTGGAACTGCTGGAACTTGTTGTGTTCTTGAACTAGGGATCTTGAGCTTTTTCTCCTCTCTTACTTCCAGGTTTCTAAATTTTGATTTAATGATTTGACTTAGATATGTTTTAGTTATGTTCTACACTTAAACTGACTAAAATCTGATGATTTAGGGTCAAAACGACGTAACTTCGGGTTTAAACAAAGTGGGAAAGGCCCAAAAGACCTTTGGGAAAGTTGTTGTTGGACCAATCGACGGCCTGGACTGACGGTCCGTCGATTGACCGACGCCTCTCGATTGGTCCATTGGTTGGGCCTGTTCGACAGGCCTTTACTAAAATGGTCATAACTATTTACTCAGAGGTCTGATTTTATCAAGGTCGATTATCTATTTGTGGGTAGCTCATGGGACACCTAATTCATTTTGTGCTAAGACTTATGACCATTTGAAGTTGCCCCAACTGCATTTCCCCTTAACTGTCTGCTAATTTCCCTCTTACGGACAGTAGGTCCACCTACGAACCGTAGGTACACCTACGGACCATGCTTGTCATCAGTACCTCTTGTCAGAGAGTGGGTGAAGGGAATCTTCATTGACGGTCATGAACTACGGACCGTAGTTTGACCTACGTACCGTAAGTCCATTCGTCGACCAACACTTAACCAATTTACCTGGGCTGAGATTTTTGGGAGTTTCTGATCCCATCGACGGTTGTGCAGGATGGACCGTGGGTCAGGTTACGGTCCATTGATGGTCTTGTCTGTTGCACCTGCATATTGTCTGAAAAAATTATTTTCTTGTATGTTTTAGCTATGGGGTGTTACAATAAGTGTTAAACACATTGAAGACTTCATTCTTCCAAAACAAAACCCCAAATCCCTTAGAATACTCCCAAAGACTCCATTGAAGTCCAAAATCAACGAAGAGCTTGTTGTGACATTTTGAGTGGGAATTCTTCATCAAAGTGAATACTTATCATCATTGAGGATGACTTTTGATCCTTGAAAATCATTTCATCAAGTAGCCCAATTCTCAAGTAGTTTTCTAAAGTTCTCAGAGTTGAATTGTCCAATTTCATGATTCTACCATGGGCTCTTGAATTAATGATTTCTAAACATTGAGTAATGATTTAATTGATATTGCATTGATGATTTTAACCTAAATTACCTATGAACCCATAAATTGGATGAACCCTAGTTTTTGACTAAGTTTTGGGTTACTTGATATTGATCTAATGTTGATGAGTTCTTGTGGGCTATTCATTGATGTAATAATTTTAGTAAATTGATATTTAGGTTTGTTATATTGATTAATGTGTATTGAATAGACCTAGTTTCATTGATTATAATAGTTTCTACATTGGATTATTGTTCATGGCCATTGGTAAGAGCCCCTTATGTTATCGAAGTGGATGATTTAGCATCAAGTTGAGGTGCTGAGGATGTTGTGGTGGTAATCTGCCCTATTTCCTTTATTTTGATGTTGTTTATACTCTAATTATATTATGATTTGTATGATCCACTTATGGTGTCAGTGTTATGTGTTTTACTTGCAATTGATGTGGCCTTGTCGGCGTTACTTTATGTATTACGATGATCATGACCTTGTCGTCACTACTTGAAGTGATGTGTCTATTTGTGTAGTTAATTATGTTAAGTATGACCATATCTACCTATATTCTAGTAATGTGAAAGTTTGATGTATATTAGGAGATCATGTTAGGCCATAACTATGTGTGCTTATATGTGTAGTCTTAGAGTTGATGCATGATTGTTCCTACTTGACTGTATGAGTATATGATGTCTATATTGATGATATGGTAGTAATGTATAGGGTGACATAAATATAGTAAGGGTCATCCTAAGTGCTTTAAAGAATGATATGCTATATGTGATAAGGTGAAAGAATGTAGTGTCTTCTTTGGTAGACTTGTGTTCCTTGCTTGATATATGTGTGAATGTTTTGAGATTATGACTGTCTTGACAAGGTAGGCTTAGTGCACGCCCATCATGTGTGAATAAAAGATATGTGAGACCTTTGAGTATGTTAAGAAGGTCATGTATGTGGTGAAGGTTATTTTATGAATGTTGAAGTCGTGAGCGGTAATGGTATCCTTCATGTAATGGAATGATTGACTTAAGGTTAATTGGATGAAACGACATCATATTAATCCTTAGGAAATTCATAATGAGCTATCTTAGTCGCCATTGAAAGATAGCCCTAGTGGACCTCTTTGGTAGGGTGAATGTGATTGAGTGTTGAGCTAGATAAGGAAGTTATTCATGTGATCCTTCAATGTCAATTACTCTATGAGAACCAAGGCTAACACCGAGTGATTATGTTATGGGAAGTGGCTTTACTTGAGAATGAGACTAGTGTGCATTAAAGCCCTTCATATTCCTTAACCATGTGCCTACAAGGTATGTGTCCTAGTTCTACCCTTGGCAAGTACAACTCCCTCATCGGAGTAGGTTAGAACTCTGGATTCCATGTCTAGCTATCATGGTCTATGTCGGTTATTGCCTATTCTCATCATGTGGGATACTTACTATTACTACAGAAGTTCTATAAAGTTTAGGTGGTGGTATGGGACATTACCTAGACATTGCATAATAGGCTTTTGAAGGTGTTAGTTGGAGTCCCTAGGTCTTGTCCAACACCATTACTTGAATATCATTTATGTGATGTATGAGTCTTAGTGTACTAATGAATGTAATGACTTAAGTTAAGAAAGTATGTTAATGTAATAAGTACTTATGCAGAGTAGTTAAGGGTTTTCTAGTTAAGGTGTGAAGGGGCATAGGAATGGTCACTTCGCACGTAGATGAGTCTTAAGAATAACTATAATTAGGGAAGATGTTGACTAGGTGGGCATGATCCGAACTTAGGAAGTCTTAAGGATTATTTAGGTAGTCTTGAAGTGGTCAATCATGGACGTTATCATGTTGATCTACTTAAGTATGTCTTTTGATAGCATTTGATGAGGAAATGTCATATTATCTATATGTTGATACTCTTAGTGAGAATGATTCTATCCTAGGTAGTCTATAGGATCTCTTGAGTGTGTGTGTGTAAGGGATTGTATGGGTGGTCGCTTCACAACTCACTCAAGTGAGACTTACAGTCACCTTTTGTACAAGAATCTTATATTGATGTTTATGATGTCTTGAAACTGTGTATGTGACTCAACAAAAGTAGTCTTGAGGGTCATTTAGGTATGCCTAGAGTCAAAGCCTCCCGTATCATTGATTGTAGAATAAACATTCTAAAATGAGGAAAAATTTAAAACTTTCTTCACACATGAAAAACTCTTTCATAAAAAATACGCAAGCAAAAGACCTCCATTTAAAACATTAAGTCTTTACAATAATCTACTTGAACCATCTAAACGTTGGAGTTTACAACACTTGGGACTAATCCCATACAAGACATAAAATAAAGACTTAATACATAAAGGAATATGTGGATATTGTCCTCGAATTGATGAGGACTCGCCAATACATTGTCTTCAAAGCCTTAGAAAACTATCCATACTCCATGGCACATCAAGATTCAATTTCCCTATGCTTTAGTCAAAAAGTAAAAGAAGGGGTTAGCACATTAGACGTATGGAAGCCAAGAAAAACCCATGAAAAAGGGACACTTAGTATATAACATGCTTTTCATGAATTTTTATTAAAAAATCATACTATAATCATAAGAAAAACATTTAACAACTTAGAAACACATAAGGAATCGTTTAACAAAAAGTCACATTTTTAGGAAACATTACAGTAAAGTCACTTCATAGTACAAAGAACTCAATTTACTGTTACAATAAAGTTCCTTCGCTTCACTTTAAACACACATTAGCATGTAATCTTCTCACTCAAATTTATCCAAATTCACTTAATTCATACAAAGAGAGACCGCCCATACACCCTCTCTAGATGTGCCTAAACGACCATCAAGATTACTTATAATGAGTCACGTACACACTTATGAGACATTAACATAAGAACATGAGATTTTCCTACCAAGGTGAATCTAAGATTCACTTGAATGAGTTGTGAAGCGACCGCCCATACAAATCTTTATGCACACACTTAAGAGATCATATAAAATCCCTAAAATAGAATCATTCTTATTTAACACATTAGCATATAGGTGATATGACATTCTCCTTCTAAAGGCTATCAAAAGACTTACTTAAGTAAATCAAGAAGATAACGTCCATAGTGACCTCTTCAAGATTACCTAAATAATCCTTAACATTACCTAAGGCTTATATCATGTCTACATAATCAACCAACTTCCCTAACTAGAGTCATTCTTAAGACTTATCTAGGTAACACAAGAAGTGACTATTCCTATGCCCCCTTCACATCTTAACTAGACAACCGTTAATTACCCTAGATATGTACTAATTAATTTAACATACTTTCTTAGCTTAAGTCATTACATTCTTTAGTTCATTTAAGACCCATTCATCACATAAAGGACATTCAAGTAATGGTCTTAGACAAGAGCTAGGGACTCTAACTAACACCTTCAAAGCCTATTGAGCAATGTCTAGATAGCGTCCCATACCACTACCTATACTGTATAGAACTTCTCTAATGCTAGTAAGTATCCCATATGATAAGAATAGTCAATAACCGACATAGACAATGATAGCTAGTCATGCAATTCAGAGTTGTAACATACTCCGACGAGGATGTTTTACTTGCCAAGAGTAGAACTAGGACACATCCCATGTAGGCACATGGTTAAGGAGTATGGAGGTCTTTTATGCACTCTAGTCTCATTCTCAAGTAGAGCTAAATTTTACTCTAGTCTCATTCTCAAGTAGAGCTGCTCCCCATAACATAATCACTCGGTTCCATCCTTAGTTCTCATAGAGTAATTGACATTGAAGGATCACATGAAAAGGGTTCTTTATCTAGTTCATAACCCAATCACATTCACTTTACCAAAGAGGTCCACTAGGGATACCCTTCAATGGTGACTAAGATATCTCCCTATGACTTTCCTAAGAATGATATGATGTCATTCCAGCCAATCAACCCTAAGTCCATCATTTCTTTATGTGAAGGATACTATTACGACTTTCAACTTCAACATTCTTAACATAACCTTTTCCACGTACATGATCTTCTTAATATCCTTTAAGTTCTCACATATCTTTCATTCATACATGACAAGGGTTCACTAAGTCTACCTAGTCAAGACATCTCATATTCACATATAATTCATACAAATATCAAGTAAGGGACACAAGATTACCAAATAAGACACACAACATTCTTTACTTTATGACATATAACATATCATTCTTTTAATCACTTAGGATTGACACTTATCATCTTTATGTCATCCAATACATTACTATAGCATCAAAAATATAATCATCACAACTCATATAGTATAGTATGAACAATCATGTATCAACATCTAAGACTACACATATAAGAACATAGTTATAGTCTACATGATCTCCTAACATACGTAGAAAGTACACATACTTTCACATTACTTCACATGTATATAGATATACTTATACGTCACATAAATCAACTACACAAATCATCATAATACTTCAAGTAGTTCCGACAAGTCCATGATCATTATATTGCATAAAGTAACGCTTCCAAGGCCACAACAATTGCAAGTAAAGCACATAACATCGCCACCATAAGTGGACCATACCAATCACAACATAATTGAATTCTAATTTACATCAAAATAAAGGAATTAGGGCAGCATATCTTTCTCCATCTTACCACTTCGATTCCGAAGCTAAGTCATCCAATTCATTATCATAAGGCCCTTACCCAAGGCCATAACCAACAATTCGATACAATTATATCAATAATCAATGAAACTAGGTCAATTCATTACTTACTTATCAATCTAATACAATCTAGATATCAATTGAATATAATTATTGCATCTCATTAGATAGCCCATAGAAAATTACATTAGAAATCATAAGCCTTAAGTCAATATCAATTGAATAAGATTAGCATGCAATAGAACAAGAGTATTTATTACTCAATTAATCAAATTGAAACAACATATTATCCCATTAACCATAATCTATATATGAATCAAAATCCCATAACAATCTACACATGAACTCATGAATATCAAAGCATAATCAATTCACCCATATTTTAGTGAAATGTAGAGATTTGAGAAGATCAAGGGTTCATGAATAATTTCATTGGTAAACATCAATTATACATCAATTTCATCATATATAAACGTTTGGAAACCATTTATGCAAGAACCCAAGACTTAGAGTAGAAATTGGACTTTTTCATCTTTTTTCATCTTTGAAAATCATCTTTGAAATTGTCTCTAAGGTGATAGAAAGACTTAGATGAAATACTCCCATAACTATTTGAAGAATCCAAATCTAATTTTAGAATAAACTCCATTGAACAACCATCTTCAAGCTCCATATTCACTTTGAACTCACATAGAGGTTTTTGGAGAAACTTTAAGAGGTAAGGGGTTTAGATTTATATGGAAGGGTTTAAATGAGAGTTTAATCACTTATATACTCTTAAAATACACTAAACACCTAAAACAACCTTCACCACATTTTATAATACTTGGGGTGAATTTCCTAAACCCCCCAAATCTTAATAGAAAAACTGCCAAATTTCAACACTATCGACGTGACCATCGACGGACCGTTGGTCAGGCCACGTCCCGTCGATGGGGTATCATGGTTCACTTCAGAGGTTCCGCAATCTGCAGGATACATTTCCAAACCGACGATACCCATTGACGGTCCATCTCCTGGCCGAGTGGCCATCGACTGGTCCGTCGTTTGGCCACTTCCTGGCAGTGTTGGTCAATTGTTGGTGTCCTCCTTTAGGGCACATTGCGGGTCCTACATGGAGTCATACCTGGATGTTTCCACCCCATCTACGTTCATATACAAGTTTATTACCTACCATATGAGTTTAATAAAAAACAAACACGTAAAAAACTCGATGAAACATACATAGACACGCAAGGTAGTTCAAGGTAAACCTTTTGAACGTCATCGACGTTCTTGGACTTTTGAACTCCAAACTTCACGAAACTTTACACACTGACCTTACACACCATATAAACTCATTTAAGAACCATATAATCTCATGCATCACACATTAGCACATAAAACCACATATGGGGCACTTAGGTGACATAGTCGTCTAACGTCTTGGTCGTTCCTTGATGTTTAACTTCTAATGCACCTAAACTCTTAGCTATTGCCTTTACCCCACATTATAAAAAAATTATGACCTTATATCACCATTACAATCACGTTAGGCTCTAGCTTTACCTAAATCATTTTCAGGGTATTACAATCTCCTCCACTTGGACAACATTTGTTCTCCAATGCCACTCTCCGAAAACTTCCAAGAGTAAGGATTCAATTAGAAACTCATAAAAATTCAATATAACACACAATCAAGAAGAACACATCAATTTCACATAATTAAGAGAATCAAGCACTACAAAACATTCTATAACTCATGCTATAAAACTCACATATTTCATTCCAAATTGCCAAATCTTATTTTATATTCAATATAATACTTATACACATCATTTCTAACAAAATTACATTCATATTAGGCCAAAGAATCAATTAGTCAAATTTCAAAAAAAGTTCACAGTGAACTAGCAGTGTGCATTATAGTGATCTGAGCACATTTTTCGAATATGCAATGTCTAGGCAATTCATGATATATACATGCTAATATGAAAGGTAGCATCATATAAACATCTTTTACAACATAATCATGGCTTCATAAAATACACAATGCAAGAAGTTAGTGAAATTCAATTTGAACAAAACTTCAACCAAATATGCACATCATAAGGAGAAAGTTAGGAACTCACTTTCCAAAAAAGACTCCTATATAACCAAGTTACTAAGAAATCTTTGGTTTAGGCTTGAATAAACATATTAAGAAAAGTTAAGTGCACCTTACTCCCAACAAAATTACCCTTCACCATACTCCCCCACTTAGGAGAAACCTATTCTAAGGTCAATATAACATTTACTATAAGGAACTCCCTTAAGGCACCTTAAACTATACTAACACTTTCTTACCAAGGTCTATATCATGAAGATTAAGGACTCTCAAAAGTCCCATCATCTAACCACTACATCACTCTTACTAGGAGAACTCACCTTTACTCTTTTAAATCTCATCACCTCCCTTCCTATGCTTGGGATCTTAACAACAACAAACTATCTTAACAACCACTCCTTCACATTCTCTAACCATTCTTTCCAACTTAACTACCCTTCAAAAGGTAACCAAACCAATTTAAGGTCAAAACCACCTTCTATCACACCTCATATCACAATTCACATATCATCTTTTCTCTCTCTCAACCCAAACTTCATAAAGTCACCCTCAAGGGACCAACACATAATTGAAACAAGGGTAAGACACCGTATACAAAGCTCTTAGGCATGATTAGATGAATGATGAAGTGAAACTTTTCCTAGCACCCAATAGCCTCCTATTTATAATGTGGTGCGCTTCACATTATAAACAAGACTCTACTAGATGTTGTTCATATGACAACAAATACATACTCTGATAAATTCTCTATCACGACTGCAAGTACACCCTAGAAGTTAGGACATCCTTGTGTTGTCACACGGCAAATGAGATTTCAAGAAGTCTCAACTAAGCCTCTCGTATCATTCGTTGCATAATAAACATTCTAAAATGAGGAAAAATTTTAAATTTCTTCACACACGAAGAACTCTTTCATAAACAATAAGCAAGTGGAGTATTTTCATTTAAAACATTAAATCTTTACCACAATCTACTTGAACCATCTAAACATTTGACTTTACAACACTTGGGACTAATCCAATACAAGGCATAAAATAAGGACTTAAGACATAGAGGAACATGTAGATATTCTCCTCGAATCGATAAGGACTCACCAATACATCATCTTTAAACCTTAGAAACCTATCCTTCCTCCATGTCACATCAAGACTCTATTTCCTTACGTTTTATTCAAAAAGTAATAGAAGGGGTTAGCACAGTAGATGTACTAAGTATGGAAGCCATGCAAAAACCATGAAAAGGGGACATTTAGAGTTTGTTTGGTATGAAGGAAAACATTTTATGGAAAATGTTTTCCAATTTGCGCATGTTTGGTTGAACAAAAGTGATGTTTTCCAAATCAACCCATTTTCCTTAAAATTAAGGAAAATGAATTCCCTTCAAAAATTAAGGAAAACATTTTCCAAAACTCTCCTCCAATTTCAAATTATTTTTTTGGGGGGGGGGGGGAATGTCAATTTTAAAAATATATTTTCACTTTCAAAATTTTATTTATTCACCCGATCCCTAACCCCCACCCACCCACCCACCACCTGCCAGGCCCCACTCCCCCTCCCCAAAAAATTAATTTTACTTTTTAAAAATATTTTTAACTTTAAATTTTTATTTTTAAACTCCTACCCCAAACCCCCGAAAAAATTAATTTTATTATTTAAAAATACTATCAACTTCAAATTTTTAATTTTTCACTTCTACCCCCTCCCGCTGCCCCACCCACTACCACCACCCCATAAAATAGTAATTTTGTTTTTAAAAATATTTTCAATTTTATAAATTATTCTTTACTCCAGTAAAAATAAAAGATGTCTCTCAAAAACATTTTTCATTCATAAATCAAACACTAAAAATCATTTTCGAAAAATATTTTTTATTCACCAACCAAACATGAGAAAATATGTCCAAAATCTACTTGTTTTCGTGGAAAACATTTTCTAGTAAAACATTTTCCATGGAAAACATTTTCCTCCATACCAAACACACCCTTAGAATATAACATGCTTTTCATGAATTTCGATTAACACATCATACTATAATCATAAGAACAACATATAACAACTTAGAAACACATAAGGAATCATTTAACAAAAAGTCACAGTTTTAGCAAACATTACAGTGAAGTTCTTTCACTTTACATTAAACACACTTTAGCATGTAATCTTCTCACACAAAGCTATCAAAAGATTCACTTTAGTCACTCAAAGAGAGACCGCCCATACACCCTCTCTAGATGTGCCTAAACGACCCTCAAGATTACTTATGATAAGTCACATATACACTCAAGAGACATTAACATAAGAACATGAGGTTTTCCTACCAAGGTGAATCTAAGGTTCACTTGAGTGAGTTGTGAAACGACCGCCCATACAATCCCTTACACACACTTAATAGAACCTATAGACTCCCTAAAATAGAATCATTCTTATTTAACACATTAGCAAATAGGTGATACGACATTCTCCTTCCAAAGGCTATCAAAAGACTTACTTAAGTAAATCAAGAAGATAACGTCCATAGTGACCTCTTCAAGATTACCTAAATAATCCATAACATTACCTAAGGCTTAGATCATGTCCACATAATCAACCAACTTCCCTAACTAGAGTCATTCTTAAGACTTATCTAGGTAACATAAGAAGTAACCATTCCTATGCCCCCTTCACACCTTAGCTAGACAACCCTTAATTACTCTAGATAAGTACTATTTCATTTAACATACTTTCTTAGGTTAAGTCATTATATTAATTAGTTCAAAAGACCCATTCATTACATAAAGGACATTCAATTAATGGTCTTAGAAAAGACCTAGGGACTATAACTAACACCTTTAAAATTATTGTGCAATGTTTAGATAGCGTCCCATACAACTACCTAAACTTCATAGAACTTCTCTAATGCTAGTAAGTATCCCAAAATATGAGAATAGGCAATAACCGACATAGAGCATGATATCTAGGCATGGAATCCAGAGTTCTAATCTACTACGATGAGGGTGTTCTACTTGCCAAGGGTAGAACTAAGACACATCCCATGTAGGCACATGGTTAAGAAGTATGAAGGGCTTTTATGCACTCTAGTCTCATTCTCAAGTAGAGCAACATTGTACTCTAGTATCATTCTCAAGTAGAGCTACTTCCCATAACATAATCACTTGGCGCTAGCCTTGGTTCTCATAGAGTAATTGACATTAAAGGATCACATGAAAAGGGTTTCTTGTCTATCTCAGAACTCAATCATATTCACCCTACCAAATAGGTCCATTAGGGCTACCCTTCAATAACGACTAAGATAGCTCATTATGACTTTTCTAAGGATCATATGGTGCCGTTCCAGCCAATCAAACCTAAGCCCATCATTCCTTTACATGAAGGATACCATTACGGCTCTCAACTTCAACATTCTAACAATATCCTTTTCCACGTACATGACCTTCTTAATATCCTTTAAGGTCTTACACATGTTTTATTCATACATGACAAGGGTACACTAAGCCTACCTAGTCATGACATTTCATATTCACATATCATTCATACAAGTATTAAATAAGGGACACAAGTCTACCAAACAAGACACACAACATTCTTTACTTTATCACACATAACATATTATTCTTTTAAGCACTTAGGAATGACCCTTATCATCTTTATGTCATCCTATACATTACAATATCATCATCAATATAACCATAACAACTTATATAGTCAAGTAGGAACAATCATGTATCAACATCTAAGACTACACATATAAGAACATAGTCATAGTCTACAGGATCTCCTAACATACATAGAAAGCATACATACTTTCACATTACTTCACATGTTTATATATATGCTTTATACTTCACATAAATCAACTACACAAATTATCATAATACTTCAAGTAGTGCCGACAAGGCCATGATCATCATATTGCATAGAGTAACGCCGACAAGGCCACATCAACTGCAAGGAAAACACATAACATTACCACTAGACCATACTAATCAAAAGATATTTGAAGTCTAATTAACATCAAAATAAAGGAATAAGGTCAGCATACCCCACTCCATCTTACACTTCGATTCCAAAGCTAAATCATCCAATTCAATATCATAAGGCCTTTACACAAGGCCATAACCAACAATTTAATACAATTATATCAATAATAAATGAAACTAGGTCAATTCATTGCATACTTATCAATCTAATACAACCCAGATATCAATTGATTATAATTATTGCATCATTAGATAACCCATAGAATATTACATTAGAAATCATAAGCCTTAGGTCAATATCAATTCAATAAGATTAGCATGCAATAGATCTAACAGTATATATTACTCAATTTATAAAATTTAAATAACCTATAAATCGATTAACCATAATCTATACATGAATCAAAAGCGCATAACAATCTACACATGAATTCATGAATATCAAAGCATAATCAATTCACCCATATTTTAGTGAAATGTAGAGATTTAAGAAGATCAAGGGTTCATGGATAATTTCATTGGAAAACATCAATTATACATCAATTTCATCATATATAAACGTTTGGAAACAACTTTATGCAAGAACCCAAGACTTAAGAGTAGAAATTGGACTTTTTCATCTTTTTTCATCTTTGAAAATCATCTTTGAAATTGGCTCTAAGGTGATACAAATCCTTATATGAAGAAATACCATACCTAATTTGAATAATCCAAAGCTAATTAAGAATAATATCCATTGAAGAACCATCTTCAGTTTGAACTCATACGGAGGTTTTTGGAGAAACTTTAGGAGGGAAGGGTTTTTGATTTAGATGATAGGGTTTAAATGAGATAATAATCACTTATATATTCTTAAAATACCCCTAAACACCTAAAATAACCGTCCCCACATTTTATAAGACTTGGGGTGAATTTCTCGAAATTCCCAAGTCTTAACAGAAAAACTGCCAAGTTTCAGCACCATTGACATGACCATCGATGGACCGTTGGTCATGACACGTTCCATCGATGGGATATCATGGTTCACTTAATAGGGTCCCCAACATGAATGATACATGTCCCAACCTACGAGACCAATCGACGTGTCGTTGCCTGTCCGACTAGCCGTCGATTGGTCCGTTATTTGGTCGTTGCTTGGCAGTGTTGGTCCAATGTTGGGGTCCTCCTTTAGGGCCCCTTGAGGGTCCTACATGGAATCATATCCGGACTTTTTCA
The DNA here is from genome assembly GCF_036512215.1 of Solanum lycopersicum. Lineage (NCBI taxonomy): Eukaryota > Viridiplantae > Streptophyta > Magnoliopsida > Solanales > Solanaceae > Solanum > Solanum lycopersicum. The sequence goes on along the minus strand of NC_090808.1, from coordinate 11,898,421 downwards.
ACCCAAATATGTTCATATATGAGTTTATTACCTGCCACATGAGTTTCATAAAAAACGAACACGTAAAACTCGATGAAACATACATAGACACGCAAGGTCGTTTCAAGGCAAACCTTTTGAACGTCATGGACTTTTTGGATGTTTGACCTCCAAACTTCACGAAACTTTACACACTGGACTTTAAAACCATATAAACTCATTTAATAACCATATAGTCTCATGCATCACACATAAGCACATAAAACCACGTACAAGGCACTTAGTTAACTTGGTCGTCGAACGTCTTGGTCATCTCTTGACGTTTGATTTCTAATGCACCTAAACTCTTAGATACTGCATCTAATCCACATTATAAAGAAAATTAGGACCTTATGTCACCATTACAACCACGTTAGTGTCTACCTTTACCTAAATCATTTTTGGAGTCTTATAGTTTGAGCAGTCTCTCTGGGTCATAGGATAGCTTTAAGTGGGATAATAATTTCACTGTAATAGTGAAGAACTTCACTGTATAGTGAAATGTGTTCACTGTAAAGTGACTCAAAAATTACGATATTTTTTTTAAATGTGTCTTTTGTGTTTCTAAGTTGATAAATGTTGTTTTTATGATTGTAATATGACTTATAAATGAAAACATGCATATTTCCAATAAATGTCCGTTTTGATGATTTTTATGCATAATGTCATACTAGTACATGTGGTTGTACTAACTCAATGTTTTTATCTATCTATATAGTTCTTGGTAGATGAGGAGATTTTGGGAAGGAAGACTTGGATCGTAGCATCGTTCAAGAGAAAAAGAAGTATGTCCTCATTTGACTCGAGGGCATATATGTCTTCTATGTTTTCATTCAAAGTATTGTAATAGACTAAGTATTTCTATATTCGTATTTTGTACGGGCCATGTACCAAGTATTTTTGTGTCTTAAGATGATGAGGTTTAGACTTAATATTTCCTATTTCTTATATGAAAGGGATTTTAAAAACTTTGTTATTTTGTGTGAAAAGTTTTTCTTCCGCACTACTTTTCACTATGTTTATGCGATGAATGATATGTAAGAGCTTGTATAAGACCTCTAAGAGGTCAAGTATGTCGGGTTCAATCCTAGATTGCCTTTAACTTTTAATGTGTGGTTTCGAGATATGACATGTCTAACCTTAGGGATGAGATAAGTAGGTTTGTTACCGGTATTTCTAACCTTGTGAAATAAGAGTGTTGTATGACCATGCTCCATAATTAATTGAACTTGTCTAGACTTATGGTGTACGCACAATCCATTGAGGATTCCAAACTTAGTAGGATTTAAAGGAACTTAAAGAGGGGTAGATCCGATGAGCAAAACCAACCTAGGTTTAAGAAGAGGGCTCCAACTCAAGATGGGTCTAATGCCCCTAAGGTCAAGCTTGAGAGAGGTGATAGTTCTCAAGGTGTTAAGCCTACTTGTGCCAGGTGTGGGAAGAAGTACTTTGGGAAGTGTCTAGCCGGTACCGGTTGTTGCTTTAGTTGTGGTAAGGATGGTCATAAGGTGAGGCATTGTCCGACTATTGCGGTTGGAGGAAGAGAGGCCAAGCAAGTTCCTCCTTATGCTCCGGATGGCTGTGCACCAAAGAGGAATCACTTTTATATTCTCCAAGCTAAGGTAAATTCAGGTGAAAGTGTTGGTAATTTATAGTTTTCTCTCTTTAGTTGTGATGGGTTCCTTCTAAGTGGGGGAGTATGGTGAGTAGTGGATTTGGGATTTTTTGTCTCTTTTATTCTATTCTATTCAAGCTTGAGAGTTAGAATGTTATAGTAGCATGTTGCATGTTGTTTAGGAATCTTAGTGAAAATGAATTTCATTGTTCTCCTTGCATTGTTCATTTCAAGAGGTTATGTTTATGTTGTAAAATTAGTTTATATGGTTTTTTCTCTCATATTTTCATGCCTTCATATAAATTGCTTAAAAGATGCATTTTTTATTTTTTGTGCATGCATTATAGTGAAGTGTTTGAAATTTTTGCTTAATTGTATTTTCATGAGAAGTTAGATTTATGTTCTTAAAAATGTTGTATATGAGCATGATGATTTGTGGAGAAGGACTTCATCCTATGTGAAATGAAAAATGTGAGTCTTATTGCATGATGAGTTTTAAATGAAATTTCTACTTTTTTATTGTGTTTTGAGTCTCTTTTTTATGTGGAGTTGATGTTCCTCCTATACTTGAATTGTATATGATGTGGTATGGTTATGAGCTGATAGTATTGAGTCTTTATCTCTAGATGGTGTTAAAAGTATTTTAGTGTCATTCGAAGGCAAATGTTTTCCAGGTGGGGGACAATGTAACCCCCTAAAAATGAACTAGGTGAAACTAGATTCTGACATGTGTGTCATGAGGTGATAAGGTCTTAAAATGGTTAAATATAGTGTTAAGAGGTAGTTTACAGAGTTTGGAGGTCAAACTTCCAAGAACGTCCAAGACATTCAGAAGTTATCCTTGAGACATTTTTGTGTGTTTTAGTGTGCCTTTGCATGTTTTACATGTTCGTTTGAGTTAAAATTGATAGGGAAGGTTCCTATTGTATAGATGAGAATAATTAGGTTTAAAATGTATGGGCACAACTCTCACAGAACCATCCTAAAGGTCCTTAAGGATGACCACCCTAAGGGTCCTTGAGGAAGACCTAACCTATGGCTCAAAGCTGCCAAAAACAATCCCAACCTACGACTGCCAAACGGCGCCCGTCATCCAAGAAACGGTCCATCACTGGGGTGCGTCACCCCACACTTAGGTGTGGGGGCTAATCCCCAATTTGTATGGTCTCTATCGCAAACGACGGACTTACAGGATTGTGTCGTCGTTCCATCGACTGCAGGAGTTGATTGGGGGCCTGCAATTCTGCAGACTTTCAGCTAAGGTGAGAGTAAGTTGGGTATTTCACCTAGAATACTAAAATATATTGGGCAGTTGCATAAGGTATTTTTGAATACTTTAAGTGAGTTTATAAGTTTAGAACCTAAATTTGAGTTCATTTTTCAAATCAAAACCCCAAAACCCCAAATAGAATTCTCTAGAACTCCATTGAAGCTTGAACCAAGATTAAGGCTAGGAGGTTGATTTCTACATAAAACCTTCATAATTTTCGTGTATTTTCTTCATCAAGGTATGTTGTGTCATCCTTGAACTCTCTTTCTTCAAGGAGCCAAACTTCAAAGGATTTTCTAAGATTTCTCAAAACATGAATTCTTCTATTTTGATTTCTAGACATGGGTTTTTGCATAAAATGATTTGAACCAATGATTTATGTTATAATTGATGTTAATTGAATGGTTTTTGATCAAATTCCTTATGAACCCATGGATATCATGAAATCGTAATTTTGGCTATATTATGGGTTATGTGATCAAAGTTCTATTTTATTGAATTCTAGTGTACATTACTTTGGTCTATTGAATTATGTAAAGATCTTGTTAGAATTGTATATGGGCTGCCTTAGTTTGATGATTTTCATATTGTATTATGTTGGATCATTGTATGTATGGTTTGGTTATTGGTCTGGATTGGTGTCTATGATTGTTGGTAAGAGCCTTTGTGGATTGAATTGGTTGGATTGGATAAAGATTGGAGGTGTTGATGAAGGAATGGTGGTATGTTGACGTAACCTTTTCTATATTGTATAGTATAGGTATTTGAATGGTGATTATTGGTATGGTCCACTTATGGTGGCGGTGCTTATGTGATATAACTGTGAAGAATGGGGCCTTGTTAGCATCACTTTATGAATTCTGATGTTTTTATGTTATAGCTTTATAGGTGATCATTGTGAAGCTTACATGTCTTATGTATATATGTGTAATGAAAATATGAGTTCTCTAGTTTATGATATGTGTCTATAGTCGACTATGGAGATGTCTTCATATGTGTATACTTGATGTTGAAGTTTGATTCTTCCTAGTTGACTGTATGAGTGCTGTGATGTACTATGTTGATGTCTCTATAGGAACGGATAGGGTGACTTGTAGTAAACTTGGTTATCCCAATGTGCTACTTGAATGTGATTTTACATGTGATAAGAAGATGACGTGTGTGTATTGTTTTGCTAGATATATGTCCCTCTACTTGATGCATGAAAGAGTATGAATATGACTCTTGACTTAGTAGGATAAAGCACCTTCGTTATGTATGTGAATGTATGGTTGAAATATGACCTTGAACATGGTTAAGAAGGTCATTAACTTGGAAACTTCAAACTAAATAGAAGTTTATGATATCCTTGAAGTTGAAAGTCGTATTGGTATCCTTCTTGTGTGAATGATGGACTTAGGGATAGGTTGGCTAGAACCTAGTGAGCTATCCTTGTAACCATTGTGCGGAAGACCTAGTGGACCCATCCTTGGTAGGAATGTTAGGTAATGACTAAATTATGGTATCCCTTAATATACGTATTATGTGATTGAACTTACTTTATGAGAACATGGCTAACACCGAGTGAATATGCTAGGGGATTGAAAACACTTAAGTTTGGGCTATAATACAAAGAAACCCTAGATATTTCTTAACATTGTACCTACATGGGATGTGTCCTAGTTCTACCCTTTGCAAGTTGAACACCCTCCATCAGAGTAGGGTAGACTTTGGATTCCATGCCTAGCTTGTATGGAAGCTCTTCACTTTTGGGACTCCTTTCCCTAAAGTGTTCTTTCAAATTGATTTCCAAAAGTTGATAAAAACAGGGGTTTCATTCCTAATATGAAATTGACCTTTAAAATTGTATTGTTCTTGGTTTCTTTTGATTATTATGTATATAATATTATTTTTATTGGTTAATTAGGGTAGTTATTCATGTTAGACCTAGTTATATAGAATAAATCATGAATTAACCCTATTTCGCTAACCCTAGGTCATGAATTGATGATGAATTGAATAATGATGATGCAATTGACTTAGTTCTTGTGTTAATTACTATTATATGATGTTTTTAAGTATATTAATGGATGAATATGGTTGGTTAATGGTAATACCATGGGAGATGGCTTATGAAGGTAAATTGGTAAGACCTATGATCTTGAACTCTTACTTCAATTGTGATGGATTGTACTTGATGATGATGTTCAATTGAATTATTGATTGTGATTGGATCATATAGGTGATGGTACGATGAATGTAATTGAAAATTGTGAGATATGATTAAGTTATGATGATATAAGGTTGACTATGGATCAATTATATGCCTTAATATGATATGATGATGATAATATGATAATCTCACATATGAGGGTTGTATTGAAAGAAAGTTTTCATGTATACAAGGGGTTTGTCTCCTATGACCTATACTAAGTTATGGTTATTAATAAAGGCTTAAAGATATTTTAAAAAGGGACTTTAGCTTAGCACCGAGTAAACTTGAAAATGAGAGGTGTTGACTCCTCTAGAAAGGAGATTCACCAAGTGTTCTCATGAGATGAGGGCTCCAATTGCTAATGGGCATATAGAGGGTTCAAGCAAGTATTTCTTTTGCTCTAACTACGTAGGGCTTGAATTCTCCTTGTGAGATACAGAGGCAGCCTTTTAAGGCTCGGCCCCTATCTTTTAAAATTTTCATTCTTCCCCTTTTCATCCTACAAGAAAATGTGAAGCTTAGATCAATGGACGTCAAAGAGATGCAGCAAGGATACCTTAGCTCAACGTGAGTTAACCTTTCTTAGACAATGTCAAATTTAACAAGCAAACTTTTGCTTGTTCAAAAATTAGTTTCCCCTTTACTCATGGGTTAGCATGTCCTCAAACAAAAAAACTTTTGTGTATTTATATGTTCTCTGTGTGATATCTTGCACCGTATATTTTGAACTCAAACTAACAAATTTGTCTTTGATTTGTTTTCCGCCATAGATACTTATAAACTGGTCTGTGTCGATTATACAGTATAATCATCCATACTTCACTAGATCTAAAGGGCCTGCAGATTCCTTTCTCGGCCAAAGTTCAGACAAGGGAAAAGCTTTAATAGGAGACAACACCAAAGAAATCAGTCTTACAAAATGTTGTGGTGGCTCAACAAACCATAGCAGATCAGAATGAATTGATTAGACCGTTAATGTAGTAGATTGTTGAGATGAGAGTGGAAATGCAAAGGAGACAGGGTCTACCTTTACCAGGTTTTACTGCCAACGATGCTACTGATGGAAGGCCTCCTATATATTTTCCCTCTTCAAACATAAATCCAACTCATATTTCACCGTCTACTCTTGCTTAAAATCCCTCAGCAATAGACTTGACTACACAAAACCCGCAATATGCCTCTGCCTCTTACCAAATTGCACCCCCTCCTCGAAAAAACAATTCTGAAATACCTCTTTCTCCTCAAAATACCTATTACCGAACCACTCCACCACTACAAAACCAGAATTAAAACCAAAACGAAAACATTTTCCACTCCCAAACACCTTTCCATAATCAATAACAGCATACTAACCCCCACACATACCCCTAAAACTACCAAACTACTGAAAATGCCCCGAGTCCCTCCGTAGCTCTACCTCTACCCGGAAAAACCACTTTCCAAATTCCCATTCTCAATAAGTAGGATCTGAATGGTTCTGAGCTCGACCATTATAAAAAGCAGGAAAGAGAGTGGAAGGAAAAAGAAGAGGTCATAAAGATAGACATAAATGAGGAGATCCAAAAGCAATGGACAAACTTCAATGCATTCATGACGTCGCCAATTTGAACTAGGAGGACTTATGCATTGATTGGAATCTAAACCTCATTGAAGGGTTCAGGATGCCCAAGTTTGACACCTTTGGAAGAAAAGGGGATACCTTAGCGCACCTAAGGGCTTATTGTGACCAATTCATAGGATTTGGGAGGGATGAAACTATGTTGATGCGGCTTTTTAGCTGAAGTTTGAGCGGGGAGGCTTTAGAATGGTTTACTTCTCAGGAGACCACACAATGGTCTAGCTGGAATGCTTTGGCTAAAGACTTCATTGAAAAGTTTGCCTACAATGAAGAGATCATCCCTGATCATTATTCCTTAAAAAGGATGAAATAGAAATCCAACGAGAGCTACAGAGAGTTTTCATAGGGGTGGCTCAAGGAGGCAGCTAAAGTACGACCTCCTATATCCGAAAAAGAGATAGATGAAGTGCTTGTGTGGGTGCAAGAGCCTGAATACTATGATAGAATCATGTTGCTCGTTGGAGAAAAATTTGCTGAGATAGTCAAGGTTGGCAAGACTATTGAAGATGGGTTGAAAACAAGGAAGATTACCCGTGTTACTGCATCGCCAGGATCATCGGGTTTGTTGAAGAAGAAAAGAGAAGATGTTTCTGTTGTCTCTTATTAGGGGAGGAAGACCCCCAGAAGATCATCATCCAACCATGGTCGTCCTCGATATTCCCAAAATTCTTACTATTATTGTTATACAAAAGCTAGTTATCCAAATAATCCTCCTCCCATCCACCAAAATGCTACGTCCACATTCCAAAATCCCCCCCTCCAAATTACAAAAATTCATCTCCCATTTACCAAAATCCTCCCCCACTTTACCAAATTCCATACCCCTATTTACCAAAATATTGCTCCTAACTGAGGCAATGTGCAGTCGAACTAAAGAGAACCTCCCCCATTATACCAAGCTCTGGTATACCAAAATACCCGACGAACTACCAAGCTCCATAACCAATTACCAAACAAATCCTTATCCAAGAAACCAAAATCCTTGTCCAAATACCTGAAGTTATGAACAGATGGATCCTTCCAAAGAAGAAAACTATGATCCCCCTCGACCCAAATTCAAGAAGAAGCACCTTAGAAACATTACCGCACTCTCTGAAAGCCTGACAAAGTTGTACGACCGACTAGCTGTGGCTGGATACATTTACCTTGTGGGTCCAAGACAGTGGATACTAGTTCCAAACTCTATAGACCCTATAAAAGGTGTGTGTATCACTCCATCATCGTTGAACATGATCCTAAGGATTGTATCAACCTCAAACACAAGATTCAATATCTGATTGACTAAGAAGTGGTTTCTCTTCAAACAGTCGTGCGCAATGTCAACACCAATCCTTTGCCGAATCATGGAGGCGTCAATATTAACATGATCAAGACGGATGATGACTGGTGCATGACTAAGGTAATAACTTTAATTTTTCATGATGAGTTATAAGGGTTGTGACCTCGTTGAGCGTTAAGGAGAAAAAAGAGTTCGTGATCCTGACACCCACAGAGGTTGTTGCCTTCGTGCTATTAGAAACACCCGAGGTTGCTGCCTTGGTTCCATTAGAAACTACCGCTAAGCCAAAGTTTGTGAATGAAACCATAGTCGCTCACGGTATGACCCGATATGAAAGGTGTTATACTCCTAAAGAGTTGGCTCTTGGAGGGAACAAGAAGGATCAAGGAAAGAGGCCGATAAGTGAAGGAAAATCTGAAGAATCCTAGAGAAAGATGTAGCAAAAAGACTATTCGATTGTCAAGCATCTAAAGAAACATCGGCCTAGATTTCTGTATGGGCCATATTGATGAGCTCCCAGCCGCATAGGCAGGCCATGATGAAGGCTTTGGATAACACGTATATGTTCATGGGCACAAGAAGCGATAATGTAGCGGCTATGATTCACTAAGTTATCTGAGGTCATCAGGTTATCTTCTGCGAAGAAGATTTGCCTTTTGAAAGGAGGTCGCACAACAAGGCATTGCATGTCACTATCATATATCGTGAAAGGGTCATAAACTGTGTTCTGGTGGATGATAGGTCTGGTCTCAACATTTGCCCACTGTTGACTCTGAGGCAGTTAAGGTTTTACTTGGGTAAGTTGGAATAAAATCAAGTCAATGTAGGATCCTTCAATGGGTATAAAGAGACACATTGGGATCCGTGAATTTGGTCATCCAAATGGGTCCGGTAGAGTAAAGTGCACAGTTTTAGGTCTTGGACATTGACACCAGCTATAACCTTTTTTTGGGAAGGACATTCATCCACATGGCTGGGGTTGTGCCTTCTACTCTTCACCACATGATGAAGCTCATTTGAAAGGATCACGAACTAGTTATCCACAGCAAAGGGAGTCACTCCGGCAGATAGACGCCAATCATTGATGAAGTCTCGCAAGGCACCAATTTCTACATGGTGGAGCTGGTAAATGCCACCTGCAAGGATTTGTGCCCACAACCTCTTATGCCTTATGTGTACAAGATGATCGCCATTGTGATATTTCAGAATGGGTTCGATCCATAATTCGGATTGGGAAGGAATTCCCAAGGAATTATTGAGCATACTCAAGTTCTCATTAAAGAAGCGAGATATGGTTTGGGGTACGTCACCACAGACGATGAAGTGAAGATCTAGTCTGTGAGTACACTGTTCGTGTTGTCCTCGGTGAAGGAATCTGCGACCTTTTTGAAAAGATCGATGCTATCATATAGGATGAGGTTGAGCTAGCTGATATCCGCAATGTTGAGCCTGGAGAGTAGCTGCAGAACTGGACTTCAACACCAATCTTGATTCCCGATCATCTTGGAAGAAGGACATTATTTATGCATGTTTTGAAAATTTGTGGTAGTACAGAAGAGGCCTGAGACCCACTATTTTGCTTTTTCTTTAACTGTTTGAATTTTAAATCCCCCCCCCCGTTATGTTTAAAAAGGCAACATGGACCTTTTTCATGGACAAAGTTTGCATTATTTTCCAATTTGAATGAAAGCCTCTTTTATTGAAAACTTTGTTTGTTTACTTATTTACTATACTTTACTTTCCTAACTTTGTCTGTTTATGATTCCAGTAATATTAATTTTAAACCTGCCATGTCATGTCATGTCATGAGCTGAACAAACAAAATGAGGCAGGTAATGACGAGGATGAAGAATATGAAGAGGAAAATAAGGTACCAGAATATGTTGCTGAGGAATTTTGGCAGTTCGAAAATCAGCATAAGCCAAATTTGGAAGAAACAAAAATTGAGAATCTCGGAGACCAAGAATGTGTCAAAAGGGTCAAAATTAGCGTCCACTTGAAGGAAGCTCAAAGAAAGGATCTGATTCATTTTCTTACTAAATAATTTGATGTGTTCGTATGGGAAGTCAGCGACATAATAGGGGGTAGTACCAATGTGGTGTCTCATAAATTGCTAATTAATCCAGGGTTCAGTCTAGTAAAACAGAAGGCCCGGAAGTTCAAGCCTGAGTTAAGTTTAAACATTAAATAAGAGATCACCAATCATATCAAGTCTTGATTGGTGGAAGTGACATAATACCCGATTTGGTTGACCAATGTTGTTCCAGTCGCCAAAAAAGATAGAAAGAATAGAATATGTGTTGATTACAGGGATCTCAATAAAGCTAGCCCAAAAGATAATTTTCCGTTATCGAACATTCACATTCTGATCGACAACTGCGCTAAACATGAAAAGCAGTCATTTGTGGACTGTTACACAGGTTATCATCAGATCCTCAAGGACGAAGAAGATGCATAAAAGGCACCTTTCATTACACCTTCGGGTTTATATCATTACAAAGTGATGATATTTGATCTAAAAAATTTCGGTGCTACTTATATGAGGGCTATGACGACCATATTTCATGACATGATTCATAAGGAGATTGAAGTGTATGTGGATGACATCAAAATCAAGTCCCGTGAGAGGTCAGACCACTTGAATCATTTAATAAAGTTCTTTGACCGTCTGCTTCACTATAACTTGAAATTAAATCCCGCAAAATGTGCTTTTGGGGTGCCATCCGATAAATTGTTGGGATTTATAGTTAGCAGAAGGGGTATTGAGCTCGACCCTTCCAAGATTAAGGCAATTCAAGAGTTGCCTCCTCCAAGCACTAAGAAGGAAGTGATGAGTTTCTTAGAAGGTTTGAACTACATTAGTTAATTCATAGATCAATCAACTATGGTGTGTGAGCCTATCTTCGAGTTTTTAAAGAAAGACGATTTGAAAAAATGGACTGAAGATTGTAAGACTTCTTTTGATGCGATCAAGAACTATTTGTCCAATCCACCGGTGCTGGTACATCCACGAGATCAAATCCCACTATTTCTATATTTTTCCATCTCAGATAATGCACTTGGATGCGTACTTGGTCAACATGACAAAACAAGGAAGAAAGAGCAATCTATTTATTACATAAGGAAAAAGTTCACTCCTTACGAGTCCTGTTACACTCTTCTAGAAAGACCATGTTGTGCTTTGACTTGGATCTCTCAGAAATTGAGGCATTATTTGTCTTCTTATACTACATATCTCATTTCAAGAACGAACTCGCTGAAGTATATCTTCCAGAATGCAATGCGACCAGAAAATTGGCTAAATGGCAGATGCTTTTGAGTGAATTTAATATTGTGTATGTGACCCATAAAGCGATAAAAGCACAGACCTTAGCTTATCATCTTGTAGAATATCCTGTTGATGAAGAGTATGAACCGCTCAAGACTTATTTCACCAATGAAGAGGTATCATCCGCAGGTGATGATATTTCTGAAGCATATCCTGGTTGGAGAGTATTCTTCGATGTAGCGGCCAATCACCAAGGAAGAGGTATTGGAGCAGTTTTAGTGTCTGAATTTGGCCAACACTATCCCATGGTAGATAAACTCCGAATTAATTTCACGAACAACATGGCTGAATATAAAGCTTCTATTTTTGGTTCGAAAATGGCCACTGGCATGAATGTCCACGAGTTGCTGGTTATTGGAGATTCAGATTTGTTGATTCATCAGGTTCAAGGAGAATGGGCAGTGAAGAACCCTAAGATCACATTGTACGCACAATATATATAGAAGTTGTGCAAGAGATTCCGCAAGATTCAGTTCAGACACACTCCCAAAACACAAAATGGTTTAGATGATTCTCTTGCCACCATCGCCTCAATGATTAAGCATCCAGATACTGATTATATTGATCATCTAGATAGAGAATCCCATTCATTGTTCCATGTTGAAGTAGAACCGGACGATTTACCATAGTATTTTGATATAAAGAAGTACTTAGAAACAGACAATTATACTTAAAATACAATATCCAACAAGAAAAAGACTATACGCCGTATGGATCTCAACTTATTTCTAAGTGGAGAAGTCCTTTATAGAAGGACTCCAGATTTAGGTCTTCTCAGATGTATTAATGTTATTGAAAATGCAAAGCTTAGCGAACAGATACATGTTAGAGCTTATAGTACGCAAATGAATGGACTCACTTTGGCTAGGAAGATCCTTTGAGCCGGTTATTACTGGATGATTATGGAGAATGATTGTTGCAAATTTGTGCATAAATGTCATAAATGTCAAAAGCATGGTGACTTGATCCGAGTGCTGCCTCACAAACTCAATGCTATGAGTTCATCTTGCCCGTTTGTAGCTTGGGGCATGGATGTCATCGGTCCAAGAACCACCCGCTTCTAACAGACACAGATTTATTTTGGTTGCTATTGGTTACTTCACCAAGTGGGTGGAAGAAACTTTGTACAAGTCGTTAACCAAGAAAATTATAACTGATTTTGTTCCTAACAATCTGATATGCAGGTTTGGAGTACCAGAGTCCATCATTACTGATAATGGTGCATATCGCAACAGCCACTTGATGAGAGATATATGTGAGTAATTTAATATTACTCACCGAAATTTAACCACTTGTTGTCCCAATTAATGGAGCTGTAGAGGCTGCCAATAAGAACATCAAGAAGATTCTGACAAAAGTGATTGACAATTACCGAGGTTGGCGTGAGATGTTTCCAGACGCTTTGTTGGGTTATCAAACAATCGTCAGGACGTCGATTGGAGCTGCTCCGTATTGTTAGTATATGGAACAGAAGCAGTCATACCCACTTAAGTTTAAATATTATCTTTGAGAATCATACAAGAAGCTGAATTAAGTAATGTTGAGTGGGTTAGCAAATGGATTGACCAATTGACATTAATTAACGAGAAGAGAATGGTTTCCATTTCTCATGGACAACTATACCGACATAGAATGATTTATGCTTTCCACAAAAGAGTAAGATCCAGAATTTTTAAAATCGGTCAGTTGGACCTCAAGCGCGTTTTTCCTCGTTAAAATGAGTACAAAGGGAAATTTGCACCGAATTGGCGAGGACCGTATATGGTTTGCAAAGTTTTACTAGAAGTGCATTGATCCTGTCCGAGATGGATGGCACCGCATGGCTGAAATTGATAAATGCAGATGTTGTCAAGAGATACTACGTGTGAAGCTTAGTCTATATTTATTTCATTTCCTTCTATGTGTTCTATTTGCTTGTATGTTTTTGTTTAAAATTTCATCCCTCTTGTAATGAACTACGTTTGACCAGAATTCTCGAGAATGAGATACGTGGGCAACCTATGTCAGCCTCGGCCAACCCATTTACCCCTTTTAATATTTATTTGTTTTTTAACTACGTTCAACCTGAATTTGCAAGAATGATATACATAGGCGGCCTATGTCGTCCTCAGTCGGTTTCTTTTTAAATTATTATTATTGTTAAACTTGAAGGGTAACTAAGTTTGACCTGATTCCTTCCTCAACGGGAGGCGCCACAAGAGTTCAGTCATATTTCCCATAAGATTTCTATTCCTCTTTACAATAGAAACTGGAAAAAAAATTGATAGGGACTCAAAAATTCTTGAGAAGAAAATTCGTCCTCAACAAGTCGAGACTGAAGTTACTTTGGGATCTGCAACTAGGATAGAATTTTCGAGGGTATCTCGAAAATTCCTTGACTTGCCTAGCGGCAGTAAGAGATAAGCCAAGACAGTTAACTAGGACAGAAATTTTGAGGATGGCCTCAAATTTTCAACAAGGGTTTATCGATAGTCTAGAGTGACTCTGAATGCTCCCCCAGCAAATACCAGATAGACTACCAAGAATCAAACTCAAACAAGTTCGCTAAGCCTGACGTGACATGATACTTGTCATTAACTTTTTATTAAAAAAAAATACCACTTTTTTGGAAATTTTGATTTTCCCTTTATGTTTCATTTGTTTTGGCATGAAATATTTTGTCTTATATATCAAAAGATGGGAGATCAAAAAATCAACCGGAGATAGCAAGAAGAAGCAGACAACTGAAGAAATCGACACAGATAAGTTCGTTTTAAAATTAAAAAATTTTCTGTGGACGCAGGTTTATAGGTTTTTTGAAATCAGCAAATTCCTCCGATCGATGAGAATTGAGAAGTAAAAGGGCGAAGAGCTCTCCCAAAATTAACAATTTTTCGGTGGATGCAGGAAATATTTTATATTCCTTGTATCGAAGACTTGGGAACATGAACAACATTGTTTCATCCAATTTCCAACAACATGAATTCTATAATGAAGATATAACTGTGTTCAAAGGTGAATCAAATAAAAATCTCAAGAAAGACGTGTTACAACTTTCTGTCAACGACATCATCTACATCATATTATCAAATGTTATAGTATTACTACCCAGAGGGTCATGTTATTTGTGTTATGGATATAGATGATACACTACATATAGGGTCATTTTACCATATCATCGGATGAAACGATGTCATTATCCAGAAGTTACCCAGAAGATCACTATTTTGCTCGATTGAAGCACTATCTTCATTTGGTACCAAGGTGGCCTCGAGAAGAAAATCCTGCATCGCGAGTTGATATTCATGCATTGCAGAAAATCATGCATCACAAGTTGATATTCATGCATCACAGAGAATCGTGCATCGCGAGAAGATAATCATGCCTCGCGGAAAATATCATGCACCACAAGAAGAAAGTCATGCATCACAGAAAATCATGCATTGCGAGTTAATTTTCATGCATCGCAAGAAGAAATTCATGCCTCGCAGAAAATCATGCATCGCGGGAAGATATTCATGCCTCACAGAAAATCAGGAATCGCGAGTTAATATTTATGCATCGCAGAAAATTAAAAATCGTGAGTTAATACTCATGCATAGAGAAAAAATAATGCATCTCGAGTTGATAGTCATGTATTGCGGAAAATCATGCATTGTGAGAAGATATTCATGCATTGCAAGAAAATGTCGTTCATCATGGAAAAATCATTCATTGTGGAGATAAAGTCATGCATTGCAAGAGAAAATTCATGCATCGCGGAAAAGTCATGCATTTCTAGAGAAGAAATTCATGCATCGTGGAAATTTCATGCATAGCAAAAAAGAAATCATGCAATGCAAGAGAAGGAAATTGTGCATCTCAAGAGAAATATTTACCCATCGACATCAACTGCATCTTTGATTTGGCAAGAGTAGACACCAAGAGATCATCAAAGACGACATCAAGACAAATATTAGCACACTACATCAACTTTTATTTATTTTGAAATCAAATGAAGAGTACATCGAAGATTATACAGCAAACATAAGACATAAGCTTTATTTGATTTACGTCAAACTGATTGAGTTAACATCAAATGTTGAAGGATGGCAATTAAGTGTCAACACGGTAAAAAACACTATCTTCCATTTAAATTATATTTTTATGCTAACGAGTTTTATCTCAGTCTTTGTCGAGAGCATCCGAAAGGATGACTTCTACAAAGAAAAAAACACAGGCGCGGACGACATAACAAAAGGATGCAATACAACGTAGAACTTTTTTTTGCACCGAACTGGGACATAGTCCAAAGAGGAGTGTCAAACTCTTAGGACGCGAGCAAAGGAGCTAATTCCACCACAATAAAACACACAACCCTATCAAAGGCATGTGGGTTTTTCTTTGTCTTTTGTCAGTTTCGATTTTGCAGTCGGATTTTTGATATCTGCCAGAAGCAAGTTTCAAATCTGAGTGACAGTGCACCAAGAGTTTTGGAAATTATGTCCGCGTAAGTTCTTAGTTATGGGTGTGAAGTGAACCACATTCATGGATAAGAGGTTACAAGCCTCTTTTTGATTCTAGACTCAATTTGTCGTTTGTCCAGAACTGAAGGTGATCTAGTATAATAGATTCCCGTTTCAACTGATCGAGTCAAACTACAAACAACCTAATTCTTAAGGTTTAAGGATATGTAGGCGGGCTCAACATTGATAACTCGGTTGTATTCCAACAATTCACTCTTAAATAAATCCTAAGCATCTTGATGCCTTCATAATTTGGTGTCGATATGGCTTTGAGTGCTAACAAAATCGTCCGTTAAATCAAGCATATTGAACTACAAGTGGCATAAATTCTCATATAGACTGAGATATGTAGGAAACCTACTTACAAGGTTCGGCCATAACTCCCAAAGTCCGTACCACATCCCTTTCCTAAAAGATGAATATGTGGCCGGCCAAAATTGGTTTGGTCAATTTCATTTTCCTCGAATTTCTTGCATCAATCCAAGTAAATGAGGGACAGTTGTTGACACCCAATTTTGGACCTCCACAATGTATATTAATCATCGAGCTTCTTAAATTCCAAGTGATTCGAAATAATTTATTTAATAAAATTCAAAATATTTTTAAAAAATGATTTTTAAAGTCATTTTTACCACTTTTATAATTTTATAAATAATAAATATGTTTTCTTACATAATTTTATATATAATAATTACATTTTTTAAATATTCAAAAATCGTCTCAAAAGGATTTTTGATTTACTTAATACTTTATTAAATTGATTTTTTCTAAGTTCTTAGTTTACATTTTTGAGTCTTTAGTTATAATCAGGTTAACTATTTTATTTCGTTAAAATTAACAGGCTCATTGGTTGATCTGCATAAATTTGTCTTGTTTAGCTTTTAGTCCAGTTCGCCGGCTAATTTCAATTTTTGTTAAGTTTAACCTTAATGGATTAAAATTTTTATTCATTATAAATATCCTTTAGCCTAATTGTTAATTCTTTAAGTCAACAAAGTTGGGTCATTCCTGAATTCACGCCCAATAACCTCAACCCCATATTTTGTAATTATTTAAAAATAATACAACAATATATGTACAGCCAGCCTACCCCCTTTTAATTGTCCTCCAGCCCATGCTAATCCCCCACCTTTTCTAACGTGGATTCCTATCCCAATTCACCCTTAAACCCGACCTAAATTGATTTATTCCCAAAGGAAACCAAACCTGGAGACACCAGTAAAAGTTCTAGATGCCCTTGTATTGGCGCCACTATCTTCCTTGACGCGTGAAACATAAAACCCCGCCAGAAATGAAAGCGAAACCCAGTAGTCGCATTGCGTGCAGAGCAACCGCGAGTCCTCTGAGCAACGTTGTGAGTTATGCGTCTCACCTTACCCCAACATCTCCATCTCCTTTTGCTCGTACAACAGCGTCCTTGCTCGTCCTTGCAGGCATGGATGGGCGACATGTCAAGCAAAAAAGACGTCCATTCGATCCAGTTCGTCGATCCCCCTTGACTTTTTAGAATATAGTTGAAAAATTTCAAGAAAAAGTTTTCCTCCAAATCGGTGCAATAATTTGGTTTTCAAATTAGAATGGGACCAAGGGTTGATTTGGTATTTCACCCAATTTCGGAACCCTAATACTCACCCTATATATATTATAGTTTGTTCTAAGTGAAAGGGTTTTTTTTTTGTTGGTATTGGGAAATTTTCTGAGAGAATGATTGAGAGATTTTTTTAGTTACAGAGAGTTTCAGGAGAAATAGAGAACTCAGGAAATAGGCACCGAAATAGATTGAAAAACTCCAGATCTTTACTCATTATTTTTATTTGTTTCACTGTTGCTTCAAAAATCGAATTTTAGAGATTTGTTTCGTAGTGGAAGGACTATAGCTACTTGCTTGTTTTCTCAGTTCGATTGCGACCATGAAAGGTAACACCTCTCCTTTCAATTATTTTTTCTTTCTTTTCTCCTTGCCTCTGCCTCTCCTCTCTGTGATTTCATGTCTCTTCCTCTATTGGTGTTTTCTCATACGTGTTGGAAAGTATTGTTCCATGATTATCTGATGTTAGTTACTATTAGTATGTCATTTACTTGATAAGAAACCTTGTTCTTAGTTTGTTTCCTCAAGTTAGTTGCAACAGTGGTTTGAAGATTAGTGAGTTCGGCTCAATATCATGTTAGTTATGCTGCTGGTGTTCCAACTTGACTGTGTCTTTATTATACTGTCAATGTTATTTTTTATGGAATGGAGCAAAAGTCAAAAAAAATTGATGAGCCAGTTTGTTTTTTTGTGTTACTTGTTAGTCATAAAAGGTCGTACTTGCTTTCTCCATATGTTTGTTTCTATGTTTAGTTTTCTTTGTCTTGAGTTTCATTGTATTAGTTTCATCTCAAGGAGCTGCCGGATTGGTCATTTGTTTGAATTCCGGCTAGGCGGTACCATATTTGTTTTCGCCTTCTTTTCCTACTTGTTTCTCATCTATCTCATAGTTATAAATGTTAAGTCGTATTTTTCCGAGTTTGTCTACTTTACCTCATTTTGTTGCTCGTTTATTTACTGTGTTATATTCTCCTATTTTATGTAAAGTTCATTGATGGATTAGGAAGGAGAGGACCTTTGCATGTGTATTAAATTCAAAAAGTCGAATGTTCGGCTATCATGAGTCTTCTTTAAATTAGAAATCTTTCCCAATAATGTCGATTCCTGCAATAAGGGCATGTTGTCACCCATTCATTCGTTGCTACTTGCTAATATCGTATATTTCTCTTTAGAAGTTTATACCGGATCTACTGTTCCATAATATGTTATATGATTAATTATTACGCTAAATGCCTTTCATAATCCAGTACTTATGTATGGTTACTTATCGTTTGGCATGTAAAATTTGTTCGGGTTTATGGACCTCTCTCTCGCAGTACTCTTTGGGAAATGGAGGCCCAAAATTCCTTTCTCTCGAGTCATGTCCGAGTCAAGCCCCCCAAATTAGCGTACAGATTTAGAGATTGAAGAAACCGAAGTGGTCGGAGTTGGAGAGTTTGACCCAAAGGCTCATTTTCATTTTTCGCATATGTGTATTTTTGTTATCTTTGGGCCTAAGCCCTTGTCGTCTTTTATTGTCCGTACTTATTATTACTACTATATGTTTAGTCTAGGACATGTACAAAAACAAAGGGGTCCAAACACCGGTAAAGGCAGACATAAATCGGATTTGGACCGAACTCCCCTTCTCTCTCTGTTTTTACCTTACCTTTTATTTGCTTGATTGATATCTGCCGTTAGATTTAAGGCCGGAAAACTTCAAATACAGGAAGGGCGCTTCATTTCATTTTAACAATATAACTAAACTAATCGTTTCTAAATAACTTTAAAATAATAAATTTCGCAAATTAAATGTTTCACTGAGATTAAGATAATGTTTCATTTTCAAACAACTCTAAATAATTCTTTTGTCTCAAGTTAAGTTAAAATCATTTAAGCCAAGCAAGTTAGTTTCTGAAAAACCGTATTATGGATATTTTAGGTGCTTTAAGCACCTTTCTAAAATATAAATAAGAATCCCTAAATCCCCTTTAAGTTTTTAATCGATTTTCTATTTAAGTCTTTGAAAACTAAATTTTCTTTATTTTTCTCTAAAAATTTAAGTGGAAACTCTCACAAAGTCTCAAAAATTAAAATACTTCTAAAAAAGATTCCGAATTAAAACAATTTTTAGATTAGTATCGATTTTAATAGAGTAATATCAGATTTTTCATTTTAGAACTTCTCTGTTTGATATCTAAGTTTGGAAATGGTTTTTGAAGAACTTGAAGATACAAACGGTTTCATCTCCAAGGATTCGGACTTGGGTATTTTGGATTCTTCATCTTTAGTTTGTGTCAAGACTTAAATCTTCATACCCATTTGAATGCAAGCTCATTTTGGTATAAATTTCTATCCCTTATAGATGTGTAGCTAAAAACCCATTTTTTTGGGGTATGATTTTGTGAATATGGGTTAAATTAGTTGTTGGGTCTTGCTTGTTGATAGTCTATTTGTAGTTTAAATGTGATTTTGTTTAGTAGTTATGGATGAATTTAATGAGTTTGTAGTTAAAATATAATCTCATAGATATGTTTACGGCTTGCTGGAGAGAGAGGTCATGAGACTAAGACTACTAAATTGATGGCTGGAGGGAGTGGGTAGACATACATGAGTTTAAGGTCGAGAGAGTGAACCCTGGTCTCATTTCCACACACTCAGCACGATAGAGTGAGTGGGATAAGGCAGAAATTGTTCTTCATGCAGCAAGTGGGTGTTCGAGAAGAGCCCATTTGAGACGGGAAAAATTGCTCGAAACAAAGCTTATCCCCCTTAAAGTTTTGTCTAGTCACAATTACTCTATGAATTATCTATCAAAAACATGTAGCCAATAATCTTGTTTATCCAGTATTCCTATTACATCCCAAGAATCTCCCTATCCATATTTCGCACTCCTTTTTAATTTTCGTAGTTTTTACTTATTTGTGACAAAAGAACCCATTTCATAATTGACACTTCTGTCACCCTCATTTTGATACAATATGTTTCGAATCAAAAATGTCTTTAGCTATGACAAATTAGAACTGAATTTTACTTTTATATTATTTCTCACAAGTACTCCTTGTGGAAACGACCCCAACCCTTAGTTAGATTACTATACTACCGTATGATTGTATACACTTGCATTGGAAGTTGTGTCTTTGATGATTTCATCAATCATGCGGCATAATCAGGTTCACTAGTCTTAAGCGGGGGTATTACAATCACGGATCGGTCACCCGATGCTAAGAGGTGGCTACATTTTATGACGAGAAGGATATGCCCTTCGAACAACCGCATCAACGTGATTTTGTCAATAGTGTTCTTTATCGGGAGGTATGTCTCGGCTAATGCTTTTGTTTCAAATAAAAGCATCTGCTCTTTCGGCATCTCTTTCGCTTGTCCAGTAACCTCTTCTTTCTCAAAAAGAAAAAGTAGGAACCCGGTCTTGACGCCCCTAAACAATAGCAATAGCACGAATCCTAAGCTACGGCACGCGAAAGAATTGTTCCATGAATCATGGGAGGATCTTAACAGATTTCCCATCAGAGGACTACTACGACTACATCATCGTCGAGGCGCCCTGGTCTGAACATGCCAGGTTGGTTGACAAACCCAAGGGCAATGCCAGGGGGGAGGGGGCAGCCGGAAAGGATAGTTCCTGAGGTTCTAGAAAATAATAAACAGGAGCGTGGGTACATACAAACCTGACGGATGGGATAAGAATCATTTTTTGGGCGATCAACCAACCCAACCCCAACACTGACTCGGCTCGGAGCGAGTTTGCATATTAAGTAAATAGAAAGAGAGAAACCTACTTCCGCTCGGTTGCTTATGATAGACCAAAGAAAGGCACTAATAGAGTATAGCAAGCTGCTCGTAAGATAGCAATGACTTGATTGCAAGCTTACCAACCAATAGCTACAATACCACATTCCACCAGTCATATTGATTTGATTAGCTTACTGTTCGTGAGAAATTTCGTGTACGGAAATTAATAACTGCAATCACGAAACAAATGTAAAGAAAAATGATTTTCTTAATCAAACTTGTGAGTACAACTCTGTGTATCCCCTAATTCTTGTCTCTAATTTCTTTTCCTTGATTCGAGGGCTGAAGCAGCGTATTTATCGAGCGCAGGATGATGTGGACCTCCTTTAATTGATCGTCAAGAAGAGTTAGTAGCGCTTCGGATTGATCACGAGGGACAACTTCTCTTGATCACTTCACCCTTGCTAGAGAACTTTGAGAAAGACGATGTAGTCGATGTCTTGATCTCCTTGTGAATCTTCCAAGATGTTATGGAATTTTCAAGATGCCTCCAAAGAGAATATGTAGCCCCTTTATTTTATATAGGCATGGATTAGGGTTTTAGGGTAGCCTCCAAGTAATCCTAATGGACCCTTGGGCTTGAAATATGTGGGGGGCCATTTTGTAGAGGCCCAACCTAGCCCAATGTAGTTGGATTTGACTTAAGGCAATCTTGACTTAAATAATTAATCCGGCTTTATTAACCCAAAATGTTGACTTGGGTCAATATGTCTTGAATTTAGAACTTAATCCATACAAAATTTGGACTTAATCCCATAAAATTCTGCATGTCTACACTTACCAACTAGGTAAGCTAGTCATATAGCTTGCTTAGCACAAAGTTTAGCCTGCTTGCTCCTTTAAATTACTCTTAGCGTAAGCGAGCATAGAGGAACGAACGGAGCATCTCTCGTAGCACCGTAAGGCAACGAAGTTGTTGCATTGCATAGAGGTCGCTAAGATTGCTGGTAAGAATCGCTACTGCAAGTCTATCGAAGCCTACGCTACTTATTGATTATCAAAAAGCGAACCCCCCAGCCCTTCCCACCTGGGGCTACCCCTACCCTAAGATAAGACGGTTCCCGCCCTCAGGTCAGGGAATAGAGCTAACTGCATCGGAAAAAATAGCAATTCCTAGTCCGAATCCTGGACCTGGTTCATGCTTGAAAGCAACAATTCTTCTTCCAATTTCGTACAGAAAATTGTGTATATAAAGAAGAGTTTGTACTTCTTCAAAGAGATAAAGTCGCGCGGCCTTTCAATTCAAGATAGAGGCTTCCGGCATCGTTAGAATCCCGGGGCAGGGAAAATTACATAAAGAAAGGAGACTTATTTCAAAGTGGTTCAGGTAGCTCAGCTGGACTGAAAATCCTTGTGTGGTTCGAAAGATAGAGAGTTGATGAGGAGGCTTTTCTAAGAAAAAAGGCATGGTTCTTTCAATTCCGCATCCGGGGAAAGCAGCTTCCGCTAAAACCATATCTGCTACTCTGATATTAGCTATTCGAGTCAAATCATAGGATTGAAAGTCGATTGCTACTTTCTTGCCTTGGGGCATCGCATTCTAGATAACGTAATAAAAAGTCTTTCTCTACTGTCTTCAGTCTGGTTTGCTTTAGAAGTAAGCAAGCAAAGACAAGTGGTAGCTAAGCGAGAGTGCTTGCGGTGATGAAAAATCTTTTTATTAGACCAAACAAACAGAGGAACCGCTATTCCTCACTGCGGTATTTACTCTTGAAATACAAGGTAAGCCAACCAGTAGAAAGAAAGTGTAAGCAAGGAATTCTATTCTTGTACCAGTCAACGATATCCCTTATTTTGACAGTTTGAATAATACCAAATCTCCTGCGACTTCGTCCTTCCCTTTTGCTCATAAGTAATCTCTTCCCAATCAATTGATTGAGATGATCCGAATCATCAAGGGCATCCCTATATTTTTATGTATGTCAATAGGAACTTCGATGGATTGATTTGTTGGTGCTGCCTCAGCATAGGGAAAAGGAAAAGGACAGGTTGTTTCAAGCTACGAAGTCCGGTGAATCCCGAGAGGAGATGCTTCATACAGGTGTGGAAGGGCTTCACATCGAACGAGTTAAATAAGACTTCAAAATAGACGTGACTAATGCAATAAGTAGAAAAATAGCGCCCCGTGTAGATGGTTGTTTTCTTTTCGAAAGCATGAACACATAGTCACGATTTCAGTCCCCGCTAAAGCAATTGTGTCTGGTCTCCATTCATAAATAACATTTTCGCATATTCGCAGGACTAGTTCGACTGACTCTACACCTGCTGCACGCATGGGTCTCCGCCCGCTTCCTTCTTATAGTAAGCATGGCTTTCTTTTTCTTTTTTTCGATTCTATGCTTCCCCCCAATCCAAAATTTTCAGGTGAAAAGAAGATAGATGACTGAGAGTCACGGGATTTTGAAAGTGCCGCTTTTAGCCTTTCCGCTTCTTCAAAGAGATGACAGATACAGAGCGGTTACCACTTGTAGGCTCCTTCACCAACTAGGCTAGCCATGACTTTAACGAGTGCACGAGCAGAGGCGGAGACAGAGTTGCCCCCTCTTTCGATCATGCCTATCCAGATTATCTCGATCCAGCCGAACTTACTTCGATGTAAGATGGAGTTGAAGTCTTAGGGTAAGCAGCTCCGTACGCCATTCGGATATCAGCAGTTTCTGTCCTAAGGCAAGCTCCTGCATCTCTAGGGATAAAGGCATCTTTTTTTTCTGCCTTCTTCTTTCGCTCAAGCGCTTCCCTCTTATTGTTGATTAAAGGAGCTATTTCATCCCTTCGAGCCTCTTGCAGTGACAGAGGCAGGCCTAAGGGTTGCAAGCCCATCCAATTCAATTACACAAAAAGAGAAACCTATGTCGATTAAGAATCAAAAGTCGTCGTTTGTTAGACAAGGCCCACGTGCTGTGCATCTCTGGTGTTCTGCTCGTGGAATAGAAAAAGTTTGTTGCATCAACAAAGTGTATTAGTCAAAAAGGCTTACTTAAGCTCATCGATGTGTACTCCTAGGCTGTAAAAGAGAGGGCGGACTAGGAATTGAATCAGATGCATCGAATGCCCTTGCCCTGTTAGCAGGAAAAGAAGGAGCTGCTATTGATTGAATCAGGAAGAAGATAACCTCGAGCGGACCTTAGTAGGCCTTTCCGCAGTCAAATTACTAATTTAAAGAAATTAGTGACAGCTTAAACAATTGATTGCCCTTTCTTTGTTCTTTCCCGAGTGAAGTGACTCACACTAAGCCCCGCTTCCTTACTTAGGCAGATTCATCTCCTTCCTTTTTTGAGAGAATCGTGGTAAGGGCTGAAGATCGAGTTCATGCTTTTTTTGGGCTTGTGTAAGGATTTCTCTATCGGTTAGCTGGAGAAGGGGCAATTGACTTCCTCCCTTCATTCTTCTATTCAAGTGGGAGGAAAAAGACTTTTACGCTTTATGGTCTGAATTCAACGGATCTCAAATCATCCATTTCTGAGCTTCTCAAGCCTTGCAAGCTTTCGAAGTCTTGCATTAATTTCTGTCTCATTTTCAGGTAGAGTGTACCTGGCCCCTATAGGAACCCCCTTGATCTGATGGGGGGAATTCCTATGAAAGACGCTCACTTGGAAGGCGCGATAGAAGAGATAGCCTCATTCAACAGGAAAGCTTTGTGCTTTGTCTAGCTTTGGCTTGGCAGGGTTTCTTCCTTTATTGAGTTAGCTTGGCTCTTGGCTTTGGTATATGGAATAGAGTCTTTCCTTATAGCTAGTCTTCTGACTTGCTCTGGAATACGGATTTTTCATGCCTAGCTTTATGGGAAAGATCATATCTAGAGTAGATACCGAATCTCATTCCTTATCAATTTCATGGTTCATTCCAGTCTTTAGTAAGTCAAGGCATTCGGGAAGCAGAAATCGATCCGCTCTTTCCATCTCTCTTGCCGGCTTAGCCGAACTACTTGAACTCGAGTCATTCGCTTCCTTAAGCCATGTCCATACTAAAAGAGCTAAATCGGATGGTGACTAGATTCATTCCGTAGCACGGGATTCTGTAACAGCAAAAACGTTGACCCCTACTACCGGTCCCGCATTTGAATCTGAGAAAGAAAGAGAGTCTCTCCCTAAAGCCCTAAAGTCTCATCCCACGGGCACATCTTGACTATGAAAAGCAGAGAGATAGATCACGCCTAAAAGCTGCCATTTCTATTAAATACGATACCACATCCGATTTGATTGAACTCACGGATCCAATCGCCAAGGAAAGGCCAGTCTACTGACTAGGGTTAAAAGAATTTACCCAGGCATGGGATAAAGGGCAAGAAGAGCTGAGATGGCAAATCGAGCAGCCTATTGCGCTAACGGTAATGGATGAAAGGGAAGAGGGACGAAGTGAAGATGGGGTTTACTCAAACGAGTTGAATAAGCAAGCCAATAAGATCAAATTGCTCTTGTTGAACCAGCTACTAATCACCAAGTCCTTTGTTTAGCCAAATCAGCTTGGGATAGCTTGGTTGGTGAGAGAATTTTCGCATTCATTTGATTGATAAATGCAAAGAATTCACCTAACTAGAACTCCGCGAGTGAACGCAAATAAGCAAACCAAACTAGATAGAAAGAACTCCGAGTAAACAAAGCAAAAGCCCATCTGGCCGATCTCAAGCTGGATGAGAAGGCAAACCAACCCTCCGAAGAAGGAAACTATGACTAATTAGACCGTTAGTGACCAAATGACAACGTCGACATAGGAAAATAAGGTGAGATAGGGGATGGAAGCAGGGTAGTGCTAACTCTGCATCCGCGGCTATTTTGGCTCTTTCCGAAGAGCATCAAATCAACCGCTTTCATTTGCTTTGAGACTGACCCTCTTCCAGGCGAAAAGGGGAAGGAGCTTTCCAATCGATCACACGCCCGACACAAGAGAAGGAAGGGCAAGAGAATAAATAGGCACTGGCATATTGACTACTTGAAATACGGACTATATAAGAAAAATGGGGAGGGAATGAGAAGAAAGCCTATTTGCAGGCAACAAGGATTTGCTGCTTTCTTAGTTAGAAAAAGGAGTTACCTAGCTAGTGGAGCGGGGTAGTTTACTTGCCTTTCCACGATTCCTACATTGAGCTCTTTGTGCCTTACTTATTATGAGTTGAGAAATCGATATAAGAGAGAATCCGCCAGCTAGAAGAGAAATAGGATATAGGTGAGCCCGGGGAATATTATTCGAAAAAGACCCCTTATAAAAAGCTCTTGGCCCACCCTTCACTCTGTTCACGGTTAGTCGGGAATGAGACAGGGAGTTCTATTTCATTTATGACTTTCGCCTTGCACCTTACACTAAATAGAATCTCTTGCACGCGCGTATAATAAGGAAGAAGACCTTGCTGGCTATTCCTTATTCTTGATAGCACAGGAAAGAGAGATTCTGGAATCTCTTGACTTCACCGCTACGCACCTTTCAAACATATTTTTCTTACTCCAAGAGCGAAAAGAACATCATATAATCGGTTATACTATCCGAAAACATAGGAGTAGTAGTACTTGCTAAAGCTAAAGGTTTTATCCCTCTCGACACGTGAAAGCTAAAAACAGTCTACTAGATAAGCCAAGTAAAGCAGTGCCAGATACAGATGAAATTGTTTTTCTCCTTTTTAGATTTAGAGAAGTAAATTCCTTATTCAATCCTCCCCCGAGGGGTACTTCTATTTAAGCTTTAGAGAATCCAGTTCCAGCGGAAGACTAAGTAAGGTGCGGTATAAAGTCCAATCAATCTCCTCCAACAGACAATAGAGGGCTCTGACCTGACCACAGTCAATCAATCTATTGTTCTGGTTCTATAGAGTCTAACCCTGAAAAGAGAAGACTCATCGTTTTTAGCCTGGTCCAGGTGTGGGAGATCTTTACCATATAGTATAGTAGCCCTGCCCTTCTGACAAGAGCAGTTACGCCTTTTCCTAAAGCCCTTACTAAACCACCAGGAAGTAGTCTGCTTTGATATAACCTGGACTTTGCCTAGCTACCACGGAAAGCATAGTCAGAAGAGCTGAAAAAAAAGCCATCTTACTCTCGGACCTTACCTTAATAAAGGAAGAACTTAAGCCTTTCTTAAAAAAAGGCCCTATGATGAGCTAACTTGGCTTGGTGCAGGAAATGGAATCACAGCAAGAAAGAAGGCTATGAGAGATAGCATACTTTCCTTTTTTAGGATTTCTACCCGCGGATGACTGAACTGGCTTTCCTTTCAAACTGAACTACCACGACTCTCGCTAACTGCATCGGATTCTTTGGATAAAAGAAGACTAGCTTTTAGAGTAGATTCCTTCCCTAAACTAAAGAATTTACTTACCTTCGGCCGGTATCATTTCGCTTGAGCCGGGAACTCCTATTTACCTTACGACAGGTATTCCTTCTTATAGATATCATCGAAAAAGCAGAAGACTAAGAAGACTTTTCTTTGTCTCGTCCACACTCAGGAAAGAAAAGATCAGATCAGTAACAGCAGACTTCCAGTTCCTTGTTCCCATGAAAGCATGAGTGAACGGTCAATTATTGTTGAGAGGATTTGAAAGAGCCGAGTCTGTAAAAGGCTTATCGGATGGGTAAGAAAGACTTCGGTCTATCCAATTCAAGTTCAAGACCGGTTAAGAGAGCTACGTCCAGCAGGGTTGGGCTCATCATCCCGAATCGAAAATGAAAGGAATTGGTAATGAAAGACCAGATCCTTTTTTTCATCAATTGTAGTATCTATGCGCCAATCCTTTTAGATTTACAATCCTATTTCTATTATAAGAAATGAGGTTTTAACCCACTTTAAAAGAGTCCTTAAGGTCATAAAGAGACCTTAAAAATGAGTTTTCTAGAGGTCAATTCTTTTTTCCGGTCGTAGTATACGGCATTACCGGTCTTAGTCTTAGGAATCCCATCCCTAAAGAGCTAGAAGTTAAATAAGTGCTCTTAGCCTTTTTCTTGACAGTAGGATTTGGGAAGCTCTTCCCTTCTGCTCGACTTGTCTATTGAATCAGCTCTTTTCCAGGAGTAGGCAAAAAGAAAAGGTTGTGTTAAGCATATCGCTTTTTTAGAATGATTTGATCCATCAATGGCAGCTATATGAGATAGCCTCGGTTCGTACCTTTGGAACAACCAGAACAGGAACAGTGGACCTAAGCAAAGGAAAAGATCGACCGTAAAGAAGAAGGGGATTACCAAAGGAAATTCCCAAACAAGATAGGATCACTTCTAGCGGGACGGAACTCTACAGACTTGATGGGCGGGCTTTCCTTTCAAAAGGCAACAAAGAAAAAGAAAGAGATATGTGGCAAAGAATGAATTGATAGAGGTGTGGAGTTTAACTGAGATAAAACAGAATCAAAAGGGCTAGGAGCTCTGGCCGGTAATGAAACTAAAGCTTCACACAGGTCTTACTTCTTTTTTTCCAACTTGAAAGGGGAATAAAGCATGATTGCCAACTGCAGATAAACTCGTTAGCGGGGAATAACAACGACTAGCAGTACGATGAAATCTGATAAAAAGGCGGAGTAGGTAGTCTTCAAAAACTAGGCTTGCTTTCTCTGTTGGTTTAATTCGCCACTAGGTGGAATCAGACCGTCGGCTCTCAATTGCTGCTTGATTATCTATGTCGGTTGCGTTAAGCTTTCAGTTCTGCACAAAGCGCAGGTGGGCGCCGCCCTTTTGAAAGCTTAGTAGCTGCGAGACCTGTCAAGTTCCCACTTGATCCTGCAAGTCTATAGTCTATACTTCTTGCTTTGATGGCAATCGTTGGTCGCTTGCTTGATTGGAAGGACTGATGCAATTATACCTTTCCTGTTCTCGCTACTACTTACTATTACTATGTAAATAGTTTCTTTTAGCATTCGTCCTTCAAAGAGCTTTATTCGCCCCTTACTTAGCTTAGGAGTGGGGGAAATTGAACATCAATCAAATAAGTAGGTTTATTTCAGAGGAAGCTCTGTCTTATTGAACTTCTCCTTGAATTCCATCTGAAGCCTAAACTGCCAACCTTTCCTCTTTCTTTGAGAAAAGTGTAAAACTTATCTAATTCATCTTAGGTCCATGTTAATACGAATTAGTGAAATGAAGGATGATTAAGAAGTGGAATAAGCAAGCAAAGAACCCAACCAAGCAAATCAAATCTCCTTAACCCGGGCACAGCAAGCAGTTTCTGTGATGGAAAAAGCGGCATCGTTGACTCCAAAGAAGTAAACGAAGGGCCGTCGGCAAGCAGCACCGGCATCGATAGTGGTAGTACGATTCTATCCGTTCAAGTCTTGGTCTACCGGTGGGTCGTCCTATGAGTAACTCTCGCAAACAAAGAAGAAAAGAGATGGAATTCAAGCCAGCAAAAGAATGAGGTAGGGCACGGGAAAGGTAAAGAGAAGGGGCCGTCATTGGTGCATAACAGAGCTTTCCTACCGACGATCTTTCTCGGTGCATAAACGAGGCTTAGCCTTCGAAATACCGCATAAGCAAGAAAGCAAATAGACTTGAATAGCCTGTAAGAAAGGACTTATGAAGAGGATTTTACTATAGTATCAAATCCACATATAAAGCATGTACGCAAGTTGGCACAGCGCTTTCGCTTTAAAAAAATTTCGCTCATTTGGTCTGCGCGGTCAAATCGGCTCTCCTGCCTATGTATCCCATGCCCGGTGCCGTTGATCTGTCTGATGGGAGAGATCCACCAATCAATTCCTTTATTTCAATGTGTTGTATCCTCTACAGGGGTGGAGTACCCTTTATTCAATATATGATTTCCTACCCGGAGGGATATGGAAACATTGAATTCGCCAATTTGCGAACTTTTCTTTGATTCTTGACACATGTCATGCTGGATTTGAAGAAATAGAAATGAAATTCTAATTCCGCTAGAGAAAGTTGAATATGAATTAAGCCAAAGAGGAGTTTTTGACTCAAAAAGTAGTGGCAGGAAAGGAAGCAGCACACCAGGACGAACTCCTTCTTTTAAATATCAACTCAAGGCCTTCTTTCCTTACTCGTTGGTTTGAGTGCTTTATCGAAGGATTGATATAGAGAAAAAATGCCTATATTTCTTATCTAAGCCCACCTACCTTGGGATAAGCGGTTACCAGAAGTTTGAAGCTTACTAACATGAGCAACACTTCCTCGTAGGGTCACCAAAGCAGGATCCTATAGCCGCTTCGATTGTTAGAGCTCACTTCACACCAACAGAATCGTAAGCTTTCTTCTCCGCCTCAGCTTGAGAGCTCCTTTCTACATCAAGATCTGGCCCTCGATCGACTACGGCTATGGTGCGATTCCTGGCATATGTACACCACAGTAGCTAAGGCAACCCCGTTCCAGCTCGCATTGTATTTGAAGTTGAGGATTGCGCTTCTGATGTAGTCAGTGAGAAGCTAAGTTCCGTTTTTAGCTTTAGCAAGCCTGTGACTGCCTGAACAGACTAGTCTACGCTCAGCCAACATTCCGAACTTGTCTCGATACTGACAGTTCAGGGGATAGCAGAGAGAGAAAGGAAAAGAAGTAGTTCCGAAAGGAGACTCCACCTAGCTAGCGCGCTCCTCACCTCAATGCTACACTTCGGCAGCTACGAACTAAGACGCTTCAGAAGAAAAGCTACATCCACTACCTGCATTCACCCTGACAGGCTAACCCGAGCTTACCCAGGGCCTTACCGCCCGAACCAGCAAGACTAATGTCTACTTATACCTTTGAGAGGTCCACTTATACTATTGGTAAAGTCTCTAAATTAATAAAATAAGGCCCCGGTTGTGTTGTTATATAAGATGAAATTCAATATAACAAGCGGACTACCTTCGGCTACTACAAGATCTTTATAAACCAAATAATGAGCCTACTTTACGCACTTCCGCACTAAGCAGGCAAGGCCAACTACACAAGCAAGAAGGCATTGCCTGCGGCTTCCAATCCAATGACAAGCAAAAGACGAAGAAGTAACTTACTATACCTTACCTCCTTGTGCCCATAGCTTGACCTCCGCCCTTTTCTACCTGCACGGATGCCTTCCCTTCCTTGCAAAGCGAACCTAGTCAAGCAATGGAAGGAGAAAGGAAAAAGACCTTCCTCGCGCACAGACAGACCATCTTTAGCGAAGTCCCTCCTTCCCAACCTCTCCTACAGCATCCATTTCGTCAAAGAAGGACGGAGCAGGCACACTGACTACTCTGATTGGGGGTGGACTGGGAAAAAGTAGCAGCTAAAGGAAAGCTAAAAGGTATTGGCGAAGAAGTAATGGAGGATCTGATATAGATTGAAAAGAGGGAAAGCTAAGCTAGCTAACGAAAGGGTTGGTATTCGCCTCGCCCTAGTACACCAACCAGGAAGAAAGATTTTGTGTCGATCAGAATGTCCTTATTTCATAGCGCTATAACATTCTCAAGTTAGAGTCTTACTATCTCTATTCTAAGTAGCACCCGAGAAAGCACACGCTAAGCAGATCTTTACCAAAGCCATATCTCCATAAGCATCCAAAGTTGCCTACTCATTGGTAGTGAAAAAGCAAGAACATAGATATGTTTACGAAGCCAAGAGCCACTCATCTGAGCAAGCGGATTCGAATTCTGCTATGCCGGTGCACAAAGCAAGCACACAAGGACTGCGTAAATCTTTGGTCTGTCTATCATTGCCCATGTTGGGCTGACTCCTTTTTTTAGGCAAGAGGACCCCTACTGATATTGACTGACCTGTTGATAGGCTATAAGTAGGCCGTTTGCTATTGCTATAAGAGCTGCTCGCCTTTATACGGCTTGGCTTTGCTATCGCTCGTAATGGTCGACAGTATTCCTGCCATACCAGAATTCCTATTATTTAGAGCTAGAAGCTTCGCCAGAAGCAAGCAATATGAGGTCGCTCTGCTTCGTAGACAAGGCTCGTTCCGTACTTTACTTACGAGCTCGTGTAGTGCTCACCCCTATCTCTAAAGGGGCTTATGCACTCCACTCGTTGTCTACTAAACGAGCGTTAGAGCGAGCGAGCGAAGCCCTCAATTTAGTGGCTTCCCTCAACCCCCTCTTTCATTTCCGCTTAAGCTTCCGCCTCATATGGCTCCCCCACTAAAAGAAGAATTCATCTTTTAAAATAGAAAAGACTTTTTAAATAAGAAATGAAGAATTCATTGTCCAAAAATAGATCGTATTTCTTGAGTTCCTTTTCAACCCTTTGAAAGCAAAGGCTTTGTGCTGCACCCTCCCAAAAAATTTGTCTTAGGTGCAAAGCGTGGGTCTTTTCACTAAGCGCATTCCCATATGGGGAGAAGAGTAAATCCCGGATCTCGTTCCTCTTCGCAACAAGCGATTCTAGGGAATAGTCTTTGCGCAGAAGTTCGGAAAAAACAACCTTTTCGATCTCAAGTTGTTTGTCCACAATAGAGGTTAGATCTTCCCCCATATAAGAACCTCTATGAGAGTACATTAACCTGCTCTCGAGTTCTACTCGACAGGTGTCGGCATCCGGAATGGGGAGATTGTTGAGATCAATTTCGGTCCTTCTCGCCGGGCCACCCCAAGACTCAGTCAGAGCTTTCTAAGTCTAAGGGAGAGGGGACCAGTACTGGCTCTTTGTCAGGGCTTTGTGGGATTAATTGATTGGATACCCGAGAGCCATAATCTTTCCTAGGAACAGCTTCTACGACGATAGGCATATAGGCATGATTAGTTCCACAAATCTCACTGCACTGACCATAGTAAACTCCTTCTCGTTGTACCAAAATAGAGGTCTGATTTAAACGACCCGGTACAGCATCACATTTGACACGTAAGGAAGGTACAGCCCAACTATGAGGTACATCAGCAGATGTTACAATAAAACGTATAGGGCTCTTTGCTGGTAGAACCACTCTATTGTCGACTTCTAATAAACATGATTGACCCAATTCTAGATCATCTTCTGGAATCGTATAACTGTCAAAAGTGAGTGACTGTTCATCGGAACTGTTATAGTCCGAATACTCATAAGGTAGGGTCGACACCCGCCTCCCCCCAAACTGTACTTGCAAGTTTCCCCGCAAAAAGCTCTCCACGCCTACTCTTAGAAAGAACACTATTTTTCTTTAGTTAGGTAGTTCTCCCGACCGTAAGACCCTTTATGAGTAAGGTTAATCGAAGGCCGGGGAAAGTTTATTGGCAAGAGGAAACCATTTCTCACCCAGCCCTACCTACCCTATGTATTCGAGGGAGAGGCTGGAACCGAAAAAGACCAGGTTCCACACATATGAGACAGGCAGAAGGTATGGGACGAGCAGTTTCTTGAAGAGCGAATTCGATCCTATAGTCGTCGTCTTTGTTCGAAAAATGCACAGTGGAAAGGGATGCTAGTCGGCTCGGCGAAGTTGTAGCCCAAAAAAAGAAGATCCAGAGTGATTCCTCACCTATCCTGTCAGGGGCCCAGTGGAACGCTCGAGTATAGATTCCCTATGCTCATGTAAACGGCCGGGGCCGGCCGGCCCGTAGATCTAAAAGGATCCAGCCATAGGCCTGACCGGATATCGTTTGTCCACAAACCAAACAAAAACAAGGTTGGTTTTTAGTAGTAGTTCATGAGACCTCGAATTTCCACGTTCCAGCGTGCATTATGCCAACAGGTCCCACCACCAACTCTAGCTGAGAAGTTGAGTCACCCTTCTTTTTTTTCCAGAAATAGAATAGAATAAAGAATGAGATAGTCTATATCCTGTATCGATCATAGGATCACTCTATGAATAGGTCAATTCTCTGTGACCTCCCACCGTTCACGACATCCCTTGCTTCTCGCAAGAACGGCTTCTCGGTGGAGGAGTAGAAGCGCTGGTCCCCTTCGGTCAACTTGCTTGTGCCTGCTGTTACCTACCGTAGGACCTCCATCCCCGAAGCGAAGAAAGAGGAGCAGGAACAAGAGGTTGTCCTCTCCTTACAGTCAAGTGGCTTTCCGCTCCTCTCCCGGCCCAGTAGTTCCGCAACTACTACTGTGGTTGTTGCCAACGGGGATCCCCCATTCCGAAAGGTTACTAGGCCGGCCGTTAGGTCCAAAGTTGTATACCACTGCTATGGTGCCGATAGATTCACTACTTCAGCGCCGTTATCGGACATTGCAGGCTGAGCATCTATTTCTCGTATATCGTTCCACACCAAGAAGAGGGATGTGTACCTCCAGCAACAACAAGAATGGAACCATAGGCTCCTATGCTGGGAGCATTTCGGGGTATAGGTCTAACCACCTCAACTCCCCGTTTCTGGCATGCTATAGTTATTAAAGTCTCTCTACGGTGGGAATGGGAGATTACCGGTAAGCCAGATGCTTCGCGAACCCTATTCAACTTTAAGGCATTTCGTTGCACTTTAATCACCCTCGTGAAGAGGCGCACTCCGATACCATTGATGTCCAATAGCTTTTATAGTAATGGCTGGATCTACTACTACCTCGTCCATTGAGTATAACAGAGCAAATGATGGTATAGCAATGAACATAGGGATGATACTAGGAAATATGGTCCGAAGAATCTCGATAGTAGTTCCATGAACAATCCTTTGCGGGATTGGATTTTTTTTATAGTGGAAATGCCATAAATCGCGACCCAAGATCCATGATACGAAAACCAAAATCAGAATAACGAAGAAAAAGACATCGTGATGTAAGTCTGTTATTCCTTGCATTATAGGTGTTGCTGCGTCTTGAGATCCTAATTGCCATGGTTCCGCTGCATCACAAGGAGCAATTGTGAGGAATAGCCATTCTAGAACAATCATTTGGTTTGGTTCATTCTTTGACTGCTCTGCTCCCCCCAAAAAAAAGAGAGACTGAATTTCTTCCACCTTCCCTGTAGGAGTAGTGAAGAAGTATAGATTTAGTTGGTTGTTGACCAACGGAAAGCATGGGATCAAAAAAGGCAGAATTTACGCAATTTCTTTTCTAAGAAAGAGATCATAGTGATTGATGGCTCTTTCAATCCGGCGAAATGGAATTGGCGTGTACCAATTTGGGTCAGATTAATAAGCTTACGACCACTGAACAAACTTGGTTGACGAACATAGTTTATGCGCCGCTAATGTAGCGGCTTGTCGAGCATTTGACAAACTCACACCATCCATTTCAAATAGGATTTGTCCCCTGGACACACGAGCAATCCAACCCGTAGGATTTCCTTTTCCTCTTCCCATTCTTACTTTTGTAGGTTTCCCGGTAATAGGGATATCTGCGAGAACTCTTACCCATATCTTACCATTTCTTCGGAATTGTCCGCTCATAGCACGATGGAAGTGTTCGATTATAGCACGACGCGTTGCTTCAATGTCTCGATATGAAAGACGACCAGCTCTACAACTTTTAGTGCCATATCTTCCAAAACCAAGTTGTGTACCGTCCGGTTTGCAACCCCTACTACATCTGCCTTTACGATATTTACTATATTTCGTACGTTTCGGATATAGCACATCCCCCCTTTTTTTGACTATATGAAATCCACACTTTGACACCTGAGATTCCATAACGAGTAGATACTTCCGCAGGAGCATAATCTATTTTCTGGTTAAATACATTACGAGATGTTTTTCCATACTTTCCGCATTCAGTTCTAGCTATTTCTGCACCTTCTAATCGACCTGAACAACATATACGGATCCCCTCCACCCCCTTTTTCATTACTAATGGAATATCCTTCACTATTTGACTAAAAATGGAACAAAATGATCTTGTTTTGTTCCTCGGTTGAAAAGAGATGTCTTGAGCAATCGGAGAAGCACTTTGATAAACAGATTTGATATTGACCGATTCAATTAAGGTATTAGTGTTTGTTCTATTATACAACAAAGATCGCATTTTTTGCACTTCGTTCAAATAATAGTTGTACCCGTACGGAATTCTTCTGTTTCTCAGTATGATCTCTATCATCATCTCTATTCCCCTTATCAATTCTCCTATCCTATTTAGGTCTATGAATTTCTCTATCAATTCCATTACCTTATCCTTACCCATGAGGTTCCAACATTTTCTCCTTAATTGACCTAGGAGTTGTTCCCGGGCATCCTAAAAAAAAAGGTTATTATACACCCCAACCCCATCCCTTGGAAAAAAAAGGTAGCACCGAAGAAAGGAAAAAGCGAGATGGTGGTTTTTGTTGTTCCCGCGAAGCGAAGATCATTCGCTTGGCGAATAAAATGGGTCACCCTCTTTTTGGCTTCGGCCAAACACTTTTTCTCGCTGGTCGAGCTTTCTACAAAAAAGGCGATGCAAGAACGTATTCTTTTATCTAAGCTTCTTCCCTGTGCATTAGCTCCCCCCATCGTAGATGGTTCAGCCACGCCCGGTGCCACGAAATGATTGAGAACTATGACGGGGTCGAAATGCATTTTCTTCTTTGTATTCAATAAGTATTGCATGACCGAATAATTCAAGGAAGGGCGGACTGCGGGGAGGGTCCTTTTAAGTAGATGACTCGTCGGGCGGTCGGAGCGGGACTTCTTTGGGAAAAAGAACTTGAATAAGTTTGTTTTTCTGAAGGAGTCGTCATTTTCTATCAGGAACGCTATGTCATTTTCAATCCCGGCGTATTTCGGATGCTTGAAGGCCCCGCTGACACAAAGTGATTTAGAAAGATTCTTCTTTATCGATGGTGATCGGTCACGGTATCCATAGCCTTGCTTCTTTTTTGGCCAAATCCTGATTTCATTTTGCTTCTCCCGATCGTTGAGCCTGATCGACTCGACTCTTTTCCCTGCCCCTCGGCCTCTCACTTCGTTTCGTTCTTCTTCTGTACCGTCGCTTGAATGAAGACACCCGATCGGCCCGACTTTCCCAAATGCCCCCACCGGCCCTTCTCCTTTATGGGTCTGGATTTTTCGCGTCGTTTCAGTCGTTGTGGTCGACGGGATTGGTTGTGACATGTGCTATATAGGGCATTCAGCTAAACGTGGGGGTGCATATCATCTCCGAGTCAATGATGTTCGTGGTAACAAGAATGTGTTCTTTCTCCCCAGTCTCATCACCATATTGTGCAAGCGGGCGGGGTGCCTTTTTTCGAAGCTGATGAGGTATTTCTTATGGATGACCCCTTCAACCTCGTTTGGTTTGGTTAGGTTCTACATTCAGGAGCAAGAGGAGTAGAATGGGTAGTGCTAGCAGCATCAAGGCGTTCATGGATTCGGAAGACGAGGACCCAATTTCGGGTGCATGAGTCGAAAAAGATTTGTAGGTTGTTCAAAAGAAAATTGGGAGTCGCTATGCCGACTTCATTCTGGTTCCACCCAGCACCGCATTGAAGGTTAAGATGCTCTATCAATAGCTGCATCAGGAGACACGGAAGGGTCTGGAGAGGGACAGCCTGATGGCGCGAATGTGGAAGACCATTAAGGTCATGTTTTCTTGTGTTACTCTTGAAAGGGAAATCCCTCGACTCAACCCAAAGGACAATAGGGGGTTCCTTAAGTTGAACGAGGCATGGGTGACGAGAAGGCCTAGAGGACCTCCCTCTCACATCGACCCTTCTCATTCTCAGGAAGCTTGATCTGGCTTATTATTTCACTATATTTGTTTTGTAAATTTAGACACTAGTTTCTATCTTTTGACCCTATTAAGTTTTTGGTAGCACATGGATGCTTGTTTTGATGTCTAATGCAACATTTTATTTAATTTTACAGTTTTTATAGTATATTCCTTTTGTTGTTGAACACTAATAGGCTGGTAGGGGAGAATTCATATACCATTCGGGATTTGAAATTGAATTTAGGGAAAATAGGGGAGGCTAGGTTGAGGTTTTGCCTCTCCCTATCCTTCTCTGGCGGTCTAACTATGGGGGGGGGGACTAATCCTTCCCTAGCGGCTTTAACGGGGCCAAGACACAGGCCAATGATTTCTTGGTATCTTTTGTTATTCTAAAATTTCCCAAGGTTCCAAGCATATCTAAGAAAATTCTTTGGTCTAGGAAAAATCATCTTCTATCCCAAATCAATACTACGATACACAAAACAAAATAAAATTATTTTGTTATTTCATCACCACAACTCATGCATCCACATGATACACCCCGACATTTACAATTCACGTAATTTACACCAATTAGTCAACACATTGCATATAACAACGTTCAGCCACACATCTATAGTACACGAATTTACATCATCACGTTTCAATAATTTCAACTTCACAATCACAGTTAATTCAATCATCAAGACGCAGGCACACACAGATTCCAATACCCCACGCCCAGACAATTAAAATTATAAGTTACTTTGTCCGATAGATGGCCACAACTGGTCATCCATGCCTTTTACAACCTCTAAGGCTAGATACAGAAAGGAACCATTCCAGTTCTAATTAAATTGTTGGTGTCCCTTCAGTCGTATCAACGACGTCTAGTTCAATTTGTTGAGATACCAATTCGACTCAACTCATACTATAAGCGACACTCGCACGAAAGGGGAGAATGAGCGGAACCATTTCCTAGAATGCTTCCTAGCTTACTAAAGATTATATGTGGATGTCAACACACCAATTGACAAAATTTTAGTCCGCATTTTGCTCTTGTACTGGGAGACCGGTAACTTAGGCTTTGGTACCAATTTGTAGCGACCCAACCCACAGGGTCATGGGGGCACCCACTCTAACACCTAAGTACGAGAACCCTCATATCCCAATAGTAAGAACATGCAGAAATTTTAAGAAAACAAAAATAAACATGAAACAATGAATTATAAATATTGTCCTTAAACACACTTTTAGTTAGACTTAAAATGTAATTTAATAACTCCCATGATCTAGTCCAAACAGGTATAAGATCTACATAGAGTACAACTGGACAATAAAATAACAGACATTGCTCCCACCATGCGGAATGAAACATAAAAGGTGTTGGAGATGTTCTTCGTCTTCACCTAATGAACATCACCAATCCTACATCTAGACTATGTAAGAAAGACATAGCAAGAGTAGTATTAGTACAAAACATGCATACTAGTAGACATCATCAGTCAACCCGACACCCACCAAATAATATAATAAAACAACTAGTAAGATCATGAAATAAAGCACTCGCTTCTCCACCTTTACTCTCTCTCGGAACACCTCAATATACACTAGCACCCTGAATATGTACCCCTGCTTTAAATCAATCCCACTTACCGAATTATTGATCATAGTTTAACCATTCCAAACACATAGAAAAATCCCTAAGTACAATGATTTCCAATTCAACTATCCATTCACGTCATACCCTTTCTTCCTCGCCACCTTATGAACCATAGTCACATAATACATTGAGTCAAGCTATCTTAAACCCAACCTAGTTCTCCCAAGGGGGAATTGCCCTAAGAATTTTCCATCACATACACTATCCCTACTTTCGCCGATACAACTCATGAACAACCATTTATAAATCATCATATCATGTGTCCACTTAGAATACCATATACAAACCAATACAACACTATACTCACGAGTGTAAATCAAGCAACAACAATATTATCAATATATTTACGAACAACTCACATTTTATATAACATTGTTGGTCCTCTCATGGAACCCAAACACAACACAATTGGCATGCCAGAATGTGGAAGTTGATCCATTTAGTGTGTCAGAACGTGGAAACAAATCCTATGGTGCTAGAACATGGCAATTGATTCCATATTTATGTCGAAACATGGTAATACAATCCGAGTTAGTTATGTTGCAACGTGGAATCCAATCCCATATTTATGTCGGAACGTGGCAATCTGATCCAAGTTAATAATGATGAAACATGAAAATCGATCCCATATTTATGCAAAAATGTAATAATCTGATCTAAGTTAGTTATGTCGGGACGTGTCAACCGATCTCATTCACACACCATAATCACAAGTATGTCCTCAAGATCATACATTTAAATCATGAGTTCATGGCAATCACCATTCATCTATCTCATTTATAACAAGTGTGGTAAACATTGTAACATTCATACATATACAAGTATCATAATGAAGTAAGAACAAGCATATATAACATAAATGTAGTATAACGACACAGGAGCACCTTAGAGTTGGCACATGGGGTATTCGACCTCTCGAAGGTCTTATACAAGCCCATAGAGTTCATTCATCGCATTGCCATTAAAATAGTGCGGAATTAAAACTTTTTAAAAGAAAATCATAAGGCCTAAGAGCCAACACTTCAAAAGAAATCTTCATACCCAATGAAAATCTAGTCTCATATAAGCCAACATACACTCAAACGTTAAGAATCTCAAACAAGGGACACAACCCTTTCATTGAAATGAAACATATGTCTAATACAAAGTCTTTAATGAAAGGGAAATAGAATTAACATCCATGTACTCAACATATGAGGACATACCCAAGTCTTGAGAGAACAATCTAAGTCCCGAGCTTCAACTCTAGGTATCCTCACTTGCCAACACCTACACATGTAGAAATATAGGGGAAAATATGGAATTAGTACAATTAAGCACTAAGTATGGTGAACATGCAATAAATCATGCAAAAGGGGACACTTTAGTTGAAATATGCCTTGTCAATTCATTTTGGTAGAAGTTCATAAACAAAGTATAAAAGCCATTTTACAAGTCCATCACCAACATATAAGATATTATCCATATAATATTCAAGGTAAGACCATAATCATTTAGTAACCCATGTAACCATTTAGACCCTCCACCTAAGGTTATCCTAAGAACCACCTAAGTATGACATGAAGAGACTGCGCATACAACCTCTTCAATACACACCTAAGTGTTTCTTAAGACTACCAAATATAAGGATATTTTCTTATTTTTTTCAACACAACCAAACAAGTCCACATTTATAAAGGAAACGCAAAAGGGGTCTTTCATGCACTTTTAAGAGACCTCACATAATGGTCTTAGAAGACCTAGGGAACTCGCTCTAGCATTGTCAAGGCCTACTTGTGTCATGTGTAGGTAGCATCCCATTCTACTACATACACGTCATAGCACCTATCAAATAACTAGAATGCACATCCCACATGATGAGAATATGCATTAACCAATATACACCATACAAGCTAGGTATGGAATCCGGAGTCTACCCTACCCCGTGAAGGGTGTTCTACTTTCCAAGGGTAGAATTAGGACATATCTAATGTTGGCATATGGCTTAAGGAATATAAGGGGCTTATTTGTACTCTAGTCTCGTTCACAAGTAGAGATACTACCACAAACATATCCGCTCTACAATTTGACTTATTTCTCATAGATTAAGTTCCTTAATATATGTGTATTAGAGAAGGTACCATTACTAAGCCCTACCAACTAATAATACCATTACTGAGAATGGATCCACAAGATTCTGCCGCAAGGTTCATTGGAATAGCTCATATGAATCATCTTGAAGGGGTGTCTTTGGCTTGTCCGTCCAACACTCATCCTTAACCTTCTTTTAATATTCAAGGTTTTATATTCCCTTTGGTTTCTAGACTACCCTAAAGTACCTCATTTATCATTCAAGGAAGGACATCAACTTTAGGTCTACTGATCCTAGACTTTCATTCATTCATTCAAGAAAAGGGTGCCTAAGCCGTTCCAGTCAAGGCACAACATTCATCATATCATTCATGTATCAAGTAGGGACAACTAAGTCTACCTAATTAAGACACCATATCAATAGATAAAGACTTTTTATACATTAACATCATCACGTGTAAACATGTACAAAAAAATACACCTTTCATCACAACATATCCACATTATATAAGATCACACATATATCATATCATCCTCCACTTTATACACTGATATAAACCATAACATGATAATAGGACAATTTTCATAATAATGCTGACAAAACCATGATCATAACATCTATAAAAATTAATCACCACCTCCATAGTGGATCATACGAATTAATATCATTCGATATCAATTATACATTAAATAAGGGAATTAGGTCAATTTACCACCTTCC
Source organism: Solanum lycopersicum (assembly GCF_036512215.1). Classification (NCBI taxonomy): domain Eukaryota; kingdom Viridiplantae; phylum Streptophyta; class Magnoliopsida; order Solanales; family Solanaceae; genus Solanum; species Solanum lycopersicum. Next base: position 11,856,378 of record NC_090808.1, on the reverse strand, counting down.
AATAGCAACAATCACCATTCCTTAACATCTCTAACAATTCCACATAACAAGAGAATTTACTCATTACAATGCCTATAAGGCTAAGACCACCAACTCATCCATAGATCAATAATTCATCATGACTATGACTTAAGAGAGATATAATATAAATCAATACTATAAAGCAAACTACGAACAATTCCATCAAAAATAACATAGAATTCAATAGCCCATAACAATATAAACATGAATACAACTTAATTAGGCCATAACCAATGCACACACTTTAGAACCAAAATTAGGAATTTAGAGATGCATGGGTTCATGGAGTATTTTTTGTCATAAAAACATCAATTATAAACATCATAAGTCATACATTTAAACCATTTAATGCAAGAACCCATGCTTAGAATTTGAAATAGGGTTTTTGAGATCTTTTAACAAACATTTGAACTGGTTCCTTGAATGATAGAAGAATCAAGAATGAAATCACCATACCATATTGAAGACCTATCTGTGAAATTTGGGTTGAAAAACATGGAGAATTGATCCTCTTCCTTTTAACTTGAAGGTCTTTTAATGGAGGAATTGTGTAAAGACAAATTTAGATAGAAGGGAGAGCTTCTATTATATTTTTTATTTCTAATTGGGTGTTTGGGTTTTTTATTGTGGAAAGGGTGTAAAATGACTTTAAAAACTATACATATTAAACCTCAAAAATATCCAAAACACCCTTACACTAGTTGGATCTTTAAATGATGTCCAACTTGACTTTTATTGACGCAGTCACAACTGGGACATAGGTGCGCGTCGCGGAGGCACTTTCCTAAATGCTTCTCAATACTAATTTAAGGCAAAGAGGTGTGTTCGAAACTCGCAACACAGAGGTAGCATTTTGCCTCTGCGTGACATGTGCGCAACGCGAACTGTCTCCCATCAACTGTTGGTCAAGCTGTCTGGACTGTTCTTCTTTTTTTTTGTCAAGGGTTGGATCCTCCTCAAGGAATTTAGGGTAGTCTTTGGGGATTCGTACCCATACATTTTGACCCTAAAGATTATTAAGGCACTAGGGTCACCTCCATTGATTTTTGACTCAAAACCACACACAAATACATGTGCAACATGCTAAGACACATCAACACATAAAAGACTAGTTTTGGAACGTCTTAGTCGTCCAGTGACGTTTGACCTCTAATTTTTTATAGTGACTTCAAGAGATACTCTTCACTATTTTAACAAGTTATTAACTCATAAAACTCATGTGAAGCTCTAGTTTGTTTTAGTTCATTTTTAGGGTGTTACAATACTCCCCCACTTGTAAATCATTAAAGGTTCTATGACTCAAGACTAGCAGTGCACAACCACACCACATCAATACAAAAATACAAAAATGCATATAGCTAAGAGGAACGTCAAATGCCTATATAAGAGACTCAAAACATAACAAGAAAATATCTAAACTAATCATGCAATAAAACTTTAAATTTCTCATTTCAAATTAGAGTAACATCCTTCTCCATATATTATCATGCTCATCACAACATTTCTAAGCACATTATGCCAATTTCTCATAAAGGCACAACTATGCAACATTTTTAAGATTACGTCTAATCATGATCATAAGTCAACTCATACTACATTTAGGCAATTTACTATAGATGTACATCAACATAAGAGACCAAATCATTAAAGCTCATTTTGCCAACATAAACTTAAAACTCATTGAAATATGCAAAGTCATAAGGGATCATGAAAACTCACTTCACAAGAGACTCCCAAAACATGAATCATGCTACTAAGAAATTTTAAATTTAAAGCTTGAATAGAATAGAATAGAAGAGACAAAATCCATCAACCCAACTATTCAACGTACTCCCCGACTTGGGAAAAGCCCATCTACCTCATCATGAACAACACAATAATATCTCATCAAAAAGGTAAGGAATTAATAACTTGTCGGAACCTTCATCTGGATTTTCTTCCTTATTAGCTTGGAGGAAGTAGAAACGGTTTCTATTTTGACCATCACGTTTTGAACCACTATGAGAAAATTGCTTAGCCTCCCTTCCTTTAGCCGTAAGAGTAGGAAAATCTCTCACTTTTGTGATCATTCTTTCCACAGCCATAGCATCCAGTAGTACTGGGTAGACACTTCCCAGTGTGCTTCTTCCCACAAGTAGATCAAGTAGGCTTAAAAACATGAGAACCACCACCTTCTTCATGGTTAACCTTAGGAGCATTAGAGACATTGTGATTTGGATCCCTCTTCTTAAAACTAGGTTGGTTTTTCTCATCGGACCTACCTCTCTTCAAATCTCTACCCAACCTCTTAAGCTTGGACTCCTCTATGGATTGAGAATACACCATAAGTCTAGAGATGTTTATGTCATTATGGAGCATGGTTGTACGACACTCTTTTTTCACAATGTCAGCAACACTGGTCACATATCTACTCATCTCATCCCTAGGGTTAGACACCAAAGATGGAGCATATTTAAACAAAAGGGTAAATTTGAAGGAATACTCCTACACACTCTTGTTACCCTGCCTAAGATTTCTAAACTCTTCAACCTTCACCTCTTTTCTCATGGGGAATGTACCATCCTAAGAATGCTTTCTTAAAATCTTATTATTCTATAGTACCCGATTCAACCGGCCTATTATCCTTCCATTGTGTGTACCACACTTGAAAATCTTCTCTCAGATGGTAAGAAGCCAACTCCGCCTTCTCCTTTGAAGTCACCCCCATTTAACTCACCACCTTATGAACATCATCTAAGGATTTTTTAGGGATCTTCTCCCACCTTAGAACCAAGAAATATAGGATGATTTATCCTCATAAAGTCCCTCAACCTAGAGGAAATAGCACTGTCAATAGCATTCACCTTATGCCCCATATCTCTATTTGCTTGAGTCGTCATCGCTCGAGCTAGGGCTACAAGAGCTCATCTAACCTGCTCATTATACATGTCCAGGGAACCAGCGGAACCTCATTCTCTTGGTTGACCAAAGGGACTTGTTCACCTTGTGGAACTTGATCACCTTTAGAAGGAACTCCCTCATTGACCATACAATCTTCCACTCTTCTTGTAGGCATCCTTGTTGTATTCTTATCATATAAACACAAGACAAGAGATTAGGAAAAGACACTTATAACCTCAAATCTATGGTACAACACAGAAGTAATGATGAAAGTGAAACTTCTACCATCCTATAGCCTCTCACACATAGATGTGTCCCAAAATCACACCGATGAACCTGACTCTACTAGACGTGGATTATGAGACTTTTGAATCCTAAGGACCATTTCATAACCTTGCTTCGACACCAAGTTTGTAACGACCTGAGAGCACCCCCTAGTCATCACATGGCGTATTCGACCTCTCAGAGGTCTTATACAAGCCCTTAGCATTCGTTCATCGCATTTCCATAAAAATAGTGCATAGTTAAAATAAAATAAAATAAAATCATAAGGCTTAAGAGCCAACACTTTAAAATAAATATTCATAAACATCGAATATATAGTCTCACATAAGCCAACATAAACTCAAATGTCAAGAATCTCAAACTAGGGACACGTCCCTTTCATTGAAATGAAACATATGTCTAATAAAAAGTTTTAAATGATAGGAAACTATAATTAACATCCATGTCCTTGAACATATGAGGATATACACAAATCTTGAGAGAACAATCTAAGTCCCAAGCTTCAATTCTAGGGATCCTCACGTGCCAACACTTCCACTTGTAGAAATAGAGAAAAACATGGAATTAGTACAATTAAGCACAAGTATAGTGAACATGCAAGAAATCATATAAAAAAAACTTAAGTTGAAATATGTCTTTCATGCCATTTTGGTAAAAATTCATTAACCAAGTATAAAACCATCTTACAAGTCCATCACTAACATATAAGATAATATCCACATAATCTTCAAGGTAAGACCATAATCATTTAGTAACTCATTTAACGATTTACACCCTCTACCTAAGGTTATCTTAAGACCCACTTAAGTAAGACTTGAAGAGACCACTCATACAGCTTTTTCAATACAAGTGTTCTTTAAGACTACCAAAGATAAGGATATTTCCTTTAATTTCAACAAAACCAGACAAGTCAACATTCATAATAGAGACACATAAGGGGACATTCATGCACTTTAAGAGACTTCACATAATGGTCTTAGAAGACCTAGGGAACTCACTCTAGCATCTTTGAGGCCTACTCGTGCCATATGTAGGTAGCATCCCATTCTACTACCTACAGGTCATAGCACCTATTCAATAACTAGAATGTACATCCACATGATGAGAATAAGCATTAATCAATATAGACCACACTAGCTAGGTATAGAAATCAGAGTCTATTCTACCCCGTGGAGGTGTTCTACTTACCAAGGGTAGAACTACACATCTCAAGTTGGCACATGGTTTAGGGGATATCAGTGGCTTATTTGTACTCTAGTCTACTTCTCAAGGAGAGCTACTAATATAAGCATATCCACTCGGTGCTTTGCCTTATTTCTCATAGATTAAGTTCTTTCGTATATGTGTATTAGAGAAGGTACCATCACTAAGCCCTACCAACTCATAGTACCATAACCAAGAAGGGATCTTCAAGGGTCTACCGATCAAGGTTCATTAGGATAGCCCATATGACTCATTATTAAGGGGTTCCATTAGCCCGCCGCTCCCATACTCATCCTTAACCTTCTTTTCATATTCAAGGTTCCATATTCTCTTAGGTTTCTAGACTACCCTAGAATACCTCATTCATCATTCATGGAAGGGCATCAATTATAGGTCTACCGATCCTAGACTTTCATTCTTTCATTCATTCAAGAAAAGAGTTTCTAATCCTACCAAGTTAAGACACAACATTCATCATATCAATCATGTATCAAGTAGATACAACTAAGTCTACCTAATTAAGAAACCATATCAACATATAAACACTCTTCATAGTCTAATATCATCATATGTAAACATTCAGAGAAAATATACCTTTCATCACATTATATCCACATTATATAAGATCACATATATATAATATCATCCTCCACTTTATACACCCATAGAATCCATAACATGATAATACAACAATTCACATAATAATGCCGACAAGGTCATGATCATAACATCTATAACAATTAAGCAGCGCCATCATAAGTGAACCATACCAATCAATAGCAATATGATATAAATTATACATTAACTAAGGGAATTATGTGAATATACTAATATCCACAATCACCATTCTTTAACATCTCTAACAATTCCACATAACAGGAGAATTTATTCAATACAATGCCCAAAAGGCTAAGACCACCAACTCACCCATATCTATAAAACATCATGACCCAAGATAGAATATCAATATTAATCAATAATATAAAGAAAGATATGAAAAAATTCTATCAAAATATAACATAGAATTCAATAGCCCATAATAATCTAAACATGAATACAACATAATAAGGCCATAATCAATACACCCACTTCAGAGCCAATTAGGAATTCTAGAGATACACGGGTTCATGGAGTTTTTTTATTATAAAACCACAAATTAACATTGTAAACATCATAAGTCATCCATTTAAATTATTTAATGCAAGAACTCATGCTTAGAATTTGAATAGGGTTTTTGAGATCTTTTGATAAACCTTTAAATTGGCTCCTTGAATGAATAGAAGAATCAAGGATGAAATCACCATACCTTATTGAAGATCTATCCACGAAATTTGGGTTGAAAAACTGGAGAATTGATCTTCTTCCTTGGAACTTGAAGGTCCTTCAATGGAGGATTTGTGTAGAGAGAGAATTCAAAGAGAATGGAGAGCTTCTATTTTATTTTTCTTAATTCTAACTGGATTTTGGGGTTCATGAGGTGTAAAAAGACATAAAAACTATACATATAAAACCCCTAAAATACCCAAAACACCCTTACACTAGTTGGACCTCTAAATGAAGTCCAACTTGACTTTTATTGACGTAGTGACAACTGGGATGTGGGTGTGCGTCGCGGAGGCACTTCCCAGAAATGGTTCGCAACATTAATTTGAGGTAGAGAGGTGTATTCCATGCCCTCAATATGGAGGCAACATTAGGCCTTTGCGTGACATGTATATGACACGGACTGGCTCCCATAAACTCCGGGTGACACTTTTTTCTTGGCCAAGGTTAAGGTCCTCCTCAAGGAGCCTTAGGGTGGTCCTCGGGGAGTCGTACCCAAATTTTTTGATCATGAACATGATTATTAATGCACTAGGGTCACTTCCACTGATTTTAGACTCCAAACCACACATAAATACATGTACAACATGCTAGGAACATCAACACATAAAAGACCAATTTTTGAACGTCTTGAACGTCCCCTGACGTTCAAATTCAAAATTCTTTAAAACTAACTTCAAGAACTATTATTTGATATTTTAACAAGTTATTAATTCATAAAAATCATGTGAAGCCCTAGTTCATTCTAGTTCATTTTTAGGGTGTTACACATAGAATCGCAACCATCATCTAGGAATATCTCCTCAATCCTTATCATATATATAATAACTTGACCATACTTAGCCCTAATTCATCATTTAGGGTTTATTTTTAGGTTTTACTCACAGTACATCATGAATTCTATTCCGTATTAAGATGTCATATTTTTATTCTCGAAACCATTCTGTTCATATAGTCATTCTAGAAACCCCAACAAATCATCAATTTCTCTTCTCAAGGATAAAACTTAAATACTTTGGTTTCTAGAGATTACCCATGGAATCCACTTGGTGCACGAAGGTCTACACATAAACCTAACAATTTACAAATAGTAAGACCTAGCCTACATGGGCGCAAACAGCTGCACAAAGTTTTCGGCTTTGAATTCAGTTATGTAGGCTTTATGAGTGTGAATTTGACCATGAATCGGCAAGATATTGTCATCCTCATGTTAGAAATCTTCTTCTCCTACCTTCTCAAGCTTAGAGCAACTTTTCTGAGGTTTCTGGGGTGCTTTACGACTTAATGAGGTGTTTTAAAAATATGGAGAAAATAAGATTTCTCGTTATTTACATTTTGTCTCGCTTATTCCGCTGTGACACTGCCGCCCTAGCGGCATATGGCCCGTTGTGGCGGGACAGTGGCTTAGGTTTTTTTCCAGATTTTTGTTTCTCTTAAGTAACAACGGTTCAGATCGTTACAATAATTTACTTGCCTGATTGAGAAAGGAGTCTCATACAATTTTTGTATGTGACTTCTTACTTATCCCTCAATCATCATAAAATTTTCACCAAAATAAGGTTTATTGACGAATGAATTCTCACTATTTAATTTTTAAACTTTAGAAGAGAAGATATTTGCACAAATACAATGATTGACAAAAGGAAAAGTAAGTTTATAATTTTTTTGCATTAGATTATTACACATATAAATAAATTTATATTTACTTAATACAATTTATTTTTCTTGATAAACTCATATGATTTATATAAACATCATCTATTTTGTTCATTACTTTCATTTGGAAAAGAAGGCAGATGGGACCACATTTTTATGTGTTAAAAATATAATAGATCCTCATACACTTTTTTGTTGTGCCACTTTCGCTGTAAATTTTTTTAAAATAACATAAATTCTACTAGTCTAGATCTTAATTACATCTCTCACATCAATTTTGAAAATTACCTTATGTATCACTTTTCCTTCGTCAGATGTATGTGAGTTTAATTCGGTATAGTTTATTTCAAATATCAAAAAAATATGCAAAGGTACTCCTAGTTGCTTATAATTAGTAAAATATAGTTGTATATATACCAATAAGGTTTATTGATGAATAAATTCTCATTTTTCAATTTGAAACTTTGAAGAGAAGATATTCGCACAAATACATTGCTTGAGAAAAGAAAAAATAAGTTTATAAATTTGTTACATTTAGATTTATTACATAAATAAATAATTTATATTTACTTAATACAATTTATTTAGCTTAATGAACTCTGATGAATTATATTAACATTCTATATTTTGTTCATTACATTCATTTGGAAAAGAAGACAAAAAAAACATAAATTTCATTACTTTAAGTCTTAATTACGTGCTCTCACATCAACTTTAAAAATTATGTTTTGTATCTTTTTTCCTTCGCCGGATGCATGTAGATTTAATTCGGTACAATTTGTTTTAGATATCTAGGTGTGATTTACGTGTATCTGAGATACACTATCCCTCTCACTCACCTTTTGCCTAACTCATTCACCTCTCTTGTTCTCTCATTCGCCTCTCTCCTAGTGTATCTGTATTTCAGTATATTTCTCGTATGAAAGTAAAGATCATCTATCTCGTATTAAAGATACATGTAGACTCTTTAACTCCCCTATCTCCCTATGTATCTATACTTCAGAGTATATTTGGGATCAAAGTAATGATACATGTGGTCTCTCTTGTTCGTATCTCTTCATATGTATCTGTATTTCTTAATGTACCTTGTATGAAAACAAAGATACATGTATGTAGTATCAAAAATACATGTCCACTCTTTCACTTGTCTCTTTTATCTCTTTCTCTTTTCGCCATATGTATCTATATTCTAGTATAAAAAAAATATGCTATCAAAGATACATGTAACTGACATTAGTAATTACATTTATACATTTACTAATGTATTTGTGCATAAAAATAGTGAGTAAGGGGAGAGAGTAGAGAGAGAGGGACAGAGAGAAAGAAGGAGAGAAATGTATGATGCATCTCACTTGAAATATGATATGAAATGAGATGATATATAATTATTTAAAGAGAAAATGCAAAGATTTCCTCTTAAACTTGTACAGAAAAGTCAGTTACACACTTTAACTATCATGATGATCTATTACACAGTCATACTATTTAAAAGTGAATTTATTACTCTTTAATACTGAGTCTAAAAAAAAATCACACCGTAGATAATTATTAAGGTAAAAAAATCAAAATTCTCCTTATTCCCCACACCCGACATCTCCTTTTCTTCTTCATACCCCAACCTTCTCATCTACTTTACACTAAATAAGCTTAAATGAATCAATAACAATAAGCAATGTAGTATCAAGTAACTTTTAAATCACTATTTTTTAATATCAAAATAGTATTCAATGACTTAAGATGTGTGGGTTTTGATTTGTGTTTGTTCATGTCATGGGCGAGATAAATTATGGGAGCTTCTCTGTCTTGGAGCAATGGTAAAAATTTTTAAGTAAGCACGATGAACGGTCGATTGAAAAGGGGAAGAAAAATAGTTTCTATTATTCCTATCTTTTAATGAATCTCCGTGATAGACATATAAAAAGAAAAACTAATATTTCTGGAACTATAAATATTTGCAATTGGAAGCTCAATTTTCATGGTCAAATCAATGAACAAATTGAAGTAGTCTTCTTGTGGTTCATTTTGGAACGGGAGAAATTCTTCCGCTCCACAAATGAACTTCAGATTTCAGAAAATTTTCTTGGCAGCGATTGTGAAAGCCCTTCTTTGCAATTTTGCTATGAAGAAGATGTAATTATTAGAGCATTTTAATAATTAATAAAAATTAATTCATGTAAAATATAATTTAACAAAAGAAAAGTTAATTAATGATGATAAAAACAAAAAGAATAAAAATATTATTATTTCGGACGTGATGTTGACGTATAATTGATGTAGCAGCGAGTGTAATACACCACATACCATAAGAGTGGTGTTAGACGTCCTAGGGTGATATTAAATTCACTTTTTAATAGTAAGGGTGTGTAATGGATCGTCATAATAGATTGAGTGTGCAACTGTTTTTCTTGATTCGGAACAAGTTCAAGAGGAAACTTATCTCTTTTCTTATTTTAAATTATAAAAAAGAATAATTATGTGGTAGGAATTTTTTAAATATAATTAGGTTGTTGTTTCTAAATTCCACCATATGATACAGGCTTCACTTAGAACCCATTTTATGGTGGTAACTTACATAATATACAATATAAAGAAAATATTTACTATTTGTAGCAAGCACAATCTTTTTTCACTTGATCATTTTTAATGCATCTATAATATAATTTTAATTCATATTACAGAGAATAGTTTATAAAATATATAAAATACAAGTTTAAAACATATATATTACATATATTATTCACTTTTAATGCATATTGAAGAATATTATAGTATTGTTTTTTGTTGCTATAAATGATAATAAATAAAAAGTATCACTACAATTAGTAATTATTTATTAAAAGGTATTCATGCAAGTAATTTTTCCGTTTATGTTTGGGATATGCAATGATGTAGCCAAGAAGGTGGTGTTCATTTTTTTAATTGAGGAACTTCCACATATAGCCACTAAAAAATAGTCTAATTACTCTCCATAGCTATAGTTTGATAATTACGATTCATAGTTATATGTTATAGAGATAAGAGAGACGAGCGAGACCAGGAGATAAAGGCGAGAGAGAGATCAAAGAGTGAGTGAGAGAGAGAGGTGAATTGTATATGTATATTGGTTAGATAATTGTATATTACATATATATTTATATATATGGAAAGCGAGATTGGGAGAGGGAGGAGAGAGGCGAGCAATATTGGAGAGGAAGGAGAGAGGTGAGCAAGAGAGGACAGAGAATAAAGAGAGGTAATTGTATATGCACATTGGTTAGATAATTATATATTATACATATATATTTGTATATTCTAGTGAATTATACATATACAAACGTAGTTAATTATACAAACTTGAATTCAACCCACATAATGAATGTATAATGGTGTCGCGAGTGATAATTATAGCAAATTATAGCTATGATGAGTAATTAAAGTAATATAAGTTTGATTAACCGTGTAGTTTTCCCCAGGGGCTTTCACATATAACCACTCAAGAATAGCCTAATTACTCTTCATAATTATAGTTTAATAATTACAATTCGTTGCTACATGTTATAGAGAGGAGAGAGGCGAGCGAGACTGGAAGAGAGAGGAGAGAGACGAGCTAAAGAGGGCTAAAAATTAAAAAGAGGTGAATTGCATATGTATATCATTTTACGAGGCCCATCTCATTGTATGGGCTTTTGCGCAAATTGAAATGACAAAGGGTAAATAAGAAAAATGCACCTAATAAATTAGGGTAAATCACATAAATATGCTATATTATAAAAATATTTACCATTTATGTCAACATAATTATTCTAACTAAATATAACATTTTTTTGGAATTAAAAAAATTGGACGGTCTCGCCTCTTTCTCAACCCTTTCTCCTATTCTTCTGCTTCTTTGACTCTCTTTTTTCTCTCTTTTTACTCTTCTGATTCTTCCCATCTTTCTTCTTCTTTTTTTACTCTTTTAATTTTTTGTCTCTTTTACTGGTGTTATTTTTCTTCCTCCTCTTCTTTTTTTTTAATTCTTGTTCTTTTCTTTGAACTTTTTATCTAAATAATTATATTTCTAAAATTAATTTTTTGCATGTCACTATTTTTATTCAAAAACAAGATGAAAAGAGAAACAAGAAGACTACAAATTTGTATAAAATTACGTTTTAAGCAAAAAAATTAAATCTTTAAAATTACAGAAGTAAGAGTTCATCATTGATGGTCATTATAAAGCTTCAAATTTTGAATTCATTATTTAAATTTTATAAATTTGTGATAAGTTTGAATAGGTAGTTCCTACAAATGATTTAAAATGTCGTTTGAAGTTTATATCTCAATTTTAAGAGGGTTTGGTTAAATTTAAAATTGATTTTAGGAGAAATATTAGATTGAAATAAATTAAATATAACATTGAAATGGTCTTGCAACTGTATTAAAGTTGAATTAGATATAATTTTAATGCAAATTTAATTCATTTTAAAATTTTTTGATTGATTTGTCAATATTGAATACTTGTTTAATCCATTATTAATATAACTTATTAATTAATTGATCATTGTCATATTTTTCGTTAGTTACGTTTTTCATTCATTCTTAATTCTCTTTTCTAATTCAACTTTAAATACTGTGGAATACTATTTTTATGCAAACTTAATTCATTTCACGGCCTTTTGATTTATTTGTTACTATTGGATACTTGTTTAATTCATTATTGATACACTTTAATTCACTCTACAAATCATTGTCTTGTTAGTCATAGTTACGTTTTCTATTCATTCCCAATTCTCTCTTCTTATTCAAATTTAATACCGTTTAATACAAATTTAATTCATTTTGCAGTTTTTTTATTCATTTATTTGTTCTTATTGGATAGTTGTTTAATTCATTATAAATATAAGTTTAATTCACTCTATAAATCATCGTCTAATATTTTATTTATTAAATTTTTTTATTCATGCTTAATTTTCTGTTCTACCTTAACTTTAATACTTGTGTAATACACTTTTGTATTTTTAATTCACTTTGCGATTAATCAATTGATTTGTTACGATTATTGATACAAGTTTTATTCAGTTTACATGCAGATCAAATAATGCTCTTTTGTTTTCTACATTCTGCATTCATATTTAATTATTTTCTAATAATTTAACTTTAATTTGTCTGTAATACATTTTTAATTCAAGTTTAATTCATTTTGCAGTTTCTTATGCCTCTTCATTTGTTACGATTATATTACTTCTCTTCTAATAATTCATCTTTAATATGTTTGTAATACATTTTAATTAAAGTTTAATTCATTTTACAGTTTTTATGTCTCTTCATTTGTTACGATTATATTATTTGTCTAATTATCTATTAATACAAGTTTTATTCAATCTAGAATTATTGACTATTCTAAAAAAAAGGAAAAAAAGCAATAGCAAGAGAGGGAGAAAGAGCCAAAAAAAAAAGCAAGAAAGAAAGGACAAAAGAAAGAAAGAAAGAAACAAACAAACAAGAAAGAAAAAAAAGAAAGCGAGACACAGTAAAGGAGAAAGAAAGAAAGAAAAAGCGAGACAGAGAAAGATTGAAAGAGCGACACACAAAAGAAAAAAATTGAAAAAGTTGCTATAAATGATAATAATTAAAGAGTATATTTAAAATAAGTAATTATTTTTTAAAAGGAATCCATTCACGTAATTAATCCAATAAATTAGTGGTAGGCCCCAGTGAGCACATGATTGACGGCTAAATAACTTGGCTATGGGACCCGTCTCCTTTATAACTTGTTACAACTTAGTAACACTCCATGATATTCAATTTATTAAAAAAAGAAAAAGAGCAACGCGTAAATGGCAAAATCACAATACTTCTTATCACCCTTTCGTACTTTGGGACAATTTGTGAAAATGATTTATTTGTACTTCCCTCAACAAATACAATTATTCTTTTTAATAATTAAAAAAGGGACTACCAATTTTATTATGGTTATTTAAATTAAATAATGATTCATCATATTTTTTGAAATAAAAAAATTATATTTATCTTGAAAATTAATGAGTATAATATATAAATATGACATTTAACTCAGTGACGGAGCAAGGATTTTCACAAAAGGTGTCCAAGTTCTAAAGTGAATTAGTTCTTTTAAAAAGGTGAAAAAATTGCTACTGTGAAATTCAAACATACAAACACTTTAAATTTGTGTATCTTTACTCTTTCAAGGCGCCTGAAAACCACTAGATTACATCATTTTGTTGTGTCAACGTGTTCATAATATATTATTTAGCCACTTAATTTATTATATTACTTGTATATACGGTATAATATTCCAAAGAAGAGTGTACAATTGGACACCCTGACACAAGTGTTGCTACGCCGCTGATTTAATTTAATTTCAGTTGACGTATATATGTTTTTTAACTTTGAGTGTGGAAAAATAGACACATTAATCCGATGTAACGTCCTAAATCACGATTTGCATCACGTCACGAAGGACATACATATTTATTTGATCGATTTTATATAAATTTAATTATCTACTTATTCAAATGCAAAGTTGACAGACATATATATATTAGTTGAGATCAAGTCATCTGTCATTTAACTTGATCTCAACTGATATTTATGCCTCCAACTTTTGATATGTATAAAGTCTACATTTAAATTTAAAAAAAGTTAAACAAGTAGACACTTGCACTCTACTTGACTTAATACACACATAAAATATAAATTGTCATGTATGACGTGTGTGTCTACTTATACAATTCCATAAAAGTTCATGCATATACTATTATACACACAAAATTTAAAGACATATATCAAATAATTTTAAATTAAAGAACATATTTATTGATTTATACATACGAATAATAGTTGTAACTAGAATATTATGTTGTATGCTTAAAAATAATTATTTCAAAATAATATGATTGGTATTATATTCCGTTTTAATTATGGTAGAGAGAAAAGAGTGGGAATGGGAGAAGGAAATAGCTATATATAATAATAATAATAATAATAAAATAGAATTGCCACCTCCCCATTTGGTCCCTACTCCAAACGCGTTTGTGCTTAAAAGAACTCACAGTCTGTCATTGACTGTCATTGAATCAGAAATGGCAAATTGAGATTTCAACGTTCTCTAAAGGGTATTACTGTCATATGCTTGCCGTAGTTGGGACTCAGTTATTTTCTACTCCATTTTCATAATCTAGATTAGTAGAGTTTTTAAGAGATATCAAGCTAACCAGCAACTACCATCTTCCTTCAATTTCACTTCTCCATTTCTCTCTCTCTCTAAAACTCAAACCCTATTCTCTCTCTTCTTTCATCTTACTGCTGCATTCAATTTACTTCGTTTGGTGTTTGTCAACTCAGCGATGGCCTGAAGTTTGCTGCTTTTGGATCTCTCTGTCTATTCCTCATCTTTAAGGTATTTTTTTTTGGTCTTCCTTTACTTGTTTATGCTTTTGTTTAGCTCCCATGATTTTGCTGTATGCTTGTTTTAGCTAGATCTTGATACTCTGGTTTCTTTATTTTGGACTGAGTGCTTTCAGCCTTTCATCATCTAGCTCCAAAGTTCTATTTATATGCAATTTGTTGCTACTTCTGCTGGGTTTTGGACTGAGTGCCTTTCATTTAGTTGTGAAAAACTTTTATCTGTCTACTTTATGCTATCCCCTGCTTCTTATACTGCATCCTGATGCTGGGTTTTATTTAGTCTTCTGGATTTAGTTGAAAAAAGGGATTCCGGATTTTGAGATTTATATTGTCCTTGTGTAATTAAAATTGAGGGGAGGTCAACTGATCTTTCTTTTTTCTTTTGTTCCAGTGATTTCTGCGGATTACTATAGGCTTGTGCAGCATCTATGGCAGACGACAGTAAATTCTGTTTTTTCTTTGTTTCGTCATTTTTGTTGTTGGCTATTGTGATTAATGTGACATTTGCTGCCAATTATGTGCCTGGTGATGATATTCTGTTGAACTGTGGCGGTCCTGACAATCTCCCAGATGCTGATGGTCGGAAATGGGGCACAGATGTTGGGTCAAAATATATGTTGGGTAGTAAGTCATCAATCTCTGATGCTGCTGATCAAAAGCCCTCTGTCCCTCAAGTTCCTTTTATGTCTGCCCGTGTATTCCAGTCTGAGTTCACCTATAGTTTCCCTGTAGCATCTGGTCGTAAGTTTGTCCGTCTCTATTTCTATCCCTCGTCTTACAACAAGCTAAATGCTACCAATGCCATCTTCGATGTGGCCTCCGGACAATATACCTTACTTAGAAATTTCAGTGCAGCACAAACTGCTGAAGCTCTCAACTATGATTACTTGACCAAGGAATTCTCAATAAATGTGCCATCTGAAACTTTGAACATCACTTTCACACCCTCTCCAAATACCTCAAACTCCTTTGCGTTTGTCAATGGGATTGAGATTATTTCACATCCTGATATCTATAACACAGAAGATGGAAATACCTTCATTGTGGGTCAGAAATCCCCTTTCATCATTGACAATTCTACTGCCTTGGAAAATGTCTATCGCCTTAATGTGGGAGGCAATGTAATCTCACCATCAGGTGATACTGGTATGTTTAGGTCATGGGGTGACGACTCAAATTATATTTTTGGAGCAGCCACCGGAGTCACCAATACTGCCGATGATGAGAATGTCACAATAACCTATGGTAATGGGCAGCCTACCTACATTGCCCCACTTGATGTCTATAAGACAGCTAGGTCAATGGGTCCAACTTTTCAAATTAACCAGCAATTCAATTTGAGCTGGGTTTTCTCAGTTGATTCAGGGTTCTCTTATCTTGTTAGGCTCCATTTCTGTGAAATCACTAGAAATATCACAAAAGTCAACCAGAGGGTGTTTATCATCTACATGAATAATCAGACTGCGGAACCTGCAGCAGATGTCATTGCTTGGGCTGATGGCAATGGAATTCCTTTTCACAAGGATTATGTGGTCTCTGTACCTCGTGGGGCTTCACAGCAGGATCTTTGGCTTGCCCTCCATCCAAATGTTGCTTCAAAATCCAATTGGTATGATGCAATTTTGAATGGAATAGAGATTTTCAAAGTGAGTGACACCAATAATAACCTTGCTGGGCCTAATCCTGTTCCAGTTGCAGAACCAGATCATATTGACCCTCTGCCATCCAAAACAGGTGAATCAAAAAATAATAAATCAGCTATTGGTGGAGGCGTTGGAGGAGGGATTGCTGCTGTAGTTCTTATTGGTTTAGTTGCATGCCTTGTCATGCACCGCCGGAATCGTGGGAAGGTCCAAAGTCCAAGTGATGGACCATCAGGCTGGCTCCCTCTTTCTTTGTATGGAAATTCACATACGTCTGGTTCTGCTAAGACAAACACTACTGGCAGTTATGCTTCGTCCCTTCCATCAAACCTTTGTCGTCACTTTTCATTTGCTGAGATCAAGGCAGCCACCAATAACTTCGATGAAGCACTGCTTCTTGGGGTGGGTGGTTTTGGCAAAGTATACCAGGGAGAAATTGACGGTGGCACAAAAGTTGCTATCAAACGTGGGAATCCTCTCTCCGAGCAAGGTGTTCATGAATTCCAAACTGAAATTGAAATGCTCTCAAAACTTCGCCATCGCCATCTTGTTTCTTTGATTGGTTATTGTGAAGAGAACTGTGAAATGATCCTAGTATATGACTACATGGCTCATGGTACCCTTCGTGAGCATCTCTATAAGACCCAGAAGCCTCCTTTACCTTGGAAGCAGAGGCTTGAGATTTGTATTGGTGCTGCTCGTGGGTTGCACTATCTTCATACTGGTGCGAAGCATACTATTATCCACCGTGATGTGAAAACCACTAATATCCTCTTGGATGAGAAATGGGTGGCAAAGGTTTCTGATTTTGGGTTGTCTAAAACAGGTCCTACATTGGATCACACCCATGTGAGTACCGTGGTGAAGGGCAGTTTTGGATATCTGGATCCAGAATACTTCAGAAGGCAGCAACTGACAGACAAATCTGATGTGTACTCATTTGGTGTAGTGCTGTTTGAGATTTTGTGTGCTCGGCCAGCTCTGAACCCAACTCTTCCAAAGGAGCAAGTAAGCTTGGCAGAGTGGGCTTTCCATTGTTACAAGAAGGGTACTTTTGATCAGATAATCGATCCATATCTGAAAGGGAAGCTTGCACCAGAATGCTTGAAAAAATTTACAGAGACAGCAGTGAAGTGTGTGTCTGATGTTGGTGTAGACAGGCCGTCAATGGGAGATGTGCTGTGGAATCTTGAATTTGCTCTGCAACTTCAGGAGAGTGCAGAGGAGTGTGGGAAGGGTTTTGGGAAAATGGACATTGAAGAAGGGTTTGATAATGTTACATGCAAAGGAAAGAAGGATTTGAATGAATCCCCAGGTTACGATGCAAGCATGACTGATTCAAGAAGCAGTGGAATATCTATGAGCATTGGCGGCCGCAGCCTTGCCAGCGAAGACTCAGATGGGCTAACACCTAGTGCTGTTTTCTCTCAAATCATGAATCCAAAAGGACGTTAAAATCTCATGTCTTGAAAGCAGCGAATACACACCAAGGCTATGTTTTTTAACAGGGCACAAGTCACTTTTTCCCATTTTTCCTTTTCCTTCCTCGTACTGCCTTATTCTTTTACTCACTATTTATTTTGTAATTCATATGTTTTGTTTAAACTTGGATCCTTTGTAAGTTGTATCTACCAATACTCAAAGTGTGAAACTATCTTCTGTTGTACTATTATTAACTGATCATAAAGAGGTTGTTCGCTATGGTAATCTGATCTCATGCTTCATGTAGAATAGAATTGATGCTAGCTAGTAATCAATCGTTTTGTATATTATTATATTTTATTTTCCTTCTAGTCTAAGAAGAAATGAAAAAATGTCGTTAGTCCCAAAGAAAGAAAGAAGAGGTTCAAGTGCAACAAGGCAATGCATAGTAGTGTTGTTCTATGACAATTTGCTGCGAGGGAATTCCTGTTAATAAGAATGAATTATTGTGTCTGGTGGGATTGTTTTGAGGTGTCGACATCAAAATGAAGTAGTTAAGGTTATTGACTTGGACATTATTGATAAAAAAATGATGGTTGACTTTGGTTGGATATTTAGCCCCGTTTTCTTATCAAGAACAGGTTATCTATTATGATTTATTTCAGTCATTTTGATTAATGTCAGTTGTACTTGTATATACGTTTAAAAGTTGGGCGGTGAGTGTGTAAACCAATTTAAAAAGGATGGATTAGTTGAGTGGCATACATGATGGAGAGGCATTCATGTCTTCCTATTAATTATAATCACAAAAAATGGATTATTAAAAAAATATTTGCACCAATTGGCTTTTGCGGATTTATTTTAGTTGAATGACGTGCCTCCCATGTTGTTAACAAATTAAGGTCTGACCACTTCCATTTGATTTTGATAAAACACATTTAATTCATCAATCAACTGATTAGTTGAGATATAGCTTACATGATTCTTATATGCCAATTCAACTTATCTAGGTGGCCATAATTAAATTGGAAAGTTTCACTAAAGTATAATCACTTTAACTTACATTGCAAAAATATAGTTTAAATTTTATATTATAAATGAGTTTTTTCCCCCCCATAATTTAATAATATGTGTAAGCCCTTTTTTTTTTAAAAGAAGCGCATGATAGATATTTTAATTTCAACTTTTGTGTACTTCATGTTTACGTGCATTTATTCACGTTTGTTCGCCTCAAACATGTAATAACATTTATTTTTTACGGAAAAGGGCCTAAAATACCCTCAAAGTATTGAACATGGTACAAAATTACCCTTCATCCACCTATTGGCTCCAAAATGCCCTTCCCACCCACCTATTGGGTCCAAAATATCCTTGTCATCCACCTTTTGGTTCAAAATTGACCACTTATTTAACGGTTTTATATTTAAACTATTTAAATATTTTTTAAAATACGTGGCGCTCAACTATTTGTTATAATTTAACTTATTAGTGTAATTTATAAATCATTCCACTACCCACCCATTACTAATTAAATCCCTCTAAATTAATGAACCCGTCACATTATTAATGCAAGCTACTGCCAATTGAGTGTTTTTAAAAAATATAGAAGTAAATTTTCATACATTCAAGTGGCTACATAAAAATCACCGATAAGCTTAAAAGTCTGACTGTGTTCATCGTAATTATTCTTACGTCTCAATTATGTGATGTTACTTCAACGGTAACTTTTTTTTCAAAATAATATATTAAAGGTTTTAAAATAAATTATAAATATTTATTTTAAAAAAGTGCATGAATTAATTCGGGATGTATTATCTTTACCTTTAATCATAAATTTCTAATTCAATTTTGAAAGAAAGTGTCCTCCTAAATAAGAGGCTCAACCTAAATTTAATTGGGGCTTCGATTTGGACTCGAATAATTTTAAATGTCATTTTCAGTAATCTATAATTTCATCGTGTTTTAGTAGTGTTTATGACGATTTTGATATTATAATTGAATTATTAATTGAGTGAGGTTTAGTTAGTAATGAGTTGGTAGTGGATTGATTTATAAATTATTTTTATAAATTAAAATTATAATTAATAGTTGAACGCCCAGTATTTAAAAAAAAATTTAAAGAGTTTAATTTTAAAACAATTTAAAAATGGTCATTTTGAACCCAAAGGTGGATGACAAGGGTATTTTGGAGTCAATAGGTGGATGAAAAGGGCATTTTTGAGCCAATAGGTGGATGAAGGGTAATTTTGTATCATTTTCAATACTTTAAGGGTATTTTAAGCCCTTGCCCGTATTTTTTTAACATTAACTTTGTAGGTGAGACGTCACACATGGTTACAAGTAAGTAAATATAAGGTTTTGTAATTATGCCGCCCTCTTAAACTTACCCAAAATTTTCATTCCACGCTGGTACAAAATCTTGTTCCAATTAAACATGTAGAAGTTGTAGTTTCAAATCACTTGTAGTCAACACCATAGTTTCAGAGACTAGATCTAACTCCATTCTTTTTTACCTTTTTAGACAAATTGTAGTTTATGAATTCTTAAGGGATGTCTTTAATGGCGAGGAGCTTGATATTTGATTCCCCAACTCAAGGAAAGGAATCCTTAAGTCGAAGGATTTCCTAAGTTATAGTTTACTATAAAGTGTTATAATAATTTACTTATGAACTATATTGTAAGGGTCGTGTTCCTACTATGCTCTAATGATGTTGAGTCTAAGATGGAAAAAAGAGACTAGAGTCTTCAACTATGTATTATGATATTTTATATATAATGGAAGTGTTGTTTTAGCATATGATGTTGCTAAGAAAGTTATAAATTTTCCGCTAAATTTACCTATGAGAATGCGATGAATGATAACTATGGGCTTGTATAAGACCTCTGATAGGTCAAGTACGCCATGTTACTTCTAAGGGGTGCTCTCCGGTCGTGACGAACGTGGTATTAGAGCATGAGGTTTATGAAACTTATTTTAGGTCCCAAAGTCTCATATGCCACGTCTAGTAGAGTCTCTATCATCTGTGGTGAGTCACGACATATCTATGAGCAAGAGGCTATTGGATGATAGAGTTTCCCCTTCTTCACTATTCTCATGTCGTGCCTTAGAACTTACTCTATAAGATCTCTCTCTTATGTTTCCTTGTCCGGTGGTCTTTTAGATGTGATTGCTTGGATTAGATGATCTCTATGCTTGAGGGACAAAATGTGAGTTTTGATGCTTATCTTGGTTTTATGGTTTGATGAGTATGTGTGGAGGTGAATTTGGCATGCTTTTATGATGTGATGCCCTTTGTGGCTATATATGAGATCTATGTGAAATGGCATGTTATGTTGAGAAATGTATGTCATGATATAGTTAAAGCATGTTAGAAGTTGTGATGGTTAAAATGAGTCCCTTTTTGGATTATAAGTTGCTTGATGACTTTGCATGATGACAGTCTTATGTTATGGCCTAAATATATGTGTCGCCTTGTTTGGATTGGATTCCTTTGTATAGACTTGATCTTACAAGTAAGAGTAGCATGTTTGTCTTGGTAGGGTGATGATGTGAGTTTGATTGACCTAGAAGTTACCTTACTGTAATGTTTATAGAAAAGAAAGCGGCCTTAAGGCTAAGCTTCCTCAATTGTTCCTCTAATGTTTTGTGACCCTTGATGTTCATGGTATAGTTGAGACCTTATGTAGTTGGGTTAAGTTGCTCTTGATTGGGTTTACCCTTAGTGCGGGATGGTGATGTGATTAGTAAAGTTGTAGTTATTTCTATCTTTTCCTTATATGTTTATTTGAGTTGAAGCTAAAGAGTTCTTAGAAGCTTGTTCATGATAAGAGTCTTGCATTAAAGTATGAGTTGCATATTCTTCCTATGTTTTGTATGTCGTAGTTGACACAATGTTATGAATGTTTTGAAGATTCTAAAGTGCATGAAAGAAGATTTAGATCAAATTCATGATTTCTCATGTTGATTGTGCATCTTGCTATGTTAGTTATGCATTTAACTTCATGAGTTCATGTAAGAAGCATGTTTGAAGTCACTTATAAGGTGTGGTGTTTTATGCCATTAATGAAAAAGTTGAGTCTCCTTGAAATGAAAATGGTGAGTCTCTTGAAAATTATGTGACTTTCATGATTTGGGAGCTATGAATTTAGGCTCACTTTTGCAAAGTGATGGCATGTTAGCTATTGTCACTGTGTGTGCCTATAAATTGTGAGATTTTCTCAAATTGATGCTTGATTATGAAAGCTAAAGTTATGCAAGAGATTGAAATTATGTGAAATGACTTCCTATTATTGTGATGTGTGTGGTGTGAATTACGATTTTAACTACTCTAGGAAGGAAATATGAGCATGTTTTTGTTAAAAAGTGGAGAAATTCTCATTTAAAATGAATAGACCTTTGTGCCTTGATTGGGTATGAACTCACGAGACATGTAAGTGTGATGAGAAGAAGGAATTTTCTCCATGAAAACAACTAAGCATGGTATGGTTGAGTATGGCTCTAGTGGTAGAATGTCTAATTAAGAAAGACCCTTGTTGATCTGCCTAACTCAAGTCTATGTGCATTGAAGTATGAGCGCCTAATTGCTTCTTGAGTGATGTTAAATCTGCCTAGTGTGACTAAAATGTGGTTGAACGATAATATCTTAATGAATTGAAATGTAGAGACCATGTAATGATTAGGAGAAGGATGTTCCTCCTATGAACATGACAAGAGCCTATTTGTTCGATGCATTAAAGAGTGAGTAATAAAGGTTTTAATTGCTTGTGTTGCACTAAGTGCTTAATGGTTTGGAAGTTTGTGTTCCTTGTACGTTTGGTACATTAACTTCTATGTGATGATGTTTTGAATATTGTGAGCTGCTCTATGATTCATTGAAGGCCTTATTGTGATTGAAGTGTTCTAAGTGTCATTCGAGGACGAATGTTTCCAAGGGGGGGATATTGTAAGACCCCCAAAATTATTTAGGGTGTCTAGAGCCTCACATTTTACTATAAGCTTTTTAACATAATAATTAGCTATTTTAAAGTATGCATGAGTGATTTGAAGTCATTTGGAAGTCAAACGTCAAAGCAAAACCAAGACATTTGATGACTAGTCACAAAGAGGACTTAGATGTTTTTATGTGCTTATATGTGTGTCATTGGCTTATGAAGTCCTTATATGATTAATAATGATTTTTATAAGCAGTATGTTAAGTTTCATGAATCTTATAGTTCAAACGTCCAAGAACGTCTAAGACGTTCGAAATTTACCCCTTGAGATGTGCATGTGTGTCTTGAATGAGCCGAGCATGTTTGAATGTGTTTCGAATGTTTTTTTTGGGTGAAACTGATGTGGAAGGTAATTGACTTGCTAAGGTTTATATTTATGTTGGAAACGTCTTGGTACGACTCCCCAAGGGCCCAACAAGAGGCCCCAAGGAGGACCCAAAGGCTGTCGAGACAGTGCCTTTGCAGTGTCAATCGAAGAGACCTCAATCGACGCCCCATGTCTCAATGGACGCTCCGTCGATGGGAGGCGTCTCTCAACACTTAGAAGTGTGAGATCAACCCTCCATGAAGGAGTTGCAGTAGCAAACAACAGAGCAACAGGACGGCTCATCGACCAGACGATGCCCCGTCAACTGCTCTCGTCGATGTGGCCTGCAACAAATGCCATGCATGTTGTTTCATTTAAGGGGTAAATGAGAAATTCGCCCCACGTTCTAACCTTACCCTAGTTGGTTTATTTTGTTATTTTTGGGTTTATTAAGTTGATATAAAACGTGACAAGCCTATTCCCAATCCATGAATTTAAATTAGACTTCCCTCTATCAAAATATTCTCTCTAGAAACCTCCATTGGAGGTGAAGCTCAAGAACAACTTGGAGCTTGGATTCCCATGGGTTCTTCATATATGGTAATCCTTCACCTCTATTTAATATTCCATCTAGAGAGTTCTTCACAAAGTTTTCAACGAGTAAAATATGATCAAACTTCTCCTTCTTCAATCTAGCCATGAGTTCTTTCTCAAAATATTTTCAAAGGCTTTATTATGATGATTTCATGTTAATATGATGATTTTAACGTGAATTTCGATCCAATTTCATGATGAACCGTGCTTTTCTGAAACTCTTATTTTAGCCATATATGGGCTTTGTGATTTTGATCTTATGTAAATCGAATTGTATTTCAACGATGTTAATATGTTTATATCTACTGCCTAATATGTGTATTGATGATGAATTGTTGATGAGTGATTCATGAGGATGAAGGTTTGAATAAGGCTAGTCTATAGTGTAGTATCTTGTGATCTTGATTTTAGTTTGATTCTTATGGGATTCAATTTTGTTAAATTGATGGTTAGATACCGCCGATGATATGATGTGATGATGAATTATGTATTGTTGGTCCAATATGGATTAGGGATTGAAGAATTGATCTCTATTTCCTATTGATTGTTAAAACATGCTATTCACTGTAATCTCGTCTATATAGTGCATGAATGTAGGGTTTCGTTATGTGAAGATACTTGTAGCTACTGCCTTATATTTCTATTATTTATGAATTATGTGTACAAATCATGGATGATCAAATCAAGGGAGTTTTTGTAAGGATGATCTACATTCCTCTAATTCTAGTGTATTGGTGATGTAGTGTACTTGGTAGTAGCATGATCTTATAGTGGCTTATGTATGATTTTGCCTAAGTTAAAGTATATATAGCTACTGACCTGTACTTGAATTATTGATGAAATAGGTGTATTGATCAATGATGATCAGAGGTGGGTGAATTGGTAATGCATGTTTAGAAGTAGTACATGTTCATGGTGTCCAATGAAAGACATTCTCATATGCACTTATGTCTACTACTATGCATGTAAAGTAAATGTCTATGAAGGACATTATATGATGTATCATTAACTAGGATGACTTTATAGGTGTGCTAGTATGGGCAAGGGTATGAGACCTTGTCTATGCATTGCACATGTGTGCATTGATAGGATAATTCCTAGGTTTGGTTTCCAATGTACATGAATATGAATACATGATTTATGTTAATATATGAACATGTGTGGTCTTAATGTGTTATGTGAAAGGGATGCTCACATAAATGTATATACACACATAAATGTATGATGATCTAGTCAATGGAGAGGCTTTGAAAGGTGTGTCGAGTGTACCCTAAACTAGGCAGATGCTTGAATATGCTATGTCCATGTGAAAGGGTTTCTCACATGATTTAGGTTGATGAACTCTCATCTATGACCTATGAGCTAAGCATATGGTAATTCAATATCCTAAGCCTAATTTTATAACGTAAAGTTAATAAAGATTTTTCAATAAAGGGAACTTAGGTTAGCACCGAGTGAACTTGACAATGAGAGGTGTTGGCTTCCCTTGGAGGAAGATTCACCATCGTTTCTTCATAGAGTGTTGACTTCCATTGAAGGAACATTCACCTATGGTTTCACATGAGGTGTTGACTTCCCTTTGAAGAAGATTCACTCATTAGTTTTCTCATGAGATGAGGACTCCAATGCTCATGGGCATGGAGAGGGTCCAATTCATATCTCTTCGTTCCATAAACTATTCTTTCCACATAGGATCTAGAAAGCAATTTCACTGAGTATTCTAGAATGTGTTAATGTTCTACCTAGGGTAGGCATAACACCTTCCATCGGTGTACGGCTCTACAACACCAAATTTCATGTAGCACCCATGATCTTAGTGTCGGTTAAGGCTATAGTTTCCCTAAAGTAAAATGGACAGTGGAAGTAAATGACTAGGACCCTAATTAGGATAACCTAAAGGTAGTTGCTTAGTGTAGGTGGGGGTATGAGACTTCACCTATGCATTGCACAAGTAGCTCTTGAAGGGGGTTCTAGGAAGGTGTTCTAATGTATATGACTATGTATATGTTTCTTATGCATGATATTATAGTATTGTCTACTTGTTGTGATGAAATGCATGGTATGAGTCTATATGATGTGGATTATCCGCTTGTGCATAATATTGGTCTTATTGACTATATGATTGAAGGTCCTACTTGATATGCATGTAGTTGACTATATATAGTATTATGTTTGATGTGTGAAGTATATTTTATGATGCTTATGGTCTTACGATAGGTTTACTAAGTATGTGTGGGGTTATGGGGCTTCACATGTACATTGCACTAATAGACTTATATTAGGATTGTGAGTAAATTCTTATGTTAAGTGTAATCTGAAGTATGTGCCTTGTTTGATGAAAAGGTTCTATATGAATGTATGTGTTTGGCTTATGTAGGTTGTTTGTATGTTTTCCTTGTGGCCTTAGCGTGACGCATTGCACCAAGTATCACTAGAGGATTACTTGGGAGGTTAATAAGTTAAAGAAAAAAAGTTCACTTTAAAAGGGATGTCTTTAATGATGAGGAGCTTATGTGATTCCCACGTTCAAGGAAAGGAATCCTTAAGTCCAAGGATTTCCTAAGTTATAGTTTACTATAAAGTATTGTAATATTTTACTTATGAACTATGTTGTAAGGGTCGTTTCCTACTATACTCTAATGATGTCGAGTCTAGGATGACAAAAAGAGACTAGAGTCTTTCACTATGTATTATAATATCTTATGTATAATGGAAGTGTTTTCTTAGCATATGATGTGCTAAGAAAGTTTTAAATTTTCCGTTAAATATATCTATGAGAATGTGATAAATGATAATTATGGGCTTGTATATGACCTCTGAGAGGTCAAGTACGCCATGTTACTTCTAGGGGGTTCTCGCCGGTCGTGACATAAATATCATGCTTATAGGACTTAAGTAATAAAATCGAGATTAATTTCTTATTCTTGCATGTTTCAATAACTTAAACTTGTTAATTCATTAATCAAGTACTACTTAATCTTAAATTGCTAATTAATTTACCATGCCTATAATTATTGAGAAACCATGGTTATAATTTGATCACACTAACTTATCGTGATAATTCTTAAAATCTTGTCTTCTATGTTGATTCTTTTAATTGATTAATAATGAACTAGTCATCATTCTGTGATGTTTTCTGAATAATATTAATTTTTTTGCATGTTTTGATGATTATGTTTAGTAATTTTATGTTTGTTAAGGAGTTTTAAAATAATTAGATTTTAATAACTTTTGCATGTAAAATTATATTCTAATAATTTTAATAGATTAATCGGTTAGATTTTATAATTTTTTGTATGTTAATAACTTTTCAGCATGTCTTATCATGTAGAAATCGTGCCTATAAGGATTAATAGGTTATTGGCTACATTAATGTCTTGCCCTTTTTTTTTTATACAAGTCTTATGACAGAATTATTTTTGTCAAAGTCATTGTGCATTTCTCCTTTCAAACTTTGGATTGACTATGACTTTTTTTTTAAAAAAAAATAAGCACTATCTCCTAACCTATAGTTAGTGGGAAAGTCAAAAACATTACAAGGTCTAATTCCAACTTTTAAAGTAAGCCGACGCGTTCCCAGGAGTACCACCTACCCATGATTTTCAAAAGGGATTATGTGTATTTGTATGTAATTATGTGTTTATGTGTAAACTAAATCTTTTAAATCATCTTCAATATATAAACTATTACTAATTTTTCAAAGACCGACCTCAAATCAAATTATTTCTATGGTGGAGGAGCACGATTAACAATATCGTGGTATCATCCCTATAAAGAAACAAACATTTTTTTAAAAAAAATCTTTTATTCAAAACTTGCTCAATTTTCAAAACTTTATTTTCCACACATCTTATGCTTGTTTGGGGTAGCATAATAAATAAAATTGCACTATCTTTTATTATATCTAGTTGTGCATATTCTGCCTCCGTGTTTATCTCTTTATTAGTTGCTTAATATCTGTTTAATATTTATATATCACATAGTTCGCATGCCTGAATAATAAATATTTGAAGCAACTTTAATTGTTTAATAATAAAATTGGGGTGATTTAAATAAAATAAAATTATTTGCCTACATAATTGTACAATTGATATCTCCTTGCATTTCTCTTTATTAATTACTTAGTATTTGTTTTGTATAATATTATTATCATATAGTCTCGCATGTTTAACTATTAATCAAAATAATAAAGTTACTTTGATTGTTTATCTTATCACCTAGTCTTGTGTGTTTAACTAATTAATCAAATTAATAAAATTACTTTAATTGTTTATCTTATCACCTAGCCTTGCATGCTTAATTAATAAAAACAATAAACCGATCTTTATTGTTTAATACTATGTTATCACATAGCTTCACATGCGAATTAACTAACTAAAATAATGAAGTGACCATACTATCTACTTGTAACCCCCCACATAAATTGCATGAAATACAATTGGGACCCACATTTGTGGACCTCGAGGGAGGAACCCCTCGAGGTAATATGAACCCTTACATGTTTCTATGGCTCGTTAACCTTAGCTAGACTTAGTTAGTTTATATAGGTGCCCTAACAAGCCTTAATTCGTTAGGTGGGAACTCTTCAAGCTCCAAATTCCAAAAAAATTATTAGGTCGTGCATCAAAATCTGGTTTGCGAAAAAATGAGGCGCAACATAATGACGACTCTGCTGGGATATTAGTTTCTAACCATTACATTTCGTGCTTATTTATGTGGATTTAACTTATTTGGTTATCTCATTATTTGTTAGGTGATTATCATGTTTAGTTATTATTATGTTTCCTTATTTATTGTCTACTTTCCATGCTCCACCCCTTCCCCTCTTTCTTATGTGTTATTGCCATGTTTCACCCTTTTCCCTTATTTATTTTCTTGCATGTTTTACCCTCTTTCCTTATATGTGTGAACCTTTAATATATATTTATATGATACTTCCTTTTAATTATACATGTATTTATTTATCATTTTTATAAACTACCTACGCATTACTGCTTTTCCTCTAAATGCTAAATGTTTACTGCTTTGATAAACAGACATTCCACTCATACTTTCCCCTATTGGGACCCTCTGTCTTTTTTTATTTTGTTCTCATGATGGTGTGTGATTGCGCATCTAACAAATACTCCAATTTTCTTCAAACACCCTTATTAGAGAAATGGCTGAGTCATGACTGATGAGGATAGTTTTACTACCTGGAACCATGCGCCTTTTCGCATAGAATTCCTTTCAAGTCTGTGTCAAACCAACTCTTAGAATTCTCAGTTAGGTCATACATGCTGCATAAACGTTAGGTGGTTTGACCCTTGATGTCAATCAACATAGTTAATATCCACCCTATCTTCTAAAGGGCCCAAACACCCTTTAGACAAATTACATAATTATGTATCAATGTGATCATGATAGTTAAATCAAATCCAAATTATGCCAAAATGGAGTTTATAATTTTTACTCTAATTTAAATCCAATTGGAAATCAAGGCTTGAATTAATTATTGTGCATAACTTATGTGTCATCTTAGGCCTATCTCTAGCTCAATGAGGCCCCTTGAATTTAGGGAGTTTTTTTTGAAATAATGTGCTTGATATTCCAATTTATGCAATATTCTAACTTGGGTTTTCTTTCGCTTTTACTTTTGCTTTACCCTTCCCCCAATGGTTGATTTGTAGACCATGGTTTACCACACGCGATCAAAGGGTGATCTTCCTTCTATTCCAACAGAGAATCACAAAGGAAAAAGAAAAGGGACTAATGAGAAAGTTGTGTGCAAGACTATTGAAAAGAATTGTGTTTCAGACGAGTTGGTGTCAAGCCTTGAGCAGAAAATAAAGAAGTCAGAAGAAGAGGTGTTAGACATGCGGTTGTGGGCCAAGTTGTTACTCTCCGCTTATCCTACTTTAGATACAAACATGGATATGTCACCCTTTTCAAATCAAGCCACTCTCTAAAATAATCCTCCAACTCACCCTACTTCTCATCCTCCTCAAATTTACCCCACTCCTCAAAATCAACCAAGCTCCATTCATTTCCCCCAAGAACACCCACTTTCCAAACTATCAATATCCTCCCCAACATCATGTTTATGTTTATAGACCTCCACATCTCACTCCATGCTTGCATAATCCCATCATGCAAGCACCTCAATATGAAACACCTCTACACCAAATCTTTAGGAATCGTACGCCTCTCTTTCCTCTATATCAAATGTCTCCGTAACAAAGGCCTCCTCCGCCATATCAACAACCAATATATAATGTTCATGATGTCAAAGTCATCACTCAACTGTATATTCTCAAAAACCTCTTCAAGGTTGAGAAGAAGCTTGGCAAAATTTATACTTCTGTGATAAAGCCTATAGGCCAATTCTATGAAAAGTTAACAACTACTATCACATCAGTCCTATCAGTGAAATAAGGATGAATATACGTGCATGGTATATTGAACCCTCTAAGGTTTGCGTTTATCATTCAGGAATGGAAAAAATTACCATAGAAGAATGTCACGATATGTAAGACAAGATTCAACAATTGATTGATACTAAGGTCATACGCTTGGAGAACATAGCACCAAAAAAAGTTCAAATGTAAACGATGCTGAAGTCTATTTGAACCAGTTTCCAAATAAGGCTTGCGCCATTGAAGTTGAAGTTTTCTACAACCAGACACCCATGATAACATATGGGAAAACAAAGTTGGTTAGAAATCCATCATTCAAGTTGTTTCTCAAGAAGGTTCTTTTGGCTCATACTCTTTGTAATTTGAAACTAGGTCAAACCTAATTCCTGTTTAAGAGGGGATACATAGGCTCTCCTTTGGGGGTTTAATATTATCATATTAAAGAATTTCATTTTCCCATCTATTGAGTAACTGGGACAAATTTTTGAGAGGGTCTCAAAAATTCTCTTAACAAGTGTTTCAGCACAAACCAAGATTGGGGCAGAATTTTTGAGAGGGTTGTCATGTATATAATCGTTCGTCCTTTCAGAAAAAGCAAAAGGGGACTGCTCCATTATCTTCTAATGCACATGCGCCCAAGAACAAAGGTGAGTATAATGTCTAGAATTTTGAAAACTTCAGATCTAGACCTGCACAGTCTCAAGATATTTTGTGGTACAAGAAGATAACTGGGCTCCTGCATGTGCTAGAACTCACCTAGGTAAGTGTCGTGCTGGCCAGTCCTGTTGTTTCAAGTGTTGTCAAGAGGGTCAATTCATCAAACAGTGTCCTAAGAACTGACAAGGTAGTGGAAATCAGGGTAATTGAGCCCAATATTCTTTAGTTGCTCAACCAAATAGGGTTGCACCTAAAGGAGCTACTTTTGGTACTGGCGGAGGAAAAAACCGTCTATATGCGGTCATTATCTACCAAGAGTAAGTAAATTCTACATATGTTGTCACTAGTATTGATCAAAGTCTTTACTTTTGATGTTTATGCTTTGCTAGACCTATAATCAAGATTATAGTTTGTAAAAACCTATTTTGCAAATAGTTTTGATTTTTTCCAGAGAAACTCTGTGAACTCTTTTGTGTTTTTACACCTGTTGGGGAGTCTATTCTAATTGAGCGAGTATTTCGTGATTATGTCATTTTCATCAAACACAAAGATATTGTGGCTGATTTAATTGAGTTAGACATGACAATTTTGATTTACTTCTAGGTATGGAATGACTTAATGCTTGTTATGCCTCCATTGATTGTAGATTTCGAGTTGTTAACTTATAAATTCCTAATGATATAGTCTTAGAGTTAATAAAAAAGTTAGTAGTGCCTAAGGGTCGTTTCAGTTCGTACCTTTAGGCAAGAAAGTTAGCTTTCAAGGGGTGCATCTCTCACTTAGTCCGAGTTAGTGATTTTAGTGTTGATATACCTCCTATTTAGTCAGCTTTAGTAGTAAAAGAGTTACCAGAATTCAATTAGAATGATCTACTCGCGGTCCTTCCTAAGAGAGAGATAGACTTCGGTATAGATGTTCTTCCAGATACTCGTCCTACATCTATTCCGCCATATTGAATGACACTAGAAGAGTTGAAAAAATCTTAAAGAATAGTTGAAATATATCCTTCATGTGGGATTTTTTGACCAAATGTCTCACCTTAGGGTGCTCCGGTCTTATTTAGAAAGAAAGATGATTTCCATCAAATGTGTATAGATTAACTTCAGTTGAACAAGGTTATCATCAAAAAAAAATATCCTCTCCCAAGGATTGATGATATTTTCGATCATCATTAAGGTTCTAATTGTTTCTCTAAGATAGATCTCATATCACGATTTCATCAATTAAAAGTAAGGAATGTGATATTCCAAAGACAACATTCAGGACCCATTATGATCGTTATGAGTCTCGAAAGCATCATAGATTATTTCGGGACCAAGGAGTGAAGATTCGCAAACCTCAAACCACCCAACAGGAGACCTACATTGCCTACCATAGAGTGCTTCAAAAGGTTCCATGGAAATACTCGAATGATAGCTATTATTATAGGAGAACTCAATCAACGGTAGGTGATTGTCCCAATTTCCTTTGAAATCTGTCACACAAGCTCTTAACATGTCTTATATGTTTGAATAGTTCGCTCTGCTTGACCATCCTTTTGGGGATGAAAAGCGGTGCTAACCTTCACTTGAGTACCCCACCCTTTTTGAAAAGGCCTTCAAAAATGAAAAGTGAATTGAGAACCTTTATCCGATATAATGGACAAAGGGATCCCATGAACACTTACAATCTCATCAATACAAATTCTTGAATAATACTCCGCAGTATAAGTAGAATTAACTGGAATAAAGTGAGCAGATTTTGTCAATCTATCCACGATAACCCAAATTGAGTAATTTTGACTCCGGGTTCGAGGCAACCCAACAACAAAGTCCATATTAATTTCTTCCCACTTCCAAATAGGAACACCCATTTTTTTTATTAGACCACTAGACTTTATATGTTTGGATTTTATTTGTTGGTAATTTGAACACTTGGATACAAACTCCGCTATGTCCATTTTTAAACCATCCCACCTATATACCTCTCTAAGGTCACGATACATTTTGGAAGCACCCGGATGAATAAAATATTGGGAACCATGAGCTTCTTCCAAAACCTTTTCCCTCAAATCATCAACATCCGGTTCACACAATCTACGTTGGTACCTAAGCACACCATCCCCCCAAGAGAATGACTCATTGGACTTGCTAAGCATCAATTTCTTCAACTCCATCAATATTGGGTCAAGATGTTGCTTAAACTTCACCTCAACCACTAATAATGACTCGAAGTTATTATGAACCATAAACCACCATTTGGGGAACCTTCCAACCGAACACCGAATCTCGCCAACCTATGAACATCTTTCACTAGGTATTTCATCCCTTATTATACATGAGACACACAACCCATGGTTATAGGACTCAAAGCATACGCAACCACATTGGCCTTGACGTGGCGGTAGAGAACACTCATGTTGTAATCTTTCAACAATTCCAACCATTGTCTAGATGAATAGGCTACTATTTTCCCATGTTGTATAGGGATACAACCCCAACCCACTTGGAATGCATCACAATATACCACAAAACCCTTGGTACCCTCTGGTAAAGTCAACACTAGAGCGGAGGTAAGCCTATCTTTCAAAATCTGGAAGCTTCTTTCACATGCCTCCAACCACTCAAATTTCACACTCCTTTGGGTCAAGGTAGTCAAAGGAGAAGAAATGGACGCAAACTCATCCACAAACCTCCTATAGTACCTGGCTAAACCCAAGAAACTTCTAATGTCGGTTGGATTGAACGGCCTAGGACAATTTTTGACCGCCTTGGTTTTCTTTGGATTGACCTCTATACCCTCATTTGAGATAATATGACCAAGTGACGCCATTGATCTCAACCAAAATTCACACTTTCTATACTTGAAAAATAGTTGGTATTTCTTAAGGACTTGTAATACCACTCTCAAATGGTCCGTGTGTTCACCCTCATTCTTCAAATATACCAAGATGTTGTCAATAAAGACAATCACAAAGGAATCTAGGTAATTTTGGGACACCCTATTCATAAGGTCCATAAAAGTCGTAGGGGAATTCGTGAGACCAATGGACATTAATAAGAACTCATAGTGACCATACCTAGTCAGAAATGTCATTTTAGGTATTGAAATGGGATTCATATACGGTAACAAGTTAATACCAAAGTCTATTTTCTCGAGTGAAATTCCGGGCAAGTCATCGAGAAATGCTTCTGGAAAGTCCTTCACTAAATGGACCGACTATATTGGAGGAATGTCAAACTCAAGGTCTTTGACTGGTATAATATGGTAAAGACACCCTTTAGAGATTATTTCACAATATTTTAGACAACAAATGATACGACCTTTATGAGTTGAGTTACCATCTTTCCACTCTAAGGCGGGCTCATTAGGAAAATTGAACTTAACCAATCTTTTTCGATAATCTATGGAAACAAAACAAGAATGCAACAATATATTTCCAAAATAACATCAAATCAACAGTATCAAGATCTACCAAATCCACCAATGTAAATCTATTGGCGAAAGATAAAGGATAACTCTTAAAGACACTTCTAGACACAACGGAGTCACCCACCGAGGTTGTAATTCGAAAATGGTTCAATCAAAATATTGGGTAAAACAACAAACTTTTTAGCTACTAGAGGAGTTACAAATTATAATGTAGCACCGGGATCAAGTAAAGAATAAACATCAATACAGAAACCTTGTAAAACATCGGTGACCACATCGAGGGATTCTTCTTGCTCACCGATAGATCGGAGACATAAAAGTGATTCCTTTTTGGAGCTTCAAAACTAGGACCACTTGTTCGATCTTGACCACTCCCCTTCTCTTGACTCCTTACATTAGGAAAATCTCCTAAAGTTGTTGCGCATGCACCATCAACAGAGAGATATCTATATTGTCACATCCGAGGAGCACCCTGTAACATAACCGGCATCGTCATCCTCTTTGAGGACTAAGACTAGCCTCTTAGCTTACATCATTACATTCATAGGTTAAAGATGCAAAAATTTTAAAACTATCATATCTATCTTGAAGTTTACATAGACCTCTCGCATACATATAATATAATCATATTGAGTATACGTAGACCCTTCGTATATGAAGATTACTTAGTCTTCTACTTTTATTGCGTGCACACATACACACACACAGATATATATATATATATATATATATATATATATATATATATATTTATTCATAAAAAAGATGATCATCTCATATACATACAAACAAGAGTATAACAATTGGGAATAGACCATACAACAATACAATAGAAGCCACATATAGGATATACAATCTTTAGTACTCAAATGCAAGAAATGAACATATTGTATTTAAGACTAGAATAACATCAATGGCTTGATAGTGAAATTGCCCTCGTAAAGTGAGGACCTACCCAACTTTGATGAGTGAGAATTCCACGTCTTCCTTCAAAGTCATCTCAAAAGCCCTTTAACGACAAGAACCTAAAATGTTAGGAAAAGGGGAGAAAATGGGGTTAGTACACCACTTGTACTAAGTATGAAAACATATGCACACACATCATAAAATTATGCTAAGAAGGGACATTTCATTTAAGTATGCAAATTTACTTTGAAAAGACTTATGCACATTCAAGAAGACCATATCAATCAATAAGACATATTCATTAATTCAAGAGAATGTACATCGCAATAACAACAATACTAAATCTAGTCAAGATAGCATGAATATCCGCATAACTTGAACACATAGTCAAGACAACCCTAGCTATAACATCAACAGGCATGATTAATAGTTCATTTTAGCCTAACCAAAGCAAGACCATTATCCATGAACCCTTATTAAGTCAACTAGTGCAATTACTAGCCCCGTAACCTTACTCAACCAAGTAAACTCAACAAGAACCATGACCAATGTCTGACTTCACATAGCATATCATTGATAGTACATATCATCATACTTTAGCAATAGAGACTAAACACATATTCATAAGTGAAACCAATGATCATATAGTATCATCAATGTACTAGATCATCATATACATATCATATACCATTATAAGAACATATATATAAGAACATCCTACTACGTCTTCCCTCTAGGAAAACTAGTGCAAGTCATAGGTAGAGTCTCATACCCCTACCTAATTTAAGTCAAACCTCTTAAGTCACCCAGTTATTTGTTTTAGTTTAGGGAAAATTTGCCTTAACCGACATAGACCACAAGAGCTAAATATGGAATCTGGTGTTGTTAAACCTTATACCGATGGAAGGTGGTCAATAGGTCAAAGTAGAACAAAACATAAATGTGGCTTTCTACGTGAATCCACTAGCTAGTATTCTTATGGGGGCAACATAGTTAAGAATTTAGGAGATTCATATGAATTCTCTACATGCCATTTGGAAATTGGAACCTCATATCATGAGAATCCTTAGCGTGAGTATCCCTCATACAAAGTCAACACCGCATGTGGAACTATAGAGTGAATCTACCTCTACGGAAATTAAACACCTCCCGTTGTCAGATTCATTCCATGATATGCTAATGTCCCTTTTAAAAAGTCTTTAATGTCTTTATTAATCATCATAGATTAATGTAGGTCCTAGTGTCTATCCCTTGTATAATCATCATCATCATCATAGCTCAATAAGAATTGCATGAGTATTGTCCTTTCACTATTGTTCATATATGTGAGTTTAGCACATTTTTCATAATCACATCATGATAAGGCACATTGATAAGCAATCACCATCCTTATAACATTTACATCTTATCCAACAACTAACAATACATAGTTCAAGACATTTAAATTCAACATCATACCAACCCTATCGATCTTAATATTAGTTCTACTTCAATACAACATCATTAATTAAGCAAAAGTAACCATAATCGAAGTAAGAAATAGAGATTATAAGACTTATTTAATCCTCTTCATCAAGGTCTTACCATCAACCTCCAACTTAACCACACAATGGTATAATAGCATCATATAATATTAAGAAACATAAGAACAAGACCAATTCAATCATTACACAACAATTCATCACTAGTTTATATCTTATAATTTGAGACCTAGATCAAGTTCATAGTCTACTTCACCATCTAAGTCAATTGCTCAAGAACTAGCACGGTAGGACTACAATTCATATCAATCTAGTCATAAATTGTCACAATAACATCATAGGATAGTAGTTTACACATTACCAAGCCAATTATATCAATACTAGATAGTTCAATTCAAGATCACAACCTAGGATTAAGGGGAAAAGGTCATCTCCTACAAAATAGACCAAAACATAATTGATTTATAATACATGTTAATCTAATCATAATATCAAAAAGAAATCATAAATAAATCAATTCACAAGATCAATTTCGTATTGGATGAAAACCCACTTGAATTTCATACTTTTTAAATCAATTTGATGGAATCCTTTGGGGAAAGAAGTCCCAAAGGTGAAAGGAATCTCATAACTTGTTGATTTATGGATAAAATTTAATTTTTGCATCCCTATAATCCACCTCTCTTGGTCTGCAATGGATTTTCTTTTGGAGAGAGAAAGAAGAGAGAAGGATGAGAAATTTAGGTTTGGGAAATTATGATGGCTTAGGTTAGTCTAATAAGGTTAGGGTCTTCATATAGGTAATTAAAAAAACTAATTAGACCTCTCTTAACCCCTAAATAATTAACTAACCACCTAATTATTTTAATTAATCAAACTTAAAACGTGCAACAAAATCACTTTGTCGAGACGATTACAAATGGTCTGTTTGTCAAACGACGGCCAAGGGACCAACCGTCCTATTGGTCCATCGTTGAGTTAACAGACATGTCAAAATAGTACTCCCATGAATTTGGATAAGCATTCATCGATGGTGGCCATCAACGCTCCATCGATTGACACACGTTCCATCGTTGGCACTCGTTTGTGCACATTGCCTTTTGGCAGCTTTTTGCCAAAATGCAAGGGTCCTCCTCGCCCTTGGTTTGTCCATAATTAATTTAATTAATTAAACTTAAAACGTGCAACAAAATCAGTTTGTCGAGAAGATTACAAATGGTCTGTTGTCAAACGACGGCCAAGGGACCAACCGTCCTATTGGTCCGTCGTTGAGTTAAGAGACATGTCAAAATAGGACTCCCATGAATTTGGATAAGCATTCATCGATGGTGGCCATCAACGCTCCATCGATTGACACACGTTCCATTGTTGGCACTCGTTTGTGCACATTGCCTTTTGGCAGCTTTTTGCCAAAATGCAAGGGTCCTCTTCAAGGGCCCTTGGTTTGTCCATAAGGAGTCGTACCTAGATGTTTCGACTATAAAATAACTCTAATACGTGTTACACACCCTTCCACCAAAAATTATCATTTTCCAACTGCTAAAACATAGTCAAATAGGTTAAGTCACACTAGCACCTCATTGAACTAGTTTCCGGATGCCATGGACGTTCCTTGGCGTTTTGATTACTAAGCTTCCTAAATGACATATATTCATTATGTATGACTTTAAAACAGTTTCTAAACCTTTTTACACATAGGTTAGGCTCTAGAACATTCCTTATACTTTCGGAGTATTACATTATCCCTCCCTTAGGAATATTCGTGAATGACACTAAAATTATTTAAAAGGAAGGAATAGACTCAAGACTAGCAGCCCAACCAACAACAATACATTATAACAAGAGTTACAACTTCAAATAAACATAACTTCAGTAATGGCATTTACACATAGAAATTCAAAACTTCAATTACCATACATAAGGCTCAAAATCACATTATGAGGAATTTCCTTCTCACAACAACATGATCTCAACATACCATTTATGACTCAATTATGCCAAAACTCAATTCACCAACATGTCAATATTATTTCATAAAATACGCACTATATCAACATGCATAACATAACTCAAAACAAGTAAAATTAAAAAATTTCAAGTCTATAGGCATAACTTCACTATAAGTCATTGTTACATGATCATTTTTGCAAAACTTCACCAAAAATCAAACCAACTTCAAATTTAGTCATTATTTTCATTATTAGTAGGAATAACTAACCTTATTTATCAAATAGATGAGGGTAACGAGACTTCAGGTTGGCCTCGCGCTCCTATGTTGCACCCTCAACTAGGTGATTCTTCCATAACACCTTTATGGAAGTCACTTCTTTGTTCCGTAATTTCTTTACTTGACTATAAAGGATTTGAACCAAAACCTCCTCATAAGAGAGGTTCTTTTTTACACCAAGACCGTCAATACTAAGAATAGACTCGGGATCACTGATATACTTCTTAAGCATAGAAACATGGAACACCGGATGAACCGAAGCCAATTCACTAGGCAACATCAACTCATATGTCACCTTAACAATTTTTTGCAAGATTTCATAGGGAACCACATAACGAGGACTCAACTTCCCTTTCTTGCCAAATCTCACCTCCCCTTTCATAGGCAAAATTTTTAGATACACTCTATCACCTTCTTCAAACTCTAATTCCTTTCTCCTATGGTCGGCATACGAATTTTGCTGGCTATTGGCTATTTTCAAGTGATTTATTATGATATGAACCTTTTAAAAAGTCTTATAAATCAAATAGGGACCCAAAAGTGAAGACTCACCCACTTCAAACCATCCAATTGGAGATCTACATCTCCTACCATATAAGTCTTCATAAGGATCCATAGATATAGATGAATGGTAGCTATTGTTGTAAGCAAACTCCACCAAAGGCAAGTGATTATACCAATTTCCCTTGAAATAAATTATACAATCTCTAAGCATATCCTCAAGGGTTTGAATAGTACACTCCGCTTAACCATCTGTTTGGGGATAAAAGTGGTGCTTAACTTCACCTTTGTACCCAACCCTTTTTAGAAATATCTCCAAAACCTAGATGTGGATTGTGCACTCCTATCCAATATGGTGTATAACGGAATACCATGGCGACACACAATATAATATATGAATATCCTTGTATTATACTCTGCTGAGTAAGTAAACTTGACGGGAATAAAGTGAGTGGATTTGGTGAACCTATCCACAACGACCCATATGGAGTCATATTTCTTTTTGCGTCTAAGGAAAACCTACCACAAAACCCATACTGATGTCTTCCCACTTCCAAGTAGGAAGTTGGATTTTTTGAAGCAAACCACCAGACTTTTGGTGATCGTCTTTCACGTGTTGTCAATTTGGATACTTCGCAACAAATTTCGCTGTGTCCTACTTCAAGCCTTCCCACCAAAAAACTTCCCTAAGGTCATGGTAAATCTTTGTAGAACCCGTATGAATGGAGTAACGGGACCCATGATCTTACTCAAGAATTTGGTTCCCCAAACCATCTACATTGGAAGCACACAACCTTTCTTGATGCCCGAAGTCA
Organism: Solanum lycopersicum; assembly: GCF_036512215.1. Lineage (NCBI taxonomy): Eukaryota > Viridiplantae > Streptophyta > Magnoliopsida > Solanales > Solanaceae > Solanum > Solanum lycopersicum. The sequence continues at coordinate 11,816,273 of NC_090808.1, read as the reverse complement.
CCATCCTCCCTAAGGAGAATAACTCATTAAGCTTACCAAGAACCAATTCCTTCAACTCCATCAAAGTTTGATCAAGGTGTTGTTTTGACTTCACCTCGACCACCAAGTATGTCTTGGAGTTATGATGGACCCTAAAACCACCATTCGGAGCATGTTCTAATCTAATGCCCAATCTAGCCAACCTATGAACATATTTCACACTACTTATGGTCATACGACAAAGAGCATCCGAAACCACATTGGCCTTGCCAGGGTCATACAAACCATTTAATTCATAATCTTTCAACAATTCCAACCACCCTATTTGTCGGAGATTCAACTCCTTTGAGTAAACACATATTGAAGACTTTTGTGGTTGGTATACACATCCACATGGACACCATACAAGTAATGCCTACATATTTTCAAGACAAATACTATGTCTGCCAACTCAAGGTCATGAGTTGGGTAATTTCTCTCATGCACCTTAAGTTTCCTAGAGGCATAGACTAGTACCTTCTCATGTTGCATAAGCAAACACGCTAAACCCACTCGGGATGCATCATAATACACAACAAAACCCTTGGTACCCTCCGGTAAAGTCAACATTGGAGCGGTGGTAAGCCTATCTTTCAAGATTTAGAAGCTTTTCTGACATGCTTCCGACCAATCAAATTTCATACTCTTTTAAATCAAAGTAGTCAAGGGAGATGCAATAGATACAAAAACATCTACAAACCACCTATATTAACCCGGTAGACCCAATAAACTCCTAATTTCGGTTGGAGTCAAGGTCTAGGCCAATTCTTGACCACCCGGTTTTCCTTGGATCAACCTCAACTCCATAACTAGAGATGATATGATCGAGAAACGCCATTGACCATAAAAAAACTCACATTTATTATACTTAGAAAATAATTGGTTCTCCTCAAACACTTGTATTACCACCCTCAAATGGTACATATGTTCACCCTCATTTTTTGGATATTTCAAGATGTCTTCAATGAAGACAATGAAAAATGAATCGAGGTAACTTTGAAACACTCTGTTCATGAGATCCATTAATGCCGCCGGGGTATTAGTGAGACCAAAGGACATTACTATGAACTCATAGTGACCATATCTAGTCTAAAATGTCATTTTTTTGGTATCTGCTCAGTTCTCACCCTAAGTTGGTGATACCCCGATCTCAAGTCAATTTTAGAAAAGTAGCTCGCCTCTTGGAGTTGATCAAACAAGTTGTCAATCCGAGGGAGAGGATACTTTTCTTAATAGTGACTTCATTGATTTGGTGATAATCAATCCACATTCTAAGCGACCCATCTTTATTCTTTACGAACAAAATCAGAGCACCCTATGGATAAAGACTAGGTCTGATGAAGCATTTCTCAAGTAAATCTTTGAGTTGAGCCTTCAAATCTTTTAGTTTGGCAGAGCCATCCGATAAGGAGGAATTGAAATGGGGTTGCTATTCGGTAACAAGTCAATACCAGAATCAATTTTACATTCGGGAGGGATACCGAGAAGATCATTAGGAGAGACCTCCGGAAATTCCCTCACTACGGGGATCAAACCAATGAGAGGATCTCAGAGCCTACATCTTTGACTCTTACTAAATAATATAAACACCCTTTAGAGATCATCCTACAAGATCTCAAATAAGAAATGATACAAACTCTAGGAGTAGAGTTTCCCCCTTTCCACTCTAAAATGGGCTCATTAGGAAAATTAAACTTGACAATTATAGTTCTACTATCAATGGAAGCAAAACAATCATGCAACCAATCCATCCCCAAAATGACATCAAAATATACCATATCAAGTTCTACTAGTTTAACATGAGTAACTCTATTGTTCACCCCTTGAGCGGAGTGCATAAAAATGTTTCTTCTTTTGAGGATCCAAATTCGAACCACTTAGCTTGAGCTTGGCCACTAACTTTGTCTTGCCCCTTCAAATTTGGGCAATCTCGAACTTTATGCCTGCTTCTACCACAACTAAAACAATTGCCCGTTCCGACTAAGCATTCACCAAGATGGCCATTTCCACACTTTGCACAAGTAGGATTTTTTTGGGTGAACTAGTACCTCTTCCCTTTTGAGACTTAGGGTTAGACACCCTATCATCACGAGTCTTAGGGAACTTGGAAGGAACTTGATTAGAAAAACTCTTCTTGATCTTAGGCTTGTCTTGGATATCAAGCGAAACTTGATTAGAAAAATTCTTCTTGAACTTAGGCTTGTCTTGGATATCAAGCCTATCCTTTGAAGAACCACCATCAAAAGACCTTGCCCTCTTGGTATCTCTACTCTTTTTCTTAGCCCTTGTCTCTTCCACTTGTTGAGCATAAACCATGAGATGATAAATATTCATATTGTCATATACCATAGCCGAATGACATTCCTCTTGCAAGTCATCTCTCTTCACAAAGTGACTCATTTCGTCTCTAGGATCGGAAATCAAAGAAGGAGCATACTTTCACAATTTAGTGAATTTCAAAGAGTATTAAAGTACACTCATACCTCCTTGATGAAGGTTGATGAAATCAACCACTTTGGCTTCCCTCTTTTACCTAGGAAGAAACCTATCAAGAAAAGCCTTCTTAAAAATCTCCCATGTCACCGGTCCACCTCTTAAGGGCCTATTGTCTCTCCATTGGACGTACCAAGTTTGAGACACATCCTTGAGTTGATAAGTAGATAACTCGGCCTTATCACTTGTAGTCAACCCCATAGCATAGAGGATATTGTAGGTTGAACTCTTGGGGGTCTTCCTCAACCTTGAACCCATAGAAAGTAGGGGGATTCATTCTAGTGAAATCCCTCAAACGGGAGTCCATTGTGCCAACATGTTGGTTTGCTCGGGGTACAACCTCCCAATTAGATTAGGTCGTCATGGATTTATCTTTATTACTGACGACTTGTGCTTGAGTAGTAATGTCTTGGTCAATTTGGAGAAAGGCAGCTCTTATGTTACCATCCGTCAAAGGAGGAGGATTGACTGAAGCTTGGTAATCATTATCAACTTCTTCAAGAGGAGGGACTTGATTACCTTAGAGAGGAACTCTCTCATTGGAAATCTCTTCTTGTAGTCTTCGAGCGGTTGTTCTTTGAGTATTCACTGCTATAATCACAATAAAAGAATTAGATTCTAAGAGCACATAGAGTCAAAACTCTATAGGCACGATATTGGATTTCTAAGAAAGGAGAGTTTCCTAAACATCTTATAGTTTCCTATTCATAAGTGTGGTGCGCTTCACAATTAGGAACCTACATAGACGTGGGTAAGTGAGACATCGAATCTTTAGATATTCAACCTCATGCTTTGATACGAAGTTTGTCACATCAGGGGAGCAACCCCGAGACGTAACCAACGTCGTCGTCCTCTTTGAAGACTAAGACTTGCCTCTTAGCGTAAATCATTACATTCTTATGTTAAAAATGAGGAAATTTTAAACCTTTCCTATATCTATCTTGAGGTTACATAGACCTCTCGCATACACATAATAATAATCATATCAAGTATAAATAGACCCTTCATATATGAAGATTACTTAGTCTTCTTCTCATATTGCATATATATATAATATAACATAGTCATAAAACCGGATGTCTTATCTCATAACAATCTAGACAAGAGTATAACAATTGAGCATAGCCCATATAACAATACAATAGAAGCCACATATATGATATACAATCTTTAGTACTCAAATGAAAGAAATGAACAAATTGTCTTTAAGATTAGAATAACATTGATATGTGATAGTGGTATTGCCCTCGGAAAGTGAGGACCTGCCCAACTTGGATGAGTGAGAATTCCACGTGTTCCTTCAAAGTCGTCTCAAAAGACCTTCAATGACTGGAACCTAAAATGTTGGGGAAATTAGAGAAAATGGGGTTAGTACACCACTTGTACTAATTATGAAACTGTATGCATACACATCATAAAATTATGCTAAAAGGGGACATTTCATTAAAGTATGCAAATTTACTTTGAAAAGCCTTATGAACATTCAAGAAGACCATATCAATCAATAAGACATATTCATTAATTTAAGAGCACGTACATTGGAAGAACAACAATACTAAGTCTAGTCAAGCCAACATGCATATCCACATAACTTGAACACATAGTCAAGACAGCCCTATTATGAAGGTATAACATCAACAATAATGATTAAAAGTTCATTTTAGCATAACCAAAGCAAGACCATTATCCATGAACCCTTATTAATTCAACTAGTGCAATGACTAAGCAAATACCCATAACCTTACTCAACCAAGTAAACTCAACAAGAATCATGACCATTGTCCGACTTCACATAGCATATCATTAATAATATATATCATCATACTTTAGCAATAGAGACCAAACACATATTCATAAGTGAAACTAATCATCATATAGTATCATCAATTTAAAAGATCATCATATACATATCATGCACCATTTTAAGCATATACATATATAAGAACATCCTTCTAAGGCTTCCCTCAAGGCAAACTAGTGCAATGCATAGGTAGAGTCACATACCCCTACCTAAGTTGAGTGAAAATCTTAAGTCACCCTAGTTAGTTTGTGCTTCATTAATTCATTTTAGTTTAGTTAACACTTGCCTTAACCGACATAGACCACAAGAGCTAAATGTGGAATCCAGTTTTGTAAAACCTTACACTGATGGAAGGTGGTCTACCGGCCAAAGTATAACCAAACATAAATATGGCTTTCTAGGTGGATCCACTGGCTAGTATGCTTATGGGAGCAACATAGTTGAGGAATTAGGATATTCGTATGAACTTTCTACATGCCATTTTGCAATTGGAGCCTCATCTCATGAGAATCCTTAGCGTGAATATCCCTCATAGGGGAGTCAACACCTCATGTGGAACAATAGGGTGAATATTCCTCTACAAAAAGTCAACACCTCCCATTGTCATGTTCTCTCAATGCTAAGCTAACGTCCCTTTTGAATTGTCTTTAATGACTTTATTAATCATCATAACTTAATGTAGGTCATAGGGCCTATCCCTTGTATAATAATCATCATCATTATAGCTCAATAAGAATTGCATGAGTGTTTTCCTTTCATTACAATTCATATAAGTGAAGTTCGCACATTTTTCATAATCACATCATGATAAGGAACATTGGTAAGTAATCACCATCTTTATAACATTTACATCTTATCCAGTGACTCACAATCCATAGTTCAAGACATTTGAATTCAACATCATACCAACCCTATCAATCTTAATATAAGTTCTACTTCAATAAAACATCATTACTTAACCACAAGTAACCATAATCTAAGTAAGGAATAGAGATTACAAGACTTACTCAATCATCTTCACAATGCCTTCATCAAGGTCTTACAATCAACCTCCAACTTAACCCAACAATGGTATAATATTATCATAGAATTTTAATTAACATAATAACAAGACCAATTGAATCATTTCATCACAAGTTTATAGCCTATAATTTGAGACCTATATCAAGTTCATAGTCTACTTCACCATCTAAGTCAATTACTCAAGAACTAGCATGGTAGAAATACAATTCATATCAATCTAATCATAAATTGGAATAATAACATCATAGGGTAGTAATTCATACATTAACTAAGCCAATTACATCAATACTAGATAGTTCAATTCAAGATCACAACCTAGGATTAAGGGGAAAAGGTCATCTTCTACAAACTAAACCAATCCATCAAGAAATAACATAATTTAGTTATAATACATTTTAATATAATCATAATATCCAAAATAAATTATAAACAAAGCAATTCACAAGATCAAATTCGTATTGGATGAAAACCCACTTTAATTTCATACTTTTGAAATCAATTTGATGGAACCCTTTGGAAAAAGAAGACCCAAAGGTGAAAGGAATCACATACATTGATGATTGATGAATATTTATGGAGAAACTTGAGTTGTTAAGCCCTATAGCCCACCTCTATCTTGTTCTTCAAAAAGGTCTCTTTGGGGGAGAAAAAGAAGAGAAAAGGAGGAGCAATTTGGGTTTGGGAAATTATGAGGGCTTAGGTTAGTTTAATTAGGTTAGGGTCTTTATATCAGTCATTAAACAAATTAATTAGACCTCACTAAACCCCTAAATAATTCACTAACCACCTAATTAATTTAATTAATCAAACTTAAAATGTGCAGCAAAATCAGTCTGTCAAGACCACGACAAATGGTCCGTTTGACAAACGACGGCCAAGGGACCAACCGTCCTGTTGGTCTGTCAGTTAGTTAAGAGACTTGTCAATACAGGCCTCCCATGAATTTTGATAGGCATTCATTGACGGTGTCCATCAATGCCCTGTCGATGGACACACTTTCCGTCGTTGTCACTCCTTTGTGGACCTGCCTTTTGGCAGCTTTTTGCCAAAATGCAAGGGTCCTCCTCAAGGGATTGGTTTGTCCATGGGGAGTCGTACCCGGATGTTTTGACTAGAAACTAACACTAATACGTGTTAGAAACCCTTCCACCAAAAGTCATCATTTTCCAACTCCTAAAACATAGTCAAATAGCCTAAGGCACACTAGCACCTCATTGAACTAGTTTCTGGACGTCCTGGACGTTCCTTGACTTTTTGATTCCTAAACTTCCTAAATGACGTATGTTCATTATTTATGACTTTAAAATAATGTCAAAACCTTTTTACACCTAGGTTAGACTCTAGAACATTCCTTAGACTTTTGGAGAAATACATATATTGTCATGCACCATCGCCAAATGAGACTCTTCAACTAAGTCATCGGACACTCCCACCACAAAGCGACTCATCTCATCCCTTAGGTTATATACCAAGTAATTATCATATTTGGAAAATTTAGTCAACTTTAAGGAGTACTCTTTCACACTCATACATCCTTGACGAAGGTTGATTAATTCTTCCACTTTTGCCTCCCTTTTCTCCCTAGGAAAAAAATGATCAAGGAAAGACCTTCCAAACACCTCCCATGTGATAGGAACCTCTCTCAAGGACCTAATTTTTTCTCCATTGGGTGTACCACGTTTTTGACAACTTTTGAAGTCAATTTAAAAGAACCCTTTGGGAAAAGGAGTCTCAAAGGTAAGGAGTTCCATACCTTAGCTATTCTTGAAGATTGATGGAGAGTAAGTTGAATCTTGGAGCCCTAGTGACCTTGAATTTATCTTCAATGGAGTCTTGGGGAAATAGAGAGAGAAAGTAGAGAGAAGGTAGAGATATTTGTGGTTGGGAATTGAAGAGTGTTAGTTTAGTTTAATGAGGGATAGGTTTTTATATAGTCCCTTAACTAACTTAATTAGACACCCCCTAACTCTTAATTATCCACCTAAGAAACTAACTAATTTATTCCCTCACTTAAAATTCGATAATCAAAACCAAACCCTGACCTACGAGACCTCGACGTACGGTCCATAGGTCAGTGGACACTCCCATACTGCACAACCGCTGTTTGCGAAAGAGAGTGGTATTTTTGAACACTGTGGAGATTTGGCGAAGGCTGGAGCTACGACTCCATCGACGGGACGTTGACCCATCGACGGTTCGTCCACTGCCAATATGACAGCTTTTAGGTCATTCGCAAGGGTCCTCTCCAAGGACCCTTAGGATGGTCCTTTGAGAGTCGTACCCACACATTTCGACCCTAAAGACACTCTAATACTAGTGTACATTTCACAATTCGTCGGACGTCATGAAAGTTCCTTGACGTTTTGACTCTAACACTTTTTAAATGTTTTAAGGACATTATTTAAGGCCTTAAAATAGTGAACTAAGTCTTTTCTCTTCATGTGAGTCTCTAGATTAGGTCTTGGACTTCCGGAGTGTTACACCTATTTTGTTTTAGAGACTTCATAGACAGATTGTTGTAGTTCTTTAGTCTTATTCATTTCAGTTGTATACGTTTAAGACTTGAGTTGTCATCTTTGGCTAAGTTATTTTTTCTTAAGTTATTGCATGAGTCATATTTCTTGTGGTTAAATCTTCCACTGAGTAAGTAAGCCAGACAAGCATTCACTTAGGGCCAAAAATAGTTCTCGAGTGTCAATCATATTCAGGGTGTATGCTCGGGGCATGAAAAAATTCAATATTTTTCATCTAAAACAAGACTAAATTATTTTCTCCATATTCAGATCTTAAGTAAAGTACTAGTTACAAATGAAAATATGGGTAAATATGGGTAAACTAGTGTTTCGCTCAATTAATTTTTACCCATATCAAATATGAGCAGGTTGAATTATTATCCAATTTCTATTGACCCATTTTCAACCTGTCCAAATTTGATCAACCCACCCATTTGCCACCAGTAAACTATTTACTAAACTTACTAATGGATGTCAAATTGTATACACTATCTAAACATAAATAAAAAGTATAATAATCGGTAAATTTATTGGGACTTAATTTCATACCAATATATTGTGTATAGTTTTTGTGTTCAATTGTTATATCAATGAAATTCCATAGAACAACTAATATGGATGGAAAATTCAAAATTTTAATAGGGAACACATATCAATTACTTTTGTGTTACATTTTGTATATAACTGAATTTCAATAAATCATAACAGTATCATTTCAGTTTTTAGTTAATTAAATACTTATTTTTTAGGTGAAAGGCAATTATTCCAAAGAAAGCAACAACATATTGAATCTTAATTTCTTTGAGTCAAGTTTCATCATTAAAGTTTTCTAGTTTAATTTTAAATTTATCTTGTTTCTTTATTTTTATTTAATTGGCATGATAAAAAATTATTAATTAAAATTTACATTTGTCAACTAGAAATATGAACGACTATTCAAAATATCAAAAAACAAAATAATATAAAATTGAATATAATTTACAAAAAGGAGCTTTTAATTATTTGATCGACAATTTGTTTTGGCTGAAATAAGTTTTGAAAATTAAATTTGATCAATCTTACTTAAGATCAACATATATCAAGAGAAATTTAATTAACTTAGTATATTATCAATTGAAAAGAAATCGGAGAACTAGATTATAAAATAATTATTCATCACTTTGCATCTCAAAAATTTAAAACATATTTTTTTAATTAAGATCTCATTTCAAAATTTAATTTTAGGCCACTAATAATATAGACCCACTGACTACATCCCGCATTCAGTAAAAGAATTTGCAAAGAAGAAATCTAAAATTCGAATGTAGTCCAAAAATTAAATTGAATAAGTTAGTGTTAGTACCATATAATCATTAATATTAATCAAATATGCTCATATAATCATTAATTAGAATAAACCATAAAATTTACTTTCAAATAGATACCAATCATAGTATAAAAAGTTATTCACTGCCACTGTTGCTTTTCCTTTACATGTGATCCCATAACGTCCATAAATTTTGTTTTCTACATTAGTTTATACTCTATAGAATATCAAAATTGATATTAAAATCAAAGTTAACCAAAAACATGTCCAAATTATTTTATTTAAAAAAATTGCAACATACATGAAATTACATAAATGTATAAATTAAACCAACAAGTATTTCGTCCAAAATTTGAATATGAAGCATATGAGATAACTTATGCAATATAAATCATATACTATCATATAAAAAAATGCTAGACTCGCCTACGAGGCGCCACCACAAATCAGGATACCCTTTTAATTTATTTATTTTCAAAAATTATCCTTCCCCTTTCATGATAAGTTGTAACTTTTATGGAAAACGGTGATTTTTATGAAAATATACGACTTTTATATAAGAATTGCGACTTTTATGAAAGGTTGTGACATTTTCCAAGGATTGTGACCTTTTCAAAGAGTTGTAGCCTTTTCGATAAGGCACAACCTTTTGTTGTCTAAAAATAGAGAAATTTGCTCTCATTTTAAAACAACGAAATTCTAAACTACTTCTTCTGCACAATTAATTATTTGTCACTTGTCTCAAATTCAGTGGCTCGCTAACACCATTATTTTTGTATCAATACGCTCGTGAATATAATTGTTCCGTCCTGAGAGGATTTATTTTTTTAAGCCTCAAGTATTAGAGGGGAATATTCTTAAGGGGACATAGTGCATTCAGTTGACTCATTTTTTTTCATTTTTTTCATTCTATTGTTATAGATCTTGGTAAGTATTTTTACGGTCATTAATTTATGTTTTTGAGATTAATTGTTGTTATTCAGTATATGTTTTAAACTTTGTCGTCTATGTTTCTACAAAGTTATTGTCTCCAGTTATATATGATTCATATACACATAATAGATATATTCATGTGTAGAAAATAATTATAGTAGTCTGAGGCGAACCCACATTCATTCGGTACCTTTTTTAAAAAAACTTGTATATATATGCATGTCACAACTGATAAAACGAATATATACTTAACTGTGCACCCTAAAAACTAAAAGTTGTTATGGTTGCACTGCAGCGAGACTGTGCAAGATCAAATCTCACTGAAGGTAACTTTCTTTTCACTTAAAATTTAGTTTTTTTTTTCTTTTTAAAACCAATTATTGATTCCTGTCGAAGGTCACTTCCCTTTACTTTAAAGGTCAAATGCTTTGATGGACTCTTCTACTTGTTCAAGTTTGTATTATGGACCCTTCTACTTAACTCTTTACCAACTGAACCCTTAAACTCAATTAAAACAAGATTTTTATCGTGTGTATAATTTACTCGCCCATGAATAGATGACATGTCAAATTAATGTCACATAAATCAATAACATGTCATAATTATCTCTATTAACTATTTTTAAAATTATTAATCTAAAATGTTAAATACAAAAAACAATTCCACACACCAAATCAGTCGCCTATGTTCTTCTCTCGAAACCATTCTTACAGTGAAATAGCCTGAAGCCACCATATCAAAAAGACACAACCACCACTTTTCTTGCCGGTGAGACAATCTATTCTCTCTCAAACTCGTCTCCATCTCCATCGCACACTCTCACCATTTTCCGTTCCTCTTTTTCTAATCGACAAAATCAGCAACCCTAGGTCGCCGCACTACCATCTTTGGCCAGCAAACCTTTTTCGCATTTGTGACCAACTCCTTGCACCGTCACCCGTCCCACTCTCCTCTCTAATGTCTTCCTTTCACCGCACCATCAGTGACCAAGAGCCACTTATTCATGTCATATTCTGTCACGACCCAAAACGAGCCGCGAGTGGCACCCACACTTACCCTCCTATGTGAGCGAACCAACCAATCTAAACCCCAACATTTCAACCATAATAAACAGAAGACGATGCGGAAGACTTAAAACTCATTAATATAACCAATAAATAACTTCTAAAAGTCAATACTTATTATTTCCAAAATCTGGAAGTCATCACCACAAGAACATCTATCCTCAAATTTCTAAGTCTAAGAGTATTCAAGAAACTAAAACAAATAAAAGAGATGGTCCATGTCCGAACTTCAAGACATCAGGACGTGAAGGAGAGAGTCCAGTCCGAGCTAGAAACAATAGCTCACCCTGAATTCTGGTGTGATGAAGACTGGCTAGAGTTGCGGTTGAGTGGAAGTCGATGGTGCGTTTGCTGCACTCCACAAATAACAAAGAAAGAAACATACAAGTAGGGGTCAGTACAAGGCACAAGTACTGAGTAGATATCATCGACCAACTCAAAATAGAAAGCAATATACATCAGATAATAACATAAAATTAACTAATATTCTCAACAGGTGACAACAACAAGTACCATAACCATTGGTCACAACCCAAGCACATCTATGAGGACTCAAGCCTCCACACCATACTCACTTAGGAATTAGGTTCTTCAAACCTGAGTAAATTTGCACAATTCAAGATTCATTCTCTTTACTATCCCGGTGTCGAAACGTGACACTCCGATCCCCTACTATCCTGGTGTCGGAACGTGACACTCTGATCCTCTACTATCCTGGTGTCGGAACGTGACACTACGATCCTCTACTATCCTGGTGTCAGAACGTGACACTCCGATCCTCTACTATCCTGGTGTCGAAACGTGACACTCCGATCCTCTACCCTCCTGGTGTCGGAACGTGACACTCCGATCCTCTACTATCCTGGTGTCGGAACGTGACACTTTGATCCTCTAATTCTCATTCTTTTAGTTCATCAAGCCTTCTTTTATACCAAGGCAACATCATTATCAAGGAGGTTTTTAAAGTTTAAGATTCAACAGCCTCATCATGCTTATTTTATCACAATATATAATCACATCATGCAACCACACAATTAAGCATATAGAAGACTTTACAATACTACCCAATACATATCAATCGCTATTTAGAGTTTATTATGAGATAGCATAAACCATAACCTACCTCCACCGAAGAATCGTGATTAAGCAAGCTATCCCTTAATCTTTGCTTCCTCATAGATTTTTGCTTCTTTAGCCTCTCCTCGCAATACCTTATCTCGAATCCGGAGCAGTTTCTCATCAGTAAACTGCTTTCCCTTAATCTTGTCGAGAAAGGAAGATCTTGCCTCTACACAGGCCAAAAATCCTCCCTTCTCATTTACTTCTAGACTCATAAGGTCATTAGCCAGAGTCTCAACCTCTCTAGCTAATGGGCGTATAGAAACCTGCAAGTGAGCTAGACTTCCCATGCTCCCTACTTTTCTACTTAAAGCATCCGCCACAACATTAGCTTTTCCCGGATGATACAAGATAGTGGTATCATAGTCCTTCAGTAATTCCATCCACCTCCTCTGTCTTAAATTCAAATCTTTCTGAGTAAAGACATATTGTAGGGTACGATGATCCGTATAGACTTCACACTTAACCCCATATAGATAATGTCTCCATTGCTTTAATGCAAACACTACCGCAGCCAACTCCAAATCGTGGGTCGGATAGTTACGTTCATGCACCTTTAATTGCCTCGAAGTATAAGCAATTACATTCTTCTCTTGCATTAGCACTGCACTCAAACCAGAATAGGATGCATCACAATAAACAATGAAATTCTTACCTTCCACTGGCAAGGTAAGAATTGGTGCAGTAGTCAACAAAGTCTTGAGCTTCTGAAAGCTTTCTTCACACTCGTCCGACCATACAAATGGAATACTCTGCTTAGTCAAGTTTGTCAATTGGGATGCAACAGAAGAAAATCTCTTGACAAATCGACGGTAGTAGCTAGCTAAACCAACGAAGCTCCTTACCTCTGTAACATTAGTATGTCTCACCCAACTCTTCACGGCTTTGATCTTAGAAGGATCCACCATCACTCCATCCTTAGAATCTACGTGCCCCAAGAAGGACACTAAATGTAGCCAAAACTCACACTTGGAGAATTTGGCATAAAGCTTTTTATCCCTCAACATTTCCAATACAATTCTCAAGTGCTCCTCATTTTCTTTCCTACTCTTGGAGTATACCAGTATATCATCAATGAATACAATGACAAAGAGATCCAGATATGGATTAAAAATCCCGTTCATCAAGCTCATGAAAGCAGCAGCGGCATTCGTAATCCCAAAAGACATTACTAAGAACTCATAATGTCCATACCTGGTCCGAAAAGCAGTCTTTGGCACATCCGTTGCCCGTATTTTCAATTGATGATAACCAGATCTCAAATCGATTTTTTAGAAGGTACAAGCACCTTGTAACTGAACGAACAAATCATCGATGCGAGAAAGAGGATACTTGTTCTTAATGGTTACCTTATTCAGTTGCCTGTAGTCTATGCACATCCGAAAACTCCCATCCTTCTTCTTTACAAACAAAATAGGAGCACCCCAAGGGGATGCACTAGTCTAATGAAGACTTTGCTTAACAACTCTTGAAGTTGAGCCTTTAACTCTCTTAACTCAGCGTGAGCCATCCTATAAGGGGGTATGGAAATGGGGGGAGTAGCCGGCTCCAGATCAATACAGAAACCAATATCCCTATCCGGTGGCAAACCAGGATAATGCACGAAACTTAGCCTCATATGCAGTAACCGACATCCTGCCTTGCTCTAGGCTCAGGAACTCATCTCTCCTCCTATACCTCAAAATCCGGGGTATATACTTTTCCATAGACAAGCTAGAGAATGATGCCCAAGTCATAGGTGGCACCTGTGTTGGTTGACACTCAACATACGATCGCCACCACATTTTGGCATTTCCCTGAAACTGATAGGTTACGAACTCAACACCAAATCGTTCCACTATGCCCATCTTATGTAGCAACTCATGACAATCCACCAGAAAATCATAGGCATCCTCAGATTCAGTACCCCTGAAGACTGAAGGTTTCAATTTCAAGAACTTACTGAAAAGTTCGTGCTGATCACTTGTCATTATAGGCCCTGTACTCAACCGAGGAAACGTGCATATTTTCCAATGAGGCATCCATGCGGGGAGCCACAGCAGCTGCATGTTGTACTCCTGGAACCTGAGGTGCTGGTGCAGAAAACACTGGAGGTGTCTGGCCCTGATCAGATAACCCGCTAAGATAAGCAAGAACCTGATTAATCATCTTTGGGGTAGGTTGGGGTGGTAATTCCTCATTCTACACTTGTTCAGTCTCCCCTTCCTCACCCTTTCTTAATACTTCCTCAGTCGGTGGAGGAATCACCGCCCTAGTACTAGATGGGCCAGGTGCTTGTCCTCTTCCTCTAGAGGACGTCCTTCCGCGACCTCTACCACGGCCTCTTGCCACTGCTCCTCTTCGAGCTACAGCCCCAGTGGCTGGCTCAGACGCATCTTGTCTTGCCGGTGTTGGTGTTGGCGCAGTTGTTGCTCTAGTTCTAACCATCTGCGAAATAGAGTGAAGATGGTCAGATACCAATTTGTATCACCTAGATACCAATTGGATCCAAGTAATAGCACGAAATAAAGAAAGAATGGGATTTTCCTAATGTCTTATAGCCTCTCAAAGAAAAGTAAAGGCGTCCCCCTACCGTTCCTCAAGACTCTACTAGACTCGTTCTTGTGTGATGAGACCAATGAACCTAATGCTCTGATACCAAGTTTGTCACGACCCAAAACGAGCCGCGAGTGGCACCCACACTTACCCTCCTATGTGAGCGAACCAACCAATCTAAACCTCAAAATTTCAACCATAATAAACAGAATATGATGCGGAAGACTTAAAACTCATTAATATAACCAATGAATAACTTCTAAAATTCAATACTAATTATTCCCAAAATCTGGAAGTCATCACCACAAGAACATCTATCCTCAAATTTCTAAGTCTAAGAGTATTCAAGAAACTAAAACACATAAAAGAGATGGTCCATGTCCGAACTTCAAGACATCAGGACGTGAAGGAGAGAGTCCAGTCCGAGCTAGAAACAATAGCTCACCCTGAATTCTGGTGTGATGAAGACTGGCTAGAGTTGCGGTTGAGTTGAAGTCGATGGTGCGTTTGCTGCACTCCACAAATAACAAAGAAAGAAACATACAAGTAGGGGTTAGTACAAGGCACAAGTACTGAGTATATATCATCGGCCAACTCAAAATAGAAAGCAATATACATCATATAATAACATAAAATCAACTAATATTCTCAACAGGTGACAACAACAAGTACCATAACCATTGGTCACAACCCAAGCACATCTATGAGGACTCAAACCTCCACACCATACTCACTTAGGAATTAGGTTCTTCAAACCTGAGTAAATTAGCACAATTCAAGATTCATTCTCTTTACTATCCTGGTGTCGGAACGTAACACTCTGATCCCCTACTATCCTGGTGTCGGAACGTGACACTCCGATCCTCTACTATCCTGGTGTCGGAACGTGACACTCCGATCCTCTACTATCCTGGTGTCGGAACGTGACACTCCGATCCTCTACTATCCTGGTGTCGGAACGTGACACTCCGATCTTCTACTATCCTGGTGTCGGAACGTGACACTCCGATCATCTACTATCGTGGTGTCGGAACGTGACACTCCGCTCCTCTAATTCTCATTCTTTTAGTTCATCAAGCCTTATTTTATACCAAGGCAACATCATTATCAAGGAGGTTTTTAAAGTTTAAGATTCAACAGCCTCATCATGCTTATTTTATCACAATATATAATCACATCATGCAACCACACAATTGAGCATATAGAAGGCTTTACAATACTACCCAATACATATCAATCGCTATTTAGAGTTTACTATGAGATAGCATAAACCATAACCTACCTCCACCGAAGAATCGTGATCAAGCAAGCTATCCCCCAAACCTTTGCTTTCCCTCTGCGTTCTCTCTTCTCTCGCTCGTTCGTCCCTCTCTTCTGTTCTTTCTATTTTTCCTTATTCCAACTCTTTTTCTTTTATCCTAATTATCATATAATTAAGTATAAAAGATGGTAAAAGTAACCCACTATTTATTTCAAGGTTATCTCTTTTAACCCCCAAGTAATTGAATTATTAACATTAAACCACTAACTTTATAATCATAAGCAGTAATAGCCAAAACACTCCTTTAAAAACTTTAGCAGAATTCCGACCCGAGTGGGCTTACGTCACTCGTGACGGCCCGTCGTGCCTGCGACAGTCCGTCCTGTTGAGTCGTCACAGAGTTCAGAGACTCAATTCTGTGGAAAGATTTGTGACGGTCCGTCGTGCCAACGACGGTCCGTCCTGCCATTCCGTCGTGAAGTTTAGAGAGTCGATCTCAGTACCCAAATTTTCAGAATCTAAGTGTTTTGGAACGAGACCCCCTCGACGGTCTGTCGTGCCCATGACGGTCCGTCGTGGGATCCGTCGATCCAGACAGTTATTACCAGAATAAATTCTACTGCTCAAAAACGACTAAACAGGTCGTTACATGTTCAGAAAGGCCTCCCACGATTTCTTCGAAGCGGAAGGCTTCAATGTCAATCTCTCTCTCATTTAGACGCCAAAAATGATTCAAGTCTCTGGGTATTCACTACCTCAGATAAATTATTTAAGATAATACTTCAATAAATTACTTTATGATATTTTGGAGTGTAGGGAAGAAAGAAGAAAAGGGATATTGTAGGGATTGAGTTACCTGAAAAAAGAAGGAGAAATGGAGAAGAAGAATTTTTTTAAAAAAAATATCATATTATTCTATTATAATTTTAACTACTCTTTTTTCATGAGAATATGATGTTCACTTGCTTACAAGTGCGTGTAATCACACAATCCTGTCAATTTATCCATTTTAATACCACATATGTTTGATCAACGGTAAGAGGGTTTGATATACTATGTTTTATCGAGCTTAAGGATTCAATTGATAAAATATTAAGTAGAGAGGTTTATAATACAAACTCATACAAGTACAATGGTCCACTAGACCCTTTTGCCTACTTTAAATTCAACTTCTTCTCTTAATTTTTTTTTTGTCTCATTCCTTTCTTTATTGAATTTAAAAACAAATAAAATCCCTAGTACGATTCTAAACAAAATATATGACTAACTTTTCTTAGAACAATTTAAAAAAAAATATAAGACTAACTTTTGCTAGAACAATTCTAAACAAAATATAAGTTGAATTTGCTTATTTCCAATATCACTTTGTATACCAAATAAGTTGTGTTTATATTTGATTTTGTATTCATCATAATGTATACCATAAAGTTTGTATTTATGTTTGATTTCGTATTCGTCCTAATATATAACATAAAATTTTGTATTTATATTTTGATTTGTATTCATTCTCAACTATAAATAGCCAAAATACAGTTTATTTATGTATTCATTATATATGTATTCATCCTAATTGTATCAGTCAAATAGTTTTGTATTTTATTTTTCTTATTATATGTTTATACCAACTAGTTTATCTTTGATTTCGTATTCATTCACAATTTTAAATAATCAAAATACATGTTTGTATTTAGATTATCACTTTGTAATAACAAATTTGACTACAAACTACAGAACATTCAAAATACTTCCAAATACTTTTGCGAAATAATTCAATATCTAAATACTAATGTAGATTCTACTAAATTTGAAATATAAAAATAAATCATAAAAAAAGATCGAAAAAAATTATTTTAAATACTAAAAATCTAAAATTCATAAATATTTGATGAGTATGTTAGCAAATTCATATATAAATTTTTTTACAAAATTACGGAAAATTCTCAATACATACAATCCAAAAATTCAACATAATGTGTTAAAAACAAATCTCACAAAATAAATGATAAATTCAAAAATACCTTTATCAATTAAGAGATTTCTTGATAGATCTGAAAAATTGTTATGAACTTGAATAATAAGTTCTGCCTCAACAATGAGAGAGAATAATGACGAACTTTTGATAAAAAAAAAAAGAGAAAGTGAATGATGGGGCAGAAAAGTTGATGAAAGAGAAAAAAATAAAAAGTGAAAGATGAAAAATAAATTTAATGGTACTAAATCATATGAAGAAGTGTAAACGGGTAATGGATGTAGAATTTGATGTAAAGTTGGATTGTTTTGAAAAATAAAATTTGAATATAAATCACATTCTAAAATATTGACATTTTGACATTTTCAATAATTACTTTAAAGTATAGATATTTTTACTAATTATGTTAGAAATTGTGACTATTTTGCTAATTTTCCCTACAATTATTTTGATCGTGCAAAGTACAAACAAATTGACTAATATAGTATAAATTAAATCATGAGCAAATATGTTACAAGATAAAGATGAATAACTCATAATTGACGACTGGAAGAAATCAAAATTTTATCTCGAAAATGAAAACTCCTCTCAATCTCCCGTATCACTAGGACTGAAACATGTGTAAGTTTTGGGTTTGGGTCGCCCATGTGGATTCACTCGACCCAAACCAACCTAAGAAATTTTTTTTTCTGAATTAAAAAAGAAAAGAGAAAAAGATAAGTATCAATTTTAAAAAGGGGTGGGAACAGTTACAACATTAATAATCACACCTTTTTAAGTTTTCTTTTCTTTTCTTTTCTTCAACTCTCCAGAAAGGAAAAACAAAAAGAACAACAAAAACTCTAAAGATTTAGATTAAAGATACAATAGAAACATTTAGTTTGTGAAATTATCTTTATTTCCTAGTGATTCAAAGAAGGATTTGAAGCAAATCATTCAATTCGTGAATTTCATCCCACTGCAACAATCAAAGGTACACAAATCTTGTACCAAACGTTGTTTAAATATTTTCAACATGCATGAACTTTTGAACAATATTATTTTATTTGTTCAATCATTGAAATGCATCTGCATGAATCTATTAACATAAATCTAATAGACAAATCTCTCTGAATACTTATTCGAGATATAATATAGTCTATATTAATAACGAGTTATGAATTTATTCAATAAATAGAAGGAGAAAGTAGGGAGAAAAGAGAAGAGTTATTATTCCTCTTGAAGGATATTAGAGATTGTGATATATTCACAAAGTTATTACAACGAAGAAAAATCCCTCCTGCTAGACTTTGTTACTTGTCTCCAAAAGAATTCTACATAATAGACATTAACTATATAATACAAGCATGTTTATAACGGATTCACTATTTTAGTTTTTTATATATCAACTAAACTCATTATCCATAACAAAAATTCAGAGAATATTCATCACTACAAAAAGAACAAGTATCCAAGTAATGAACTAATTATTTTCCTTCCATTCAAGTAATATCGGAGTCATCGGTTGGGGTCACAGTTCGGGATCGAGTCCTGAGTTGAGGTCGGGGTTTAGATGTTGGGTCAGGGTAGGGGTTCAGGTCCGTGGTGGAGGATGGAAGTTGCCTTGAATTATAGTATTACAAATAGTAATATTTTTCTTTACTTTACTAATCAATTAAACAATAGAAAGTAGTGAGCCTTGTGTTTTTTCTTCATCAACTTGATACCCAACAAAATAACAATTATTTTTCAAGAAAACAAACATTTTCCTTTCTACCCAATTATTGATAAGAACAAATTGTTCTTTTATTCATGCAAGTGGTAGTCCGGACCTTTATTTGGATTAGTACTTCAAATCCTAGACTTGGTCTTCACTTCAAAAATACTACTACTTATTATTTTGCTGTTTGCCTCTTGTTCATAGTTTCATTTGTTTATGATACACTTTCATCCCTTGGTGTCAGTATCTATCTCCTACTGTTGCTACAATGTTACAGAACGATCAAGGAAATGTTGTTCAATTGACCATATATGATGGTGATTTAAGAGTTAAAATTTAAAAGCAGTTTCTTTGCTAAAAATATGTTTGTACCGTCTAGACATCAAAACAATTCTAATTTTGGGCCACGTTATAAAAAAGAAATAAATAGAGTACCCTTAACCAATTTCACAAATTAAAAAAAAACTCATATTTCATAGATTACATGGGGATAAATTTGTCGTTATTATAGACGTATGGAAATAATGAACTCATACTGACGATGGATCCAAGTAATTTTGGTATTTGGACAATGCTTTAGTTGATTTTTGATAATATTGTGTTTCTGAGGGCAGAAGAGGCGAGCAGTGTCTCTTATCACGCATCATTCACGTACAAGACTTAATTAAGGGGAAATTAGGCAAAGTGACATGAATATACCAATCATCCATAAAGCAAACATATATAGTTATCAAAAACATGAGAGAAAATCTCATATCTAAAATATAAAACTATTTAGAGATAATTTTAAATTGATCTAAATTGAATAGCCAATGTATATTTATATTATATATATTGAACTTTTTGAATTTTGAGTATATAATTAATGTATTGGGAGAGCAAATATTATTTAGTCAAGGCCTACTCCATCAGTGACCCCTTAAAGTTGACATCATCTTTCAGCTAGACATTCTAACTAAACTTTCTTCGATTTAAGCACCTCATGTCAAACCTTATTGTGTCATTTTGACATTTTTTATATTTTCAAAACCACACACCTCTTATATAAAAAAATAAACGAATCGTTAAGTGACACGATGAAATTTATTTCATTTTTTATAAACTTAATTTAATTATCTTTTCTTTCATATCCCAAACCCATGCCCCACCTCTTTTTCTTCTTCTTCTTGTGGCTCCTTCCCCTTTTCATTTGTTCTTATCCATCAAAAAAAGGCAAGAACATAGGTTAGTTTACAAAGTAAAATATGTTTGAGGGAATAAGGAAAATCATATCAAATTGAAAAGTTTTTGTATGACATTTTTAAAAAGTTGATTTCTTGTGCTACTACGATTGAGATATACAATGAAGAATATGTAGAATATATTACTTTTTATTTTGCTGGAGGTTGTTCTTTATTCCTTGAAATCAATCTAATTTTATAATTTCAATGGAGATAAGAATGTAAATTAGTTTTAATCATTTGAAAGAAGTTGATTTTTTTGGTTCCCTTGAAATTTTGAATATGAATCAAGATGCAAATTCATTTTTCAAAAGAAGATGAAAGAATCAAAGAGTATAACCCAATAAAGTATAGTATAAATTTTTTTAAAGAAATGTGTGGTGATGGAAGATGGTAGAAGGTGAAGAAGATGGAAGGGAGAAAGCAAGGAGGAAGAAGAAGAAAATATTTACAAAAAAAGTCGGAAAATTTACAAAGAGTCTCTGACGCGCTTAAAATTGATGTAGCACACGTACCATGTCAACAAAAAGGTCAAAATGATACAACGAGACACGATATAAGGTGTCTTAAATGAACAAAGTTTAGTTAAAAAGTCTAAATGATAGTTTGTGTCAACTTCAGAGGACTACTGATGGGTTAGACCTTTAGTCAATATATACTTCTTATAACTTTTGACTATTTTTCTGTCAATAAAACCATGACTACAATATTGTAAAGTAATTACTTTATCATATATATTTGAAAAATATCCCAAGAATAAATTTGAAATTTCCTTTACAAAAGTATACCAGCGGATCACATTATGACACAAACTTGTTTGCATACATACAGCTTCATGCTTCTTTCAAGATCAGAATGATTCAAATAAACAAGCCTCAACTTATTCCAATCACATCATTCTTTTCATGTTTTTTAGTTGAATATTCGAACTGCTTTCAGTTCTTTAACATACATGCATACACACACAAGATGTAGTGGCTCATTGTACAACAACTGTACAACATATTGGCAGCAGTGCAAAGATTGGAAGGACACACCTACTGGAGACCTGAATTTCTTGACAAAAACTGGAAAGCAGGGATATTAAACACAATTCACACCTCCAATTGCAATTACTGTGGCTGCGGCTGCGGCTCACATGCTACATGTCTGTCTGCAACTGTGGTTATCTTCTTCTGTAGCTCTGGTTTATTGGCTCCTACGAGTTTGTCAATCTGCTCCCCATCCTTGAGAAAAAAGAAGGTTGGAGTTGCTTTGATATCCCAGGATGAACTAAATTCCTGAACCAAACAAACAACGAAAATGAGCTGTCAACTTTCACATTACTATAGCAAAACAATCCAACAAATACTCTTATCATGCGAATGTTTGCATTGTATAACACATTCAAATCTTGTTCATTTATCTCCCAAAATAGCCAGTCTTAAAAGGGTAGAAATAATTGTTTTTAAAAAGAGTTAGATAGTTGGGAGGCAGAAGGGTATAAGATTGGACACTGAAATTTTTGCTACTTACCGTAAGCTCATCAACATCGACTGTTAGAAACATCAGAGAAAGATATTTCTCAGACAGCTCACAGTAGAATGGAGAGATCATTCTACATGGACCACACCATGAAGCACTGAAATTTGCAATAACCTGCCAAAATTTCACTTGCGTAAGAAAGGTCCAAAATGCCAAAGCCAGCAAAAATGTAAAATTTTAAGCAAGCAAAAGGCGAGGGATCCATATGGGGAAACTGCTGCACCATTCTGCTATTATCCTTCTCTTCGCATGTGTGCAAAGCATTAGAGTTAAAGTGCCTTGAGTATTGTTTTTTAACGTCTTTTGAATTTTAGTGCAGCTGGGCTAGAGGATTAAGTTACATGCACGCAGGTGTAAGTTTGTATATGATATTGGAAAGACACACACATTCAAGTTTTGGCAGGTTCACAGTGAAAATGTTAGCGATTACTGTAGATCTACATCTGAGCAAGTGAACGGTAAATATGACAACGTACTCTCCTAGTCTCCTTCTGGAGTATCAACATTCACAACTTTTATCAACTACCACCAGTTATTACATTACTTCATAAGAACCAAACATAGTCCTGGGAAGAAAAAGATGATATTGATGTGGACCTGTAGAGATCTAGAGGGGAAAATCCCCCATCATAATTTCAGATTCCCAAGTTGACATGGCTGACCTCCTCTTTCATTATTTCTGTTATATGTTATACAGTAGAGAGGAAAGGACTCAAACATCAACAATTCCTATGAAATGCCAAAGATTTCAAAAGGTATTAGCTAGACAGTGATTAACTTACTTTTTCATTTTTGAAAAATAAGTAACAATATACCCAGTATAATCCCACACAGGGGGGTCTAGGAAGGGTAGAAAGGTTGTTTCCGATAGACCCTCAGCTCAAGAAATGCTTGATAGATAAGATAAAAAAATAAATGCAAAACAAACCCGATTTTTTTCACACAAAGCCATTCAAGAAATACCCGTCTAAAGAACACACAGAAAAAGAGGTGTAATAAAGTACAAAGAAACTGTGAACTCATTAAATAGAAGCCCTAACACCTGTTTGTAACAGTGTTGAAAGAAAAATTCACATGGTTACTATTCATTTCCTTCCAGAAAGCAAAACATAATAACACATCCTCAAGTCACTTTACATGTAATTTCCCTAAAACTTGGCTTTAGCCTAGCATAGACAATTTCTCCATAGCATGAAAGAAATTTATGGGAGAAGAAGAGTCACAGAACTTTAAACAGTGATATCAGTCCAAGGAATATATATATAGACAAAAAGACACATGTATCTTAGCAAGCAATAACTGAACATGTGGCTGTGGAGAAAGATTGTGAAGTTCTCTCCAATGTAAATATAGTGAATGCTTCCCATCCTTATAGTAATCATAAGTTGCCCAAGATGATTGTACATGGAGTCAACCCAAGACAGGTTTTTTCCGTGATTGCATATCTAAGCCAAAGCACTAAGTTTTACATATCAATCTGACGAATCACTCAAGATTGACTTTAAATCTACCAAACCGAACTTCAAAAATATTCTTAGTAATTGATAGTTATTGAGTCAGTTTATCTGGACTGAGAAAGTAATTAGTTAAAAGCCTAGCCAATAGTGTTGAATTGTCAACTCCAAGACTGAAATTTTCTCATTAATCGCATATCCTCGGTCAAAGTCGCTAACTTCTACAAATCAAGGTGACAATTCATCCAAGATTAGTCAAATCTACCAACCCAAACTTTAAGACATTCTTACCAATTGATAGTTATCGAGTAAGGAGTTAATGCAAGGTTTTATTCAGACGTTGAGCAAGACTGGGATTGCAAGTTCAGTTAAGTGACTCATAAAATGTGGATGTGAAGCTTGGCACGGCAGGCACACAGGTCATCCCTAAGAGAAGAAATTTCAAGTACTTAGGGACAGTAATCCAAGGTAATAGAGGAGATTGACGAGGATGTCACACGCCATATTGGGGCAGGGAATGAAATGGCGGCTCACATCTTTTATTCAGTGTGATAAGAATGTGCCACCCAGACTTGAGGTAAGTTCTATAGGATGGTGGTTAGCCTGCCTCTGTTATATGGGTCGAAGAGTGACCAATTAAAAACTCACATGTCCATAAGATGAGGATGTTCAGGGGGTTGTGATACCAGGAGAGATAAGATTAGGAATGAGGATATTCGAGACATGGTGTAAGTGGCTCTCATGAAGGACAAGATGCGGAGACTAAGACTGAGATGGTTCGAACATGTGAAGTGGAGATGTGTAGATGCCTTTGTTAGGATATGTGAGAGGTTGACCATAGTGCAGTTGAGGACAGGTAGAGGTAGACCCAAGAAGTAATGGGGTGAGGTGATTAGGCAGGAGATGATGCAACTTTAGCTCTGAGAACATGACCCTTGATAGGAAGGTTTGGAGGTTGAGAATCGTGGAGAGGTTTAGGCGGTAGTTGGACATTTTTCTTTCACTTTCTCTATGCATTAGTATTCTAAGTTAAGCGGACTCTTGACTTCTAATGCCACACTCATGTTGGCTTCTCCAGAAAAAAACACTACTTTTGAAGAATCGGAGACACACCCGTTAACATTTTTGAAGAGTCCGAGCAACACGATTAGTATTACTGTTATTTTTCATCATATTTTCGATTTCTATTTCTATATTTTTTAGGCTCAGTTACTTATTATTTTTTTGTTGTTTCTGCTTGACTTGTTATTGCCTCTTTCTTATTGTTCTTTGAGCCAAGGGTCTATGAAGAACACTCTATATCTTCTCAAAGTAGGGTAAGGTCTACGTACACTTTACCCTCCCCAAACCCCACCTGCGCAATTTCACTAGGTTTGTTGTTTTTCTTTCTAGTCCTGTAGACGCAATGGAGAGCAAGGGAGAGTTGGATCCAACATACAAATTTATGAAAAGAGTGCAAAGTTGAAAGCCTCACAATGCCTGGCTCCAAGCAGTAGGGACAGAATCTTATTGCGGATATCAGTCTTATTTATAGTGGCCAAAATGTACATTTTGCATAGTGAACCTAGTATGCTTCTATTCCTCAATCAAGTACCAAATTCTATCTCTAATGCAAAAGCACATTTTTCCGATAAGCGTCTACATAAAGATTTAAGTTTCTTGTGTAATCAAGCAAAAAATAAAAATTGACGTTTCTTCAAATTTTGGAATAAAATGGATGCAATTCAAATAATTGAAGTTTACTCCATTACTTGATTGGCCATTCAATAAAAATTTCTCATATGGCACACAGATACATGTATAATATGGCAGGGAGAGAGAGAGAGGGAGAGGAGAGGGAGAGGGAGAGGGAGAGGGGGGGAGAGAGAGAGGGAGAGGGAGAGGGAGAGGGGGGGAGAGAGAGAGAGAGAGAGAGGGAGAGAGAGAGGGAGGGAGAGAGGAGGGAGGAGGGAGGGGGGAGGGAGGGAGGGAGAGAGAGAGAGTGAAATAGCGATTCTCACAATTTTGCCCTCTTTTTTTGCTTCTGCTAACTTCTGATCCCAGCTTTCTTTTGTAGTAATAAGGGACACATTTCCACCAGCAAACTCGACATTATGGGTAGAATCATCACCATCACTTGTGGAGTGTGACTTGATACAGGGAAAAAGGCTACGTACCTGGAAAAATAACGTACAATATAACATAAAAGCTCTTTCATGCTATGGAATCCAATTCATTTATCAACAAAGAAATAGTGTTATATAGATAAACATATTGATCAATCTGCAAATAAGACTTAAAAGACTGATCAAGGTTCAACTCATTTTTTACTTTGTGTATAGTAGGTGGTTTTGATGTTTCAGGATAAAAGGTCTATGTTTTCTGCTTCCCATCAATCAATTTTCCATGGTTGTTATGGGTGCTATATGTTTGGGTTGTTAAACTTTCAAGATTATGTCCTGGGTAGTAGACCCCAGAGCTTTGGTCCAGTGGTAAGAGCTACGCATGTGATGTGTTGGTTAAGCACACATCATGGATTCAAATCTTAACGCAAGCAAAATCCTGGTATTTAGTGGACCGAGGGTAGAAGGCTGCACCCAATATCGACTGGGTTTCGAACTGTGTGTCATTCTTTTCTCAGGGATTTCTTGGTCATTAAAAAAAAGGTTGCCAAGATACATCTTTTCTCATTATATGCAGGCTTCAGCTACATAATTTTACATTTTTTTCCTTTCAGCAAGGGTGATCACAACCATTATGCAACTCTGTTTCTGAAAGTTCTAGTTGAGAAAGCACAATCAAGTGCAATATTTAAGTTTCAGAGAACTATATATCTATACTATATAAAAATCATGAACTCCTTAACTTGAATGTTAACTAACTATAATACCCTCAACTAAAAACACCCCCTAACTTGAATATTAACGTGCAATAATATCCCAAACTAAAAACACCCTCTAACTTGAATGCCAACAAAAAAACATCCAATTTAGTATTTTTCTATATTTTATAGTTATATTTATTTATTTATATTATATTAAAAACAGGCACCTTTTCACATTAGAAGGTTGGGACTTATTTGAAAGATTGTGACTTTTTTGAAGAGTTGTGACTTTTCGAAGGATTGTGGTTTTTTCGATAAGACACAATAAATACTTGTTCATGCTACTCTTTGTTGGCTGGTTTCCTGTCAATTTTAAACTATCAGTTTTCTAAGTGTGATTTGCAGTTGTTGCTTAAGTTCGAAGGTCAATAGAATTTAAGGAATCATTGAGATGTCCTTTTCAAGGGAATAGTGTCCTTTTTTATAGGCTCGAGCAAGGTTTAAATAGCCTACAAGATTTTTTATCTCTACCTAACCATCTCAAATTAAATCATAATGAGGACCAAAG
Source organism: Solanum lycopersicum (assembly GCF_036512215.1). NCBI lineage: Eukaryota > Viridiplantae > Streptophyta > Magnoliopsida > Solanales > Solanaceae > Solanum > Solanum lycopersicum. The sequence goes on along the minus strand of NC_090808.1, from coordinate 11,788,970 downwards.
TAGAACTACCAAGATAATGTATATTTTTTTCACATAAAGTAAAATTTACTTATGAAAACACTATAGCATTAGAAGTCATGATCTACGAAATATACAAGACTTGAAAATATGTTCCTTTCAAATTCAAAGTTAGTGCACATTTTATAATGACTCTTTTATAGTTTAATTGCTTCATGGAAAAAAAATTATTATTTGCTTAAGCAATGATGCATTTTGTAATTGTAATCTGATAAATATACACATTGCTAAGCCTCCCCACCCCCTAAAAAATGAATAGGATGACACATAATTTTAAAAGCTTGTATTGGTCATGATTAAATTTGATTGTGCATCAAATTTTTCTGCAGGGGACCTTTGTGAGGGACTTTGACAAATTACTTTTCAATTATTCTTTGTATTGTGAAGGAACATTTTGACGTGCCAGACAACAGTTGATCCGTCTTAGATATATAACATATACATAATTTGATATACACGTGCAACGAACGTATCAAAAAACTAGTAGACTGAAGTTTGGATAAAGATGTTCTGATGCTAAAATAAAATGATAGTCAAATTACTAGAAGAAGACTCAAAAAAGAATCAAGAAGTGTATGATGAGAAATATTGGAGTCCATCAGCATATTAAAATCTGAAGTTGACTAGTACCAAAGATCAACAATAAGAAAAAATGCACCAATTTTGGATGTCTTGAGAAGAAATGAAATTTGCTTAAAATATTACTCGCCTTTGTCAAATGTCACTAGGAATACACTTGGTTCTTTTTTATTGTTAACTAGGAAAAAATTGCTGAGCAGGTGACTAACAGAAAAAAGAAACCAACACTATCCATCGAAAGGACAAAAGTAAACGGCTTATTTGGATTTCTTTTATGGTGAGAGCTGTTGTCAAGCTGCCTCAGAAGTGTAATGATGTTCCTTATGTATCCAGATGCTGAGAGACAAGATGAAACTCCTTTATAATGTAGATTATTATGAATCACAATTGATATTAATTTAGCGAGCTCATAAGACGGCAAATACATTATTACTTTTGTTTGGTAGACCGGGCATACACCATAAATTGGTATGTCGCATTATAATTCTTTGATTGACTTGATCTTTGCTTTGTTTACTCTATTTCCACGTTAGCTCTGGAATTTCTTTGTGAGCTTTCTATTCTATTCTTACTCTGGGCGAACTTGAGAGCCATTTACCTAGGCAATAAGACTACAAGGAAGAGTTGTGACTGTCAAGATAATAGAACAATAACAACATGCCCAGTGTAATCCCACAAGTGGGGGTATGGGGAGGGTTGTGTTGTACACACTTACCCCTACAAAAATATAGAGGTTGTTTTAGTCTTTTCCGTGGACCTTGCCACCTTGGTACAATTGAAAGCATTACAAAGCAATTCGGATAAAAACAAGTGGTAGTGAAGAAACCAAGACAAAATGCTAAAATAAACATGACATAGCATACTAAAAACAGGACAATCACCACCACAAATTAATATGATAATTGAAGTGCTAAAAACGGTAAATAGTAACAGAAGTGGAATAATAAGAAACTTCCAGTGTAATCCTACGACTAATAGTATGAAGGACTAAGCAAGACAACTTACAAACTACCAAACTAACCCTCTACCCTAATTTGTGTCCTCCATAATCTTTTAAGATCATATCCTTGGTAAGTTGGAGCTATGTCATGTCTTGTCTAATCACCTCTCCCCAATAACTTTTTTGCGTACCTCTCCCTATCATGTAACTATCCATAATCAACCTTTCACAGCTCCATACTGGTGCATATGTACATCTCCCCTTCACATACTCAAACAATCCAAGCGACTAAACCTCAGTTCCACGTATTATCCTACATTGAGACCATCCTAGCCTTTCACATATACCTTTATTTCTAATCTTATCTCTCCTATTGTGTCCACACACCCAACTCATCATACTCATTTCCGCAACTTACAATTTCTATACATGGGAGTTTTTGAGTGGTCAACATTTTGTTCCATACAACATAGCCAGTCTAACTAATTTGCCTTTAAGTTTGGTGGCACCTTCTTATCACATAAGACACAGGTACGAGCCTCCATTTCATCCACTCTGAATTTGCCAGAAGATTCCATACCATTCCTAGTATTTTAGCTGGCTTGGGGAGGATGCATCAATAACCAAATTAACTAATGCAAAACAATTAAAAGGTAAAAGCACTTAACAAATTGTTTTTTCTAATATACAAGCTTTATATTTTACTGGGTCTTTCCTTTTCCAAGGCGTGCTCCTTTGTTAGAAAAACACATGAGTGAGGAGAAAGGAAAGGCACAAAAAGAGATGGACAAAGCCAATTGAACACAAACAAAGTAGATGCATAAACTCCACTGTGGGATACGTCTTTCTTGTAGAAAAAGTTACCGTATCAGAGATCCCCATGTTAAAAGGACACCAATACAACTTCCAATCTAAAGCAGCAGTAACCTGAAGACGATATCAATTCAAAATCCAGTAGCTGAAACCTGAAACGATGATGAGGCATAAATTAAACAAACAAGGTCAGGCTTCAGACAACATTAAAACAAACAGTTCCTACAGAATATTACTAAATTTAACCCCCATACAAGCAAACTATAAGGTTCTTGACTTAAAACTAAAAAAACCCCAATTTTTTTTCTTTAAATCTACTTTTCATGACTATACAGGAATAATTAACCTAAAGATTAGAACTTCAATACATATTGAGGATGATAACAATTGCATAATAAACATACCTGAATAATTAATGTGAAGAAACCCTGAGGCAAGGAAAATTAGGTGAGGGATTAAGAGAGGGATAAATGGGTTTATGAGATTTATGAAAAAATTGTTTGATTTTGACGAGACGAATACCAAAATGATGATGATGCCTTCTCACGCGCTTTCCCACCCTTTAACCCAAACATCTTTATCTTCATTTCTCAAAATTAACCACCAACTGATTTATTTTAATCCAACTAAATAATTTACTCTTTTCTCGGTTTAAAAGAAAAAATATTTCTATTTTCTTTTTAGTATGTTTTAAAAAGAATGACTCTTTCCTTTTTAAATAATATTTTAATTTTAATTTTTTATTTGATATGTTTAAGATCACAAAATTAAATGACATTTTAATATATTTGACATAATATTAATTTAAAATATAAGATTAAAAAGTGTTCTTTTTTTTTTAAACTCTATTTTAAGTCAAACTAGGTGGTCCTTTTATAAACGGAGGGAGTACTTCTTTAAAAAATAATGATTTCCTTTCTTTTAGTTTGTTTTTTAAAAAAATGATGTCATTTTTAGTAACATTTTAATTTCAATTTTTCATGTAACATTAAGACTATGAGATTAAAGGATAATTTTATACATTTGATATATAACTTAAACTAGATAACTCAAAATTCTTCTTTATTTACTTAAAATCCGTATTATTTAGATCAAATTATTATTTATAAAACGAAGAAAATAGGATTTAACAATTCACCTATTAATTACTCATCATTTCATTTCATTTCATTAATAATATATACATATATCAAATGTTTCATCTCTTACTTCTTATTTATTATTTATATGTGTTTTTACAAAAAGTAAATGGTTCTTAGCATATGTCATTTCACACAAATCAACATAATATCTTTCTTATTTAATCCTTTAAAAATTATTTCCTACGTTTAATAATAATTGTGCATTATACTATTTTAAATTACACATCAATACTTATTATTTTATAAAATTAATGGATAATTTTATATTTATTTTTTATTTTACTCGTATCATTAATTATAATTATTTTTCTATTACATTTTAAGTATTTTGATCAGATGAAATATTAGACTTGAAATTTTAAATTTGACTATTATGAAATAATTAAATAATTAATTTATATTTATTAGTCAATTTAATTAATCAATTGAAACTAATTTATATTTATTTATTGAAACTTGACCTCATGATTTATTGAATAAAAATATAACAATAAACTTAAATAAACTCTTATTGGGCTTGAAATTTAAAATGATAATATATAAATAAAAGGAAAAATCCTTTAAATAAAACGGAAAATTGTATATAATAGCAAACTAATAACCTAAAATAAATGGAGTAGCTAGGGTTTGATTTAATTGTGCTCCATAGCAAACGTTTGCAAAAAATTGTCAGGCCCCTCTCTCCCAAATATCTCGCTCGCCACTCTCCTCCAATCTCTCGCTCGCTTCCTCACTTTTTATACAAATATAAGTGTATAAAAATTGTTTCTAATTGTATAAAGCAGAGAAAATTATATAAATACATATATTTTGTTCCCCTCTCTCCCCTCTTTAAGATCTCGCTCGCCACTCTGCCAAATCTCGCTCGCCACCCTCGCCTTTCTCACTTATACAAACAGAAGCGAAATATATAAAGTTTGTTTCTGTTTGTATAAAGCGTGAGAAAATTGTATATACACATGCAAGTACATATATTTTCGTCCTATACACTTATAATTATACAATAAAAATACTCTCATGTCCAGTTTCTCTGGCTTTTCTCTCTTTCTCGTTTTATATAATTTTCAAATTGTATCTAATTTCTCTCCTTCTCGTTTTATACAATTCGATTTAATTGTATATTTCTTGTCAAGTCTCTTTTATCTTTCTCTCTTTCTTATTTTATACAAATTCAAATTGTATATAATCGTTCTATACACCTATAATAATACAAATCGTTTTATACACTTCGTTCTTATACAGTTCTCTGCCCAAGTGTCTTTCTCTTTCTTGTTTTATACATTTCGTTTTGTACAATTTGCTTCAACTGTATATGTATAACGAATTATACAGTTTCGATTTTTGTTATGGAGCGCAATTATGCAAACTTTGCTATAACATACGAATATAAATTTTTTATTTACTATATGTGAAAGTTGCCCTAAATAAAAACAAAAGAATTGTAAAATGTGTCAAGTTTATTAACTATTCTCTCTGTGCTAATTATATGAAAATCAAACAATTTAAATTTTACTAATTTCTACATGAATTTTTAAATTTTTTAATATAAAATTTATATATCTCTAGTTTGACTCATATTTACCATTTGTGTTTAATTGTACAAGCTAAAAACTAGGAAATGTACCATGTGATTTATGTATATAATATTTGAATAGTGATAACTATCAAATGTTCACGTGCATAATAGAAAAATCGGACAACTTGTTTGACTTGTCTTTTTTTCTTGGTACTTATTTGACTCTTTTTTTTGGTACTTGTATTGTTTGTACTAGTTTGAACATATAAATATAATAATAATTAAAGGCAGGTAAGTTATATTTAATTTATTTTATATTTGGCCTACGAACTATTCTATCTGAAGGAATATTGATTGTATTGAAGTGTTAACTTAATAAGGTAATACATGGGAGATATATATAGGAGATATAAGAAGGAGTACTAATCATAATAGGACTAGGATTAAGGAGTACTAATCTTAATAGGACTAGGATTTGTACATAGTAAATACTAATATTATTTAATACTATTTATTTAATACTATCTGTTATTATCCCCCCTCAAGCTGAGTTGAGCGGAAGCGAACGGAAGCTTGGAACTGAGGTAATCGTGTTGTCAGCTCGGGAGAGACTTGGTGAGAATATCAGCCGGTTGTTCTTCAGTGGGTACATACTGCATAATCATGGTGCTGACCTGAACTTCATCGCGAACAAAGAGACAGTCGGTATCAACATGCTTCATTCTGGTGTGTAGGACGGAATTCTTGGCCACACAGATGGTTGATTTGTTTTCACAATAGAGAGCAGGAACAGTGTGAGTGGCGCGGAGTTCGCGAAGAATATATGTGACCCACATGGTCTCAGCAGCAAGAATAGCAAGGGCGCGGTATTCAGCTTCAGTCGAGGACCGAGATACCTTGGGTTGTTTTTTTGTACACCAGGAGATCAGGTTCGGCCCCAAAAAAACGAGAAACCCCGATGTAGATTTTCTGTCATTTTTATCATTCACCCTATCTAAATCTGAGAAACCCCGAAGCTCCAAGTCCCCGGGTCGAATGAGTAAACCACGACCAAGAGTGCCAAAAATGTATCTGAGAATGCGTTTTAGACAATGGTAATCATGTTCACTTGGTTGATGCATGCGCTGAGCAACTCGGTTGACAGCAAACTGGATGTCAGGACGGGTAATGGCTAGATACTATAGAGCCCTAATGAGGCTGCGGAAGTGGGTGATATCGGCAAAGGGAGTATCGGCTCCATTCATAGACGAAGAGACTGCCATCGGTGTTGGTTGACTGGTGCATTTTTCCAGTCCAGCTTTCTGCAACAGATCTCGAGCATATTTTGACTGATGAAGAAACAAGCCGCTGCCTGTCGGAGAAACCTTCATTCCCAGAAAATAATATAACGGGCCAAGGTCCTTCATTTTGAAGGTAGTATGCATAGCTCGAGTGACATCATGAATGAGAGCTGCAGTAGAGCCTGTAATAATGATATCATCTACATAGACAAGAAGAATGACTGTACAGTGTGCTGAATGTCGAGTAAACAGACTCGTGTCGTGTACGCAACACGTGAAGCCGAGTCCCTGGAGGAACGTTTTCAGACGTGTGTACCAAGCACGGGGGGCTTGCTTGAGCCCATATAGAGACTTCTGGAGTTTGCAACCATGTTCAGGGAAGCGGGGATCAACATAGCCCGGTGGTTGCGTCATGTAGATAGTTTCATCAAGCATGCCATGAAGAAAATCATTGGAAACATCCAACTGATTGATGATCCAATTGTTGCGCACGGCGAGTGACAGTACCAGGCGAATGGTTTCTTGCCGAATAACAGGACTGGATGTCTCGGAGTAATCAAGCCCATACTCCTGATTGTAGCCTTTAGCAACCAAACGAGCCTTGTACCTGGAAATACTGCCATCTGCATTGTGTTTAATTTTGTACACCCATTTACAGCCCACTGGGTGCCGCCCATGGGGCTTAGGTACAAGAACCCAAGTTTTCTGATCAGTCAAAGCCTTAAACTCGTCATCCATAGCATGACGCCAATAAGTATTTTTTGAGGCAACAGAGTAGGTTGGTGGTTTACTATCGAGAAGGGGTATATTTGGTAGTACGGTATCCTGAAAGGTTTTGGGTTTAAAGATACCGGCTTTGCCACAAGTTAACATGGGATGAGTATTGGGGGGTGGCACGGGCGGTGGTGATTCGGGGGTGGTCGGGAAGGACCCAAAATGGATCGGGCTGGAGATGTTGTAGGTAGGGTGGTTCGGGTTGGTTGTGAGTGTGGGTGGTGGTTGCGGGTGTATTGTGGGTGACGGTCGAAGGGGTGATGAGGGGTGGTTGGGTAGTGGGTGGAGGTGTGGGGGAAGGTGGTGAGGGACCATGTGAGTATTTTGGAAAAAGGGGAAGGACGCCAATGAATGATGTATTTGTGGAGGAGGAAATAGACTTGTAGAGAAACTCATTTTCTACAAATTTGACATGACGAGATATGTAGACTTTATGAGTTTGTGGGTCAAGACAGCGATAACCCTTGGAGGTAGGATGATAGCCCAAAAAAAATACAAGGACGGGATCGGGGTTGTAATTTGTGAGTAATATGAGGGCGTAGCCAAGGGTAGGCAAGACACCCAAAGACGCGGAGGTTGGTATAATTGGGAAGTTCTTGGTAAAGGAGTTGATAGGGTGATTTGTTGGAGAGAGTGTGACTGGGCATTCTGTTAATGAGGTAGTTTGCAGAGGCTAGAGCTTCTACCCAAAAGGAGACAGGGAGATGAGATTGATGTAGAAGAGTAACCACTGTTTCAATGAGATGGCGATGCTTACGCTCAGCCACCCCATTCTGTTCGGGAGTGTATGGACAGGAGGTTTGATGTATAATTCCCAGGGATTGCAGAAACTGGCCAAAATCTGGGAATGAAGGTTTCTCGGACAGGCAGCGGCTTGTTTCTTCATCAGTCAAAATATGCTCGAGATCTGTTGCAGAAAGCTGGACTAGAAAAATGCACCAGTCAACCAACACCGATGGCAGTCTCTTCATCTATGAATGGAGCCGACACCCCCTTTGCCGATATCACCCACTTCCGCAGCCTCATTGGGGCTTTACAGTATCTAGCCATTACCCGTCCTGACATCCAGTTTGCTGTCAACCGAGTTGCTCAGCGCATGCATCAACCAAGTGAACATGATTACCATTGTCTAAAACGCATTCTCAGGTACATTTTTGGCACTCTTGGTCGTGGTTTACTCATTCGACTCGGGGACTTGGAGCTTCAAGGTTTCTCAGATAAAGTAAAAGGTAATTTATGAGATTTAGCAACTGAACAGGAGTCAAAATTGTTTACATGAATAGAAGAAAAACCTAATTGAGACATTAAAGAATTTATTATTTGAGTAGACGGGTGACCCAGATGACTGTGCCATAACAGACTGTGGCCATCAGCTGAAAGAGCCACCGGAGCCACAGGAACGCTTTCTGAAACTGGGTGGGCAGACGAACTTGTGCCAGGAAGAACGTACAGACCATGCTCACAGGGGCCCTGAAAAATCACCCTCTTGGTAGTATTGTCTAGGATCTAAAAATCATTAGAGGTGAACAAGAGTGAGCAATTATTGTCTTTTGTGAATTGGTGAACTGAAAGGAGATTGGTTTTAATAGAAGGGACGTGGGTAAGGTTACCTAGGTGAAAGATAGCGGTGGGGGTTTTAATGGTACCCGTGCCAGTGTGAGAAATATTAAGGGACTCACCGTTGCCAACAGTAATACCATTGGAGCCATGATATGGATTTGGAGCGTTAAGCTTGGATAGATCAGAAGTAACGTGCATGTTGGCCCCAGTATCCAACAGCCATTCAGAGGAAGGGCTGGCTTGAGATGCATAATTCGCACGGTTACCACTATTTCAGCTCTCCTCATACCGAAACCAGCAACGAACAGCGGTGTGTCCTATTTTCTGACAGATTTGACAAGTTGGACGATCCCGCTAGTAAGTGCGCTGCCCGCCGCTGGAAGATGACTGCCCGCCGCTGTTGAAGGAGTGCAGGCTGTTGTTGTTGCCGTGCTGCTGACCGTCGTACGGTGGACGATTTCCCTGCCGACCGCCGCGCCCGCGACCTCCGCTGTTTCTACCGTAGCCGCCGCGGCTCCCCTGCCGGCCACCACCACGCCCCCCACGATAGTTCTAGCTTGCGGTGAGGGCGGTGGCCGGCTCCATAACAGCGGCTTCTCGAAGAAGAAGTTTGCTCTCCAGATCCACGTTGATTTCTTCACTTTTTAGCCATGAGGAGAGAGTAGCCAGGTCAACAGGCGTTGGACTGATGCGAACTGCCTGTTTAATGGAGGAGTAAGCTGATGGGAGCCCCCAAACGATGCACATGACGAGATCTTTTTCGGGAATGATTTCGTTCACGGTGTCGAGGGCTGTGATGATGGTGGAGACCTCGTCTAAATACTCCGCCATAGTTTTCGTGCCTTTGGTAATTGCGTGGAGACGATCACGCAATTGAAAAATATGAGAGTGGGAAATTGATGCATAGCGTGTTGCGAGGGCCGTCCACAGGGCTGAAGCAGTTGTGTAGGATCGGACGTGTTTCTGAACCATGGGAGAGATGACCGCAATCAAACATGATCGGATCTGGCCATCCACGGCTTTCCAGGCGGCATGGGCCGGATTGGTTTTTTCTGATTTGTTCGTGGCGGTGATGACTGTCGGCGGCAGTTCTGTGCTTCCATCGACGTATTTGAGAAGGTAATTGGCCTCAAGGGCTGTAAGAACGGTGATTTTCCATGTAGGGTAATTTATGTCTGATAATTTTTCGGGAATCAGGGCATGAAGATGCCTAAGAAGGAGTTTAACGCCAGAAGAAAGTGAATCGAGAGGATCCACCTCGGTTGTCATGGCTGCCGCCGCCCAAGAGAAGAGAGGGAACGATCGGTGTTCTAAAGAGAGAAAAAAAAACCTAGAGAAAAGAAGATCTAGGTTTTCTGGCTCTTGATACCATGAAGGAATATTGATTGTATTGAAGTGTTAACTTAATAAGGGAATGCATGGGAGATATATATAGGAGATATAGGAAGGAGTACTAATCCTAATAGGACTAGGATTAAGGAGTACTAATCCTAATAGGACTAGGATTAGTACACAGTAAATACTAATATTATTTAATACTATTTATTTAATACTATCTGTTATTACTATCATAGTAGAATTGATATTAATCTGGTTGATTTTTATTTTTAAAATTTAAGTTAGAGGATATTTTAGTCAATGTGTGTTAGTAGCTCAAATTATGTCTCTAAATCTGCTCCTCACTATTGTAGGTGTCACTAAATATGTTGCCAACAGATAATTGTAATTGTAAAGTTTTACATTCTTCTCTGATTTATTTGGCTTAAATTTCTCTTTTTCTTTTGTAATTTATTCTGTTATTCTTAATAATTGTTTGGGTTGCATGAAGGATTTTATAACTATAAAGTTGAGAAATTCTCCTCAATTTATAAGTCACCTCAAAAATCGATCAATCTGGACAAAATTAGGATCTGATTTGAGAAGAGAGAGAGAGAGAGGGAGGCTTTAAGGAAAAGTGAGATCAACTTTTAAAAGTTCAACAAATCATCGCAGTAACTATGAATCAGTACAATTATCCTCTCCGTATGGAACTCTTTTCTCTATTTGAATTTGAATTCATCAGTGACATTTGTTTAATTTTTGAATTTTGGTGAATATTTGCTTCTCTGTGATGTTTACATGTCTGCTTACTAACAACAATTCTTTTTGTTTTTAGTTTCAATGTAGTAATTTCATCGGAATGAGCTGTTTGAAATGTATTGTGAAATGTCTGTTTGACAAAATGCATGAACAAAACCTCTAGATCAGTAGAGAACTCTACCATTTGGGTTGATTTATTATATATAGAAAATTATTTTTATGTCTTGTGATATTTGAACTGACGTCAAGCAATTGTTGAGTTTAAGATATGTTTGAAATAGCAGAAAATGTAGGTTCAAAATTTGCTAACGGGTATGCAAGAAGTTAGAAGGTTATAAATGCTAATGTCATCCCCCCCCAATTCCTTCCTCTCAATATCCAAATCAAGGATTATGCTCGAACAAATTATTGAGTCTTCTCCAATTTCGGCATGTTTCAATCTTAATTTTTATTTCAATTTTGAGTTAATGATCAAAAATATATTTATTTGTAGTGTGATTTATACCTCAGCTATTGTTCCCTTTAACTATGATCTAAAAAAGATATATAACAAAAATAATTGTCTTTTGAACTATAAACTAAATAATGATCTTTTAATAAACAATTTGTTAATCATATGTATTTTAGCAAATTATGTAGCTTGCTTATTTTTTATTTCTTACGGAACAATTCTTCATCTCTAATTATTTTGAAAATTTTAATATGTAGGCATGTATCACGCACTTGAGTAATTTTAATTAAGTTAACAACTTATACCCCTTTTTAAAAAAATATATTATGATTCAAATAATGTGTTTTTTGCTTAAAATTCCAGGTCATTCGGATAAGACCTCCCTGATAAAAATGGAGATATACTAGAGAATTCAACTATTATATTAAGAAACTCTTATGATAGTGATTTGAATCAAGTGTTCTCATATTCTCTTTGCCACATAAATGTCTCATGTATACAAGGGAGCAAGGTTTAGACATTTGAGAGTACATGTTACAGGATTGTTTTTGTGCTTCTTTGTTAAAATATGCATATAGATATGGAATTGTTCCTTACTAATATGTCATATGTATTGTCTCTCAAGAATTTATTATTATTTACAAGTTACAAATTTCAAATGAATATTTACAAGTAATAATTGCTAAATCATACTAATGGTGTTTTCAACGTGGCCCGTGCTCTGCACGGGCAATTCTTATCTAGTTGATAAAAAAAGGCAGAAAAAATAATATTAAAGATTGAAAGTGAAATTGCTTGTTAATATCAAGATTTGAAAATAAAAAATGAGATTTATAACTCAAGATAACTCATTATATTCTACCATTGTAGAAGCATCAATATATGTGATACTATCAACATGTCTCTTTTACGTAATTAGTTTTATTAATGAAGGGTCTTTTGGTCATTTTAGCTCATAGCTTTCCTTTCCTTCTTTCCACGTGTTCAGCTCGTCACAATTGTGTTGTATGTGGCACCCATGCTGTCACGACCGGAATCTAGACCCCAGACGAGACCGACGTCGTTGACCTCTCAGAGGTCACAGACAAGCCTACTTACGTCATTCTTACTTTACATAGATAAATTTTAGTGGAAAATTTGAATTTTTTTGATTCTTTAATCATACTTGCTGAATATTCTTAACATTTCGTAATCGTTCATCATCAACCATCTAACATTTAAGAGATAAGCAACTGAAAGAAATAATTCATTAAGTATTAATTGTATATCGGCCAAAATAGCACCAATACAAAGTCTGAACCAAAACAGGAAAGAAACGCTAGTGGAACATGCTCCACTAGCTCAACTCTAAAACTACGCTAGAATGTAAAACAGTAGCATCCTCGAAAGCATGAGGACCTACCAAACTCCGGATGAATACTGACGTCCGGATAGCTGCAACAACGAACCTGTAGCTCTAGCGTCCACCTGTGCCTGCACCTAAAAGTAGATGTTCGTATGGAATTAGTACACACTTGTACTAAGTATGGGTATATGCAAGTACACACCAGGGACATGCATGAGGAAGAAGAGCTCTTTTCTAACAACATGATGTTTGGGAGTCAAGTCAGTGGACTTGCTAAAATGAGATTAGGAAAGTTATGCCATGAGAGTGACATGCATCATTATAATCATCGTATTGCACACAAGACATAACATCTTCACATATCACATAACATATAACACATAGTTTCTTTCATATTATTCATTCATATACCATGAGACCTTATTATCATAGACTTAACCTTAAGACTTTCCAAAATGAGGGCTCAACATATGGGACCTCAACTAGGGAGCCTTCTTTAGAAAACACAGAGTCTGCTTCATTCATTCATTCGTATTTCATTTCAATTCATTCATAGGACAGTGCGAACACCAACTATACCTAGGATGTAGTTTAAGACTTTCATCGGGTTTGCTGTGCAATGATCAGGAATGACCTAATGTCATTACCTGAATCTAGCTCACCTCTTGATTATCCTATCCTAACACCTTCGGTATCATTCATTTCTTTATATGATTCATTTGAGGTTGGCCTCATTCATTCATCGGGAACTTTAACTTCAACCGACATAGATCATGTGAGCATCATGAAATCCAGTATCTCCCCCACACTGAAAAGAGGTGGAATCACCGGCCAAAGCGATTCAATAACATGCTGGCGTATATGGGAATTTAACCCCGCCAGATCCCTATAGTGGCAATATAGGTTCAAAGACTAGGAGATGTATGGAGACCCATACCCGGCAAGCCGGACAGTCTCATCTCATGAGAATTACGTGAACCTCCGCCCTTCCCGAAAGAAGGCATCACCACTCACAGCTAGCCTATCGGTGCTCGGGTCAAGATGCTGACCCTTTTTGACTTCCACTATCAGGGATGATTCAGAACTAGGGTGAACTGAAACACCTCCACTAGTAGAGTCAACCAACCGCACACCCAGTCTGGCCAGTCTGTGTACCTCTTTCACTAGCTCCTTCTTCTCATCCTCAACGTGGGCTGTACTCTCCATGCTCATCCTGCTCAAAGCATCAGCCACAACATTAGCCTTACCTGGATGATAGTGCACATTCATGTCATAATCCTTCAGCAGCTCCAACCATCTGCGTTGCCGTAGATTCATCTCCCTCTGCGTGAACACATACTGGAGACTCTTATGATCCGTGAACACATCCACATGTACTCCATAAAGATAATGCCTCCACAGCTTCAATGCAAACACCACAGCTGCCAACTCCAAGTCATGAGTGGGATAATTCTTTTTATGAACCTTGAGCTGTCTGGAAGCATAGGCTATCACCTTACCAGCCTGCATAAGAACACATCCCAAACCAACCCTAGATGCATCACAATAGACAGTGTAATTCTCGCCACTCTTAGGCAGAGTAAGCACTGGGGCTGAAGTGAGTCTGTCCTTGAGCCCCTGGAAACTCTTCTCACAAGTCTCCGTCCATTCATACTTGGATTTCTTCTTTGTCAAGGCTGTAAGTGGGGCAGCAATGGAAGAAAATCCCTCCACGAACCTGCGGTAGTAACCAGCCAATCCCAGAAACCTACGGATATCGGTGGGTGTAAGAGGCTTTGGCCACTTCTTAACTGCTTCAGTCTTTCTGGGGTCCACTTCTACACCTTGATCGGACACAACATGGCCCAGGAAGGTCACTGATCTCAGCTAGAATTCACACTTGCTGAATTTGGCATACAACTGATGTTGTCTAAGTACCTGCAAGGTTAGTCTCAAATGCTGTTCATGCTCTTCCTTGGTCTTAGAGTAGATGAGAATGTCATCAATGAATACTATGACGAAAGAGTCAAGGTATTCACGGAAGACTCTGTTCATGAGGTCCATAAATGCAGCAGGTGCATTCGGTGCTCGGTATAAAGTTCCATTACATTCAACTCATACATCATAGAAGTCTACTTCTAGTATGAGGACATCATAGCTCAATAGATGATTTCTCATCTCATCATTAGTATTAAGTGTTTTAAACTCAATATTTTTATTAGAGTATTCATAGAGACTGGTCTCTTTATTATCTCACACTCACATTGGTAAGTACGTATTTGTAACATTTACTTAGGCTCATTTGAGATTGCTCTCATCATATACATTAGCCTCACATCATGGTTGTCACCACATTCTTCATTTCATTACGTATATCTTAGGTCCACTTATTTTTGAACGTATGTTAAACTTATGTGTCTATACATACAAGCCATGGAGCTTCATTTATAGTTCGTTAAGTGATTCTTATTTTTCTAAGATTATTTATTACAAGACTTATGTATCTTGTATATATGTCAAGATCTTTGATTTTTGATCTAAGTAGATAACATTACTCTTGAATATTTCACTCACGTATGACTTATGTATCAATACGGAGGTTTGGACACGAGAACCCAAATCTTGAATTATTTGGATACCATTTATATTTTTTCATTGACTTTAGTTCTAATATTCGTAATTTAGAACTCTAAATTAAATCTTAACATTTTCGTGACATAATAAATTTTCTATTTTAATTAGAATTCTAGATTAAATTTCAATCATTTACATGAAAGAATAATTTTCTAATTTAATTAGAATTCTAACTTAAATCTCAATATTTACAAAAAAAGGAATTAATATTCTACTTTTAATTAAAATTCTAAATTAAATCTCTATGTTTACATAAGAGAATTAATTTTCCAACTTTAATTAGAATTTTAATTTATTATTATTATTATTATTATTATTATTATTATTTTTAATTAAATTCGCTTGAATAGGGAGGTTGTGGGTTCGAGCCTCCACAGCCCCCCTTATTTTCCTCTTAAATTCGCTGGGAGTGGAGGCTGTGAGGTGGTGGGTTCGAACCCCCACAGCCTCACCTTTATTCCCTTAATATTTATACTCCCCCTTTCAGCCCTGAGGTCGTGGGTTCGATCCCTACGCCTCGCATCCCCTTATTATTTTTTTTTTTGTTTTTGCGAACTGGGGTCGTGGGTTCGATCCGCCGCCCCAGCATTCCCTTTTAATCCTTTTTTTTCTTTTCGCGGATGGGGGTCGTGGGTTCGATCCCCGCCCCCAACATTCTTTTTTTTTCCTGCGAACTACTGCTGCTTCACGGGTGAGGTCCCAGGTTCGAATCCTGGTGGCCCCATCCCTTTAAAATTTATTAAATTTCCAGATTTCCTTCATTAAACTTTAGTCCAAATTAAAGTTGCATTGTTGCTGGAATTTTTGGTCATTTTTCAATTCGTTTTTATCCATATTTTTACTTGAATTTCTAAGAAAATTCGTAGACTATTTTAACACATTTTAAGTGTATCTTTTATGGGTTTGTTTGGCTAAAAGATTGTTGATCAATTACTATATATTTCACCATGATGGACATCATCTTGTACACCCATTTTACACATAAAATACACAATAAATACAATCATATTACATTAAACTTTTGGAGCATTACATAAAGAACCTCATTCACCGTAACGTACTTACACAAAATTTCAAGAAAAACATGATTGCCACTCATACGATTCCAAGTACACAAACATAATCATATTCATCGCGAAAACATAATATACCTCTAAATCTACCAGCAATCATACCCAACCTAAAATTCATTGGGAGCTAGTGACAAGGACATACAAAAGGGAATAACCCTAGTTTTCGGAATGAATATCTTGAACCTTAAGGGGTCTCTTGGGAAAGGGACCAAGAGAGAAGAAACCCATACCTTAATCAATGTTCAAACTTTAATGTTGCTGCCCGGAAAACTCCTCCAAACCACTCCCAATTCACTTCAACGTACACCTGTCTCGACAAACCTCTCTTAGCCTTGACGTTTTGATTACTTTTTCTTTTGCTTAAAAATTTTTGTTAGTTCTTCAAGCATGAAAACTGTTGATGTTTTGGCACATGCCTCTTTCCACCTTCCTCTCATGTATATTCTATCTATGGTGAATAGAAAAGTTCTTCAATTCTCATACAAATGAAAGTAGAAAAAAATTAAACAAAAGTCTTTCTTTTTCAGTCCTCTCTAGTTCTTTCCAGAAGAAAAAAAACTATTTGCTTTTACTTTTAGTTCTTTTGCATCGATGCTTCAATTTTTCTTCATTAACTTTCAGCTTTCGTTCTTTTGCACCCTTGCTTCAATTTTTCTTTCATTTTTTCATGCGATTTTTGAATTTGACGGCAGGTAAAAGGCTTCTGATTTTTCGTCGTTCGTAGTGTCACTTTAATTTTCAAGTAATTTTTCTTTTAGGTTTGGTTTCTATTTAATTTTAGTGATTTTGGTATCTCTATTGTGTTTATGGTGTTACTGTGTGAACAAAGGTGAGGTTGTTGAATTTTTTATTTCTGGGAATTTTTTATTTCAATAGTGTTTGATATTCACAACTTCTACTCTATTTGTGTGTGTCGGTTAGATTCTTTCTTGGATTTTTTTAACATAAAAAATACCCATGGTATTGTCTGGTTCAGCAGTTTAAGGATTAGAGGTTTGGTTATACTGTAGGTAGTGGGTTTAGAGAGTATCTTCCAAAAATATAAATGCTAGCTTTGCGGTTCATTCCAACAAGTGGAGTGGTAGTGTTAATGTTACTTTAGGATACCAACTTAAGAACTGATCATCCAATATTGATAATAAGGTTAACATTAGTATTTTTAATTTGTCTTTCAATAATAGTAAATATTCATCAGCTTTTGATTCTTAAAATATATTATGATTTTCGATGATACTAAATTGCTAGTTTTTTAATTCTTCGTTACATGCTTTCACCTTTGTCGTTGTGACTACTATTTTGAAGTTTGTTTGGTTTCAAACTCCTCTACTTCCGTAAGTTTGATTCTGTCCTTCTTCACACTTCACACTTCACACTATTTTTGAATTGTCTGTCTGACATAAAAGCTACATACATGAGTTAACTTAATAGTTATCATTTATACTAAAAAAATATGTTGCTTCATTTACAATTCGATAATGTTACATGCTACGGTTATAAATTTTCTTCTCCTGCCGTTCTGTGTTTGAAAAAACTTAAAAGACTCTACTATTATATATTCATATTAAATATACATCATAAAAATTTAATACAATATCAAATCCTTAGTAATGTTGGATAACCATAATAAGCGAGCTCAAACTTCGCATAACACAACCTCCATTAATAATACTAGGTGCCAAAAATCATAAGTGATGATGGCACCTGATGGCTCGACAACGAGAAAAAAAAGGTGTTGCAAAAAATTGTTTGTTGCTCAAACTTCAATGGGCTTTACTAATCTAACATCCATTGAGGCAACCAATTTCTTCCACAGGTTCCTATTATAAGGTCAATCACGTTAGGATAATCTCATTTAGTAAAGATGAAAAATTTACTCCTTTTCAATTCTAAAATTCTCAAAGACATAAAAACTTCTCTTTAATCTAATCTATAACTTTAACATTAAAGATTCAACATCTGGTGCACACTGTACATAATCTACTAAATGTTCAACAACTATAATATCTCCACGTTCAATTCTCACCTTTCACCGAAAACAAACACAATTATGTTACATATCACATAATTATTACCATAAGATTTAATTTGCACGTGAAAATTCAACCCGATTGACTTCTTGTTAAATACACAAGCAAAAATCATTCATCTTCACTTAAAAGTTGTTCCTAATTGTAAATTTTGCGGTGCCAAAAAGTTTGTATATGAACCTATGACATTTTGTTGCAGCAATGGTTTTGTTCACTTAACTTCATATTATATGACACATGAATAGACTAATCTCTGTTTGAGTAACACTGCTGAATCAAAAGAATTTCGAACCTCAATTAGAAATATAATAACAGATTCTCTTTCACGTCGCTTGAAGTAACTTATGATAAAAACTTGGCAAAACAAAATAAAGGTGTTTACACCTTCAGAGTTCAAGGACAAATGTATAAAAACATCAATAATTTAATTCCAAGTATCAAAAATTTTAAAATTTACAACTATATTTCTTTGACAGTGAAAACGAACTTCGCAATCGAATGACATATTCAAATAAGCTTAATAAGAATATTGTACTAACTTTAATAAATGTATTGAAACCTAATAATTCTCATTCTATTTTCTTGAAATCTTTATCAAATATTGCCTACTAATCTGATTTTTATTTTGCTTTTAAATGTTACACTCCTAGAGTACACCCTAGAATATATGGTGTTCTCAGGTTGCAACATGGCGTACTTGACCTCTCGAAGGTCATGTACAAGCCCTTTGACATCATTCATTGCATACATGTATGAAAAGTAGTGCGAAATTAAACTTTTTACACGAATAATATCTCATAACATCTTTTATAAAACCATAGTAAATACTAAGTCTCAACATACGCCAATCTTAGACTCACGAATACTTGGGACACGGCCCATACAATCGAAATATAGAAACTTAGTCTATTACAATACTTTTCAATAAAAGAAATCCAAAGATAGTAATGTCCTCAGGTCAAGTGAGGACATACTCCAACTTTGATTGAAAGAGTCCTAGATTTAAAGCCTTGCTTCAAGACGCCTCTCACTCGCTAGCCACACCTTTAGAAATAGACAAAATGTATGGAATTAGTAAAATACATGTACTAAGTATGACATAATGCAATAAATCATGAGAAACGAACATTTGTATCAAAATGTGTTCTTTTATAGTAAAACATCATACTATAATATAGAGAACCATATATTACACCAACTTAAAATATAAATCAAATATTACAAGATAGCATCAAGAACACATCAAAACACATAAATAGGAAACCTTCATACTAAAGGTGATTCTAACGCTCAGTTGAGTGAGTTATGAAGCGACCGCCCATACAATCCCTTCACACACACCAAAGAGATCCTTTAGACTACCTAAGGTAAGATTATTCCATTTCATTAATCAGACTTCCTACCTAGAATTACTCTAAGACTCACCCAAGTAAGAAAAGAAGAGAAAACTCATATACCCTCTCCAATACCTACCTAATCAATTCTCAAAGCTACTCTAGATACTTGCCTTTTCTTTAAGATAACTTTCATTAATTCATTGTGTTCATTATATCATTTAAGAGACATTCAACATTTAAGGAAATTACATAATGGTCTTGGAGAAGACCTAAGGAACTCACACACTAGTATCTTCAAATCCTAGTCGTGCAATGTCTAGATAGCATCCCATTCTGCTACCTAAACTTCATAGAACTTATCCAACACTAACATGTATACCACATAATGAGAATTCACAATAACAAACATAGACCATACTAGCTAGGCATGGAATCCAGAGTCATAAACTTACTCCGATGGAGGGTGTTCTACATGTCAATGGTATAACTAGGATGGGATAGGCACATGGTTAAGGAATATTGAGGGTTCCTTTCTTCTCTAACTTATCTTATTTATAGAAACTTCCCAAGCATACTCACTCTCTGCTAGCCTTTGTTCTCATAGAGTAATTCAATACATGAGCATATGAAGAGGTCCTATATCTAGTTCATAACCAAGTCACATTACACCTTACCAAAGAGGTCCCATAGGGTTGACTTACAATGGTTAAGAGGATAGCTCAATGACTTTCCTAAGGATAATTTCATGTCGTTCCAGCCAATCAACCCTAAGTCCATCATTCACGCGAGAGGGATACCATTACGACTTTCAACTTCAAGGATATCATAACCTTCATTTTAAAAGGTTCCACATAAACGACCTTCTTAACTATGTTCAAGGCCACATGTCAATAACACACAAGATTAAGGATCTTTACAATACTGAGTCAAGGATCAATATTTTCATTCTACATATATCAAGTAAGGGACACAAGTCTACCAAAACAAGACACACATATGCTTTACCTCATCACATATAATATACCACTTTAGAAGCATATAGGGACAACCAATTCAACTATAGGTCACCCTATTCACTAATATATCACTATCTATATAAACAATCACAAGTATCATATAAGCCATCAATAAAGCATTATACTTCAATATCAAGTCTTACACATGAGGACTTCACTATAGCCTACTAGAGACACATGTCATCAACTAAGAGAACTCATGCTTTCACTTCACGTATACAAATAAGTCATCTAAACCTTCACAATATTCACATAATCAAGTAATAACATTATGATACCACAATTCATAAAATAATGTTGACGAGGCCACAGTGTTTCACAATTCATAAAGTAATGCCGATGAGGCCACATAATTCACAAGTATAACATATAAGCACCGCCACCTTAGGTGGATCATACCAATAATCATCATAATTCAAGACCTATACTACACAATATAGAGAGAGTTAGGGCAGCATACCACTAATCCAATCTCACAACTTCAATCCACAGCCAAATTAACCAACTTAATACTCCAAAGGCTCTTACCAAAAGTGATGATCCCCAATTCAATCCAATAATATCAGTATACAATGAATTCAAAGTAATACAATACAAATTCATCCATTTAGGACAACCTACATATGATAGTAACATAATTCTTTCATAATTCAATAGCTCAAATCAAACTACACAAAAATTCAATAGTATAGAGACATGATCACTTCATCCATAATATAGTCAAATCTAGGATTACACAATTTGCATGGGTTCATAAAGTTTTTAGGTTAAAATCATCAAACAATTAAATCATAATACAATGATTCAAAACGTTTTATGCTAGATCCCATGGCTAGATTACAATTTAGAAGTTCATCTTTTGAGAAAGACTTGGAAAATCACTTTGAAGATTGAATCCTTGAAGAAGAGAGATTCAAGGATTAAAACCATACCTTAATTGATGCTAGACCACAAAAATTGAGAAGAATTGATGGATAAACTCACTTCCAAGCTCCAATCTCCCTTCAAGCGTCAACGGAGTTCTAGAGAGTTCTTTAGAGCCTTTGGGGGTTTGATTTTGAAAATTAAATTCATTTAAGTATTTTAGACTTATAAACCCACTAAAATACCCAAAATAGACTTAAGGAACCATCCAACTAATTTTAGGAAGGCTAGGTGAAAACCCCAAAATAGCCTTAGGCTGGCCGAAACCCTGCATATCTCGTCGATGGTTGCCTATCGACACCTAATAGCCCAACCAACGGACCGTCTTGTTGGTCCGTGATTTAGGTCAGAGACTATCCAAATGGGAGCACAAGCTCCCCAGCCTAAGTGTGAACCTGCGCCCTACACCTACTGGGTGTCAACCAGCCTACTGGGCGTCAATTGCCATCCGTAAGTGGGGTTGGTTTTGACAACTTTTGGCTAGGAGTTGGGTCCTTCTCAAGGACATTTTGGTTGGTCCTTGGCAACTTTTTCCTAGAAGTTTCCAACCCGAACATACTCGTACACATGTTAAGGACCTCCCACATCAATTTCATCCAAAACAAACATGTAAAACTTGACGAAACACATTAAGGCACACAAGCACGTTTCAAGGCAAATCTTTCGAATGTCACGGATGTTCTTGAACGTTTGACCTCTAAAGTTTAGACACTGCCTATGAACATCATTATAACTCATTTTAGAACTTTAAAATCTCATGACACAAGTGTTAGGCTCTAGTTTCACCTAAGTCGTTTTAGAGGTGTTACATTAAATGTGATGCTAGTCTAGACCAACGAGTTTATAACTTACCTACAACTTCAGAAGTTGCTGACACATGGGTTATAAAAAAATGATAATAACTTTATACTAACACCACATATTCACATATACACAAAAAGAAATGGAAGTCAATTGGTAAACTACTATAATGACTGTTATGATCCATAACAATATCTACTACTATTTTCATATGGTCTAAATGAATGACATTGAGGTATTCACAAAATAAATCCTATGACTCATATGCATAATAACCAACCATATTGTCAACATGAACTATTACCAAGTGTAAGAAATATGTGTTTCGTCGATGGTTTTCTTGACATGGAATTTGTAAACATGCAAAAAGGGAAGTACAAAAGAAAATGTTTTCTTTCCATGAATATTATAACTACAAATTAAAGATAATAGAGAAAGAAAATATTTTTTTTACATGAAAGACCATTTTAGCAATTCTCAGTTGACCAATGGATCGAAATTGAAAGTCAACTATTAGACTTTGCTTCTTGTAACGAAGAATTATTTAGAATCTATGTGTTGGGAAGACGTTTAGATACGTTGCGCCATGGAGAAAGAGAAGCCTCACAAAAAGGTAGACATAAGATACTTTTTCATAGTTTTACGGGAGGGCCAAGAGATATGTGTCGACGATATATGGATGTTATTGCGTTGGTGCAACATTTTGAAAAAATCTGATATTTTTCTGACAATGTAGTCCCATATGGACTGAAATAAAAGCTAACATTCTGCCTACAAATGAAACAAAAAACATGCCCGATTTGCTTAACCGAATATTTCATGCCAAATTAGAAGAACTTAGAAAAGATATTTCAAAAAGACATGTGTTTGGTAAAGTTGCAGCATTCATGTATATTATAGAGTCAAAAAAAGGACTTTCACATGCTCATTTCCTTGTTATCTTGGAAGAAAAGTATAAGTTATTAACTCCAGAGGCATATGAAAATTTGTTTGTGATGAATTGCCAGATCTTGATAAATCCCTCACCTCCTAGTACCAAAGGAATAAAATACTGCAAATTTAAATACCCAAAGGCTTTGCTGAAAAAACAACCAAAGAAAAATATTCATATCTAATTTATTGAAGACGACACACTAAATTATTTATACAATAAGATGTCATCTGATAGATTACTTTTGGGTTTTCCTGTACAACCCTTTCTTGCTTTTTAAAATATAGTTGTCATATAAACATTGAGATTTGTTATGATATTAAAGTTGTCAAAAATATTACAAATATCTTCGCAAATAACAAGATAATTGCATTTCACACACACTCTAATGATACAAATGTTGAAATAGATGAGATAAAAGAATATCAATATGTGTGAAATATCAAATATGACTTAGGTGAAGCTAGAGCCTAATATATTTGTCATGAGGGTATAAGGTTCTAAATTGGTTTATAATTTGGTATTGTGTTAGTGCTTAAAGATTTAGGTGCATTTAAAGTCAAAAGTCAAGGGACGACTAAGACGTTCGATGACTAAGTCACCTATGTGCGTCATGTGTGGTTATGTGTCTAGATGTGTGTTTCATGAGATTATGTGGTCCTTATATGAGTTATTATAGTTTTTATAGTCAGTGTGTCAAGGTTCATGAATTTTGGAGGTCAAATGTCCAAGAACGTTCATGACGTTCGAAAGGTTTTCCTTGAAACTACCTTGTGTGTCTTAGCACGTTTCATCGAGTTTTATGTGTTTGTTTCAGATGAAATTGGTATGGGAGGTCCTAAAATAATATTCGAACGAATTCGGGTTGGAAATAACCGGGTAAAATTCCCCAAGGACCAACCAAGGGTCTTTCAGGAAGGACCCTTTATTTGAGCCAAAGGTTGTCAAGACCAGCCCAATCGACCGAGGCAAACAACGGCTCGTTGGCCAGTCAACGCCCCATGGATGGGATTTATTGGTCAATACATAGCCTAGGGATATCAATCTCCCAATTTCCAGTCTCTGAACCAAACAACACAAGACAGGACGATCCGTTGGTAGACAAACGGTCCGTCGATGGGCAGTTGTTAGTGAGGTTTGTTCTTGCGCAGCTTCACTGTAAGTTGCAAGGTAGAATTGGTAAATTCACCCAACGTCCAAATAAGATTTTTGGAGGTTTACTAATGGTATTTTAGATATCTTAAGTGGGTTTACAAGTCCTAAATACCTAGATGAACTCATTCTTCAAAATCAAAATCCAAAAATATCTTAGAAATTCTCTAGAACTCCATTGAAGCCAAAACTCAAGGAAGATCTTGGATTGGAGATTTGAGTAGTGATTCTTCATCAATTTCATGTATTAACATCATTTAGGTATGGTTTTTGATCCTTGAAACTCTATTCATCAAGGATCCCAAAATTCAAAGAGATATCTAAAGTTTTCTAAAGATGAACTTTTCCAATTTTATGATCTATCCATGGGTTCTTGAATTAATGGTTTTAAATAATTAAATATTAATTGAATTGTTGTTAATTATATGATTTTAACTCAATTAACCTATGAACCCATGTAATTGATGAACCCTACTTTTTGACTACTTTATGGGTTAAGTGATATTGTCTTAATGTTTATGAATTCTAGAGTAGTTTTCTATGGGCTATTGAATGATGTAAGAATTGTATTGAATTCATGTCTAGGTTGTCCTAGATTTATAAATCTATACTGAATTGACTTAGTTCATTGAGTATTATAGTGTTTGTATTGAATTGATGTTCATGGCCATGGGTAAGGGCCTTATGGTATTGAATTGGTTGATTTAGCTATGAATTGAAGTGGTGAGAATGGATTGGTGGTACACTACCCTAATTCTATTTATTTTAAGTAATGTAACTCTTGAATTATGTTGTGATTGGTATGCTCCGCTTATGGTGGCGGTGCTATGTGCTTTACTTGCAATTGATGTGGCCTCGTCGGCGTTACTTTATGTATTATAATGATCATGACATTGTCGTCAAACTACTTGATATACTATGATGCTTTGTGTAGTGATTATGTGAAGTATGATCATATCTGTCTACAGGTGAGTAATGTAAAAGTATGTGTTCTTCTATTGATGTTGTTAGGTGATTATGTTAGACTATGACTATGTCCATATGTGTGTATTCTTAGAGTTGATGCATGGTTATTCCTACTTGACTATATGAGTCTATGATGTTTATATTGATGATGTTATAGTAGTGTATATGATAATGGCTGTTCCTATGTGCTTCCATAATGAAATGATAAATGTGATAAATTGAAGTCATTGGTGTGTCTTGTATGGTAGACTTGTCTCCCTTACTTGATACATGTATGAATATGAATATGTGATGTTTTGACTTAAAATGATAAAGCCTACTAGTCTTGTATGTATGAATGACATGAGATCTTGAATGATTTTAAGAAGGTCATTTATGTGAAACCTTGAACCTAGTTATAAAAATTTTGAACCTTGAAGTCGAAAGCTGTAATGGTATCCTTCATGTATGAATGATGGAATTAACGTTGGTTGGCTGGAACGACGTTATATCATCCTTAGGATAGTCACTAGAGCTATCCTTTTCGCCATCGTAAGGCAGCCCTAAGGGACCTCTTTGGTAGGGTGGATGTGGTTGGGTTATGAACTTGATATGGAACCCCTTTGTATGATCCTTTAATGTAAATTACTCTGAGAAAAAAGACTACCATAAAGTGAGTATGATAAGGTAAGTAGATCTAGTTAAAGAATGATGATAGAGGGCAAAGAAAGCCCTTCATATTCCTTAACCATATGCTTACATGGGATGTGTCTAAGTTCTACCATTGGCAAGTAGAACACCCTCCATCGGAGTAGATTACAACTTCGGATTCCATGCTTTTCTACCATGGTCTATGTCGGTTATTGCCTATTCTCATCATATGAGATACCTACTAGCATTAGAGAAGTTCTATGAAGTTTAGATGGTGGTATGAGACGCTAGCTAGACATTGCACAATAGGCTTTGAAGATGTTAGTAAGAGTCCCTAGGTCTTCTCTAAGACAATTACTTGAATGTCCTTTATATGATTAATGTCTTTTATATGATTAATGTCTCTTAAATGAACTAATAAATGTAATGACATAAGTTAAAAAGCATGTTAAATGAATAAGTACTCGTCTAGAGTAGTTAAGGATTGTCTAGTTAAGGTATGAAGGGGGCATAGGAATGATCACTTTGTATCTTACCTATGTAAGTCTTAAGAATGACTCTAGTTTGGAAAATTGGTTGATTATGTAGATATGATCCAAACTTAGGTAGTCTTAAGGATTACTTAGGTAATCTTGAAGAGGTCAAACATGTACATTCTCTTTTTGATTTACTTAATTAGGCCTTTTGATAACCTTTGGGAGGTGAATGTCATATTCTATGAAAGCTATTTTGTTAAGTGAGAATGATCTTATCCTAGGTAATCTAAAGGATCTATTTTAAGTATGCGTGAAAGAGATTGTATGGGCGGTCGCTTCATAACTCACTCAAGTGAACCTTAGAATCACATTTGGTAAGAGAATCTCATGTTTATCTGGTTGGTGTATTGTAAGTGTGTATATCTCATTATAGGTGGTCTTAAGGATCATTTAGGTGTGTCTAGATAGGGTGTATGGACGGTCGCTCTTTGTCTTACTTAAGTGAGTCTTAGAATAGCTTTTAATGAGGGAATTATATGCTAGAAAGTGTCCAATAGGAAGTTGAGGAACTTCATTGTAGTGAACTTGGTTACTTTAAAGTTGTCCGTAAAATGTTAAATTGATTAAGTGATATCTTATGTGATACTAAGATGATAAATGTTTTTCTTATGCTTATATTATGATATTTAAATCAAAAGATGCATATTTTCATTAAATATTTGTTTTCATGATTTTATGCATTATGTCATACTTAGTACATGTGTTTGTACTAATGCCATGCTTATATCTATTGCTAAAGTGATTCATAGGTGAATGTGATTTTGGGAGCTAATCTTAGATTATAGTATCGTTCAAGCAAGTTGAAGTATGTCCTCATTTGACTCGAGGGCATAAATGTCTTTTATTTCTTTTATCAACGTATTGTAATAGACTAAATATTTCTATATTCGTATTGTATGGGCCGTGTCCCAAGTACTCTTGTGTTTTAGATTTGATGAAATGAGACTTAGTATTTCCTATGGATTTTATGTATAAGATATTTTGAAAGACTATTAGAATGTTGTTAAAAGTTTTAATTCCACACTACTTTTCATATGTATATATGCGATGAACGATATGAAAGGGCTTGTACAAGACCTCTGAGAGTTTAAGTACACCGGTTGCACTCCGAGAGTGTCATATCTTCTAGGGTGTGCTCTAGGGACGTGACACTCTGTGAAATGGGTCTCTTCCTTCGAAGATACATGGGGTATATTTGCTTTCCCTATCAGTGAAATGAATTCAAGTGTATACCATCTTCAAGTACATTTAGAAGGACAACAATTTGTTTCTTTCAAGAGTAATGACAACATTACTAAGATACTAAATAATCCTACAATCAAAAAAATGATGCTAACTAAATTCTTTTTATGAATGCTACTATGATAAAAGCCTTAATTTACTGTATCAAAAATTTCTTGAATATTTTGTATGGCCGTCTTCTGATAAAATGTGGATGAGTTGTAAACAAGAAAAAAATTATTGATCGTATTGTTGCATGTCATCCAACAGAATGAGAGAAATATTAAATATGACTCCTTCTGATGAACATGAGAGCACCAAAATCATATTGAGATTTAAAAATTATAAATCGAGTGTCGTATAATATATTTAGAGAATCTGCAGGAAAAAGAGGACTTCTACTTTGTGATAGTAACTTAATAGAATGTATGACTAAAGTTGTAAGTTACCAAATGCCTTATATCCTACGTCATCTATTCACTACATTATTAGTTTATTACAATCCTCCAAATCCAAAAAAAAAACTATGAGAATAATTTGGAAACCCAAAGTTCGATGATTTCAAAAAATTTTCCAATTTAACTACCCGTAATGTACAACACAGAGTACTAAATCATATCAATGATATCTTACACTCAATGATACCCACGAATTTCAGCTCGCTGCTCAAATAATAGAACCCCTAAAATAGAAAGAGAATCTAGAGATGATTACTGCGAAAGAAATATTATTGTTAATGCAGAAGGTCTATTGTTAGAAACAAAAATGACTACTAACAAAAGACAACGTACAATATTTTTTTACATTGAATTTTTTGAAATCAACCATGTCCTTTTTTCATTGATGGACCAGGTGAAACATGGATATTTTCTTATATCGTACCTTATTATCTGCTTTTAGACATTGTGGCGTCATAGCTTAGCGACCGCAAGCTCAGGTCTGGCAACATCACTTCTTCCTGGAGGTCGAATTGCTCATTCCCGCTTTAAATTGCCCATAGACATTGAGAAAAAGATTACTGGAATATAAGCAAACAAAGTTCCTTAGCCTCTCTTATTCAAGATGCTAAATTAATTGTTTAGGATGAAATTTCAATGGGAAAAAAAAAATTAATTGAAGCTTTGGATTTTGTTCTAAAAGACTTGATGGAACATAATATAACTTTTGGTGGTAAAGTTGTCATTAATTTATGGAAATTTTAGACAACTCTTCTTGTTGTTCGCAGTGATAAAAAAAAAGATTTTATCCATGAAAGATTACCATATATGAAATTTGGCCCCATCTTTAAAAAACTAAAATAATCTTAAAACATGCGCACAAATTCAGATCCTACTTTCTGTGAATATTTAATGTGAATTGGTATAAATAAATGTTAAAGGTAAAATAATTGTTCCCGATACTTTAATTATTCCACTCACTATTGAACAATAATCTTTACATGATTTATTTAAAGTTACTTCTCTAAATTTTCATGTATACTATTCAGATACTTCATTCATTAGTTTTCGTTCCATTTTAGCAATAAAAAATGACTTCATTGATGAGATTAATAATATGCTAATAACTCAATACCCGACACCTCCAAAAATTTATCTTGCAATTGACGAAACGATTGATCCAAAAGATCAAAGTGAATATGGATATTTTATGCACAGTTTAAATCCCCTGCAGGTTTACCTCCCTATCAATTAATTCTACAAAAAAATTGTCAAATAATTTTATTATGTAACTTGAATCCTTCTGATGGCTTATGCAATGGAACACACTTAATATGTAATGATTTCAAGAGTCATATCATTAGTCCTACAATATCTAGTGGAGATATTGAAAATAGGTATGTATTTATTCACACATTCCTTTACTAACCTCGCAAGATGAAAGATTGACCCTTCAATTCAAAAGAACTCAATTCCTCATCTGACTATGTTATTTCATGGATATAAATAAGCACAAGTTCGAACATTAGAATTTGTTGGTATTTATTTGTAGGAACCTGCGTATTGTCGTGGTAAATTATATGTTGCTTTATCTTGACCTAAAAATCTAACTGCGTTAAAGTATTGATCAGTCCAACAACAGTTCAAGACAACGAATGACCATACCACATGTAATATAGTTTACAAAGAAATCATACAAAAAGCCTTCTCATGACATCTAAGTATGTTACAAACACTATTATAATATTATCCATCTTCTTAAACATTAGATGTTAGGTCTTCTTATCGTCACTACTAACACATATTATTGTGTTCCTATTTATTTCTTTTGCAATTGGAAGATTAGCCCCATATGACACATAGACTTACTCTAAACTCCATCAGTCCAAAAATGCAAGATTAAATATGCAAACTACAAGTTATTGATAAATTTTCGCCCAGAGACAGCAAAGATAAAGCCAAGAAATATCAACTGCTTCTCTTACAAGATGAAAAGGTTATTTCTACCCTACAATTATTTGTAATGTTTACTTGTATGTTGTTCTCTTTAAAGATAAAAGGTCATTTAGTAAGTTCTTGCTTACTCTATGCAATTTGTTTCATTGTGATTTACATACAAGGTAATAGTTTTAATAAAAATCTTCAACATAATTTTTATATTGTCTTGTTGATCTGTCGTATTTAGAAGTAGCCTCTATTTGGCATTTGTTTATATATGTACCTTTTAATAACTTTTGCTTCTTTAACTATTAGTCTCTCAAATAAATGTACTTCCTCCATGATATATTACTTGTACTTTCAATTTTATTTGTGTAATTTAAAATTACTTTAGTAAAATATATATTATCAACTAAAGTTTTGTAAAGGGTGTGTCTAGTCGATGAGATTCGTCAAATAATATACCACATAGAAAGTAAAATGTACATATTTCAGTCTCTCAAATATAAAAGAAAAACATCATTGAAACGCACAATGTTGGGCTCGTGCTCTCGACGTGCAACAATGTCTATTATTATTGAGAAAGATAAGATACCACTTTTTACTCTTATACAAAGGACGATTGTTTGAATATGTGTGCATAGAAAATGACGAAAATAATACATAAACATGACCATTAACTTAGCTTCAGTTGGCAAGTATATCCTTTAACTTTGGGTGTAGGCATAAGTAGAGAAGTTAACTTATACAAAATTAAGCAAATGAACACATTGATCCTACAAGGCACTACTAAAATGCTTCTAAAAAATGACGGACATAAAAGCGACAGACGGTGTCGCTCCAGAAAGCGACGGACGATGTATCTCCAAAAAGCAATGCCATTAGCCATACTGTCCATCCTTTTTAATAATTTTTTATTCATCTACCCGTCTCTTTTTTTCATGGAGTTTTGCTCTATCTATGTATATAATTAATATTGACTTATTTAATTATTTTTTTAAAGAAGCGACAGATAACATCTCAAAGTTCGTCGCTTTCAGTCAATTAAGGAAAGCGACTTAGTCCGTAATTTTTTTTATCAAAACATTGAGTAACTCTTTTGAAAAAATCGACGGACAAAGAAACACTATCCATCTCTTCTTTTGAAATATCTTTACCAGATTGGGATTTCAAGTTTTCTTTCCTTTTTATCTTGTTCTCTCTTCACTCTATTCTCTCTCTTCCCTCTTCACTCTATTTCGTCGCCGCTGCCCCAGCTTCTTCCTTCGCTGTCGTCGCTGCCTCTCTCCTCTTTGTTAAGGTTAGTTCCTCATTTTAGTCTTTTTTTCAATTCTTGTGAATGTAGTTGACTTTTAGTTAGTATATTACTGTTTTAGTTTATTGAGTTGTGTTTAATCATGTCACGCCCCGAGCCTACACTCTAGACATGGTTGACACTCAAGAATCATTGTTTGCTCCAAGCGAGCCCTTAGCATGACTTACTTACTTAGAGAAAGACTCAAACCAATAAAGATAAATCTATGAAATAAACTAGAATGTTGTAAAGGAACATTTTACTGGCCATTAAGGCAAACTGAAGTCTTAGCACAAGATAATGACAACGAAAATATTAAAGAACATCGGACTGTCTATGAATCCTCTAAAACAACAGAGATGGATGTCGGCACAGGACCCCTGATCATCCTAACTAATGAAATATTAAAATTAATAAAGAGTCCTTCGAAATGAAACGAGGTTCACCAACTGACTCTAAAGATCTCAACTAGATCAACATTTGCTGGATGTTGATCCTAGATACCCGTGTTTGCTTCATAATAAGATGTAGCCAACTCACATCAGTACATTGAATGTGTGAGTATGCGAGTTGAAATGCTAAAAACAAATTAAGCTTGAAAGAAATCTAAAAAACTTAAGTGGCTCAAATCAACTCAACATATCTAAAATCATTTCAATATAAACCAGTTTAAAACAAGCACAATATAAAGAAAAAATGTTTAAAACATGATGCCAACTCAGTGTGTATGCAAAGATACAGTACTACTCAAAAAATGTATGTAAATTTGATTGATTGTAATTTAGTAAAGTGTTAATTAATTTGAAGTTAGATTAGTAATTGAAGTGTTTTGAGTATTATATTATGAATGTTTGAATGTTATGAATATAAATTGATGAATGTTTGAATGTCATGAATATTTTGTTTATTAAATTAGAACTTAATTTATAATTAATTATTAGATTAAAGTTTATATATAACTAATTTTATAGATTAAATATGAACTTGAATCTAAAATTTTGACTTGAACTAATTGAACATAGAACATGAATATTACTTTTGAATTTAATTAGAACATGAACTAATTGATCTTAGAATTTTAATATAAAAGATTATTTGATTTGAACTTTATATATAACTAATAACTTTTATATGTAGTTGAATTTAGAAATTGAACATGAATATAACTAATTCTTGGTGACCTTGATAACTAAATTTGAACATAATAAGTAAGAAACTTTGAACTTAATTTATAATAAACTGAACTTAAATATGTATTAACAATGAATTAATGTAGTAAAACTATTATTAAATTTGATTTATGATATAATTTAATATCTATATTTTTGTAGATGGATTATCGATTGTGGATGTATAGTATGCACTATGAAACTAGTGTTGGTTTGAAACCTGAGTTTATTGACAGAGTTAGAGATTTTATATAACATACAATGACACTTGACAATTTCAAGAATAATGGATTGGTTAGGTGTCCTTATAGTGCATGTAAGTGCTTAAAAGTTTTAAACCATGTATGATTCATTTGTACCATAATGGATTTAAGCATAGATATTTTGTATGGATTATCATGGAGAAAGAGATGGATTGGATGATATGTTTTATAATTCGATGATTGTGAATGAATATAATATGCTTGCACCACATGGTCAAATTAGGTTTGAACATGATAGTGTTCATGAAATAATCAATGATTCTTTTGGGGTTCAAGGTGGGATGGAACCTGACCAATATTTTGATGAAGCCCCTAATAAAGAAGCAAGATATTTGTATTATCAATTAGAAGAGTCTAGTCGTCCACTATGTAAAGGGAGTCCGCATTCAGCCTTATCAGTTTTGGTTAGATTAGTGAATAATAAATCAGATTGTAATGTTCTTAATGCGTCCATGGACTAATTGGTTGATCTTTGGGGTGAACTTGTTAATTCAAAGTTTAATATACCTAAGAACTTCTATCATGCAAAGATTTTGGTTTTCAAGTTAGGATTGAGTATGATACAATTCATTGTTGTGTTATTGGTTGCATGTTGTTTTACAAGACTGATAGTGAATTAGAACATTGTAAGTTTTGTGGACATGCTCATTGTAAGAGGACTCCAGTTGGAAAGGTGGTCCCAGTTAAGACGATGCATTATCTACCTCTCATTCCTAGGTTAAAGAAGTTGTATGCATCCATGAGGTTTGCCCCACATATGAGATGACATCGTGAATATAGAATGTTGTCGTGTGCCATCTAGTGAAACATGGAAGAATTTTGATAATGTATATCCTGATTTTGCTAGTGAACGAAGAAATGTTAGATTGAGGTTGTGTGCAAATGACTTCACACCATTTTCTAATGTTGCTTCGCCTTATTCATGCTGCTCGGTATTTATTACTCCGTATAATTTTCCTCTTAAAATGTGCATGACCAGCCCTTACATCTCTCTATGTTGTGTTATTCTAGGTCCCTGTAATCCAAAATGTTTGATTAATATCTATCTACAACCATATAGATTAGCTTTGTGGTTTGAAGGCGTTTTGACTTATGATATATAAACTAAGTAGAATTTTATTATATGTGTTGCTTTAGTGTGGATTATTAATGATTTTTCTACACGAGACGTTGTCTGGTTGGACGATAGATGGAAAGCTATCATGTCCGTATTGCATGGAAAATATAGTAAGACATTCACTTTAAAGCATGACTGAAAAAATAAATTATTTGATTGTCTTCGCCAGTTCTTGCTAATTGACCATGAGTTTAGAAAGATGAAATATGCATTTATGAAAAATAAGGTTGAAAGTGACCCCACCTCCATTACTCACAAAGCGTCAAATTTGGGAGAGAGTTTCTCAATTACTTAAGTTAAAGAACTTTCACCTTTTAGACTTCCTGGATATTTTGTTGAACATAATTGGACCAAACAAAGTAGATATTAGGAGTTTTTGTATTGGAAGGACAATCAACTAAGAGATAATCTTTATGTGGTGCACATTGAAAAAAATTATTTTGATAATTTTTTTAACACAATGATGGATTTTAAGGGTAAGACAAAAGACAACCCAATAGCTAAAATGGACATAAAGGAATATTGTAGGAGAAAAGAGTCGTAGAAATTACATAATTGTAAAATAGTTAGTCCCAAAGCTAGGTTTTCATTCACATTCGATGAGAATCGTGAAATTATTGAGTGGGCTAAAAATTTGAGAATGCCGGAGGGCTATGCTTAAAGTTTAGGAAAGCGGATATACATGTACGAAGAAAAATTGATTGGTATGAAAAGTCATAATTGTCATGTATTCATGGAAATTTTAATTCCTATCGCTTTTATCCATCTACTTGAAAGGATATGCAAACCAGTCACAAAGATAAGTATTTTTTAAAAAATAAAAATTGTACTCTGGAAAGTTTTTGGAGAGTAGTTTAGAAAGTATGAATGAAAATATTCTTGTTACAACTACTATGTTGGAGAAGATATTTCCATGGGATTTCTTTGATATGATGGAGCAGCGTCTTCCAATTCACCTTGTACAAGAGGCCTGCCTCAGAGATCTGGTTCAAGCAAGATAGATGTATCCATTTAAGAGCTATTCATTTGAAATATTCACTAAGTTATATATATTCACCAAGTCTTTTAATAACATACATATATATATATATTTCCAATAATACAGTTAAGCAAAGGGGAAGGATCAGTTGTTCAAGACCATATTGGGAGAAAAATTGGTGATTTTTATTTGTAGTACTTTGGTGATGATGTGTCATGTAGGATTCACGGGACCAGTCACAATAATGAAGGCGATACTTATCCTTTATTTCCACCGACAACAATTTTTAATTTAAAAGATGGTCGAGTATCTAAAAGGCCTGGAAAATATAGCTTTAATGGTATAAAAATGTAATAAGTTGTGACACATATTTTGCTTAATTTTCCAGAGATTCAACCATATCTCAAGTAAGTGTTAAAATGTGTTATTAAATTACATAGTAATAAGTGTACATTAAGTAACAAAATACTTTAATGTAAAATGATCAACTTGTTCGTAAACACATGGGGTAATGAAGGTATATATATAGAATTTCCCAAATGGCTGAGGAACTATATAAGTGTGCAATCACTAAGTATTTAATAATATATTCATTTTATACTAAATTATATTACTTGAAAAAAAATCGTGTAGGTTTATGATGAATAATCAAGTGTCCAACATTTGCAATTAGTGAAAGAACTATCACTTGTACCTGGATCTCAAGTACTGACAATGAATGAGTATTGTGTCAATGGTTTAAGTTTCAAATTGAAGAAGTTTCTAGGAACAAGAAAACAAGTAATTGTGGTGTCTACATATGATGGTATTTACCAAACTATTGAATATTATGATGTCAGTCATGAGATTATTGAAGTTAGGTATTGATGTTTGACGTAATCAAACACACTACTTCCAATTCAAGTATCAAAGATCACGTGTAGTAATATAACCTAACCTAATAGGTTGAGTTCGAATCCCAATGGAGCAGTTAATAGTCGAGAATAAAGTAGAAAAGTAAAATTATTTTCTAATCAATCACAACTATAATCATTAATGAGTAAAAACATGATAAATCAAGGGTGACACAAGTGCTGTTATCAAAAAGGGGAGGTTCATAGTCAAATTACCAATTATAAACTATAAAAATAGAGATACAATTATGGAGACGTGATTCTTGGGATGTAATGGAAATATGGACTGAAATAAACCACTGGTTACATGGTACTGATAGTAAATCGCTATAAATTTGTAACTAAGCTATAATTTAGTGGGGGTAAATTATCTCTTGAGCAACTTACCCCGAATCAAATTGGTTTCTCTCGTACACCGATAAGCATTAATTATGCCAAACCTTTACCTTATCCCATTCACTCTTTATAGATAAATGTGTAGGAAAGGTTTTAGGATTCACTCTCTCGAGCTGAACCCATGAAAATCCAATAACCTCCGACTTTGATTTAGTAGTTTTGATTTTAAAACCTTTCTCTCGAGCAAGCAAAAAGTACGAAGATGAAATCATATTTGTAACTACAATATCATTAAGTTCATACACAACTACTGAATGAAATCACATTTATACAGTGAATTAACTATTAATTAGCAAGATCCAACAATAAATTCAACTCATGTTCAAATAATAGAACCCCAAGAATTGAGGTATTAGCTAGGCATGGTAAAGAGATAGAAATTGATACCAACAAGTGTTTTCATCAATTGGTTACAATATAAAATGTCTTTAGACACGTCAAGGATGCAGATTATTCAATACCCACTTTCAATTTCTTGGAGTTGGAAACCTTCAAATCTTCAAGCTCAACAACAATGTCTCCAAAAACTCTAAAAACTAAAACTCAAAAATTTTATAAAATTCTGTAAAAGTCTGATGCTAAGTTACAAATCTAAATGAGTATTTACAGTTTTCAAAAATTTGTGTTGTGAAAGATCACTCGCCACAATAAGTCGAGATCGTTGGTCTACCCAACGATCCGCCTTTCGAATATTCCATTGTTGTTTTGCTTTAGCCTTCAGGATCTTCGCATTCTGAATCATTGGGCGATGTGGTACTGCATCACGTAACTTCTACATGATTGCTAAGTTTCATCTTTCACTTGATCCTCTCCACTAGGATCAACACACTAGAGTATTGGGCGAGACTGAGGCCATTTGGCGACTCACCAATTAGATTAGGCGATCCTCAAGCCATCTTTTCTTATTTCTTTCAGCTGCCTTGCTCCTTTTTGCTCAGTTGTGCCCATGCGTTGTCCCCAAGTCTAAATACCTAAAACTTATGATTTTTCATCCGTTATTGAGACAAAATATGCATTTGAGGATACTAAATCTATCAAAATATAGCCTTAAATAAGTCCAAATTGTGGACTCATCAACACTCCCAACTTAGACTTTTGCTTGTCCTCAAGTTAAACTCAAGTTCAGCAGCTTAAAAAGGAAGTATGAAGACTCAATCATGAATGCACACAACAAGAATCAACTTACTCATGCAAGGATCATTTGTGTACTGAAAGACTCAAGATGTATCACTCCATTATCAAAGATTCTCAGGCTCATGATACTTTCTTCAAATGCAAGTTAAAGCTGAACGAAAGTGTTTGAATGCCCTCACACAAAGAATGATTCCAGTTTCACACACAATGGTTCAAGCACTTAAGTTAGATAAACAAATGCAACACTCACAATAACAAATATGAACTCAATGCATGATTTCACCCATAGGCTTGCCCGTATTTTCCAATCAACATTTGCTTCAGCTCATTCAAGATCAAAAGACCTCTTCAAGTGCTGTAACATTGTTGAGTGCAAAGGTATGGTCATTTAGGATCAGTGAATTTTATTCTCATGAAATGTGGTGCTCATGTCACTTCATTTA
The DNA here is from genome assembly GCF_036512215.1 of Solanum lycopersicum. Lineage (NCBI taxonomy): Eukaryota > Viridiplantae > Streptophyta > Magnoliopsida > Solanales > Solanaceae > Solanum > Solanum lycopersicum. The sequence goes on along the minus strand of NC_090808.1, from coordinate 11,751,183 downwards.
CACTTTCATCATTTTCTTTTGTGCTCATAAGTCATTCCATTATTCACTTTTCCATGGATTGTTCGGAAACCCCATTTATTTAGAATTTTCACAACTTTATTCCACAAATTTTTCTTTTTCACCCTCTTCTCTGTCTGTCTCTCTCTCTCTCTTGCTATGGAGGGGTTCCATTTTTCTTAACAGATGGATAGAAGGAGAATTTTCTTGCAATTTTTGACTTGCCTTCTCTTTTTACCACACCACTAACTTAAGCTTTAAGCCTAAGTTGTCTACTCAATCAACCACACATCAAGAGGATTATAGGTAATGGATTAATAAAGGTCATATTTCCATCAAGTTTCATCCAAGAAAAGGTAAGGCTGAAGGGGTGTTCAAAAAAGGTTCACACACACTCACAAGGTAGATCAAAAACGAGGTAAATATTAAATCGTTTCACAATCTTTAAAGTTCCTAAGATCATATAATGAGATCACATCACTTAGTCAACCAAACAAACGGGGCAAATTTTTTTAATATAAATGATTCAAAATAAGCTCATCACACAAGGCATTAGCACAAAATTCAAGCAAGACTCCATACTTTAGCTAGTGTGCAATGTTCATTGCAAGAGACTCAATTGATTCTTCCCTAATCACAGCGAGATATAAAAAGTTCACATATTGTCAATGAAACTTCATTTGGCCTCGTCGAAGCCACACATTCATGTTTGTTTGATTATGAACACTATTCAAGTCATCGATATTGATCCAAACTGAGACTCAAAATTCAAAAAGTAAGCCACATTCAAGAACATACAAGAGGTGGTGAATTTTTTTTGGACGGGTCAAAAATCATTGCCACAAGCTCAAACATCCACAGAAGTAGTTTAAACCACTATTTTAAGCATAAACACAAATACATAATCAAAACATCGAATATCAATATTCACACAAAAGGTGGGCCTCTCCCCACCACAAATAAAAATTATTTCTCCTCAAATGCAAATGAAATAACAATTATCCAAACATTGAGATAAAGTAAGATAGAGAGGGAGGTAAAGAGGGGATCCTGTCTAAGCAGTCACTCAATCTGTCTGGGCATTAGTGCCCGATGCATCATCCTTGGGTATCAATGCCCGGAGTCACCTTAAAAGTACCAGTTCCACTAGATACAACAACATGTGTATCTTCTAACGAAGCCTTCACAACAACATTTAGCATGATCTCCTTCATCTTAACAATGTTTCCTTATGCAGCTCCCTCAGCAACCTTAAGGTTCGACAAGTCTTAGTATATGATCTCCTCCCGTATATCTATATGCTCCTCGTAGATTTCAACATCTGGCTCATCAACTGTAGCTTCCTCCTTATGTATATCTTTAGTGTTCGTAGGAATCTCTAAAGTCTTAGGATCATCTAGATCATCTGCAGCCTCCAGTAATGAAGTGAAGTCGGTTGACTTTAGATAGTCTACATCCTCCTTCAGGTGTGCTACCTCATTTTTCAAATTTAAAACTCAGAGGTTTCTCCTTGCCTACTCTCATAAGTTATGAATCTAGAAGTCAGATCATCAACAGAAGCACGGAGAGGAGTTATCGTAGCTACTATGGCAACTTCAATTATCACATGGACTTATCTCTCCAGTCTAGTAACTCTCACATCAACTGATTAATAAAGATACCCCATCTTTAGGATCATCTCCTAAGTAATCTTTGGCTGATGGGAGGAAGTGGATGTGCCTGGAGCATGTGAATAAGAAGTAGAGGTAGAAGTAACTGAAAGACCAAAGGTTGAAGTAGGCAAAGATGCCTCTGTATGTAGTCAGTCAACATCCGCTTCTGTGGACCTGTCCATCGAGAATTCCCTCATCCTGTCAGCCTTCTCTCTAGTATACTTGACCTTAATATGCCATATGTTAGTGGTCGATGAAGGAGTAACCTCAAAACATGTAGCATTATCCCGGGTACCTCAGCACGTCAGCACAGCTCCTTGATCACCATTGGGAAGATCGTGAGGTTTGACTCTGTATGGTCCTCATGGTCATCTGTTGCTCAATAATAAGCCCCATATGAATGCTCTTCCTGGAAAAATCGACCCTAAATAGGCTGTTTTAGGAAGACGAAGAACTCACTCATTTTGGGAGGGCATGATGGAGCTGCTGATAAATCCAAACCAATAACGTGCAGCAACACTCAATTCCATCTTCTCAATTGGGACTCCCGCCTCGATACACCTCATGGTGGTGTTTGAAATAAGGGGTGCCAACCACCCCTTTGGTTTATCCGATGAAGTTGTAGTGGTAGTTAGGTTGGGGTAGTGAAATTCATGCCCTCTTTCAAGTAAGGAGTTGATGTACTCGTTATTGCATTGAACTTCTTTTCCCCAGACCTTGACCGACTTAACCATTTGTAACTCACTCGGCTTCTTTTTGCTCTTTGCGACAAACTCACCATATATCATGTAGAATTCTTGGAACCATGAAGGAATATAAGGGCCTTGGGTCTTGGTGAATTTCCCAAATCTATGGAAGTTCAGGGTGTCTCTTACATTGGATACTTGACTGCAAAGCCTTTTGTCGATAATAACTTCTCCTCGAGAATAGCTTGTAGCCTTCATCTTTCAACTAGTTAAGGATCCTAGGTAGAGGAACAACAGGTGGCACAGGGGCCACATGAGGTGCATAGACTGGCACTGAGTGGTGATGTGGGAGCTGTAGAGGCTCTGGTAAATTGGGATTGAGATCTTTTTCAGATATCAGAATGTCGGGGTTGTAGCAATTGGTCGTCGTCAAGCTCATATAAATTAGCTTGGGAGCTAGCAGTAGCCCTATCAGACATGGGCATCTTTCCCTTTCCTTTGTAACCCTGTGGTGGTTCTTGTCTCCCTCTTCTTGGAGGACTTGATCCTCCTTCGTTGATTATGATACCCCATACTCTTTTACTAGAAAGATCTTCTATGTTTGTCCACACCATACTTGCAAAGTGTTAAGAAAAATTTAGGAATAACTTAATCACATCCATTCAAAATTAGGACTCGTCGAGCTACTCGGTGATTCACCAAATCACTTAGATGAGCTGAATCGGGCTCGCTGAAAGGATTGGATCAAATACTATGGCATGTTGGTAAGGTGAAAAGCTTTTGGTGAATCAGGCTCGCCAAAAGTATTGGATCAAATACTATGGCATGTTGGTAAAGTGAAGTTGCTTTTGGTGGATCGCCAATAAGTTTCGACGAGCAAAGTCTAACTTACAAAAAGTTATAGTGTTATGATGATTTAGGGGAGCATATAAAAAGGGCGATCAAGAAAACTTTTGGAGAGTCATCAAGTTCCTTTGGTGACATTAGGTTCCTCGTCAAAAGTTACAGAGGTAAGCAATAAAAAAGCAATGAAATTAAAGGAAAGATAAGGATATTAGGCGAACCACCGAGTGCTTCAGCGAGCTCGGCCCCGCTCGCCAAACTACCCAACGTGTTTATTTTCAATCCAACTTCTCAAATTCAATCCCGCCACCCCAATAATAAAAATCAAATTATATACTAGTCAAATTTGCAGAAGACCCATAACACCCAATACACAGAATACTGAGACAACTCCTGGTATTCCCAAATTTGTCCAATTGATGACTTCTACCCTTAAGAATGATGTCATATTTTCAATCATTGGGAAATTTACATCCTTCGACACAAATACGGGCTACTCGGGCTTCACCCACTAAACTTTATGACATGCAAGCACAACCTCAAATGATTAGGTTTGTTTAAAAGTATAAGAATATGGGATTTCAACAACAAACACAATATAGGCAAGAGCTTTGATTTACAAAAACCTTAGGTTACCTCCCAAGAAGAACCTTAGTATATGTCGTGATACGATACACGCCCTTATTTACATTCCATTTTTGCAGTCAACCTTAGTACTACTAGGAGACCCCTCTTGCTTAGTTGGGTAAAAATGAGGTAACACATGACTCATAAGTGTTTCAATTAGGTGGATGGATCTGGAGTTAGAGTCAAACATCTGATTTAGCACTCCAACACTCTCCTTCATCTCTTCGAGCAATCTATCTTGCTCATTAAGCTTTTGAAGAATGGTCAACAAAGTATCCTTGAAACGTCTACTCTCATCGTCTGTAGATTTTTTCCACTCATGAGCGGGTATGTACCTCCATTTAACCTCTAGTATTTTCTTGTCCAGTTCATCCAGCTAGGTTTGTAGTGGGACCAAAGAGGGGTTCCTTTACATTTTCTGATCAGTCTCAGTCAATTGGCCATTAGTTACATCACTTATGCTCAAAATATCTTCTTAAGACAGCGCATAAAGAAAAACATAACTAAAAATAAGGTAACTAGACCTACAACTAAAAAGAACAAAACTCAACTTAACTAATAATTCTCAACTAACACCACTCCTCTGCAATGACATCATTTTGATGTTTGATGTAATAAATGAAACTACTTCCAATTGATGAGTCAACAATCGCATGTAGTAATATAACCCAACCGAATGGGTTGGGGTCGTGTACCAAGAGAGTAGTTGGTTTTAAAATCTCTATGTAGTGAGCAAGCCAAAAACACGAAGATGAAATGATAGCAACTACAATCTCATTATGTTCATAAAAAACTAATTAATGAAATCACATTTAAACAACAACTTAACTATTAATAAAAAAGACCCAGGATTAAATTCAACCCATATTCACATAATCACACCCTAAGAATTGGGGTTTTAGCTAGACATGCTAATGAGATAGAAATTGATACCGAAAAGTGTTCCCATCAATTCTATACGATAGAAAATGTCTTTACACGTATAAAGGATGAAGATTTATCAATACCCACTGATGCTTATCGTGACCAATGACACCATTTCGGATTCAAGTATCTACGATTGTCGATAATATTATAGCATAATGGAGGGTTAGGGTCCCAAAGGAGCGGTAGTGAAAATTGTATTTAATTAGAACTTCATTCTAATGAGTCATAGCTAAAGAAATTTGCGATTAAAAATATTATAAATTAAAGGGGTGACACAAAAGTTCCAAATATCAAAGTGGAGGGGGGTTGTCACAAGTAGTAAAAAAAATAGCGAAATTAACAACAAATCTAAACAATGAAAGGGAAAATTCTTTGGATGTGACCACAATACGGATTAATATAGATTATTCATTTTGCTTTTGATAGAAAATTTGTAGAAAATATTGACTAGGATAAACTTTATATGAAAATAACTTCTCTCTCGATCAATTTATCCCATTTCAAATGAGTTTCTTCAAACACCTATTTTCCGCATGAAGACTAGCCTACACCCTACCCTACTCACTCTCTCGATCTAAGTGTTAGGATATAAGACTAGGGCTCACCTTCTCGGGCTGAGCCTCATGTAGACCTACTCCGTAGGCCATCAATCTAGTGGTCTTGGATTAGCGACTTCTCTCTCTCGAGCAAACCTAACACACATGGGTAAACTTGTATTAGCAACTATAAATACATTAGATTAAACCACAACAGCTAGACAAAATCACCATTAAACTACATTTAATCTACCAACAAGCAAGACCCAAGAACAATATTAATGCATATTTGCTAAATCACACCCCAAGAATGGGATTTTTTTTCCACACATCAATAAATAGAAATTATACCTTCAATGATGTTGAAATCAAATGGGTATGAGAAATAAAGTCTTGATTGGATAAAAGAGAGAAGAATCAAGGAGATCCACTTCTAAATTGAAAGAGAAGAAACCCTTTCTTCTTCAAGTCATCAAAAAACTTAGAAACTTGATAGTAAAATATAAAAAGTACTAAAAAAATATGATATTGTTTGTCTCTAAGTCGGAATTCTAAGAAAATGATCGAACTCCCTACAAACTACAACTCTACTAGTATTTATAACTTTCAAATTAGTGTTGCATCGTATCATTTGGCAACTTTAGTTGAAATCACCGATTGACTCGGCGATTCGCCCATTGGTATAGTCCATTGCCTTCAACATTGTCGTACTTTGGTTCATTGGGCGATGAGATACTGCTTTGCGGAACTACACGACGATGCATCGACTGCTCCTCTTTTTAGCCAATTTGACCCTTTACTTCAGGGCTCAGCACACTAGAACAAAAGGTGAAGTGTGCCTCATTGGAGATCTGCTAGGTCGACATGGCGATCCTTAGGCTTCCATTTCTTTGTTTCTTTTGGCTTTTTTGCGACATAGTGTCCATGCTTCCCTTAAATCTTCAAATACCTGAAACTTAGGAGTTTTTATCTGGTATTGAGATAAAATAAGCATATGAGGACGCTATTCCTATTAAAATATATTCCTAAATGAGTCCAATTTGTGGACTCATCAACACCCCCAACTTAAACTTTTGTTTGTCCTCAAGTAAAACTCAAGTTCAACAGTTCAAAAAGGATGACTCAAATAGTTCTACACAATACTCAATCATGAATGCACAGAACAAGACTCAAACTACTTAAACAAGGATCAATTGTGTACTCAAAGATTTAAGTTGTGACACACCATTATGAAAGATTCTGTTGCTCATATTACTTGCTTCAAATGCAAGTTTATAATCAATTTAAAGTTTAGGAATCAGATACATCGCTCACCCTACAAAAGAGAAACACAATGCATGCTTTCACACATAGGTTTGCCCTTATTTTACAATCAACAATCGTTTCCATTTTCTCAAGATCAAAAAGGTCTCTCTAAGGCTTGTAGTGGGTCTGAGTGCAAAGGTATGGTCATTTAGTCTTAGTGACTAATGACCCTCATGAATTTTGGTGCTCATAGCACTTCCTTTCTTCTTCCTTCATCATCTTTGTTAGTGCTCGTAAGTCATCCTATTATTCACTTCCCGTGGATTGCTTGGAAACGCTATTCCTTTTTAACTTTAATTCCACAACTTTCTTTTTCATTTCTTGTTTTTCTTTTTTGATATGGAGGGTGTCCATTTTTTGGCAAAACCATGGGTTAAGGGAGACTTTCCTTGCACTTCTTTTGACTTTTCCTTTTCCTTTTTCTTTTCACCACACTGGCCTAAGTTGGCTATTTGAATCAAACCAATAATTCATGAGAATTTAAGGGAGATGGATCAACAAAGGACTAGTCTTCATCCTGTTTCTTATAATGAAGATTAAGGAGCAAGGGATGTCCAAGAGAGGTTCACACACTCACAAGGGAGGTCACAAGAGAGGTATGTATCAAATTGTCTCACGCGCTATAAAATTGTCTAAGATCATATAAAGAGAAAACATTACTTAGTTGATTAGACTAACAGCACAAATTCTAGGTATTGTCATGAATTGTTCAATGTAATCTTATCACACAAGTCATAGACACTTACGTCAAACAAGACTCCAAGCTTTAGCTAGTGTGCAAAGGTTATCACAAGAGAATCAAATTTGACATATGGCTAGTCATATCGAGATGCAAAGAGTTCTTATATTGTCTATGCAACTTCATTTGATCTCGTTGCATCCAAACATTCATTTTTGTTCGATTGAGAGCACTATTCAAGTAATTGGTATTGATCTAAACTGATTCCTGAATTTGCAAGAGAATAATCACTTTCAACACAAGAACTGGAAAACAATTATGAAAAATTTAAGATTCTTCGAAAGGTTAAATAATCGTTAAAATCGTTTTAAGTAAAATAAACAAGAAGTCATAATCTTAAACATCCATGAAAAGCTAAAAAACCCAATTTAAAATATATCAACACAAATATTAGCACATCGAGTGTGGGCCTCACTCTACCAAAATCAAAAAAGTATTTGGCCTCAAATATATAACAATAATCTAGAGGTCAAATTATAGAAATATAGAGATAGGGCTAGAGAGTAATCATGGTTAAGCAGCTTCTTCCAGTTGGAGTCTTTCAATAAATGTAGCATTAAGCAGAAGATGAGGTGGGGATGTTAGATGAAACGTCAAGTGGTTCAGAAAGATCTATATAGTTTCTCTCGGCAAATTAATGCGCCTATATGCAACCCACTTTATCAAATGATTCATCAGCCACCATTTTTCGCATTGACGTGCAATTTGTCCAGTTCGTTCCTATTTGGCAACAACAATTTGAATTCTGAGTCATTTGGTGTATCACTAAATGAATTTTTAACTTCACCGAGTTTTATTGAACGTCTTAACAAATCTAGATGTTCAAATGGTGATAACCATCGGGGTTGCCAACCTGGTGGGCGATTTGCCAAAACATTCTTGAGCTCACTGAGTTTTAAAGACTCTACATTTTGAAGACATTTTGAGTCAAATGGTATATAGATTGATTGACGGATTCTTGGGAGACTCACCAACTGGACCTGTTGCTCTCCCGTCTGCACCTTTAGATCACCTGCCACACTTCAATCTGTTAAACTAACACACTATTATTTCACCACTATGCGAATGTAAGATAATACGGGGTTTTGGGTCGGCTCCCAAACAACGCCTGAGTTAATGTTGCGGCACGGCGTAAGTAAATATTTACTTTTATCCTTGGAGTCACCCATAGTGTAATTGATGAGTATTCAGTGAACGGATAATAGTGATCTTTCATCAAATTGGTGATCTGAGCAACTTGCAGTTGGTCAAGAAGTTTGAAGTGGTTACTTCATTTAGAATTCCAATTTTCCTCCGCATCATTCAATTTCTTATCATGCTCTTTGAGTTTTTGTTGGATGAGTGGAAGGGCATTGTAACTTTGCTCATTCTTATACCTCTTCCCATGCTTGAATTCTCAAAGGGAGAAGTTCTTTTCCCTTTCCATGGATTGTTCTTCCTGTCCCATCACTCGTTTGGACAAAACATCTACTTGAGCCACTAGTTTATCCCATTCATATTTATTCTAGGCTTCCTTGAAGGTTTCAACCATTTTGTCAAGTAGTGTTGGGACCAATTCGTAGGTTTGGTTGAGCATACCACCCTCGAAAAGGTGCTCAACTATGCTTTTATTCTCGGGTCTGAAGCCCCAGATAGAAGCAATCCAGCAGTATCTTATTAGACATCCCATGAGACGGGCATGGTTTTAATATTTCTTTGAACTTCAGCCACAATTATGAATCGTGAACATGAGTAAATTATCCATGAGGTTCAATAGTTTCAAGAGAGGATGATCTGTGTGATACCCATAGTAATCATCCATTATTGTTTCCCTGTTTTGTTATTTAGACAAGAAAAACCACACTACAACTAAAATTAGTAAGACTAAAACTAAGAAAAATAAAAATTCTAATTGCCTACATTCTCACGTAACACCACTCCCCGGTAGTGCCACCATTTTGATGATTATTTTGACCAACAACACTACTTTCGATTCAAGTGTCTGTGATCATCGATAATATAGTAAGCCAATCAAGGGTTAGGATCATGCCCCAAGGAACAATAATAAAAAGGTTTATCTAATTAGAACTTTATTATAATTAGTCTTAGCTAAAGAAGTTTGCGATAAAAACATTATAAATCAAATTAGTGACATGAAAGTTTCAAAAATCAAAGGGGATTTTTGTCACAAGTAGTAAGAAAATAACAAAATTAACAAGAAACCTAAACAATGAAAAGGGGGATTATTGGGATGTGACTGCAATACGAATTTATCTAGATTATTGGGTACGTGCTTTCCATAAAAAATTTATAAAAAAAATAGTGACTAGGCTAAGATTTATATGGAAATAAGTTCTCTCTCGAGCAACTACCCCATTTCAACTGAGTTCCTCTTGCACACCCATTTGTCGCATGAAGACGAACCTATGACTTACCCTACTCACTCTCTCAAGCTGAGTGTCGGGATATGATACCAGGTCTCACCCTCTCAGGTTGCGCCTCATGTCGATCCACTCCTTAGGCTATCAATCTAGAGGTCTTGTTAGTGACTTCTCTCTCTTGCAAGCCGAAAACATATGGGTGAACTTGGATTTAAAACTACAAATCCATTAGATTAAATCACAACCACTAGACAAAATTACCATTAAACAATATTTAATCTACCAACAAGCAAGACTCAACAACAATATTAACTCATATTTGTTAACTTACACTCCAAGAATTGGGTGTTTAGACACACGTCAAGAAATAGAAATTATACCTTCAATGATGATGAAATCAAATGGGTATGACAAAAAAAGTCTTGATTTTAGAAAAGAGATAAGAATCAAGGAGGTCCACTTCCAAACTGAAATTGAAGAAACCCTTTCTTTTTCAAGTCTTCATAACTCTTACAAAACTTGAGAGTAAAATATTAAAAGTACTAAGAAAATGTGATATTGTTTTTCACTATGTCGGAATTCTAAGAAAATGATCAAAATCCTTAAAAAATACAAGTCTACTAGTATTTATAGCTTTCAGATTTGTAACGACCTGTTTAGTCGTTTTGAGCAGCAGATTTTATTTCTGGAAAAACAGGCAAAGGCGACGGACCCCACGACGGACCGTCATGGGCACGACGGACCGTCGCAAGGTCTCGTATCAAAACACTTAGAAAATCTGAAATTGGGTACTGAAAATTGACTCTCTGAACTTTGTGACGGAATGGCAGGACAGACAGTCACAGACTCTTCAGAGAAATTGAGTCTCTGAACTCTGTGACGGGCAGCAGGACGGACCGTCGCAGGCGCGACGGGCCGTCACAGACTGCGAAATCCCAGTCTGGGTCGGATTTCTTTACACGTTTTAAGGGACGTTTTGGACTATTCCTACTTTAATTATAAAGTTAGAGGGTTAATGTTAATAAGTCTAATTACTTGAGGGTTAAAAGAGGTAACCTTAAGTTAATTAGTGGGTTATTATTATCATCTTTTATTCTTAATTATATACTAATTAGGGTAAAAAGAAAGAGGGTTTGAATAAAGAAAACAGAAAGAACAAGAGAAAGAGAGAGAAAGTCGAACGAGAAAGAGGATCGAACGAGAGGAAAAAACACAAAGCTTGAGAAATCACTTGCTTGATCACGAATCTTCGGTGGAGGTAGGTTATGGTTTCTCTTACGATATTCGTAGCAAACTCTTAATAGAGAATGATATGTATTGATAATATTGTAAACCCTGCTATATGCTTAATTGTATGCTTGCATGAATATGATTATGTGATTGTGATAAGATAAGCATGATGAATTAAAGCAATGGGATTGAGGATGCCTTGGTATAGAGAAGGCTTGATGATTTACAGAATGATATTAGGGGATAGGGTGTCACGAACCGACACGTAGATTTAGGGGATCGGGTGTCAGGAATCGACACGTAGATTTAGGGGATCGGGTGTCACGAACCGACACGTAGAATTAGGGGATCGGGTGTCACGAACTGACACGTAGATTTAGGGGATCGGGTGTCACGAACCGACACGTAGATTTAGGGGATCGGAGTGTCACGTACCGACACAAGAGGTATAATGAATATGAGGGAGCGGAGTGTCACGTACCGACACAAGAGAATAAAGATAATGAATCTTGAAAGATGTTAATATACTCAATCTAATGAACATGATTCCCAAATGATGTATGGTATTGGGGCTTGAGTCCTCATGTGTGAACTTGACGGTAATTGTTAATGATATAGTGCTTGTTGTTGCTACATGTTGAGTATCATAGTTGAGTTTATGATATTACTTGGTATATACTGTTTTCTATTTTGAGTTGGCCGATGATATCTACTCAGTACCCGTGCTTTGTACTGACCCCTACTTTTATTGTTTTCTTCTTGTTTAATTGTGGAGTGCAGCAAACGTGCCGTCATCTTCGACTCAACAATAACTCTAGCCAGTCTTCGTCACATCGGATCTTCAGGGTGAGCTAATGCTTCTAGCTTGGACTGGATCTTCTTCTTCAAGTCTTGATGCCTTGAACTTCCGGCATGGACTAGCTTCTTATGTATTTTTAGCTTTTAGAATACTCTTAGTTTAGTCATTTGATTGTAGATGTTCTTGTGGTGATGACTTCCAGGTTTTGGGAATAATAGCTGTTGAATATTGATAGTTATTGAATTGGTTTTTATTAATGAGTTTAAGTCTTCCGCATTACTTTCTGTTGCTATTACATTGAAATGTTAAGGTTTAGATTGGTTGGTTCGCTCACATAGGAGGGTAAGTGTGGGTGCCAGTCGCGACCAGGTTTGGGTCGTGACAAACTTGGTATCAGAGCATTAGGTTCGTTGGTCTCATCACACAAGAACAGGTCTAGTAGAGTCTTAAGGAACGGTAGGGGGACGCCTTTACTTTTCCTTGAGAGGCTATAAGACTTTAGGAAAATTTCATTCTTTCATTCTTTCTTTCGTGCTACTACTTGAGTCCAATTGGTATCTAGGCGATACAAATTGGTATCTGACCATCTTCACCCTCTTTCGCAGATGGTTAGAACTAGAGCAACGACTACGCCAACACCAACACCGGCCAGACAAGAAACAACCGAGCCAGCCACTGGGCTGTGGCTCGTGGAAGAACAACGGCAAGAGGCCGTGGTAGAGGTCGTGGGAGGACGTGCTCTAGGGAAATAGGACGAGCACCTAGCCCATCTGATACTAGGGCAGTGACTCCTCCACCGACTGAGGAAGTAATGAGAGAAGGGGAGGAAGGGGAAACTGAACAAGTGCAGAATGAGGGATTGCCACCCCAACCTACCCCAGAGATGATCAACCAGGTTTTGGCTTATCTTAGCGGGTTATTTGATCAGGGCCAGACACCCCCAGTGTTCTCTGCACCAGTACCTCAGGCTCCGGAGGTACAACATGCGGCTACTATGGCTCCCCGCATGGATGTTCCATTGGAAATAGGCACGTTTCCACGTTTGACTACTGGGCCTATAATGACAAATGATCAACATGAACTTTTCAGTAAGTTCTTGAAATTGAAACCTCCAGTCTTCAAGGGTGCGGAATCTGAGGATGCTTACGATTTTCTGGTTGACTGTCATGAGCTACTACACAAGATGGGTATAGTAGAACGGTTTGGTGTTGAGTTCGTGAGTTATCAGTTTCAAGGAAACGCCAAAATGTGGTGGCGGTCACATATTGAGTGTCAACCAACAGAGGCACCACCTATGACTTGGGCCTCATTCTCTAGCTTGTTTATGGAGAAGTATATTCCCCGAACTTTGAGGGATAGGAAAAGGGATGAGTTCCTGAGCCTAGATCAAGGTAGGATGTCGGTTAATGCTTATGAGGCTAAGTTCTGTGCACTATCCAGATATGCCACTCAATTATGTTTCAGTCCCCAAGAGCGAATTCGCCGGTTTGTGAAGGGGTTGAGGTCAGAATTGCGGATTTCGGCCTTACAGATAGCGGCAACGGCAAAATCCTTCCAAGAGGTGGTAGACTTTGTGATAGAAGTGGAAGGAGTGAAGCCAGACGACTTCACCACAACATCGACATCAAAAAGGCTTCGAAAGGGAGGTGAGTTTAATGGTTCTTACACTAGAGGACAGGGTTCGGGAAGTTACTCAGTCCGACCAATTCAGTCTTCACTACAGACTGTAGTTGGGGGACAACCTCAGACCGGTCAACACTTCTCCGAGGGGCATATGATCGACTCCAAAGAATGTTATGGATGTGGGGAGATTGGACATATTAGAAGAAATTGTCCCAGACCAAGTTACAGACCCCCAATAGCTAGAGGTAGAGGTGGTCATGGTAGAGGCCGTTTTTCTGGAGGGCGTGATGGTCGAGGTAATAGTGGTCACCAAAACGGCAGAGGTAATGGGCAAACTGGAGCCACTACATCACAACATGGTAGGGGCAGCGGACAGACGAACGATAGGGCCCATTGTTACGCTTTCCCTGGGCGGTCTAAAGCGGAGGCATCTGATGCTGTCATCACAGGTAATCTTCTGGTTTGTGATTGCATGGCTTCTGTATTGTTTGATCATGGATCCACGTTTTCTTATGTATCTTCCTCATTTGCTAATGGTCTAAATTTACATTGTGAATTACTTGATATGCCTATTCGTGTTTCTACTCCGGTGCGTGAGTCTGTGGTAGTTGAAAAGGTGTATAGGTCTTGTTTGGTGAACTTTGTGGGGAGCAACACCTATGTAGATTTGGTTATCTTAGGAATAGACGATTTTGATGTGATTCTGGGTATGACTTGGCTTTCTCCGCAATTTGCAATCTTGGATTGTAATGCTAAAACGGTGACGTTAGCCAAGCCTGGGACAGACCTGTTAGTGTGGGAGGGTGACTACACTTCCAATCTGGTCCGCATCGTCTCCTTTCTTCGTGCTAAGAAAATGATTAGTAAAGGGTGTTTAGCTTTCTTGGCACACCTCAAGGATGACACTACCCAAGTACCTTCGATTGAGTCGGTTTCAGTAGTTCGTGAGTTTCTGGATGTGTTCCCTGTAGATCTTCCTGGTATGCCACCGGATAGGGATATTGACTTCTGTATTGATCTTGAACCGGGCACACGCCCCATTTCTATACCCCCTTATAGAATGGCTCCCGCGAAGTTAAGAGAGTTAAAGGCACAACTTCAAGAGTTATTGAACAAAGGTTTCATTAGACCAAGTGCATCCACTTGGGGTGCTCCGGTTTTTTTTGTAAAGAAGAAGGATGGGAGTTTTCGAATGTGTATAGACTACAGACAACTGAACAAGGTAACCATAAAGAACAAGTATCCTCTTCCCCGCATTGATGACTTGTTCGATCAGTTACAAGGTGCTTGTGTCTTCTCTAAGATTGATTTGAGATCCGGTTATCATCAACTGAAAATACGGGCAGCGGATGTGCCAAAGACTGCTTTTCGAACGAGGTATGGGCATTACGAATTTGTAGTGATGTCTTTTGGTCTAACGAATGCCCCTGCTGCGTTCATGAGCTTGATGAACGGGATTTTTAAGCCATATTTGGACCTCTTCGTGATCGTATTTATTGACGATATACTAGTATACTCAAAGAGCAAGAAGGAACATGAAGAGCATTTGAGAATGGTATTGGAAATGTTGAGGGAGAAAAAGCTTTATGCCAAGTTCTCTAAGTGTGAGTTTTGGCTAGATGCAGTGTCCTTCTTGGGGCACGTGGTTTCTAAGGATGGAGTGATGGTGGATCCTTCTAAGATTGAGACAGTGAAGAGTTGGGTAAGACCTACTAATGTGTCAGAAATAAGGAGCTTTGTTGGGTTAGCTAGCTACTACCGCCGATTTGTCAAGGGATTCTCTTCTATTGCTTTCCAATTGACGAACTTGACTAAGCAGAATGTTCCATTTGTATGGTCGGACGAATGTGAGGAAAGCTTTCGGAAGCTCAAAACTTTGTTGACTACCGCACCTATCCTTACCTTGCCAGTAGAGGGTAAGAACTTCATTGTTTATTGTGATGCATCCTATTCGGGTTTGGGTGCAGTACTAATGCAAGAGAAGAGTGTGATTGCTTATGCTTTGAGGCAATTAAAAGTGCATGAACGTAACTATCCAACCCACGATTTGGAATTGGCTGCGGTGGTGTTTGCATTAAAGCAATGGAGACACTATTTATATGGGGTTAAGTGTGAGGTCTACACGGATCATCGTAGCCTTCAGTATGTCTTTACTCAGAAAGATTTGAACTTAAGACAGAGGAGATGGATGGAGTTACTAAAGGACTACGATATCACTATCTTGTATCATCCGGGGAAGGCGAATGTTGTGGCGGATGCTTTAAGTAGGAAGGCGGGAAGCATGGGAAGTCCAGCTCACTTGCAAGCTTCTAGACGCCCATTGGCTAGAGAGGTTCAAACTCTAGCTAACGACTTGATGAGATTAGAAGTAAATGAGAAGGGAGGATTGTTGGCTTGTGTGGAGTCAAGATCTTCTTTTCATGACAAAATTAAGGGAAAACAGTTTGATGATGAGAAATTGCGCAGAATTCAAGATAAAGTATTGCGAGGAGAGGCTAAGGAAGCACAAATCGATGAGGAAGGTGTTTTGAGAATCAAGGGAAGGGTATGTGTACCCCGCGTCGATGGTTTGATCAACACTATTCTGGCAGAGGCTCATAGTTCAAGGTATTCTATACATCCGGGCGCAACCAAGATGTATCGTGACCTAAAGCAACACTTTTGGTGGAGTAGAATGAAGCGTGACATTGTGGATTTTATTGCCAAATGTCCAAACTGTCAACAAGTAAAGTATGAACACCAAAGGCCCGGAGGAACACTTCAGAGAATGCCCATTCCTGAATGGAAGTGGGAAAGAATTGCAATGGATTTTGTGGTTGGTCTTCCAAAGACAATGGGTAAGTATGACTCCATTTGGGTGATTGTTGATAGGTTAACTAAATCTGCTCATTTCATTCCGGTCAAGGTGACTTACAATGCAGAAAAGTTAGCCAAACTTTATATCTCAGAAATCGTTCGATTGCATGGGGTTCCACTATCCATCATATCAGACCAAGGTACGCAGTTTACTTCTAAGTTTTGGAAAACATTGCATGCGGAATTGGGTACTAGGTTGGACCTTAGTACTGCGTTCCATCCTCAGACCGATGGTCAGTCTGAAAGGACGATTCAAGTGTTGGAGGATATGCTTCGTGCGTGCGTGATAGAGTTTGGTGGTCATTGGGATAGCTTCCTACCCTTAGCGGAGTTTTCATACAATAATAGCAATCACTCAAGTATTGATATGGCTCCATTCGAAGCATTGTATGGTAGGAGATGTAGGTCTCCCATTGGTTGGTTTGATGCATTTGAGGTTAGGCCTTGGGGTACTGACCTTTTGAGGGATTCGATGGAAAAAGTGAAGTCTATTCAAGAAAAGCTTCTAGCGGCGCAAAGTAGACAAAAAGAATATGCAGATCGAAAGGTTAGAGACTTAGAGTTCATGGAAGGTGAACAAGTCTTGTTGAAAGTTTCACCCATGAAAGGGGTGATGCGGTTTGGAAAAAGGGGTAAGCTAAGTCCAAGGTATATTGGACCATTTGAAGTACTTAAGCGAATAGGGGAGGTGGCTTATGAGTTAGCCTTGCCCCCAGGGCTTTTCGGAGTGCATCCGGTATTCCATATGTCTATGTTGAAAAGATATCATGGGGATGGAAATTACATTATCCGTTGGAATTCAATTTTGCTTGATGAGAACTTGTCTTATGAGGAGGAGCCTGTTGCTATCTTAGATAGAGAAGTTCGCAAGTTGAGGTCAAGAGAGATTGCATCCATCAAGGTGCAATGGAAGAATCGACCGGTTGAAGAAGCCACTTGGGAGAAGGAGGCGGATATGCGAGAAAAATACCCATATCTGTTTACAGATTCAGGTACTCCTTTTCGCCCTTGTTTTCCTTCTTGTGATCGTTCGGGGACGAACGATGGGTAAATTGGTATCTATTGTAACGACCTGTTTAGTCGTTTTGAGCAGCAGATTTTATTTCTGGAAAAATAGGCTGAGGCGACGGACCCCACGACGGACCGTCATGGGCACGACGGACCGTCGCAGGGTCTCGTTTCAAAATACTTAGAAAATCTGAAATTGGGTACTGAAAATCGACTCTCTGAACTTTGTGACGGAATGGCAGGACGGACCGTCACAGGTGTGACGGACCGTCACAGACTCTTCAGAGAAATTGAGTCTCTGAACTCTGTGATGGGCAGCAGGACGGACCGTCACAGGCGCGACGGGCCGTCACAGACTGCGAAATCCCAGTCTGGGTCGGATTTCTTTACACGTTTTAAGGGACGTTTTGGACTATTCCTACTTTAATTATAAAGTTAGAGGGTTAATGTTAATAAGTCTAATTACTTGGGGGTTAAAAGAGGTAACCTTAAGTTAATTAGTGGGTTATTATTGTCATCTTTTATTCTTAATTATATACTAATTAGGGCAAACTCTTAATAGAGAATGATATGTATTGATAATATTTTAAACCCTGCTATATGCTTAATTGTATGCTTGCATGAATATGATTATGTGATTGTGATAAGATAAGCATGATGAATTAAAGTAATGGGATTGAGGATGCCTTGGTATAGAGAAGGCTTGATGATTTACAGAATGATATTAGGGGATCGGGTGTCACGAACCGACACGTAGATTTAGGGGATCGGGTGTCACGAACCGACACATAGATTTAGGGGATCGGGTGTCACGAACCGACACGTAGAATTAGGGGATCGGGTGTCACGAACCGACACGTAGATTTAGGGGATCGGGTGTCACGAACCGACACGTAGATTTAGGGGATCGGAGTGTCACGTACCGACACAAGAGGAATAATGAATATGAGGGAGCGGAGTGTCACGTACCGACACAAGAGAATAAAGATAATGAATCTTGAAAGATGTTAATATACTCAATCTAATGAACATGATTCCCAAATGATGTATGGTATTGGGGCTTGAGTCCTCATGTGTGAACTTGACGGTAATTGTTAATGATATAGTGTTTGTTGTTGCTACATGTTGAGTATCATAGTTGAGTTTATGATATTACTTGGTATATACTGTTTTCTATTTTGAGTTGGCCGATGATATCTACTCAGTACCCGTGCTTTGTACTGACCCCTACTTTTATTGTTTTCTTCTTGTTTAATTGTGGAGTGCAGCAAACGTGCCGTCATCTTCGACTCAACAATAACTCTAGCCAGTCTTCGTCACATCGGATCTTCAGGGTGAGCTAATGCTTCTAGCTTGGACTGGATCTTCTTCTTCAAGTCTTGATGCCTTGAACTTCCAGCATGGACTAGCTTCTTATGTATTTTTAGCTTTTAGAATACTCTTAGTTTAGTCATTTGATTGTAGATGTTCTTGTGGTGATGACTTCCAGGTTTTGGGAATAATAGCTGTTGAATATTAATAGTTATTGAATTGGTTTTTATTAATGAGTTTAAGTCTTCCGCATTACTTTCTGTTGCTATTACATTGAAATGTTAAGGTTTAGATTGGTTGGTTCGCTCACATAGGAGGGTAAGTGTGGGTGCCAGTCGCAGCCCGGTTTGGGTCATGACAAGATTTGTGCTGAAGCGGATCATTCAACGACTTTAGTAGGAATCACTGATTGACTTGGAGATTTTCCCATTGGTGTAGTCCATTACCTTCTAGTACAACCTTCAACATCGTCGTGATTTGGTTCATTGGACGATGAGATACTGCTTTGCAGGACTACTCGGTGATGCGCTGACTACTCCTCCCTTTCCCCGATTTGACCCCATGCCTCATTGGCGATCCTCTAAGTGAACTCGACGATCCTCAAGCATCTATTTCTTCGTTCTTTTCATCCTTTTTACTCATTTTTACAACATAGTGTCCATGCATTTCTTAAATCTTCAAATACCTTAAACTTAAGAGTTTTCATCAGATGTTAAGATAAGATAAGCATTTCAAGACGCTATTTAGCCCTAAATGAGTCCTAAAAACTTATCACCCACTTCGAATTTCTTTGAGTTGAAAACCTTCAAGCTTAAGAACAATGTCTCCAAAAACAAAAAACTCAAAAATCTAATAAAATTCTGTAAAATTCCGTAAAAGTATGATGCTAAGATACAAAGCCAAACAAGTATTTATAGTTTTCAAAAATTTGTGCTGCGAAAGATCACTTGGCGCAGTTAGTCGAGATTGCCGGTCAACTTGGCGATCCACCTTATGGGATATTCCTTCGTCGTTTTGTTTTAGCCTTCAACATCTTCTCGTTCTGAATCATTGGGCGATGTGTTACTACTTTGCGGAACGACTTCGCAACATGCCGACTGCTCCTTCTCAACGGAGAATTGATCCCCTCCATTAGGGCTCGACACACTAGAGCATTAGGCGAGAGTAAGGCCATTTGGCGACTCGCCTAATGGATTAGTCGATCCTTATGCCATCTTTTCTTCGTTCTTTTAGCTGCCTTGCTCATTTTTGCTCGGTTGTGCCCGTGCTTTGTCTTCAACTCTAACATACTTGAAACTTAAATTTTTTCATCAGTTATTGAGACAAAAATACATTTAAAGGACACTAAACTTATCAAAATATAGACCTAAATGAGTCTTGTGCACTCATCAAGTATTGAGGTTTTTCTATGAAGAAGATTGTATTGTTTCGGTGTGAGTGGTTTGACCTATCACATAAAGGAACAAAGGTGGACCATCAACATAATATAATTGAAGCTAAGCACACCCCGAAATACAAAAGTTATGATCCTTTTATCATTGCACAAAATGCTAAACAAGTGTATTACGCTCTATATCCATTGCGTAGAGACAAAGCCGATTGGTGGGTTGTTATGAAAAGTGATCCTTTGGGTAGAATAGAAATTTACAATGTCATAGATGTGGTATATCAAAATGATGTTGCAATTGTTCAAGAACAAGTTGATGTTGAATTGGAAACCACACTACAACATCCTCAACACATATTAGAAAAATTATCTGATGATAAGATACTGATTGTTGAGGAAGCAATATCCAATAATGAGAAAAATGAATCATTTGATGACGAACAATGAGATGATAATGAAAATGAAACAACTGAGAAGGAAGAATGAGACAATAATGAAAATGAAACAACTGAGGAGGAAGAATGGGAGAATAATGGAATTGAAACAAGCGAGGAGGATTGGTGTAGAATGAAAGCTAGCTAATCTTGGAGTTCGCCACACTAAACAGACTAACAAGAAGAAGTCTAGGAGACCCATAGATCCTGGGGATATTGCAGGATCTAGTTTTTCTCTGCTAGAGTGCATCAACCATGATACTCATATATTTGTTGTTCCATTTGATACGGCGTATGCTCAACAATATTATCCTAACGTCGAACAGTCGGTGCTTCCTCTACTTAATAGTTATTTCCTCCATGAAGCTATGAGTACCAACCTTACAGGTTATTCTTGAGCACGACCCGTATCTGTAGATACTTCATCTCTCACAGGTATATCTCCTCAATTATCTGCAATGAGGATTGGAGATTTTAGTAGCAAGCAGTCAGATGCTTTGGTTGGTACGCCTCCATTGACTCGGTGTTCTGTGCATATAGTTGTATCACCTTCATCTACATCTTGACCTATTTCTATACCAAATGATGAGATGTCTGCTATAGCTCCTAACTAGAAGGACAAACTTGGTAGAGTAATGATTGAGTCAGAATGATCATCATAAGTTTGTCTTGTTATCCATTTGTTGGTTCATTTTACTTATTTCTTATTTTATAATATATTATTCATGAACTAAAAAATTTATTTTGTGTTTGTAGGTGACATCATGCAAAGGATGCTGCTTGGGCTTTAAAAGACTATGTTAGAAGACTTTATACACATGCTTATCACTCTTGGAGCGAGATTAAAAACAGTATCCTCTAGGCGATGTTTATGAATTTAAGGTATATATTTTAGCTAAGTTACTTTAATTTTTTTAACTATCATTCTGATTAATGTCATTCAATTTTTTTCAGACGGGAGCCGAGGTACAATTTGGTCATTACGACCACATTTAAGAAGAGGGCATCGGCTAGACTATTTAGCTGGAACGTCCTAATTGAATGTCGTCTCATGTTTTTGATGAATTGGGTTTGTATTGGAACACAAACAAGTTAAGGCAATGTCTGTACATGCCAAAAAGGCTTGAGGTAGTTTTCACGGTGGCTCGTTGCGCAGCGGAGGTGCAAAGACCGTTGAAACAATAGCAAGAGAGATGGTAAGTTCTAATTCAAACTTTTAAATGAATAATTATTAGATTCATATATATCATTATAAATTTTAATTTTTATTTATAGGAAAAATAATTGGGACGCACTCCCATGGGACCGGAGGTTTTCAAGAAGACTCATATCATGAAAAAAGAAATTGAGTCGTATCCAAACGAACTTTTGTAAGTTATTTAATTCTCCCTCCGTCCCATTTTATGTGGAAACATTTGACCAGGCATGCAGTTTAAGAAATAATGAAACTTTGAAATGTTTACTAAATTGTTATCAAAAAAGTAAACTTACTTTTATCTCTCCTCATAAATGTATTATTAGACTACTACTTTTAAAAAGCGTCGAGCTAAAAAGCGACGAAAGTGACTACATCGCTTTTCCGTCGATTTTGACAAAAAAAAGTGACATAGTCCGTCGCTTTTGACCATTATTTTTCGACAGTTTTTTAGTAGTCCTACATGAAAATTTTGTGTCCTACATGGTGTCCTACTGTATATTTTCATGCAGGACACTTGTGTTTACTTGTGCACATTCAAAGTTGGAGAACATTTGTTCGTTGAAGCCAATTTAAGGACCATATTTATATTATTATGCCAAAATGACGAGTTGTGACTTTTCTAAAGATGTATAATTTATTTTATGGGTTATGACTTTTTCACTAAAGCACCATAAACATGTGTGCATAATACCCTTTGTAGTCTATAAACAGAAGGGTTACCTCTCACTTTTCAACAATGATTTTTTGTGGATTTCAAAACAACTTGTTATGTCAAATAAATTATGTAATGTTTTATTATTGTTGAGTGCTTCGCTAATACCATGGTTTTATATATTGAGTACAATCGTTCTATCTTATAAGTATGTATTCAATTAACCTCGAATACCGAAGGAAAATAATCTATTAAATAACACACTACGCATTTAGTGTTTTGGAGTTTCTTCCTTCAAATATATTTTATATTGTTTCCAATATTTTTCAGATTCACTAATTTAAAATTTTCTAGTTTTGAGAATATTCTCTAAACTTTGATGTTTCTTACGAAATTCTTCTAATTTGATGTTCTAAGTATTTTTATAATGTAGGTTGACAACGATCTTAAGGAAATTATTTTCTTTATATTAATCTGCATTATGTTTCTGAGACTAAAATCAATGTGATTTTCTATTCGTATGAAATTCAATTGTGTCTAATTTTTGGAGATTAAATCTTCCAATTTTCTACTCCTTCGATTTGAAGTCTATAAAACTTTGCCGAATAAATTAGACTATGCATTTAGTTCAAAATATATAAAAGTTTCACCAATTTATCAATACTAAGTTTGAATGAATATTTCAACTTGAAGAATATAAAAACTTCATTGGAATATTAACATTTGTGCTTGTACAACAATGTGAAAAACATAAGAACTTTATTGTTATTATTGTGATAAGTTTGTTATTTTGGTTAGTCTTTACTAAAATAGTTTGTCAATTTGACAGTGAAAAGAAATGACAATTGAAAGTGCTACTACTTCTGCTATTGTTTCCGGCAACAAGCTGAATGGTTGTACCACTTGCGGGAAAATTGCTTTAAGGGATGAAAGCAAAGGATATTCTTTTGTGTCGGTGTTACGACCCCTCTTGGAATTATGGGTAGGCCAACGGTCAAAGAAACAAGTCAGAATTATCTGTGGATAGTGACTTAACTATTCCAGGCTATGCCAATCTTAGAGGGAATATGAGTGAGTCGAAGTTTAGATAGATCCGAAAATGGATGAAGTGATATATTTGAGTTTAGGTCGTGTGTTCGAGTAGCTAAGACACTAAGAAATCAATAAAGTATTTCGAAATTAAATTCGGGCGGAAAAAACTTTGGTATAGAACTTGATGTGAAGAGGTTAGCTTAGAACGTCTAGATTCAAAAGAGTGTTACGAAATGGGGGCATGAAAAAGGAT
The DNA here is from genome assembly GCF_036512215.1 of Solanum lycopersicum. Classification (NCBI taxonomy): domain Eukaryota; kingdom Viridiplantae; phylum Streptophyta; class Magnoliopsida; order Solanales; family Solanaceae; genus Solanum; species Solanum lycopersicum. The sequence goes on along the minus strand of NC_090808.1, from coordinate 11,727,728 downwards.
TTATCATTCTCTATCTTTGTGCAAGCCGCTATAGGGTTTCATGACTCTATAGCGGAAAATCTCCCACAATAATGAATTAAAGTTATTTCAAGGAGTATCTCAAAAATGCTTTAAAGGTGTTAACTTGCATTGACCATGTTTTATGATTTATATTTTCTTAACCTTTTTATCTCATGATTTAGCTTGGTCATTGCTTGTCAAGAAAAGGTCTCTTTTTGCATGATTTCATATTTTTATGCATTGCTATTATACTTGGTACGTTTTTATACGAACACATACTCCTGCCTACATTCTTGTAAAAAGGTAAGGTACGATGCTTCAATTTTGCATCTCCGTGGCTAGAGATCACTTAGTAAATTGAAGATCGATGAGTACTCATGATTCGAGGACATAGCTTTTATTTCCTATTGCCTTTACTTTTTAGAAACTATGTGATGTACGAATTACGTCATGATCACTCTTGATGTACTAGATGTCTTTGAGACTCTGTTAGACTTCCACTACATTTTATAAACTCTTATAACTTGAAATTATCATTTAAAATCTCTTGATTTTCTATTATCTTGTCATGTATGCTAATTTGCTTGTGTAGGGCCTCTCGGATCCTATACGTCATCTACACCTAGGATATACTTTGGATAGTGATAAGATGTACGGCGTGAGGATGAACAAGTCCAACACTATGAGAAGCTTTACATACCTGAAAAAAATAATGTTCTTGGCGAGAATTAACGGAATCTTGAAGAATGCTTGAAACCTAGTTTCTTCTCCCTTTATAAACTTGCCTAATTTCTCTAAGGGTTAAAGAACGTGAAAATATGATTTTACATCTGATTATACCCTTAATTGGGTGGATGTGGCTAGTCTTAGAAGGAAAAAGGAAAAGATCAAACCACCGTTCTAAAAATGATTGGGTGCCTTGAAATAGAGTTTTCACCAAAACGGGCATAACTTTTTACCCTGAGCTTGAAATTGAGCAAATCTGGTGGTGTTAAAAACATGACTCAAATACTTTTAATTTGATCGGCAATAGGCCACCAAAATATTTATGTGCTAAGAGATATGACTGTGGAAGTTGACCAACTAAAATCTCACACTGATACTCAACAACTCAACCTTGTTTTAGGAAATTCTAGTGACCTTGATTCATATTTGCACTAAAGAACTAACTTTAACACTTAAGAATAATTAAAAAATACTCTCTACAAACTTATTCACAAACGAAAAATAATTTGACTCTTATCTTAAAATTTTTCGAAATGTTACAAATTATTAATCAGCATGTTACAAATTATTAATCAGCGAGCCCCGTGAACTCAAATTGTGTCAAATGATAATTACCGTCTCTTCTCTATCATCCCTTGGTTTTAATGTTCTCCTAGTTACATTTTTAGTTCTACATGTAACTTTTCTTATATTCTTATTAATTCTAAATAGTTAGCTCATATTTTTATTATTATAATTTTAATTGTACTCAATAACAATAAAAGACCTAAACTACCCGAGACATCCACCTTCCACTCACACCCCACTTACCATTTTTTCTTACCCCATTATTCCACGACACTCCTCCTAACCTCAGATCACACCCATGTACACAGAGTTTGGAGGCGAGGTCAGAATTTTCAACAAAGGGATTAAAAATCTAAAAAAAACTATACATGAAGTAGTCGAAAGGGGTTCAACATCTACTATATATATCTTTAAGATAATTTTAATCATATACATATTATATAATTTTTCGCTGAATGAGATTCGGATAAATCCCGAATAATAAGGTGGCTCCGCACTGTCTATATATACTACACCATTCTCACAACACCAAAAAACTAAAATATATATATACTACACCATTCTCACAACACCAAAAAATAAAAGATAAAGCAATACCAAAGACCCACACGTACAAAATATAAAAACAAGATCTTAGCATTTTTACTTCCTTCCAACTACAAAAAAACACACGCGATAAATATACCCACAAAAATCAAAAGAACAGTAAAAAAACCAACAATCAGAAAAAAAAAAATACACACGTACTACTACTAATTCACATATCACATATTCACCTCATACACAACCTACCCTCCAAAAACAAAGAACATAACTGTGAAGTTTTAAGTTTTTCGTTCATGATTTCTAGTACATAGACCTAAAAGTTAACTTTTGTTAATTTTGGAAATTAGTAGATTGTAGCTGCTTTGTTTTCATGAAGTAATTTTCACAAAAAATAACATTATATCTTCATGGTATGAATTAATTTCATAATTATATAAGATGTGGTTCCAATATTAGGTGTGTCCCATAAATAAATTAGTAACCTCTGGCAAAGCACAGTTCAAGTAAAAATTGGGGCAATGTACGTAGCACATTATTGTGAAAAACGTGTAGTATTTGTGGGGTCCAGCCCCATTATGTCACTATTGACTTTAACAATTGTTGCATACAATTGTCAATGGTTGGCAAATTGTAATGGGAGAAAATGTTGAGAAGCATAACAATTGAAAAACTTTTGGTGGCACAACTTTGATATGTTGTGGATGATTGCAAATTTCTTCAAGGAGCTAATTAGCTCATTTTTAAAGTACATCAAATTATTGAGAAAAATCATTTTGAGAGTAAAGTGAGTTATTTCATAAATTATACAAAAAAAATAATCTGTGAAGAAAAATAGAATGTGAGCGATATTTTAGTAAGGTATAAACCAAAAGAGTGTTGTTCCTTTTGAGTGTATAGTAGTAACTTTGAGTATTGTATTCGTGACTATACAGTGAAAATTTTCTTACTATAGTAATATCAATTGCTCCTCTTGGCCTGTTGTTTTTCCTTATTTAAAATGGTTTTCACGTAAAATATTTTGTGTCATTATTTTCCCATTTTATTTCTATCGTTGGACCATATATATTTTTGTATTTGTCCGCATTTTCCCAACAATCTGGTATCAGAGCCAATGTTTTATCTAAGTATTCTCTATGGTTGCAGCATAATCTGAACTTCCACATCATAAAAAATTTACTTTGATTTGCGATAACAATATTTTTTGGGGAAAATAATGGAAGCCAACACATGTATAATGGTTACTTTGAATGGTGTTAATTATGTCATTTGGAAGGAAAATATGGAAGATCTGTTTTATGTTACGAATTTTTACAAACCAGTATTTACCATTGTGAAACCTGATAATAAAACAGATGAAGAGTGGAATCTGTTGAACAGACAGGTTTTTGGATTCATTAGGCAATGGGTTGACGATAATGTGTTGAACTAGATTTCTGGGGAGACACATGCTCGAGCCCTATGGGAGCATCTTGAAAGTTTGTATGCTCGAAAGACTGGCAACAACAAAATGTTCTTAATAAAGCAGATGTTGAGTTTAATGTATGAGGATGGATCTACGATGACAGACCATCTAAATAATTTTCAAGGGATCATGAACCAATTATCTGCTATGGGCATCAAATTTTATGAAGAAATTCAAGACTTGTTTCTACTTGGTTCCCTACCAGACTCTTAGGAAACATTTAAAACTTCATTGTCAAAATCTGCTCCAGATGGTGTGATCTCTATGGATACCGCCAAGAGTAGTGTCTTCAACGAAGAGATGAGAAGAAAAACTCAAGGTTCTTCTTCGTCGGATGTCCTTATAACTGGCCCCAAAGGGAGAAAAAAACTCGTGGTTCTCAGTATAGAGAACAAAATAGGAGCAAATCTAGAGGCATACTTAATGATATTGAGTGCTATCATTGTGGTATGAAAGGTTACACAAAGAAGTTCTACAGGAAGTTGAAGAGGGAGAACAAAAACAAAGAGAAAACTAAAGAAGATTGCAATGAAAATTGCCTAGCCACCGTCACCACCGAAGATCTTGTTACAGTCCTTGATGCAGTATGATAAATATCGCTTGTGATGAGTCAAGCTGGGTTGTAGACACTGGCGTCGCATCTCATGTGACATCAAGGAAGGATTTTTCCCCTTCTTATACTCCTGGTGATTTTGGAACCTTGAGTATGAATAATGAGATTATTTCTAGGGTGGTTGGTATTGGTACAATTTGTTTGGAAACTAGTGTTGGAACTAAACTAGTTTTGAACAATGTGAAACATGCTCCTGATGTTTGTCTGCACCTAATTTTTGTTGGTGCTTTAGATGATGAAGGATATGTTAGTACCAATGGTGATGGAAAATGGAAGCTCTTTAAGAGTTCCTTGGTCGTGACTTGTGGTAATAAACGTTGTGGTCTATACTGGACTACGACATCTTCTTGTGTTGATATGGTGAATGCGGTTGAAAGCGATAACTCTTCAATGTTATGGCATAAGAGAATTAGCCACGTCAGTGAAAAATGACTTAATGTTCTAGATAAGAAGAATTTTTTGTCAAATTTCAAATGTGTTAAATTAGAAAAGTGTGAGCACTGCTTGACTAGAAAACAAAATAGAGTTTTCTTTAAGTCCTACCCCCGTATGAGAAAGAGAGAGTTGCTTGAGTTGGTGCACTCTGATTTATGTGGTCCAATGAAGACAAAGACATTGGATGGTGCATTCTACTTTAATTTGTCACTTTCATTGATGATTGCTCTAGAAAACTTTGGGTGTATGTCTTGAAGACTAAAGACCAAGTGTTAAGTGTCTTTAAGCAGTTTACGCTTCAGTTGAAAGAGAAACTGGAAAGAAATTGAAATGTATTCGTACTAATAATGGTGGTGAATATTGTGGTCCATTTGATGAATACTGCAAGCATCAAGGTATTAGACATCAAAAGATTCCTCCTAAGACTCCTCAGCATAATGGTTTGGCTGAGAGGATGAACAGGACCTTTATAGAAAGAGTTAGATGTTTGCTTTCTAAAGCAAAGTTTCCAAACTCATTTTGGGGTGAGGTTTTATTAACCCCTGCACATGTTATTAATGTACCTCCTATTGTTGCTTTGCAAAGTGATGCAAATAGTGTTTGGTATGGAAAGAATGTTTCCTATGACCATTTTAGAGTATTTGGTTGCAAAATTTTTGTACATGTTCCGAAAGATGAGAGGTCAAAGTTAGACGTCAAAACAAGGCAATGCATCTTCATTGGATATGACCTTGACGAATTTGGTTACAGGCTATATGATCCAATTGAAAAAAATTTGTGAGAAGTCGTGATATTATTTTTATGGAGAATCAAACAATTGAAGATATTGACAAAGCATAGGCAAAATCTTCAAGTTTTAATGGTATAGTTCATCATGATGAAGTTCCTCACACAAGTTTGCATGATGTTTTTGGGCTTGATAATCATGGTGACACCCAAAATCATGTATCAAATAAACATGATGATGTTGACAATAACAATGATATTGTTATTGATGATCCTCCTGCTCATAAAGTTCTGGATGAATCAAATATTCCTCTTCGGAGGTCCAGAAGACAGTGGTTTCCTTCCTCCGGTTATTTACCCAATAAGTATGTGTTACTCGATGATGGGGGAGAACCTGAATGTTATGAGGAGTCCATAGAAGATGAACACAATGATAAATGGATTGAAGCCATGCAAGATGAGATGAAGTCTTTGCATGAGAACCACACTTATAAGTTGGTAAAACTTCCCAAGGGCATGAGAGCTTTGAAGAACAAGTGGGTGTTCAAAATTAAAGTTGAAGAACACAACTTGAAGCCAAGGTACAAAGCTAGATTGGTTGTTAAGGGACTTGGTCAAATGAAGGGTATTGACTTTGATGAAATATTTTATCTTGTTGTGAAAATGTCCTCGATTCACACAGTTCTAGGTTTGGCTGCTAGTCTTAATTTAGAGATTGAGCAGATGGATGTGAAGACGGGTTTCCTTCACAGTGACCTAGAAGAAGAGACTTATATAAAACAAAGTGAGGGTTTCAAAGTAGATGGTATAGAAAATTTTGTTTGCAAACTCAGAAAGAGTCTATATGGCCTAAAGCAAGCTCCTAGACAGTGATACAAAAAGTTTGAATCTGTTATGGAGGAGAAAGGTTATAACAGGACTTCTTCAGATCATTTTGTATTTGTACAAAAATTTTCTGACCGTGATTTTATCATCCTCTTGCTGTATGTGGATGATATGTTGATTGTGGGCAAGGATATTTCCAAGATTGACGAGTTGAAGAAAGAGTTCCGTAAGTCTTTTGCTATGAAAGATTTGGGTCATGCCAATCAAATTTTGGGCATGAGAATTACTCGTCTCAGAGATGAAAAGAAGATTTATTTTTCCCAGAAGAAGTACATTGAACGTGTACTAGAGCTTCAATATGAACAATGCTCAGTCTATTAGTACACCTCTTGCTTGTCATATGAAGTTGAGCAAGAAGATGTGTCCTAAAGTTATGGATAAAAAAGAGAGTGTGGTCAAATTTCCATACTCCTCCGTCGTTGGAAGTCTAATGTATTCAATGGTGTGCACTAGACCTGATATTGCTCACGTAGTTGGTATTTTGAATATATTTATCAAAAATCTGGAAAAGGAGCATTGGGAAGCTGTGAAGTGGATACTATGGTATCTTAGAGGAGCTTAAATTAACGTTCATGTTTTAGAGCATCAAATCCAATCTTAAGGGCTATACAGATGTTGATATGACAGGTGACCTTGATTACAGAAAATCCACTACTAGATATTTGTTTACTTTTTCAGGGGAGTTATATCATGGCAGTCGAAGTTGTAGAAGTGTGTTGCACTATCTACAACTGAAGCTGAGTATGTTGCGGCTACTGAAGCCGGCAAGGAGATGATATGTCTAAAACGATTTCTTCAAGAGATTGCTTTGCATAAGATGGAGTATAGACAGCCAGAGTGCAATGGACTTGAGCAAGAACTCGATTTACCATGCAAGAACAAAACATATAGACATCAAATATCGTTAGATTCGTGAAAAAGTGGAGAGTGAATCATTTCACGTCAAAAAAATCTACTTAAGTGAAAATTCAACAGATATGTTAACCAAGACGATACGGAAAGACAAGTTCGAGTTATGCAAAGCACTTGTGGGTATGTGTTCTCTCTAAAGAAAATGAAGATGCCTTCCTCCGGTGAATGAGTCTGGAGGGGGAGATTTGTGGGGTCCAACCCCATTATGCCACTATCGACTTCAAAAATTGCTGCATGCAATTATCAATGGTTGGCAAGGTTGGCAAATTGTAGTGGCGGCAAGTGTTGAGAAACACAACAATGAAAAAACTTTCGGTGGCACAACTTTAACATGTTGTGGATGGTGAAATTTGCAGTTGCAAATTTCTTCTATAAATGGAGCTCATTAGCTCATTTTTAAAGTACACCAAATTAGTGAGAAAAATCATTTTGAGAGCAAAGTGAGGTATTCCATAGATTATTCGAGAAAAATTAGTCTGTGAAGAAAAATAGAGTATGAGCGATATTTTAGTAAGGTGGAAACCAAAAGAGTGTTGTTCCTTATGAGTGTATAGTAGTCACTTTGAATATTATATTCGTGACTACACAGTGTAATTTCCTTACTATAGTAATATCAATTGCTCTTCTTGGCCCGTGATTTTTCCCTTATTTAAAAGGGCTTTCACGTAAAATATTTGGTGCCATTATTTTCGCATTTTATTTCTATTGTTTGATTATATATATTTTTGTATTTATCCGTATTTTCCTAACAGTATCTTACAATGTAAAGAAAGAAATAATTGAACCCCTCTCTTTCAGTCAGCGACATTCAATGAGGCCAGATCTGTAAATAGGTTTTAGTAAATTGTAGAGAAAAGAAAAGTTTGGTCAGGCATGAAAATGGCCAAAAAGGAAAAGTTAGTGGGGGAAGAAGAAATGCCTTTTAAACTTTTTTTTAAATCTCTTTTATAATTTTAATATTTTTTAATTAAAAAAGGCTCTTCGCCTTAAGGTGTGTGAAATCACACACTTTCGTCAACTCAGCCATCTTATAGACACATAAGCATAGTCAATAGATAGAGGGATTTGTTAAATCGTTTTTATTGAGTTCAAGGGTTGACAAAGGGTTAAATAGAAAGATTCAGAATACTAACTGATATACGTACAAGAGTCCACCAAACCATTTCGCCCATATATAAACCTCTACTGTGAATGCAGATTATCACATTGTCTAATCTTATGTTTATATTTCATGGCATTTATTTATTAGTCCTTTATATGTCATAATTATTTTTTTTTGTATATAGAGATGATAATTTTAACCTTCAGATATTCTATTTTGCTATAAGCTATGCATCAAAAAATTTGAGTATCGTTTCCTACCTGGAAAATACGTTCCTAATTAGAATTCCGAACGTATAAGTAACATGTACTCTGTCATGCCATCGGCTTAGTAGACATCTTGTTTTATGTTAGAGGAAAAATGTATTACCTCTAAAGATAAAATGAAGGAAATGTGCAGATGAGAAATTAGAAGACTTTAAAAAAAACAACTTAAACTTTCAGGACATGATTTATTAATTTTTTGACCCCATTTTTTATGGTCTCTATTTTAAGACATTACTTTTTGGTTCTTAGTGATCTTTCTATTACAGTGTGATCTCCTTTATAGGTGACAAGATCGACATCTTATTTTAGGTATCTCTTCATATATCCAATACAATGATAATTCAAAGAGGTTGTTATTGATGAGGCACAATATTTTAGAGCAGACTCATAATCTTGTATTACAGGACAAATGGAACAAAAGTTAGATGGTTCAACAATAATATATTCAGGACAAATGGAACAAAAGTTAGATGGTTCAACAATAATATATTCAGGACAAATGGAACAAAAGTTAGATGGTTCAACAATAATATATTCAGGATAAATGGGACAAAAGTTAGATGGTTCAACAATAATATACTCAAGACAAATGGAACAAAAGTTAGATGGTTCAACAATAATATATTCAGTGTAAACATATGAGAGGGCTTGAGTGTATGCAGACCTTACCCAGGTGTCTATTTTCTAAAGATCATTGTCTCAAATGATTGCATATCAAGAAAATGCATAGAAAACATTAGATAGTTTAGTAATGGAAATCCTATATATTTTGAGTCTTCAACATGTCATTTGAATGTGAATAAGCTCAAAATTATCCATATTTCCACCAAATAACGTTTTAAAGTTCGTACAATGCATTCTGGTACTTAAACTTGGATATTTTTCACTTCACATTAATTTAAGTTTGTTAATGTTGTTCATCTTGTATTCCAGACATACTTAAAACAAAACTTTGAATATCTTTGTAAGAAAACAAAGTTTAAAAACATTTTCACAACTAGAAAATTAAAACTAGTAGCGAAACTAGAATCAGAAACAGATTTTTTTAAAAAAAATATACGAAATATTTTTCTTAAAGAAGAATTGTTGTTTAATGTATGTCTAAAGAATCTTACTGATTCCAACAAACTTTGCAGAAACACGAAGTTACCAAGTTTAATGAACCAGTGAAGAACAAAAGAATAGAAGTACTGAAATTAATTTACAAATCTAAAGTTTGTAAAACACGTACCAGAATCTGAAAAAAATATTTAACAGGAAAAAGATCAAGTCCACTGAATTCACAGTGTCCCCTTAAGGAAATTATTCCCCTCTAGTATCCGAGGTTTGATTTGGAATATGACCTCCCATGGTAAAATGATCTCAATCACCAGAGTATAGATACCAAAAACTCCGGTGTCAGCGAACCACTCAACGGCAGTAAAGTACACTTAGAATACTAGATTTAGTAGTTGAAGAAGAAGTCAATGAATTCTATATTAAAATGAGAGGAAATCCCTCAATTTATAGAAGACAAAGGGTGGTGCGAAAAGGTTCTTATTGTGCCTTACCGGAAAGGTCACAAACCTTTGAAAAAGTCACAATCTTTCAGAATGGTCGTCACCTTTCATAAAAGTCACAATTTTCCATAAAAGTCACAACTTTCCATAAAAGTCACAACTTTTCATAAAAATTGCAACTTTTCATAAAAGTCACAACTTTTCATCAAAGTCGCAACATTTCATAAAAGTCACAACTCTTCATAAAAGTCGCAACTCTTCATTTTTCATTCACACCTTTCTTAAAATACAACAATCCCCCGCATGAATAGGGAATGACTCGAAGACAAAGAAACGGACAAGTATGTGTACTTTACAAGCAAGAATTAATTGCATCTGGATAAGTAGGTTTCCCCTTGGACTTTCCGTAGTGAACATATGTCGGATATACTCTGTCAATCGGTAAATGCGATATCTTTGAACCGTCGAACTTTGGTGTATAACTAGACAACCATATGTCACACAATTAACCCTTTACCATTTATGGTTCTTACGGTTGTGTTCGTTTTAGCCATGAACACCTCCTGGTTTCATGAGTGTATAGAGAGATGGGCTTTTGACAATCATCTTCTTTGAAGCGGCTTACACTTCACACTCACATAGGTGATTTCTAACTGTGTTATCGCGTAGATACACTATTTGGTCGACTCTGCCAAACTTAGAAAATCATTAAAACCATTAAGCTTTATTAACTCATTAACAAGCCTTAATGTTGTATCTTTGTCCCTGAGCATTGTCTTCATCATGAGAATGGATTGAGTTTATTGACAATGCCGAACCGTCATTCACAACTTTATTTTTCTCCTTGAATCTAGCTCTTGGGATCTCCAGTCTGCTAGATAGAGTTACCGCCATGATGACTTGTCCTAAGCCGTAAATTCATTCCCTTAGATGATTTTTTAACTTTCTCTCTAGTTAGGCCTTTTTGTAAGTGGATCTGACACATTATCCTTTGACTTTACATAGTCAATTCTGATAATTCCACTAGAGGGTAGTTTTCTAACAGTATCATGTCTATGTCGTATATGATGAGACTTTCCGTTATACGTCATGCTCCATGCCCTACCTATTGCATCTTGACTGTGAAAGTGTATGCATATTAATGCCAATGGTTTGGGCCAAAATAGAATATCTATCAAGAAATTCCGGAGTCTTTTAACTTATTCACCGACCTTATCTAGAGCACCTAGCTCAAAGATCATTGTAGAGCTAGCGATACATGTTTCTTTTCAAATATTTCTAAGAGACTGCTCCTCTACCAATAGTAAATACATATCCACTCGTGAATTTTACTTCATTCTTCCGATGATTCAATTTGCATCACTATATCTTTTAATATTGTTGGATATTGTTATAATGCAAGACATAGTTTTAAGTATTATTTGGAATACTCCAAAACTCTATTTATTGTCATCTAATGAATTTATTTGGGATCACTTATGAACCGACTCAGTTTAAAATAACAAATGCTATATCTGATCGCACACATTATATGATATACATCATGCTTCCCAAAACCCTAGAACAATCCAATTGTGAGTCACTTTTGTTTTCACTCTTTTGAAATGCAAAGCTCACATTTATTGGACACTTGACAATATTGACATTCAAATATTTGAACTAGTTAAGTACCTTTTCAATGCAATGGGACCATGAAAATGCTAAACATTATGGAGTTCTATGAATTCTTATATCTAAGATCGCATTAGCAACTCCACTAATTTTTATTTTACTTGTTTTATAGCATACATTTAGTAGCATTTATGTCATTAGTGTCTCTATTGATGATCAACATATAACCAATATACAAACAAACAATGACCTTATGGTTTTAATGTGAACACATTTATCACTTCCATCATTCTTCAATCCATTTGCCGACATGGTTTGATTGAATTATGTCATTGTTTTGGTGCTTCCATAATGTGACTTAACAAGTTCACATACTTTCTTTTATTTACCAGGTAGCACAAAACCCTCGGGTTGTTCCATGTAAATTTCTTCCTCCAATTCTACATTTAAGAAAGTTCTTTTCACATTCATTTGATGAATTTGGAGGTCATATACCACAGTAATAATTTTTGCATCCGAATGGATGTAATTCTAATTACTAACGAGTATATATATCGACAAGATCAAAATCTTAATTATTTTTTTTAAAGCCTTTGACACAAAGTCTTGCTTTATATTTTTCAACAGTTCCATCAACTGTTATTTTTCCTTCTAAAGATTCATTTTGAACCCAAAGGTTTATTTTCTTGAGGAAGATCAATTAACTTTTAATATTGTTTATTGACACCATCTTTCCAAAGGATGAGTCTACAGAAGACACCGAAAATGTTACAAAATCATATTCGAAAGAAGTAAATGTTCTTTAACATTTTACTAAGCCTCTGAAACTCTTTATTAAGTATATTATCCTTTTCATTTCCTAGGCCTTTTAGACCCTTCTCTAGACTACTCAAGTCTAATTTTACAGCCACAGTCATAGGTCCTATTTTAATTCTGGTAGGAATAGGATCTTGGACTTTCACTAGATACCCCCACGCTTTGAAATATTTCAAGTTGGATTTCCTTTCTTTCCATTTCTCATATGGAAAAGATTGTATTCTGATCAAACAGAATCGCTTTCTTTCTAAAAGGACAAAACCTTTTGTTGATCCCTTTTGTAGTAAGGATAGTTCCTCCACACAAGTTTTGTGTAAACCCAAACTTATAAATAATGCATCCATCATTTCTTTCAACGTTCGGTTTTTCATTAGATTGAGGTGAATATGACAGTAGTTTGATATTTCACTTTCCAAACATATTTCTGTACAATGAGATTTATACTCTCCATTCTTATCACTTATTATATATTTTTTCACACTGATTTTCAACTTCGATATTACATTGTCTAGACATTTCTATTGCTTCATCCTTACCATTTAGCAAATAGACATAGTCATTTCTAATGCAATTCTCAATAAAAGTAACAAATACTTTTTCCCACCATGAGATGGTGTTAACTTCGTATCATAAATGTCAGAGTAAATCAATTCTAAGGGATTAGAATTCCTTTCAACAGATTTATTAGAATGCTCAACATACTTAGATTCCACAAAAACTTGACATTAAGTTGATCAGTTTTTCTTATAAGGTTTTATAATTGACATGCCCCAAGTGTTCATGTCACAAATATTGACTCAAACAAGTAAGAACAAATAAAAACATTGAGTTTGAAAAGCTCTTTGCGAGATAACTTTTTCCTCACTAATATTTTGTTCCTATTTCTTACAATTTTGTGTGATACAAACATTGTTTAGATTGTCAAATATCCTTTTCAGAAGGACATTCCATAACTTTCAATGTGATTGTTATAGAACTACCTATGAACAAAGTTTCATCGGGTTCAATAAAGACAATATAGTCCAACTGTTATTTTTACAAAAACATAACAAATGACTATTCACCAATATTCATGTCTATGCAAATACTTTTATTATAATAGACATATCTTTTTATGAAAAATCACAACATTTTAAGTGATTTTTTTTCATAAAAGAACACAATTCTTCTGAACAAGTATATATATAATTTGGATGTTTGATACTAGTCACACTATATACTAGTAGTAGTAATAGAGAAACTCAACAACCACAATACCAAATATACTTCAAGAATTTTGTGGGTATAACATAATACAAAAGTATCATTGAAGTTCATATTTTTTTTCTCCAAAGTTTAATTAGACACCAAGTCTAATCATAAGCAAGTAACCCCCACATTTCAAATGTGATCTCAAAAACAGTTTTTCCACATATTTTAATATTGGAAATATTATTCTCGGAAAGAATTATAATGTTGCAATTCTCTTTGACAATATTTACACAATGTCAAAGTTCATTCCATAGAGACACAAAATCACAAATTCTAAGTCATTGGTATTTTTCCTCTACCATTCCTCTATCATGAATAGACATACCACTTAGTTTAAATACTAACAATAAGGACAAAAAAAATTGTACAATTTATTTCTATATTACATTGAAGTTTATAGAAATCAAAAGTGCAATACTAACTTATTATGTGAAGTTTTCATATTCTTCAAACCAATTGCATAGTCCAATTTATCCGGAGTATAAAACCACAAAAGTTTTTAGTCTACAAAAATCAGACACACTAACATTTCTCATGGAGTACAAAACTACAAAAGTCTTTTTTTTTTCTCCAAACAGAATAACACATATTCTTTATCACATAGAAATGTTTTTCTTATCAAATAGTCTTCCAACTATAACATTTTGACATACTATTTTATCAAACAAAAATATGCATCTCTCATTTTTGCAAACTAAAGAATTTTAAAAGCAACAATATTTGCGAAGTAAAATTCATTCCACAACATATGGTTTGCAGATCTTTTTCCAAAGATACACATAATTAAAAAAAAATCAAAGATGATAACTCTTAGAAACTATTTTTCTCCATAGATAATTTAATAAGAAAGTTACCTGGTAATCTTTAAACGGAATACCGTAAGAATTTTCTGTTTACATTCTCATTTCGACGTTGCTAAACAAAGCAACGAATTATGAAGAAGTAATGCATTTATCTTCTACTTTCATAATCAGATTCTCTCAATCAGTAGAATACAAAAATACTAACAGTATAATAATTTCCTTAAGAATGTTGTTCATCTTGTATTCCAGACATACTTAGAACAAAACTTTTTAATATCTTTGTAAGAAAACAAAGTTTAAAAACATTTTCACAACTAGAAAATTAAAACTAGTAGCTAAACTAGAATCAGAAACAGATTTTTAAAAAAAAATATACGAAATATTTTTCTTCAAGAAGAATTGTTGTTTAATGTGTGTCTAAAGAATCTTACTGATTCCAACAAACTTTGCAGAAACACGAAGTTACCAAATTTAATGAACCAGTGAAGAACAAAAGAATAGAAGTACTGAAATTAATTTACAAATCTAAAGTTTGTAAAACATGTACCAGAATCTGAAAAAAAAAATTTAATAGGAAAAAGATCAAGTCCACTGAATTCACAGTGTCCCCTTAAGGAAATTATTCCCCTCTAGTATCCGAGGTTTGATTTGAAATATGACCTCCCAGGGTAAAATGATCTCAATCACTAGAGTATAGATACCAAAAACTTCGGTGTCAGCGAACCACTCAACGGCAGTAAAGTACACTTAGAATACTATATTTAGTAGTTGAAGAAGAAGTCAATGAATTCTATATTAAAATGAGAGGAAATCCCTCAATTTATAGAAGACAAAGGGTGGTGCGAAAAGGTTCTTATTGTGCCTTACCGGAAATGTCACAAACCTTTGGAAAAGTCACAATCTTTCAGAATGGTCGTCACCTTTCATAAAAGTCACAACTTTCATAAAAGTCACAACTTTTCATAAAAATTGCAACTTTTCATAAAAGTCACAACTTTTCATCAAAGTCGCAACATTTCATAAAAGTCACAACTCTTCATAAAAGTCGCAACTCTTCATTTTCCATTCACACCTTTTTAAAAATACAACAGTTAATACTAATTAAAATCTATTTGAAGAAAAATATGCACTACTTGAAAGATATACTAGCCTACCCTATTTTAATTGAACAAGTATTCCACAGTTTATATTGTGAAATTACTAAAAAGCTTTTGAGAAATGTTTTTGTGTTTCATTGCGGGGTTTTGAAAGGAAGAGGAAATTGTCAAATACAAGATTAAATGAATGTCATTCTTTTGATCTTTGATAAATCTGGAATGCAAGTGTTTTAGAACTCTTTATAGAGTTAATGTTCTCTTATAATTTTCTTCAAAATTACTCTAGCAAAGACGAGACTTATCTCCACCAAATTAAAGTGTCTTTTGTAGTTTTATATTATCATCCTTCATTTTTTACAATTGTACTTGGAAAAGTCTTCTGATTTCTTAAATGTTAGCAGTTGAGAAAATAACTGGATATTATAAATTATGGTTATGACATCTTATTTTTGAATGAATTATGTTGTGTGATACTGATCGGAGTGGAGCAGCAACCAATAGATCTAAAATATAAATTTGTAATTTGTCACGCTCATCTTATTTTAAGCTGTCACTTTTGAGCATTCACAAACGGGAGCTTCTTATTAACTAGTACATGAAAAGCAAAATTCTCAATTTCAAATACAATGCAGTAGAATTAAATTTTCTTAGCTACTGTGCATGGGGTATGCATATGTCAATGGTAGTCGTATGTGTAGTATATTTCAGAGTAAAATGTTAATATTGACAAATTGTTAAATATTTTTAAGTTGTAATAGTGATATTTAATGTGTCTTTCAAGGTACAAGACTTTGAACTTTCATCCCTTACGTACTGTGTAATTTTGACTTTAGTTTTTATTATCTTTCGTAAAAGCTGCAAGTCTGCTTAATGATAGATACGATTCTGGTTGTTTTGTAATTTGTGTCTTTCGCTTTTTTGTATTAAGTTTCTCTATGTTATCCGTTTCAATCAATTTTCTATTTTGATTTGTAACCATATCTTTTACTTGAAAAAAGTTTGTCAGCAGAGTCTATGAAAGCTATACATTTCCTTCCCAGAGAGTTCTACTATTCAGTTCTGCCAACAACATTACCAATTATGAATAAGTATGCTAATAATTTATGGCTTCGAGATTTTTTTTTATATAATGTGCAGGATTCAACAGTATTTGCACAACTAATATGGCATGATATGCTTTTACCCGTGCTTCATACTTTCTAGAGGTTAGTACCCTACCTTGATCTTTGCAAGTAAAAACATTCTTCTTTGTGAATGCATTTTATTAGTGAAATTGTTTGTTACGTATTCTTTTATTAGACTTGTACACTATACTTGAAATATATTTAGTTTGTTAGATTTATGATTTCATACATATAGAAGTTGGTAGCAAATAGCGTCGAATTGACCAGCTTCCGTATGAACACTCAAAAAACAAGTGGCATCTAATCTGCAAGAATTGCTGCTGTCTCTTAGTTTGTTTAGATTAGTCGTGCAGATTCTTTTTGGAAGAAACACATTAAGGTCGCATGTTGCCTTATTTTTCATTGCTTAGAAGAACAGAACACATCACATCCTTACGATTATATTTCTAAAAAAATCAAGGCGATTTTGATTGTGATTTAAGTCTTTATTCTTGATAACTTTTAGAAAACATAACATATACTATATGAATCTGGTTTAACACTATCCCGTTGTCTTTCCGGTGTCTTTTAGACTTAGAAGAAAAAGATGAATGCACCACAAATATCCTATGTGAAATTCAAGAAGGATCATAACTGAAGCATGGAGGAATGACTCAACAACGATATTTTTTGAGCTGCTTCAATAGGATATTTTATGAATTAGATATTTCAGACATAAATTTAAATTTAACCGCTTCAACTATAGAGCATGCAATTTAAGTACCCATGTTTGTAATATAAGTACCAAACCAAGGGTGAGTAAGATATTTTTGCTAAAATAACTTCAATGCATTATGTTAGGCCACGGGCCGTACCTTTCTAATATATATATATATATATATATATATATATATATAAAGCTAAAACTGAAAATGGTGATATAACATCTCTTAGAAGCCAGGATTTCTATTATCTATTATCTCAAATATTTAAAATTTTTTATACTAAATAGTAAATACAATATGTGTTATTATATTATATTTAATATGTATAGCATTAATTGCATCGCCATAATGCAAAGACAATCATCCTTTTATGGAAAGAAAATTATCCTTCATTTAAAATACAGGTTTAATTACTATTTAATTTATAATTAAAGAAGGAGAAATATATACAGCAGTTGGGAATTGAAAGAGACATAGGGTTCCAAAAAAAAATATTATTCTACTAATTTAGAACTTTTGCTCTTTATCATATGTTAAAGTATTACACATCCTACAAAGACTCTTTTGTTTTTCTTTAAATGAATTTTTTGAGTTGATTTGAAAGGATATCCTCGTAATTAGATTTGGAAGGACATGTAATTATTTGATGTCTTGTTAATTACATTGTCTTGTGTTTTTAGAAGGACATGTAATTATTTGATGAGCAGATAGCTGGTGTAACTGATAGTGGATATGATTTAATTATCAGTTGTTTACTTTTTAATTATTATTAATTTTTATTTCTATTTTCATTTTTTTGTTTTATTTTTTACTTTTATTATTTAAGGTATTTTTTTATTTTGATTATTCTAAAAATTTATAAAAGATTATTTTATATTTCATTTTCTTCTTGTTCTCAAACTTACATTTTGTGATTTTATGTAATTTTCTCGTATTATTTATTTATTTATTTATTATGTCATGCTTATTTACCCATTAGCATAATTTTATTAATATTCTAATTTTTAAATTAAAATAAAATTTATTGTTAAGTAAGGTTATAGACTTATGTTTTTTTATTAAGAAAAAAATAAAAATAAATCATATTAATTGCTTTGTTGAAATTTCCTATAAGAGTATTATGTTAATTTTTTGTTTTGAATTTATAACTTATGTTATATTTCAGACTCATTAATTTTAGTAATATTGAATTTACATTGCATGTCATTATTAATTAGATTTGATAGATTATTTTTGTCAAACATTTTATAATTTATGACATTTTATTTATATATTATTCTTTTTATCAAACATGTATTTTACGATGTTATAGAAATTCCATACTTTTAGTTGTTACGATCAATTCAATTGAAATATATTAATTTAAAAAAAATATAAAAATCAATTATTTTTTCATAATATTAGTTACAGAAAATATGTTTATTAATTAATATATTTTCAAAAAAGAATATATATCTTAAATATTTAATCTAATGTCATTTATAAAGTTTCTTAAAAAAATTATTATAATTTTATGATTGCAAATTTGCAATTTTACATTCAAAAAGAACATGTGTAATTACAATGTAACATGTGGCAATCAAATAAGTCAGTGTAATTACTAATGTAATAATTACTACCCTAGTGATAACACCAATTTCAATTAACAAGTAACTTTTCAAATAGACCTTTAAGTTAAAACACTATATTAGTAATTCTCTATTACTTAATTATAGAATTCAAGAAGTTCTTCAATGTTAATATTTAAACATAACTACTCTAAGATAAATAGGCCTACAACATGCATTCACCTTCTCACCTTTACATGAAACATATTTAAACTTTTTTTACAAGAAGTAGATAGGATAAAAAGAATGGGGCCAAAAAGATAAAGACCATAACAATTCAAAATTATTTTATAATAATTTTTTACCAACAAAACAATATATAAAAAAATTTTCTTGATACATTTCAAATACCAGGCTTTTGCTAAGTATATAGTATTTCGTTGATATCCGAGTGTGAGAATAAGAAGAAGAAGAAAGAATCAGAACTTTTGAAGAAGCTTTTAGCTTTAATCTACAATTAATTTGATTTATTTTTCAATTCCATGTAGCTATTTTTCTTCTTGTATGTTGTCCATCTTTGATCCATTGAAATATTTTAAATTTATACGAGGAAAAATTGACAATATTTAGGGAAAATTTCGATATTGGGGGGTTTTGCATAAAATTAGAAAATGACAAATGAAAAAGTACAAGAAGTACTGGAATAGAAAAAAAACACTATAATAAACAAAGAGAAATAAGGAATATAAACAAAGAGTTGCCAAGGAACAAAATATGAAAAAATGGCTCCATGTAATGTCGAAATTAAAGTATAATTTTTAAATAATAATTCATTCATTTTGTTTCATATTTAGTCTGTCATCTATAATTTGTTCCACAAATAGTTATATATAGTTTGTTCCAAATATAACTTTTCTAAATTTATAGAGAATATTGATAATTATTTAAATAAAATAAAATTTTTAGAAGGCGGGATATTTTTGAAATATTACCTAGAGAAATATAAAGGAAATTAACTCTTATTTAAGCGGAAGTTTTGTGAATCATGGTTGTAATTAGGAAAAGCTCGTAATTAACGTGTGAGGATAAAGGAAAAAGAAATAAAAATAAAAAAAACACATAAAGGAGAAACTAAGAAAAAAAATAAGGAATTCTCACAACCTCTTTCTCAAGAACTCAAATCCACTTCTTGTTACAATTCTCTCAAGACTACTCCCAAGAAGTCAAACTCACTTCTTGTTACATAATCTAGGAATTATTACAACTCAATAATAAACCTAGAATATATCAACAAATACTAATAACCCTAGACTTTAATTGATCAGACTTCAGCATTCAATAGTTCGGAGTGGAACAGATTTTGTGGACTTGTTCGTAACGTTGCTGTGACGAAGACCTGTGTTTTTTCTACAGTAACTACCTCTCTCAAGATGATTTTTTTTCGCGATTATGCAATAGCTATCAATCTGGCTTTGCTGAAAAAATTCTCTCAATTTGTATTTATGCATAGAGACTTTTTCTCTTTAACTTCTTGATCCTTTTATAAGCTTCTAAGAATTTGTGTCCTTATTGTATAAGGAGAAGAGTTACAATTGTAGTTTAAAAAGGAATATAATATTTTGCCTTTTACTGTACAAACCTTTTTATACACAACTTCTTCCTTTAATTAAACTTGACATATACGATTTAAAATTTTCTTATTCGTTTCAACTTGAACTTTCAACACGGTTTGTTCAACTTTGGCTTTCAACATGCTTGATTTTACATGTTTTGCTTGATTTCCTTTTTCTCATCTGTATGTATATGCATTTTCTTTAAGTCTATCATCATATTCCTTGGTGCCGCAATATGTTTTTTCCTTTGCCGCAGTCTCTCATAATTGTACAGGTCATCTGCAGATAACACATACGACAACAAGTAGTGAACCATGCCTTCACTTTATCAATCATCAAAACTACTTATATGTTCTCCTATTTTCCAACATTTCCCCCCCTTTTGATGATGATAAACAATGATTTGTTACATATTAAGACTGTTTGTTAGTCATCAAAACTACAACTCTTTGTCATCCATCAAAACTACAACTTTCATGTTTTTTTATTCCCTAACAATTTTCCCTTTTTTGATGACAAACTATACATAATATGTCCCTATCTCACATCATGCAACTTCCCCCTTTTGCATCATTGAAAATCAATAACCAAAAAACTCGAATAACATTCAATGAGTGCAATATCATTTTTAACTCATAGCCACTTGGGCAACACTTTCAAATACACTTTTGCTAACAACATTGTTAGTTAATATGAGGATATTAGTCATCTTAAACTTATACACAATTAAGATCTTCAATGAATAAACAACTATGTAACACTATACGCCCTTAAAGCCCTAAATCAAAAGTCTATGATACCATGAGTATGAGACAGACATAAGCATATCAACGAGTCAAGGAGTCTAATTTTTTTTTTGATAAGTATTGGGACAAAGATTACCAAGTGAGGAAGAAAGGGATGTTTATCCCCATAAATTTTTTTTTCAGTATACCCATTGTGTACTTGCTCCTTCAATCTGATCAGTTTTCTTAGAATGTGAAATTTAATCAAGAGAAACATGAGGCACATCATCAATTTTTATCAAAAAAAGCTCTACTCCATAACATTTTCATTCCTCCATGATTTTTTGATAGATTTTTTTTTATGACGTTTTGAAGGAGTACCAACTACAAGTAAGAGATTAACCACATTTTGGTCCACAAAGATATGTTTTTTTTTTATCAATGAAAGCAAGTAACAATTTATTTCTATGAGTTTTGTTCCCCCTGAGAGATATACATGTTATAAACTTGGAAATGATGAAATATCAATTTGAAAATTGTGAATCTAGTTCAGACGTGGGTGGTAAAGCAAGGTTACCCCTAAATTAAAGCATGAGTGACTTCAATACTGAGATTTTCATCATTAGAGCAGTTTGAGATTAAACGATGCTTATTTTCAAAGAGGTTTCTCATGTGAATTTTAAGATAGTTGAATTTTTTATGATCAACCAGGTTCATTAGTGCATATGTTTGACCCAAACTCAGGAAATTAATGCATTGAAAAAGGATGGTACATACCTGAGTATTACAGAGAAACCAGGTTCACCCTTTTTATGTTCCTCCATGATTACTTAATGGTGTTAGCAAAGAGTAGAGATAATATCCACAGACCTTCTAAACATTGTTTGAGATGTGACTGGAGTTTATACCTGTTACAGTATGAAGCTGAGTTAGCAGATATTCAGTGTATAATTATTCAAGCATAAAATTATTCATTTACTAGCCAATTATTAAAGAAAAACATAATAATTCATCAACTTGTTTCGATAGTATAGACAATAAAATTCGCGTCGAGAAAACAATAATCAAGAACGGAAAATTATAGCAACAATCTATTTTATTATTTCAAATGCAAGTGTTACAATCTCTATAATTCCTCTGAATTCGCCTTTTCAAATATAAATTCAAGGGCTTTAAATCTTGTTCTTGAATCTATGATTTACTTGAACTTTAACTTTTTCTTGATCTTGACTTTTATTGGAACTCAAGGGCTTCGAGCTTGTTCTTGAATTCGGTGGTCTTGATCTTGATCGTTCTTGAACTTGAATGCTTGAATTCTTAAACTTGTAGCTTTGTAGAGAATTAAATGGCGTTTGTACCACAGAGTTTCTCTAGCTTCTTGTTTAGAATTTTTTGTCCCTTTTCTGAATTATGAGGACCCCTATTTATAGTTTTAGAATAGAGGAGTTGTGATTGGAATAAAATTCTGTTCATCCAATTAGATTGAAGTGACATGACATTTGGGCTTTATGGAGCGGGGTTGTCATCTTTGACACATGTCATGATTCTATTGATTTTCTTATTTGACTTGGCATGCCACATCATCTGCACACGTGGCGCCAAGATGAGCTCTAAAATGAGCTGAGATTGGGTTTAACAAATTGAGTTCATTCAATGTAGCCCAAATCAATTAATTTAGACTTTAATTAAATCCATATTTATTGAACTTAAATATTTAACTCAATTATATAAATCTACAATATTTATTTGGATTAATATATTTATGAATTCAATATAATCCGAATCATTTTATAAATTTATATCTAATAAATTTTAAATGATTACAGATAGGTCCTGACTTTTGTTGATTTTTCCCAAGTTCTTCATATTCAAGGACTTCATGAGTATGTCTGCATCATAATACTCTCCCAGATCAAAGGAATCTCAATCTGAGTAACAGAGAACCAACCCCTATGAGTTTTCAATAACTTTCAATGAATAACAAGGACCAGGTTCATACAACAAAGTTCCCCCTGAAGGTGTACCATACTCTAATTGTACTGATTGCTCTATTAATCCCCCTATCTCCAAAACCATAGGTTAGTAGAGTAATTCATCTTTCAGGTGCATCAATGATTGTTAGATGTAAACTAGGTTAATATGCAATGTTCCTTAAATTTGTATCATCAAAGACGTTTGATATCATGTCACTTTCTTCAACCTTTTTTTTTATCTTGTCTGTTTCATTTTTCTATTCTTTTCAAGGACTAAATCGACATTTTGAAAATCAAAAAGCGAGAGGAAATTTTCTACCATTTATAGCACATGTTTGAAACATGCACTATTCATGTACCAAGTTGACCTTTTTCCTCTCACTTTCACCTGAAACACTAGTCAAAGATTAGTCTTGCGAACCCAGATTAGCTTGGGACCCTTTATGTGAGTAAAATGATGAATAAGATTTCTTCTAGCCCATAAAGGCAAATAAGAAAACCTTTTATCTGGAACATTTTTATTTGGAACCACGTTCTTAGCCGTATTAGTCTTTTCCTTGTTGGTGAACTTAACATTTTTTTGAAAAAGCCTCAAATAGAGCTTTACGTTTATTCTTTAAATGACCTGAGTTTTCACATTGAGTGCATAAACTTTTAGAAATGTGAATAGTGTGTGCTACAAGATTATTCTATTTTTTAAAACCTATCTCACTTCGACTGGTGGTTTGTATTTCTAGAATCTGAGTTAAAATTTCAGAGGACCTGGTCCATCTAAGATTTTGTTCCAGATCATGTTTTGTATGATCAAGATTTTCCTGTAGCAACCTATTTCTTTCTTTTAGGGCTTTACAATTTATGCTTAATAATTTTATTTTTTCTTCCAGAGCTAATTGAAGTTCACTAGCAGAGTTTTTTCCCTCTTGACTTAACTCTGAGATTTTAATATGTTCTTTTAATTTATTTTGAAGAAAGTGATTGTGTTTCTCAAGATTGTCATTGTCTTCTCTTAAATATGCATAGTTTTCCATCATTTGTTCTCTTTCAAAATTGATTGACTGATATGCATCTATAAGAGTACTCAATAGGGACTCTAGTTCTTTTTTAGAATATGATTCAATATTAACTTTAATGTGATGAAAACTTACCTTGCTTTGTTTGTCATCTTCTTCGTCATATTCAGAATTTGTTCCAGCAATGAGTGCAAGAAAATCATATATATTTGATTGATATATTGCAAGTAGTGATTGATTTTCGAACCCTCCATCCTCAAATTCTTCTTCTGATTAGTCCCCCATAGCGGCAAACACCCTTTCATCGAATGATCAGCTTCTTGATTTGTCATTCTTCTATTTGTGGGAATGTACTTATCATTTTTTATTTCCTTTTCGTTCTCCGAATTATTCATCTTTTTCTCTAGAGCTTTTAATGGACAAAACTTGAAAAAGAGATCCGAACTTCCACACTTGTGATATACTTGATCTATTGGATTTTCAGTGATTTTTTGAGAGTTCCTTCTATCGAACACTTGTCCTTTTTTAACATTCTTGAGAACCTTTTGGTCATTAATGCAATATTTTGTCCTCAAAATATTCTGGTGTTGTGCCTGTAAGAACCAGGTTCTTCTCCCTTCTTTTGCCTCCAATTTCCTTTCTTATTTTTTTGAGTTCATAGGTAATGAGATTTCCAATGAGTTCATCCATATCTAAGTTATCTATATAACGAGCTTCAGTAATGTCTTCTACTTTGCTTTCCCAAGATTTTTGAAGAACACTCAAAAGTTATCTGACTGCCTTCCCATTAGGAAATATTTCTCCTACTGAGTAGATTTCATTGATGATTGCAGTGAACCTGATGTGCATCTCTTGGATTGTTTCGCCTTCTTCCATTCGAAACAGTTCGTATTGTCTATTCAAATTATCTATTTTAGACTTGTTTACATCCGTTGTTCCTTAATGCGTAGTTTACAGAGTTTTCCATATTGCTTTTGCATCTTGACATGATGAGATTCAATTATATTCATCTTTACCTGTTCCGCATATCAAGATCTTTTTTGCTTTAGCATTGTTCTGAATTGCAAGTTTATCTGCAACATTCCATTCTTTCCTATCCTTTGGTACTTGAGTGGTTCCATCAGTTCCATTATTCATGGGTATGGTTGGACCGTGTAACACGACTCACCATAGATCTGGATTTATTTTCTCTAAGTAAGTGAGCCATCATGCGATTCTTCCACCATCCATAATACTATCCATTAAACAGCGGTGGTCGAGTTTGAGAAGCTCCTTCCTATGGTGTAGGTGGTGCAACCATTGATCCTTTTCAAGATGTTATTGTTTGAATGGAAAGACCTTCTCTGATACCAATTGAAGAAACCTTACCTTGATAAAAGAACCAGGTTATTGTAATTCTGTCACAACATGATAAAACAAAGATTTATCGTGGAAACCTTCCTAACTCAAGGATCGAAAAAATCACACCGAAGTTTTATATTAATTCAAGATTTACAACTCATTTAATCAATGAATCAAATTTAAACTTCTAACCTTTTCGATTAACTATAATCGAAAACTCTCCACTCACCAAGAAGTCAAACTCGCTTCTTGTTTACAAAAACTCTCAACTCTTCTTAACTCTAACCACCCAAGAAGTCAAACCCACTTCTTGTTAACAATTCTCACAACCTCTTTCCCAAAAACTCAAACCCGTTTCTTGTTACAATTCTCTCAAGACTCTACTCCCAAGAAGTCAGACCTACTTCTTGTTACACAATCTAGGAATTATTACAACACAATAATAAACCTAGAACAAATCAACAAAAGCTAATAACCCTAGCCTTTAATAGATCAGACTTCAACATTCAATAGTTAAGAGTGAAACAGATTTTTTGGACCTTTCTTTACGTTGCTGTGATGAAGACCTGCGTTTTTTCTACAGTAACTATTGCTCTCAAGATGATTTTTTTTCGCGAATATGCAATATCTATCGATCTGGCTTTGCTGGAAAAATTCTATCAATTTGTGTTTATGCAAAGACACTTTTTTCCTTTAACTTCTTTATCCTTTTATAAGCTTTTGAGAATTTGTGTCCTTATCGTATAAGGAGAAAAGTTACAATTGTAGTATAAAAAAGAATACAATATTTTGCTTTTACTGTACAAACCTTTTTATACACAACTTCCTCTTTTAATTAAACTTGACATATACGATTTAAAATTTCGTTATTCGTTTCAACTTGAACTTTCAACACAGTTTGTTCAACTTTGGCTTTCAATGCGTTTTGCTTGATTTCCTTTTTCTCATCTGTATTATATGCATTTTCATTAAGTCCATCATCATATTCCTTGTTGCCGCAATACGTTTTTTTCTTTGCCGCAATCTCTTATAATTATACAGGTTATCTGCGATAGAGTATGCATACGAAAACAAGTAGTGAACCATGCCTTCACTTTATCAATTATCAAAATTACTTTATATGTTCTCCTATTTTCCAACAGAAGTAAAAGCATTGTAATAAATGAGTTTTTTCAAATTTGTACGCATGGATAAAGTATCGGGAATCAATTAAGCATTTGACTCTCGGAGTATTTGTTAACAATCCACGAAAATGGTCACAATATAATATTGTGGGATATCCTGCAGCTGAACCTCCAGCAAGAATAGCCTACATGCATGTAATAAAGTATGTCTGTATTAATAAAAAGTATGTTGATTAGTTATTGTTAATAAAGTATGTATGTATGAATTAAAAGTATGTTGATTAGTTATTGTTAATAAAGTATGTATGTATTAATAAAAAGTATGTTGATTAGTTATTGTCAAATGTAGAATTAATTAGTATATACATTTTTAGTATTCTTTAATCGCCTTGCCAACAACTCCTCCATTAATGTTTCAAAAATCCTGGCACCTCGGAAGTGCAGATTAGTAGCCTAAATTAAGAAAATATATACTCATTTAATTGGAATAAAGGATAAATATTCCAAATAAATGAGATGGAGTATTACAGGATTGACGTATTCGACATTTCTGGTGAAGGCTCCACCATCAAAGTTTCTAACAAACACTTTATTCCAATCATAAAAATCGAGATTTGCACTCTCATTCTTGCTATGGATACCTTCAAATAACCATGGCTGCATGATATCTGAAGAACCCACATCAATTTTTTGTATGTCACATTTACGCACCATCCACCTCCCTGGTTATATATAACAATAATTAATATATATATATATATATATATATATATATATATATATATATATATATTATACACATATAAGTAACATAGATTCATATTAAAGAAAACATATTAAACAGTTTTTACATAAAATAAACAAGCATAATTTACATATATGGGAAGTTACTAGATCTTAAATATGAAAACTTACACAATTAACGGAGTGAAGTTTTCCTTTCGGGAAACCCGAAAACTTACAGAAATATAACTTCTTCAAACTTAGTACAAACTTTATATTACAGAGAACCTTTTTATGCTAGGGTTTTATATGTATGTATGTATATATATATATATATATCAGAGTCAATCAAGTTAACATTTAATTAATTTTCCAGCATAAATATAATTATAAAAAGCTAGCTAGCTGTAGTATGGACACCCTCAGTAGTGTCCTCAGCATCAACAACACCCTCAATAATGCCTCTCTCAACAATCGTAGCACCATTAGTAGAGCTCTTCTCTACCTAAACAACTCTGGAGCTAGACGCCCCAGCAACCAACTCAATAGCCCTCAACTAACGGGCCTCCTCATCAACAATCGAGGCTCTCCTTGCAGCTTTCAACTCTCGACGCTCCCTCTTCTGTGCCCTAGCCTCATCCTCATGTTTACCTCATGCCTCTTGGCATGCTCTCGTGGTGAAGGTGGTGGCACTGCAGCAGTGGAGAATAAGGCCGCCAAAACAGTATCCTCGACAGGCTCTGTAGAAGGCGCCTAAGAATCGGGCACCCTAGCCTCTAGAATCGTGTCCAAGCCCGCTCGCAGACTATGTACAAAAGCCTGAAGGGTAGACACGTCCACCGGAGGGATGGCTGGGCTAGCATACACAACTCAAAAGCGTCCAGGCAATGATGAACCTCCATAATCTTCCTCTCTGTATGCTGGGCATCTTCTGTTCCATGCGCTCCTCCGCCTCAGAAATAGACCTCTGCATCCAAGGCTGGATGTGATGCAGAAGAATGGCCATTTGGGACTCAAGTTTCTAGACCCTAGCAAGTGAGACTAGAGTGGAGGAGGGAGTCAAACGAGAGGAGCTCGGGGCGGTGCTACCACCCGAGATAGACTCGTCCGAGGTGATGTCAGTAGGCTCAGATGTAGCCTGGGTAGCCGCTTGGGCTTGCTCGACTGTATCCTCCAGGTTCTCACCAAGCGGAGGAACCTCCGGGCAGGGTCCTATGTGTGGGTCCAATTCATTGGCCTCATCCCTGGTAAGGCCTATATCAATAGTGCCTGGCGGGGTCTTGATCTGATCTATGTGCCAAATGGTCACACCTGCGGACCTGCACAATTCAAACACCATGCACGGAAATGGGTAAGTAGTAGTGACCTTGAAATCCCTCTCGTGCATGATCGCCTGAAGAAGTCAAGCGAAGTCCACCTCGAACCTTGCTATCATCGCTGCCATCACAACTACGCGATTCCATGTGACTATATTATCTACAGCAGTGGGGGAAAGGCAGTGGTGGACTATTAACCACAGAAACTTGGCCGTGAAGGTCAGGTTAGCCTTCTTAATGGCTCCCTTCGGCTCCAGTACCCAGTCAGCAGCCTCTCCATCAATGGAAAAATACTGGGCCAACCACCATTTGGTAGTCTCTCTCAACTCTGGCTCACGCAAGAAGCATCCATCTTTAACCAGTTTCCATCGGTAGTCGAACTTGGCGGTGAGAGGAGTCCTGATGGCATCAACATCCTCGCCGTATAGATACCGGCGGATGGCTGGCAATGATATGTATACCCGTTTTCCGCGGACTCGGATGTGATGTAGTGGAGCCTGTTTGGCGGGGGCAGCCCGCCTACCAATCTGTGATCGGAGAGTCGCCATATACGAGGCGTAGAACTCTCTAACCAACTCCTCACTTTATCGGCCCAAAGCACGAGCCGTCCAATCTAGCCAGTGCCTGGTGAAGAGTGCATGGATATTCGACATGGTGGGGAGACTCCCCGTAAGGACCCGCTTCTCCATGGTAAGGGTCTGGGTCGTGACACCCTTATCATTCAGAAGCTTAGCGTCGGAGTACAACTCAAACTGCCCCTCAACACACCACCTATTGGGCTGGTTGGCATTCACGGCGGGGACTCTAGTTAGTGGTGCTGGAGTAAAATCATTACTATCGGCCTCATCAGACAAGAAGGACGGGGATGCCGTGGCTGGAGAGAAGCATCCTGAGTCCCGGAGATATCTTATGAACCCGATACTTCCTCAGAACCAGAAGCATTGCTGGAATGAGTAGCAGACCCAGAAGTCCTGCCATTATGCGCTCCTCTTCAGACTGAGAGGCAGTGAGTACGTTGGGTGCCACCTTTGTGGGGGTGGCTTTGGTGGTATGTGCAGCCCGTGTAGGAGTGATAGTGCCAGGGGGCACATATTCGGGGTCATGCTCATCATCAGAGCCAATGACCAGTCGAGAAAATGGGGTGACGGACTTAAAGCGCACTTGTGAGTACATGCGATGTATCTTTGGTACCATAAGTGTTAGTACTGAAAAGAACCACAATTAGTACCAGTAGAAACAAACAAGACATGCAAAAACTGAAATAATATTGTTGTAGTTTCTGTGCTGGATGACTGACCAGTTAACGGTCCATCCTGAGCATGACGGACCGTCATCACGGTCCGTCATGAAATACTTAAGAAAATTTATTGGACTCTCATAAAGAAAGTCTCTGACAATCACGACTGTCCGTCGTAGAGGTCCGTCATTGGACACTTAGAAAAGATTTTGTGACCCTTAGGAATAGGGTCTCTAACAACCATGATGATTGTGCAGGACGGACCGACGGCGGCACGATGGTCCGTCATAGAGGTCGTCGATGGACACTTAGAGAAAATAAACTGGAATTAGTGGGACGGACCCCACGACAGTGCGTCGAGGGCACGACGGTCCATCGACGGGGTCTCATTCTGTCTTTCAGTGAGAGAACTAGGGATTCCTCTCTCATCCCCTAAAATGCTAATCTAAAGAATACTTATTGATCCATAATTTCTAACCCAATTACCCTACATACTAGCAATCTTAAGGCAATAGTTCCTCGAGTTTTAGCATTCCATTTTGGAGGACTATCAACCTAGGTTAGAAACAATTATCAGAAATATACACCCCCATTTGATTTAGTTAACACAACACCCCCATTCTGTTTACTATGTGAAGGGTCTTAAGACATGTAGTATTAATGGGGTGAGTTCGTGGTATGCACTAGGGTTAAAATTTTGAAGATCCAACATTCAGAATCAAGCATGCAGCATGGGAAAACAAGAAAGAAATGTAGATGAGTTAGAGATCAGAACCACATACTTGATATATGGAGAAGATGAAAACAAAGCAAGGCATAAAACTCTGGTGAAAATCACAAGAACAATTGAGTCCGTCCGGCAGAGTACTTGAAGAAGCAGGGAGATTGGAAGAGGGAAAATTAGGGGAATTTGGAAAGGGATGGGGAATTTGATGTTTTGGGGAGAGGAAGAGAGTCTTACGGAGTTGAAGAGGGAGTAAATGTGGGAAGTGAGGGAATGAAACGGTTAGAATGAAGAGGTGGGAAGTTAAAAGGTTTACAAACTTTTAATATTCGCCGGTCGGGTTGGGTTGGGTTTACGGGTATTAATGGGATGATTCCCCCTCGACGATCCGTCATAGGTGTGACGACTTGTCATGGGGTCCGTCATGGGTTCCCTAATTTAGAAAAAATGGAGAAAATTTATCTGGACACGACGGATGCTTGCGACGGTCCGTCGATGGGTCCGTCAACGAGTTCTGCAGACCAATTTTCTGGTGATGTGCTACCTGCAAATTTAACACCCATGAAGCTATTCTTTTTGTACTTTCTGGACACTTTTTTGACACGGAACCTAAACTATGCTCTAGCGAACACTTCTAAAAAAAAGAAAAGCAACAAAAATGCAACTATTACTATAAAGTCATAAAAAACTATAGTTGGCTTAGAGGATACATATTGGGTTGCCTCCCAACCAACTTTTGATTTAACATCGCGGCACGACAGAGGACACTCGATTACTTAGACTTTATCTAGATTGTATGCCTCGATCACTTCATTCATCGTTTCAGCATGCCCAAGATAGATTTTTATTCGTTGTTCGTTCACCTTAAACCGCACATCCTCCTTGTTTCCAACTCAACAACTCCGTGAGGAAATAGTTGGGTTATCAAGCAAGGTCTAGTCCATTTGGACTTGAGTTTTCCCGGAAACAAGCGCAACATAGAATTGAATAAAAGCACCAAATCCCCAACCATAAAATCTAGTTTCTCAATCTTTTGGTCATGGTACTTCTTCATCTTTTCTTTGTAGAGGGCTGAACTTTCATAAGCTTTT
The DNA here is from genome assembly GCF_036512215.1 of Solanum lycopersicum. Classification (NCBI taxonomy): domain Eukaryota; kingdom Viridiplantae; phylum Streptophyta; class Magnoliopsida; order Solanales; family Solanaceae; genus Solanum; species Solanum lycopersicum. Next base: position 11,696,159 of record NC_090808.1, on the reverse strand, counting down.
AGGCGAAATTAATCGAGCTCATTCAACCAATTTAACCTCTGTTCTGCAGCCTCATTCAATTCCATTTTCAACTTCTTCATTGCCCGCATGGCTTTATGCTCTAATTCGACAGGTAAATGACAAGCCTTCCCATATACAAGTTGCTGTCGGGACATACCTACGGGAGTCTTGTATGCTGTCCTATAGGCCCAAACAGCATCATCAAGTCTCCTTGACCAATCCATTCTACTAGCGTTCACCCTTTTCGACAAAATCTGCTTAATCTCCCTATTTGACCCCTCAACTTGCCCACTAGTTTGAGGATGGTAAGGAGTGGCCAAATTATGGCGAACCCCATATATCTCCAATAATCCCTTAAACAATTTGTTGCAAAAGTGGGATCCCCCATCACGAATAATAGCCCTTGGGGTGCCAAATCAGGAAATATATTCTTTTTCAAGAACGCGGTGACACTCTTCCCTTCATTATTTGCTAGTGCGATAGCTATCACCCATTCAGAACTCATAAAAGGTCCCAGGAAGTCAATACCCCACACATCAAATAACTCAATAACGAGAATGGGATTTAAAGGGAGCTCTTACTTTTTTGAAATGCCGCCATTTCTTTAGCATCTATCACATGCCTTGGCGAACTCATGAGCATCTTCATGAATAGTTGACCAATAGTAGACACATTGTAAGATCTTGTGAGCGGTCCGACTACCACTATGATGTCCACCTACGGGTGAAGAATGGCATGCCTCCAAAACACTCAACATCTCAACTTCTGGCACACAACGCCGAATAAGCCCATCGGCACAATTCCTATACATGTAAGGCTCATCCCAAAAGAATTTTTTCACATCCTACATGAAATTTTTCCTTTGATGAAAGGACAAGTCTGATGGGATGATATCTCTAGTCAGATAATTCGCAAAATTTGCGAACCATGGAATCAAGTCTTGAGAGGGGACCAAAAAATGCTCATAGGGAAAGTATAATCAATTTCAGTTTTATCCCCCAATTCTCTCATTGCTTCATCTTTTAAACGGGACAAGTGATCATAAACTTGATATTTGATCCCTTTTATATCGATCACCTCAAAGTCAAATTCTTGCAATAGTAATACCCAATGAATCAACCTAGGTTTCAAATCCTTCTTTTCCATCAAATATCTCAAAGCAGAATGATCAATATGCACTATAACCCTAGTGCTAAGAAAATAGGAGCAAAATTTCTCAAAAGCAAAGACTACTGCAAGAAGCTCTTGCTCATTCACGGTGTAGTTCTTTTGGCTTCATTTAGGGCTTTACTAGCATAGTAAATGGGGTGAAGAATTTTGTCCCTTCTTTGCCCCAATACAACACCAAGAGCAACCCCACTAGCATCACACATTACCTCAAATGGCTTGATCCAATCCGGAGAAATAATGATAGGTGCAGACACCAACTTTTCTTTCAACTCACCAAATACCTTAAGATAGGATTCATCAAAATAAAATTTACACTCTTTCTCAAGCGACTTACACAAAGGATACAAAATTTTTGAAAAATCCTTGATGAACTGCTGGTAAAAACCTGCACGCCCAAGAAAGCTTCTCACACCTTTGACAAAGATAGGTGGGGGAAGTCTCTTTATTACCTCGACTTTAGCTCCATCAACCTCTATACCCTTCTCTGAAATGAGATGACCCAATACAATACCCTCTTTCACCATGAAGTGACATTTTTCCCAATTTAGTACTAGATTTCAGTCTTCACACTTCTTAAGAACCTCAGATAAATGACTCAAACACCACTCGAAGGAGTCACCAACCACAGAAAAATCATCCATAAACACCTCAATAGTGTTTTCCACCATATCAGAGAATATCAACATCATACATCTCTGAAATGTGGCGGGTGCATTGCACAACCCAAACGACATTCTCTTGAACGCAAAGGTCCCATATGGACAAGTAAAGGTGGTAATCTATTGATCTTTCAGTTCAACATAAATCTTATTATACCCCGAATAAACATCAAGAAAACAGTAACACCTCTTTTCAGCAAGTCTATCCAACATCTAGTTCATGAAGGGCATAGGAAAGTGGTCTTTTTTGGTCCATGCATTTAATTTCTGGTAATCAATACACACCCTCCAACCAATCACCGGTCTCATTGGAACAAGCTCATTTTTCTCATTGGAGACCACAATCATTCCCCCTTTCTTAGGTACACACTGAACAGGGCATACCCAAGTACTATCAGTGATTGTATATATCACTCTGGCATCAAACCACTTAATAATTTCCTTCTTCACTACCTCTTGTATAAGTGGATTTACACGTCTCTGATTCTCAATACTTGGCTTATGATCGGGCATGAGTTGGACTTTATGAGAACAAATACCCGGAGGGATCCCAAATAATATCCGCAATAGTCCACCCAATAGCTCTTTTGAACCTTTTAAAACTTTCCCCAAACTCTCAACTTGATGCACATTCAAATATGATGCAACAATAACTGGTAAAGTATCATCTTTTTCCAAGAATACATACCTTAGTGAGGTGGTAGAGGCTTAAGTTCTAATTTTGGAGCCTCCTCAATAGACGGTCTCGCGGGTGGAGATTCGCGATGTTGCATATCTAACTCAAATATCTTTGGTTTAAAATGAACATTACCTTGATCAAGTGCCGCGACCAATGACTCTTACTTATCAATGCCATCACTATCAAAATTTTTATCACATGCCGCCAATGCTTCTACACCCAGCGCTCTTCAATTTGTACCTCTGATGACTCTTTAACTTTGTAGGATATAGTAGATACCGATTGGAGCTCACCACTTTGCCTCATGGACCTACAAATGTTGAAGGTCACTTCTTCATTTTTCAACTGGAATTTCATCTACCCTTTTTTCATATCAACCAGGACCCTACCCGTAGCAAGGAATGACCTCCCAAGAATAATAGGCACCTCAAAATTGGCCTCACAATCAAGAATCACAAAATCGTCCGGAAATATGAATGATTCCATTTTTACTAGAACATCGTGGAGTATATCAATGGGCCTTTTTACCATTCGATCGACCATCAGTAGCCGCATCACAGTGGGATTTGGGTTACCGTGACCCAACTTCTTGTAAATCGAGTGGGGCATGAAATTTATACTAGCCCCAAGATCACATAATGATTTTGGAAAATGTAACAGCCCAATTGTACAAGGTATAGTGAAAGTACCACGATCTCCTTGCTTTTGCACTAGAGATCTTGTAGCAATGGAACTACAGTGCTGCATTCTATCATAATCCTCAAAAGCGACTGATCTTTTCTTTGTAACCAGATCTTTCATGAACTTGGAATAATCAGGGATTTGTTCAAGCGCTTCTACCAAAGGGACATTGATAGAAAGCTGTTTCAACATCATTATAAAATGTTGGTATTTACCATATTCAGTCATTTTTAATAACCTTTGTGGGAAAGGAGGTGGTGGTTTAGGCATGGGGGTCACCTTTTGGGGCACCTCAACATCTTTTACCATTTTATCTTCTAACTCACCACTAACCTCCATCACTGTATCATCATCTTTTATCACCTTTTCTACACCAGACAACATGGGTGGGTCAATGGTTTGCTTACCACCCCGAGTAGTGGTTGCTATACAATGCCCATCATTTTTTGGATTTTGGACAGTGTTTCTAGGAAGAGTGCCCGATTGTCGTGTGTTCACAGTTGCAGACAATTGGGCCATTTGCAACTCAAGATGCTTAATCGAGATTGCATGTGTATCAACTTTCTGCCCTATACCTGCTAAGTCATTCCTTAACTCTTTAGTGTGCTCATCACTAGCATCAAACCTCCTCATCATTTACCGCATCATATTATCAACTCGCGCCATACTACCTCCATCATCCCTCGAAGCAACTTCACGATTTTGAGGTGGAACATAGGGCCCACTCCTATCATTTCTATTACCATAGTTACCCCAGTTGAAGTTGTTATCGCGGTTGTAATTCCCATCTCGATTATAATGATCCTTGCGGTCGTAATTATCATAGTTCCAACCTTGGTTTCCTTGACTATGGCGCCAATTCTCTTTATTGGATTCTTGGACGTTTGGTCGGAAACCTCCCCATATGATAATTCACTGCATAGGAGTCATCCTCATAGTAATATTCATCATTTGGCGGTGGTGGTTTTGAAAAATAGTTCGCCGCATTTACCTTTTCCGTACCCCCAACAACATGTTTCAACACTAACCCAAGTTCAGTTCTCATTTGAGCCATCTCTTCCTGAAGATCATCTGCGACTGAGTTGTGTACGGATTGGACTGTGAAGGTGTTTCTCCAAGTATATGACTTCCTAGTATTCTAAGATTTATTGTTTCGGGAGTTTTTCTCTAACTTTTAAGCAATTTCGGCATAAGGACACTCCCCATAAGAACCAACTGCTATTGTATCCAACACCACTTTGTTATTATCATCTTGTCACCGTTAGAAATACTCTTTAAGAGACGCATCATCTATGCGGTGATTTGGAACACTTTGCAAGAATGAAGTGAACCTATCCCAAGAACTGCTAACTGACTCTCCCGGTAGTTCCACAAAGTTGTTCACTATGTCTTTGCGGTTTAGTTTCTTAGACACCGGGTAGTAGCGTACTAAGAAAGCATCCGTCAATTTATTTCAAGTGAAGATTGAGTTATAGGAGAGCTCAGTAAACTAGATAGCAGCCTCTCCCGTTAGTGAGAGAGGAAAAACTCTTAGCCCGATTACATCCATATTCAAATCAGGCCTCCCTACACAACTTTTGCACTCTGCCCTTACCTTAGTGATGTGGGAATATGGATCCTTAGAAGGTAGACCTGAAAACAAACCTTTGGCAGTGAGAATTTGTATCAGACTACTAGTTACCACAAAAGTGTGGCCGTGTGGTAAAGGGGGCATGACGAGTGGCCCATCAGAGTTTGCGATATTTTCATAGCCCTTATAGTAATCTTGAAGGCGTGGAGTGGGAGGTTGTCTCCATATTTCACCTTCCCCACGAATATTAGGTCATACAGGGTCACGAACGTCGACCAATGGTGGCATTTATGGGCCGACCTCATCTTCTTGGATGCTCAAATTCTGATTCATTCTTCTTAAAGTACTCTCTTGTTCGTGTCATGTTCAATTACGGGTATTTCTCAACTCCTTGTGTTTGGCATGTAAGGAAGTTAGACCTGCAAGAGACAAAAACAAACAAAAAAAGTAAAATTAGAAAAATGTTGACTAAACTTCGGTAATAAGGTTAAAGTTAATCTAAAAGTCACTTTCTCTAGAAGCGGCGCCAAAATTTGATACACTCAAATTTACTTCTCGGAAAGAAGTAAAAGCGGTAGCATCAAGAAAAGAACTTAACTACTGATGTTGGGATCGTTTCCATGAGGAAAATGGTTCAGACTTAACTTTATTCTATTATTACTTCTATTTAGTCAATTATTTTCCGAAAACAAATAACTAAATGGGGTTTTGATTAATAAAAGCAATTAGCTAAATTAATGTAAACAAGTGACAGGTTCAAGTATTGGAGTTTAATCAAGTTATGAGAGTAACTAGAGCGTAAATGTTCCCCATAGGCTCCTAACTCGGTAATTCTAGCTATAACATCCTTTCTTAGTATCTTGCATGTAAAGTGATATGTTAGTTATCTCTAAATTCTTTGTCCGACATCTAGAGAATTTCACACCATACCTTGGTTCGTCTACATGTGTTGCTTTACTAAGCCTTATCTTTACCTCCTATTAAGCATCATATTCGATATTTTACTAAGTTGTAACTTCGTACCAACCGACACTAGCCTATTAGATAGTATACACTAAATCTATGCTGATAATTCTTTTCCTATTATCTACCTCCTTGGTCCGGCAAGTAGCAATAAGGCAATTTCTAAAGTTTTCCATCCGTTAAAAAGACTTCTAAGCGAAAGAATTAGCAATACATGCAAGACATTATTCTAGAATTATTATTTTAGTTAGATTTTACCTTGTTATTCACCCATGGTTCCCACAACCCTAGTTATGGAGTTTACTTACCCATGCTAATAATCACACAATTCATATTGATAATATAAGAATTCATGCATTTACTTTTATGAGAATGAAGAAAATCCAAAAATTCACCTGAATAATTCACAAAAACGGCAACAATTGATTCAAGAAAAGTATGATCAAATACCAAAATCAAGAGTTCAATACTTAAACAAGAGAACTAAAAAATATCCAAATACTAACCCCAAAAACGAGGTTTTTCGAACTACTTATAAAAAAATAAAACCTAATAAAAAAGGACTCTATTTATGGCAAATCTGTCCAAAACACATCTGAATCAACGATCCCTGCAACGGACCATCATGGACAAGACGGTCCATCGTGGGCTCCGTCATTCCATACTTGGTATGATTTTCTGCTGCTTTCTTTATCAACTTTTTTTTCCTCGATGGACAGATATGACGGACCGTTGCAAGCACGACGATCTGTTGAGGGGTTCCATTCCATAACACTTAGAAACTTCGTTAAATTCGTACTGGAACTACTCTTTGACAACCACGACGAATATGCAGGATGAATTGTCATTGCTATGACGGTCCGTCATGATCTTCCGTAGTCCCACGCTTGTTCAGACTTCCCCAACTTCCTTCAACAGCCATTTTCTTCTCACTATGGTGCCACCTACGGACCGTAACAGTCACGACGGACCGTCGTGGGCTCTGTAGGTGGTCATTTCTGTAATTTCTGCTCAAATCCTCTACATTCTCCTTTGGATTGATTTCTTGCAAATAAAGACAAACCTACATAAAAAATCAATACAAAAAGGCTTTAGACCCTTACTAAACTTAAGGAAAAGACATTGAAAGTACCGTGAATCCACGGTAAATCACACACCGTGGAAGATGTTCTACTTTCCAAAGGTAGAACTAGGACACATCCCATGTTGGCACATGGTTAAGGGATATCAAATGCTTTTTGTAGTCTAGTCTCATACTCAAATAAATCTACTACCACAAGCGTATCCACTCAGTGCTTTGCCTTGTTTCACATAGAGTAAATCATTCCCTAGGTGTATTAATGATTGTACCATCACTAAGTCCTACCAACTCATAACACTTTTTACAAGGATAAATCGTATGACTTGCTTAGAGATGGTTTCATGCCGTTTAAGCCAACCTATACCTAAGTCCATCATTCCACTCAAGAAGGGCACCATTACGGTCTACTGATCAACGCTTCTATTAACCTTTTTTTTGATATTCAAGGTTTCACATACATAACCTTCAATTCATATTCAAGGTCCCATATAAGTATTTCATAGAAGGGCACTTACTTTAGGTCTATTGATCCTAGACTTACATCCCTCATTCATTCATACACGTACATGACAAGGTGCCTAAGCCTACCAAGTCAGGAGATCACCTTCACATAGCTTTCATGTATCAAGAAGAAAGACCTAATTATACCATTCAAGACACAACATTTATCATATAATTTATTCCATATCATTCAAGTAACAAGTAGGAACAACTAAATCTACCAGCATAAGATACAACATCATTCTACAAGGATCATTCCTAGTCGTTCATCAACATATAACATCAATTCGAGAAGAATCATAACATTATAACACCCATTCAAAATCATATAGACATAATATGAGAACCTTCACTTAATACATTCACATTATACAAGATCCCATATGTAGAACATATCATTCTTTACTATACTCATACATATAAGCCATAACATCTTATACATAACCACATTACTTTATATACCAAACTTCACATTATACCTTCATATAAAACCTAGCATGATACTACTATGATTCACATAATAATGTCGACAAGACCATGATCATCATCATATTCATCACATGATCACCGCCACCATAAATGGACCATACCACTCAATAACAATTCTATATCAATTCTATATTAACTAAGGGAATTAGGTCAAGTTACCTTCTTTCAATAGCTAAGATCACCATTCCTTAACATCTCCAAAAATTCAAAATATAATAACATAATTCATCATAGAAATCTACATTAAAACATAATCTAAACTCAATTCTATCATCATTGGATCATAAGCAATATATCCAGTTCATAGCGATATTTTAAGATTTGAGAATATCAAGGATTCATGGAGATTTTCATTGTAAAACATAAAACATACATAAATAATATCATATCTAATCATTTGAAATCGTTTCATGCAAGAACCCTTGAGTTAGAGTGAAAATAAGACTTTTTCATAAACATTTGAGATCTTTGAAATCACTTTGAAATTGGATCTAAGGTGATAATTAAACTTAGATAAATAAATAACATACCTTATTATAAGTAAAACAAAGAGAACTAAAGAATAAATCCATTCGAATCTGTAGCCCTAGCTCAAATTTTGACCTTGAGCTTCCATGGGGTTTGAGATAACTTTAGAAGGAGAAAGGGTTTTTATTTTGAAAAAGTGAAGTCAATTATACGTCTTAGTGTTTCAACACTCTTAAATTACCTAAATAAACATAAAATAACCATCCATACCTTTAATTAGACTTGGGGTGAATTTACAATATTACCCTAAGCTTGGCCAAAATGTTACAGGAAAACAAGCCCAAAACGACGCCCTACCATCTATTGGCCGTAGAAGGAGTGACACCTCGTTATTGGGGTCCTTAGTTTGGGTCAGAGATCCAAAATGTTCAGGCCTTTCAGGTCCAATTTATGCCAAAGGTAGATGAGCCGTTGTTTGAACGACTGGCTGTCCCTTTTGACCATTATTTGACAATGCCCGACAATATCTAGGCTAAGAGATAGGGTCCTACTCTAGGGCCCCTCATGGGTCCTTGGTTTAGTCGTACCCGGACGTTAAACTCTAAATATTCTCATATAGGTCTTAGGGTCCTATCCAATCAATTTAGACACCAAACATCTCATGAAATATGAAAAGGTACACTAGGACACACACAAGCACATAGATGGCTAGTCGTCGAACGTCTAAATCATTCCTTAATGTTTCACTTCAAACTAAATCGGAGTGACTTAGAAGCTTATTTACACATTAAATTATGTAGTGAACATCCCTTAAACACAAGTGAAGCTCTAGTTCAACCTAATTCATTTTGAGGGTCGTTACATTTATGCTTCATCCAAAATATAAGAAGAACAATTACATTGATGGAATTCTTCATGAAATTCTCCCTGATGTACGAGCCTAAAATGAAATTTGAAATGCTCCTTAACATACGATCCTAATCTACAAATTGAAGCGCTCCTCGATGTATGATCCTAAACTGCAAGTTAAAATGCTCCTTGATGTATGGCCTAAACTACAAGTTAAAATGCTCCTCGATGTTCAAGCCTAAACTACAAGTTGAAATGCTCCTCGACTTATGATCCTAAGATGCAAGTTGAAATTCTCTTTGATATAAGAACATTAACTTCTAGTTACAACGCTTCTTAAGATATGAGCATAAACTACATGTTACTCCTGGATCGCAAGAGTGTAAACTGCGTACGACCCAAATAATAATAATAATAATTATAAAATGAAATAATAAAACTCATTATCTTGAACTACGGTATGACTTGATCCTTTCACCGAGGTACATAGGCGCTTGGAGTAACCACTCTAAGTTCAATCAAATGAGTGAAAAAAAGTTTAATGGCCTTGCGTGATCATCACACGAGCTCTTTAAATTTTATGAAGCTAGCACATGAATTCAAATGCGTCACAAATGAGAAAAGGAGAAGATTTATGAAGCCTCCTTAACAATGTGAAAATTGGCTCGTGATTCAGATATTTCTTCACTAACTTGTGAATTTTCTACCACGACCACTCAAAGGTGAAAAAATAATAATCATCATATTTTGAAGTTGATCTGAGCATATCAAAAGCCTATTAGTGGAACTCATAATGATCTTGATCATCGTTGTTACACAAATTGAAGTTCTTGAATCCTTCTCTGCAACAAAAAAAAGTTCGTAATACTGAGACCCCTATACCAAGTTATAGATTGTTCAAAGTTGCAAATAAAACATGCTAAATTCGGAAGTAAACTTCGGGTATTAATATGATCTATTCAAAGGAACTTTGATTTGAATTATTAATATGCGATAGGCTGATGAATTCATGTGCGTTTGATCAAGCGACATGCAATTCTACTTGAGTTTTTTTTCTTATGGTTCAAATAATTTTGTGTAATTCACCGATGTTCCAGTTTGTTACTCAAAATTAGGGGCATCTTTACCTACAACATCAAATCGTACACCCTTTGGATACAATCTCTATGTTGAAATTGTACAGCCGCAAATATCATGATGTGAACATTCCAAGTTCAAGAGGCTATTTTTTGTTATTGTCAAGAGCGCACAAAGTTGAGAGAATGACATTCTGGGCGTATAGTCAACTTGAAAAATTTATTCTCATCAATCATAAATGAATTTCGTTGTAACTTCTATAAATAGTGTTTTTCTTGATGCTCTCATCACAATGAAATAAGAAGCTCATAGTTTCACCATTATTACAACGAACTATGGATTTCACACCGAAAATGCACTCCTTACAATAAAACAAGAAATCAAATAGTTTCAAAATTTAAGCTCATTTTTAAAATATATCTATATAAATATGGAGGTCTTTTAATCATGATTTTTAGACATGTTGTATTTCTATAAGTTATGCTTCTAAAGGAAAAAAAATAACATTATTTCGAGGCTCCTATGTCGAGTTGTTGATTTTCTCCAAAAGTTGTTCAAGGCTGAAGAGTTTAGCAAGGAAGAATTTGAGTTAACTTTGAAAATATATCTGTGCTAATTTGGAAATGTTTTGGCTGTGATTTTTGTATATGTTCGTCTGTGAGTAATGCTTCAATCAGAGTGAGAATAACATCATTTCGAGGATCATACTCCAAGTTATTCATTTTCTCCCAAAGTTGCTCAAACCTGACGAATTGAGCGAGAAAGAATTCTAGCTAACTTTGAAAATATACTTGTACTAATCTGGAAAACTTTTGTTCGGGATTTTTACATATTTTGTACTTCTGTGAGTTATGCCTCCAACCGAACAAGAATCACAATATTTCAAGGCTCCTACGCCGAGTTATTGTTTTTCTCCCTAAGTTGCTCAATACTGAAGAATTGAGCGATACAAAATTTGAGCTGACTTTAAAAATATATCTATACTAAACTAGAGATCTGTTGGCCATGATTTTTACACGTATTGTATTTCTATGATTTATTCTTCTAATGAACGAAGACTAACTTTATTTCGATGATCCCACATCGATTCATCGGTTTTCTACCACAGGTGCTCAAATCTTAAAAGTCGACCAAGGAAAAATTCGAGCTAACTTTGGAATAGTAGACGTACTAACTCGGAAATCTTTTAGTCATGAGTTTCACATATATTGTATTTGTGTGAGTTATCTTTCTAATGAAATGGAAACTTGTCGTTAGAATATTTCTACTACGCGTTACTAAATTTCAAACATAAGGGCTCAAAGCTTAAATCTTGGAGAAAGTTCTCTGAACATGTAGAGTAAGTTGCAAAACACACGACAAACACTCAAAATAGAGAACTAAAAGAAAATATTTGAGAAAAAAACCCAACACTTTTATTCATTCAAGAAGGATTGTCACTACATCAGAACAATCTTCTAGGAAAAAAAACAAGACAAGAAAGAAAATAAAATAAAACAAGAAAATGATAGAGAACGTCCTTATGCATGATAAAAGACTAAGAAAAATGCATATGGCTAAGGATTTGGGACGACTTATCTCGGCATACTGCTTTAGCTTAGCTATTTCTTTTATTTCTGTTTTCGACAAGGGAATGATTTTCTCAATGGCATGAATTTCATCTTCACAGTTAGTAATAGTCTCTTGATTTTTTCAGACGATCTCTTCTGATAATCCTCAATAAGTGAGATTGTTATTATTATTTGAAGACCATAGTTTTAACTCCTTTTCATCTCTTGTAAGGAATTTTTGAATCTCTTCCATGTGTTTTTTTCATATTGACTTTCTCCTCATTTTCAATATCAAGACATGGCTGCGTAGTAGAAAGCAACTCTTGATGAGAATCCTTTATTATCTTTTGAGAAGGGGACAACCTTGCAACATCTTAATCTCCACATCTCTTTAAAAAATCTTCAAGTAGAACGTATAAAGGAGAAAGGTTGATGATGTTAACTTCTCAAAGGCCTTTTAAGAATCAAGGTAACATCTGCCTTCAACTCTTTGAGTTTTTTTTACGGATTCAATAGAGAATTGAATAATACACTCACATAAGTTATGCTATGTTCCAGAAATGTAAGATAGTTTAAATCTTGAAATAGCCTTTTGTGGTCCAAAATTCGACGCAATCCCCAACAAAGGGTGGACCGAATCATTGGAAATATCTGAACACCCATTTTGATGTGCTGCAATCTCCACACTAGTATTTGATTCATCTTAAGAATTTTAAACTTTTTTTTTAAAAAAGGACCATCAACTTTGTTAGTGGAACCTCATTTGCAACTTGAATCTTAACTTCAACAAGAGGGAGGTAAGAACTCTTCGCCATATTGAGGGAGTTTGATATTGTGGTACAATCTTCAAATACATTTACATTGCTAGGGATGTCCCCAAGACCACCTGGATAATAAAAAAAATACAATTGAAAAAGGGAGGAAACTTTAGAGAAAGGGAGGAAACTTTAGAGAAAAATTCAAGAGATGACTTTTACCGGACGTGCCAATTTAGTCAAGGGCATTATAGAACCAGAAACACCATCTTCGAAGATTGCAATATCAGTACTAATGGAATCTAATTCAATAATTGGATTGTGGAGTGTTCAAGTCCTTATGTTTTTGTCATGCCCGAAGCCTACACCCTGGACGTGGCCGACACCCAATGACCATTGCTGGCCTTGAGCGAACTTTTCTTTGCTTACTCAACTCAGCAAAAAACTTAACTTACTAAATCATAAAACTTACAGATTATCATAGTAAATACTTAAATATAATTATGTTGGCCAAAATTGCACTTTAGTATCAAAACAATGTATATCTGTAAATAAAGAGAGACTAAAAACTAAATTGTCGCGCTAACTAAGTTCTATGAAGCCTCTACTATACTGAGATGTATATTGGGAAAAACCCTACAACATTCTACAAGGAAATACGGAAAGCAATAAAAGAGTCCTCAAGAACGCAAGGAGGCTTACCACTAAATCTGAAGCTCAAAATGGATCAACGAAGCGCTGCGTGCTGATCCTGGTTACTCGTGTCTGCATCATAAGACGATAAAAGACAACTCACATCAATACATTGGATGTACGAGTATTTGAATCTGAATGCTAAACGCAACTACAAAACTTGAAAGGAGTAAGAATACACTTACCTTGGATCTTCTCAACTCAAGAAATAATGACTCAATGTAAAGTAGTAAGGACTCATGCAATATAAAGAAAACTTGAAAAGAAAACAGCGTAAACACTTAGTTCATTATGTATAATACAATAATAAACTCAACTTTACTTATATAAGAAAGTAATATAATTTTTTAGGAGGTTTTTTAACAGAGAACCATCACTATGAGTCTAAGTGATGGTACAACATATTACCTCACATTGTAAGAGGACCGCTCTATACCTTGCCGTCGATAGTGAACCTGAACTACTAAGTGGATCCACTGGTCTATGCTAAAAATCACTAAGAAATCATTTAAAAAGTATGATCCTTTATCTCTCCATGTTGGCTACATGGTCTATGGAGACTTGAGTTAATATGAACTAACGTCACCATATCGGTGCACAATGCTACTCCCAATAATACTTAGATCATATGTTTTAAAAACACTTCTTCTCTGGTTTGAGATAATTTTCTCAAAGATAGCTTTAAATTCTCTCTTGAAACTCATAGTTTTCTTTTTACTAAAACTAGCCATAGGCTCTGTGCAAGTCTAGCTTCCTTTCTTTCTCAAAAGTTTGAAAATTTTGTTTGAACTCTTATGGACTACTAGTTCCCTTATAATTTTTGAGAATTTAACTAAACTCTTTACTCTTTGCTGAACTCATTGATTGAACCTTAAAACAAAGTTAAAATGTTTTTTTAGGACTCTTGAATACTTTAGGAACTTACTTTGATTTATTTCTTAACTTTTAGACTTTACTCTTAACTTTTTGAATTTGATCTTAACTTCCCTTGAATTGGATTATGGATTCAAGGATCATGATCTCATGTTTATGGATGATTTCATGTAGTTTAGATGTACTTTAGAGTGTTTGAATCAACTCATAATATTATGTACATAATTTAGAAACTATTACGAAAATATATCGGAGAAATGGGAATTCCAGGTTACCCTAGAACTCTTAGAGGAGCCCGAACACTTAGGATCACTCCCAAACTTTCATGGATCTTCTCCCAAAAACTTAGGATCACTAATATCCTTAATACCTAATAGTTTAGTCTCGTAGAAAAGCCTGAAAACACGAATCACAACAACTAAAGGGACAATACAACTCTACCAACAAGGATTCAATAATTGTTCATCAAGAAATTCAAGATTAATTATTTAATCAATACAAAACCTGTTGAATTAAACATGTGGGTGTTTGGGTGAACGAACCTAACACAGAAAAATATCACATACCTCGATAGGGATCAGCCCCAACGAATTCCACTAGTGAAATCTTTGCGTTTTCTCAAAATTCTTGATCATTCTTTTCTCCCCTAGCCCTAAGCGTTCTCAAATTTTTTAAAGCTGACTTGGGACTTTGTTTTACCCCTAATAAACCCTTAAAATGAATTAGGCAATACTAGAGTGAAAAGGCTACTTTGACCTCTCCAAAATTCTGGATTGGACTTTGCTCAGTCCAACAACCCAACTTCCGAAACGCATATCTCACTCATACGACATAAAAAATGAGAAAAATAGGCACCGTTTCCAACCATATAAGGAACTCATCCTAACTCCTCATGATATGGGAGTTATAATATTAGAAAATTACCAAAACTCACTCTTTAAAAATTAGGAAATTTTCCAGATTTCCTAGTTATTTCCAGAAATGGTTATTCTTGGTTTCTTAGGTTATTCTTAGTTGTCTTAAGTTATGAGATATTAAAATATCTTCCCTTGGGAACATTCGTCCTTTAATGATAACTCTTTCACTAAGCTTGTAACACCTTGAAAATCCAAGACATATTGTAAAGCCTAACATAGGTGTCATAAGGTCTAAGTACTATTCCTAAGTCCATTCTTAATAAATATAGGACATTTAGGAGGTTTAAGAACCAAAATGTCTATGATGTCCGGGAAGTTGGTTCAAAGGGATGTTAGAGTGCCTTAGCCTATTTGACTGACTTTAAGGAGAAAAAAATGTACGAAAATTGGTGGAAAGGTATATAATAGGTTTTTGAGTTGTTTCATGGTTGAAACGTCTAGTTACGACTCCCCAAGGACCAACCAAAGGCCCTTGAGGAGGACCCTTGTAGTTTGATGCAACACTGCCTTGCAGTGTGCATCGACGGGACATAAGACGGCCCATGTGTGGATCGACAAGGTGTCGATGACATTGTCGTCCCACACTTAGGCTGGTGGAGAAGTCCTTTTCACCTGCACAACCTCTGAACTCATCAAAGGAGTGCAGAGGTGCAGGCGTCGATGCAAGCGTTGTTCCACACTTAGACAATTGGAGGAAGCCCCTCTCCTTCATAGTTTAACCTAGACTATGGAGTTCAGGACGGAGGGGGGGATGTACGTCGACTCAAAGACAGCCTGTCGATGAGGGTTCTGTCTGTGAGGGTCGAGTTTTCTGCCTAATTTAAGTTGGTCTCATTTAATTAGTAAGAGGATTAGATGGTTTAATTAAGGGTTAAGGGAGTATAATTAAGTTGATTTAATATCTAATATATATACTCCTAATCCTCATTAATCTAAAGACAACTCTCAAATAAACTCTCTTCCTTCTCTCTTATTTTTCTCTCTACTTGAACTAACCATTGAAGACTAGCAAGGATTAGGATTTGGGGGCTCAAAAGGGACGAATAATCCATCAAATTATTGACATACTTTAAGGTATGGGTTCTATTCACCCTCGAGAAACTTTCCTCAAGGGTTCCTTCAAAATAGATTTCAAATGTTGAGTTTTCTCATGGGTTTCATTCAGTTACGAAATTTAAGTTGAATTGAGTTTTTTTTATTTCTTTAGGTTATATTGAGTAAATTAACATGTAATTCAACTTGTTTATGGTAATTGTCGATGGTTTGGTCTAATTTTGAAGAATATGATCCTCCATCCCTAACCTTAGGTAGTGGTCTTTACCTATATTGTATTATGATCATTCAGTTGAGTTGATTGTTGATTTGATTACTATACTACGGTGTTATTATCATTAAATTAAGATGCATTATAGGCGTGTCATGCTTGTTCTTGAGATGTGATTTAGGTTATGAATTATAATGTGAAATTAGCCTATATCTTGTCTCAAGTTGTGATCTTGAGTTGAATTGTGTTATAGAGATGCAATTTGCCTTGTTATCTTATAGGTTATCATTGTGTGATGATGTCACTCCACAAATTTAGTTAATTTATGGTTTGATAGTAAGACCTTGATGATAGAGTATGAGGAAGACTTTGTAAGTCTTAGAATCTCTATCTTCCAGTTGTGATTAATTGTTGTTAAGTCATGATATTACATTGGAGAATGCCTTATACTAGGATTTTAGGGTGGCATGATGTTGAATTGAAATCTCTTGAATATGTTGTGAGTTTGATTAAGGTGTATGTTATATATGGATCGTGAATACTATCAATGTGCCTGCTATAAAATGCTAAGGTGTTAACCTCACTTATATGAATTGTGATGAAAGGACTCATACTCATACAATTCTTATTGAACTATTAATGATAATGATTATACAAGGGAAAGACCCTTTGGACTAAATTAATCTATGATTGATAATTAAAGGCTTAAAGATATTTCAAAAAGGGACTCTAGTTTAGCACCGAGTGAACTAGATTGAGGAGTGTCCCTTCCCACATAGGGAAAGTAGGAACACTATATTACTCTTGAGATTGGAGACCATAATTCATGGTGCATAAAGAGGGTCCTAATTATATCTCCTAGTTCTTCAACTATGTTGCCTCCATATGAATACTAGCTAGTGGATCCATGTTGTTTCATGTTTTTGTACTACCTTTACAGGCATTCGGCCTTCTTCCAGTATAGGGTTTTATGAAACCGAATTCTATACTAGATCATATGGTATATGTCGGTTAGGGCAAGATGTTCCCAAAAGGGAAAATAAATTGAAGGACTTGAATTCTAACTTTAATAACCTAAGTCGTTTAGCTTAGTCTAGGTAGGCTATGAGACTCTACCTAAACATTGCACTAGTTAGCCTTGAGGGGAGTCTTAGGAGGAGGTTCTTATATATGTTTGTGTGATGATAATATATTATGTATATAGTATTACCATGGCACATTATTGATACTATATGTAAATTAGTTTATTTATGAATATTCCTTGGGATGTAATGTTAATATATGATGAAATGCAAACCTAAATGCATGATATGTAAAGTTGGACATTGATCAGTTTTCTTGTTGAGGATACTTGATTGAGTAAGGTTATGGGGCTTTGATTGGTCATCACTTGTCGACTTGATAAGGACTTGTGAGTAGTTGTCTTGCTTATTATGGTATGTTTGACTCTTATTCATTCTTGTGATATTATTCCTTGATGTTAGGGTTGTAGTAAATCATGGTTTCAAATATGTTGGGATAAGTATTATTTGTTGAGATAGTAAGCTTGTTTGGTTGGTTGATATGACTTACTTGACTTTGAATTAGGCCTTAAAGGGGTGATTTGGAATGTTTTGATAAAAAGTCCTTTTTTGCATGTTTTGCTTGTCTATGTGCATAAGATCCCATACTTAGTACATGTGGAGTACTAAACCTATTTTCTTCCCTTTTCCTAAACATAGGTTCCGGCCATTGAAGAGTTTGGAAGGAAACATTGTTGAAGGCTTGGATTCATCCTTTCATTAAAGTGGGGCAGGTCCTCAACTTTGAAGGGCAATTCCATCATCTAGCTTACGGATTTTGTTACGAGCTTATTGACTCTTTCATTCCTTTCCTTTTTAATTGAGTTTTGTACTTTCGTATGACCTATACATTGTGTTGTTGGATTGATGTAAGGGCTATGACCATATTGTGATATTCGTTAAGATGTTATGAGATGATACAATCATTGAGACTATTTCTATATTTTACGTATATTCATGTGCAATAAAAGTAGAAGGCTATGTAAACTTCCTTTACAAAGGTTCTATGTATATTCGATATGAATACATAGTATGAGTATGTAGATGTCTATGTAAACCTCCAAGTAGTTATGGTGAAAGTTCTAAATTTTTTTGTATTTTTCAATCTATTAATGTAATGACATGAGAATAAGAGGCTAGTCTTAGTCCTTAAAAAAGATGACGATGCCAGTTACGTCTACGGGTAAACTCAGATGTGACAAACTTGGTATTAGAACATGAGGTTGAATATCGTTGAGTTATGTCTCTATCTCTACCACGTCTTATAATTTTGAGGCGTGACACACTTATGAGCAGGAACCTGTATGATGCTTAGGAATCACTCTCTTTCTTGGAAATCTGATATCGTGCCAATAGAGTATACTTCTGGTGATCTTTTTCATCTAATCCTATTGTTGTGCTTATAGGAAACATGAACACTCGAACGAATGCGGCTCAAAAACATGAGGAGAAAGTTGCTAATGCAGGAGCTCCTCCCCATGGTGAGCAAGTTCCTCCTCTTGATGAAGTTGCTAATGTGGAGCAAGCCCCGGCTAACCCTCCACCTATGACTGAGGTTTAGATGAGGGCTATTCTTGCTCAAATGGCCCAAGCCACGACTACTCAAGCAGAAGCTACAGCAGTTCAAGCCCAAGCTATGACGACCCGTGCCTATCAGGAGGTTGCTCCCCGTCTTCATCAACAAGTCACTACTATGGCTTCCTGTCTAAGGGACTTCAGTCGAATAAACCCTCCTAATTTCTATGGGTCTAAGGTTGATGAAAACCCCCAAGAATTCATCGATGAGGTCTACAAGATACTATATGCTATGGGGGTGTCTTCAAGTGAGAAGGTCGAGTTGGCCAAATACCAACTCAAGGATATGGATCAAACTTGGTATGTGTAATGGAGGGATAATAGATCGTTGAGGGGAGGTCCAGTGACTTGGGAGTTCTTTAAGGAAGCTTTTATAGATCGGTTCTTCCCTAGAGAAATGAGAGAGGCAAAAGTGACAGAGTTCATCAATCTTCACCAATGAGGAAGGAGAGTCCATATACTCTTTGGAATTCATTAAGTTGTCCAAATATGTTCCTTCTTTGGTCTCCAATCCTAGAGACCAAATGAGCCGTTTTGTGTAGGGGGTGTCAGAGGACTTACAAGTGGAGTGCCAATCGTCTATGCTACATCACAATATGAACCTTTCCCGTCTTATGGGTTTTACAAGGAGGGTTGAGGAGGCATGGGCTAAGCTAAAAAGTAAAGATGCTAAGAGAGCAAGGTCCTTTGATGGAGGTTCTTAAAATAATAGGCTTGAGATGCAAGACAAGCCTAGATTTAAGAAGCGGGTTTCTGATCAAGTCCCTTCCAAATTCCCAAGAGCTAGTGGTGATAGGGTGTCTAACCCTAAATTCAATAAGGGAAAAGGTACAAATTCACCAAATGTGAAGCCAACTTGTGGAAAGTGTGGTAAAAAGCACTATGGTGATTTTCTTAAGGGGATGAAAATTGCTTTTGTTGTGGAAGATTGGTTACAAGATGAGATATTGTCAAAACTTGAAGGGTCAAGACAAGGGTAGTGGTCAAGCTTAAGAAAGTGGTTCTAGTGATGCTCCAAATAAAAACCGCTTCAATGCTCTCTGCTCTAGGGGTGAGCAACAAACCTCTCCCGATGTGGTGACCGGTTTGTTGAAAGTTTTCTTTTTTTATTTATATGCCTAACTTCATCCCGGTGCTACTTTATCATTTTTTACACCTGTAGTATTTAACAAATTTGATATTTTACCTAATATTTTGAATGAACCTTTTATAGTGTCTACTCCGGTGGGTGAGTCGGTTGTTGCAAAAAGGGTGTATAGAAATTGTCCAATAATGTTGCCCAATAGTGTTTCTTATGTTGATCTAGTAGAACTCGGTATACTTTATTTTGATGTTGTATTGGGTATTGATTGGTTTCATGCATGTTTTACATCCATTGATTGTAGGACAAGAGTGGCGAGGTTTAACTTCCCAAATGAACCCGTTGTTGAGTGGAAAAGGGGAAATTCTATTCCTAGTGGTTGTGTTATTTCTTGTCTAAAAGCATGCAAAATGATCTCAAAAGTTTGTCTCTATCATATAGTAAAAGTTCAAGATCTAGACTCCAAAGTCCCTCCCATCGAGTCGATACCCGTAGTGAGTGAGTTTCCATAGGTCTTCCCCAATGACGTTCCCGGTATTTGTCCCAAACGGGAAATTGACTTTGGCATTGATTTGCTACCGGATACAAATCTTATATCAATTCTTCCTTATCGGATGGCTCCGACCGAGTTGAAATAGTTGAAGGCTCAACTCAAGGATTTACTATATAAGGGTTTTATAAGGCCTAGTACTTTTTAGTGGGGTGCTCCGATTTTGTTTGTGAATAATAAAGATGTGTCCTTGACAATGTGTATTAATTACCGAAAACTCAACAAGGTTAACATTAAGAATAAGTGTCCTCTCTCTCGTATTGGCGACTTGTTTGATCAACTCCAAGCGGCGAGTTACTTTTCAAAAATTAACTTGAGATCGGGGTATCACCAACTTAGGGTTAGAGATGAGGATATACCAAAGATAGCCTTTTGGACTAGGTATGGGAACTATGAGTTCTTGGTCATGTCTTTCAACCTCACTAATGCTTCGGTGGCATTTATGGACTTAATGAATAGAGTATTTCAAAATTATCTAGATTCATTTGTCATTGTCTTCATTAACGATATCTTGGTATATTCGAAGAATGAGGATAATTATATGGGTCATTTGAGGGTAGTATTGCAAACCCTTGAAGAAAGTCAATTGTATGCCAAATATAGTAAGTGTGAGTTTCTGTTAAGGTCGGTGACATTTCTTTGGCACATTATCTATAATGAAGGAGTAGAGATAGACCCAAGGAAAATGGAAGCGTGTGAAAAACTGGCCTAGACCATTGACCCTGAATTACATTAGGAATTTCTTGATTTTAGCGGGTTACTATCAGAGGTTTGTGGATGGTTTCATGTTCATTGCGTCTCTTTTGACTACTTTGACCCAAAAGAGTAAGAAGTTTGAGTGGTCGGAGGTATGTGATAAAAGTATCCAATAGTTGAAAGATAGGCTCACTTCCGCTCCAGTGTTGACTTTACCGGAGGGTACAAAGGGTTTTGTGATGTATTGTGATGCATCCTAAGTGGGTTTGGGGTGTTCACTTATGCAACACAGGAAAGGTGATAGCCTATACCTCTAGGAAACTAAAGGTACATGAGAGAAATTACCCCGCTCATGACCTTGAATTAGCGGCCGTGGTTTTTGCTTTGAAAATTTGGAGGCATTACTTGTATGGAGTTCATGTTGATGTTTTTAACGATCATAAGAGTCTTCAATATGTGTTTACCCAAAAGAAGTTGAATCTATAACAAAGAAGGTGGCTTGAGATGTTGAAAGATTATGATATGAGTGTCCTTTATCACCCTGACAAGGCTAATGTAGTTGCGGATGCCCGAAGTCGTATGACTATGGGTAGTGTATCCCATCTTGACGAAGACAAGAAAGACCTAGCAAGTGAATACATAGGTTGGATAGGTTGGGGATGAGGTTGGAGAGTTCTCCGGATGGGGGTGCTATAGTTCATCACAATTCTGAGTCATCTCTAGTGGTTGACGTGAAGTCCAAATAACACCTTGATTTAGCCTTAATGGAATCGAAAGAATCGATTCTCGGCAAGTTGATTGAATCATTATCCTAGGAGGGGATGGTGTGTTAAGGTACCAAGGGAGATTATGTTTCTGTACATGGGTTGAGGGATCGGATCCTAGAAGAAGCACATGGGTGCCACTACTCAGTTCATCCAGGGTCGACAAAAATGTACCTTGATCTAAGGGAGATATATTGGTGGGAAGTTCTAAAAAGGGACATAGCGGATTTTGTCGCTACGTGTATGAATTGCCAACAACTAAAGGCCGAACACCTAAAGCCGGGTGGCTTACTACAAGAGATCCGAATTCCTACTTTAAAGTGGGAAGACATCAACATGGAATTTGTAGTATGTTTACCTCAGACTCAAAAGTCATATGATTCCGTATGGGTGGTTGTGGATCGATTGACTAAGTTCGCTCACTTTATTCACATTAAGTCTACACATTAGGCGGAGGATTATGCAAGAATTTTCCTAGATGAGAGTGCCGCCATGGCATTCTTTTATCCATCACATTGAATTGGGATGCACAATTCACATCTAGATTTTGGAGGTCGTTCCAAAAAGGGTTAGGTACTATGGTGAAGTTGAGCACCGCTTTTCATCCCCAAACATATAGTCAAGGGGAACGTACCATACAAATCCTTAAATATATGATTAGGGCGTACAATATTGAATTTTAAGGGAATTGGGATAGACATTTACCTTTGGTGCAGTATGCCTACAACAATAGTTTTCATTCATCCATTTCCATGGCTCCTTATGAAGCCTTGTATGGTAGGAGGTGTAGGTCTCCTATTGGATGGTTTGAAGTGGGTGAGCCATCACTTCTTGGTCCCGAGTTGATTTAAAAAACTTTGGGAAAACTTCATATCATAAGGAACCGGTTGCAAATGGCCTATAGTCGGCAAAACTCTTATGCCGATCATAGGAGATGGGATTTGGAGTTTGAAGAAGGGGATAAGGTGTATTTGAAAATTTTACCAATGAAAGGGGTGGTTAGATTTGGCAAGAAGGGGAAATTGAGTCCTCGTTATGTGCGTCCCTATGAAATCTTGCAAAGGGTTGGAAAAGTTGCCTATGAATTGAAACTTCCTTTTGAATTGGCTTTGGTTCATCCAGTTTTCCATTTTTGTATGTTGAAAAAGTGTATCGGTGATCCCGAGTCCATTTTCCTATTTAGGATCTTGGTGTCAAGGATAACCTCTCGTATGAGGAAGTTCCGATTCAAATTCATGATAAGCAAGTCAAGAAGTGGAGGATTAAAGAACTGGTTTCTGTAAAGGTGTTATGGAAAAATCATCTAGTTGAGGGTGCAACATGGGAGGCCGAGGCCGACATGAAGTCCCATTACCCTTATATTTTTTAGAATTAAGGTTAGTTATTCTTTTTAATAATATAAATATGACTGGAAATCGAAGTTTCCTTATTTTTTTGGGTGAAGTTCTGCACATTATGAATTTTTGAAAAACTTACAGTGAAGTTACTGTAGTATTTGTCTTAAAAACTTGAAATTATGTTTTTTGCTTGTTTTGACTTATGTTGTGCATTTTGAAATGGTAGGTCTTTATGAAATGATACATCGCATGTTGTTAAGTTGAACTCTTTGCTAATTAATTGATGTAATGTATGTTGAGATCATATGTGTTGTGAGAAGGAAATGCCTCATGATGAAGTGTTTTGAGCCATATGTGTGATAATACGAGATTCGGTATTTACCTTGTCGAAATGATATTATTTATGTTTATTTGATATTGTTTATTGGTTGGGCTGCTAGTCTTGAGTCTATTCCTTCCTTCAAAAGAATTTTAGTGTCATTTTGGGATGAATATTCCTAAGGGGGGGAGGGGGACAATGTAACAACTTGATAATCTAAGACATATTGTAAAGCCTAACATAGGTGTCATAAGGTCTAAGAACTATTCCTAATTCCATTTGTAACAAATATAGGTCATTTATGAGTTGTAAGAACGAAAACATCCATGACATCCGAGAAGTTGGTTCAAAGGGATGTTAGTGTGCCTTAGCCTATTTGCCTAACTTTTAAAATTAAAAAATGTATGAAAATTTGTGGAACGGTATATAATAGGGTTTTGAGGTGTTTCATGGTTGAAACGTCTAGGTACGACTCCCCAAGGACCAACCAAGGGACCTTGAGAAGGACCCTTATAGTTTGATGCAACACTGCTTGGCATTGTGCATCGACTGGAAATAAGATGGACCGTGTGTGGATCGACGGGGCATCGATACCATTGTACTAAAAAACTTAGGCTGGTGGAGAACGCCCCTTCACCCGCACAGCCTCTAAACTCATTGACGGAGTGAAGAGATTCATGCTATTGTCCGTGTGTGGATCGACGAGGTGTTGATGCCACCGTTGTCCCACACTTAGACAATTAGAGGAATCCCCTTGCCTGCACAGTCTCTGACCAAGAAGACGGAGTGCAGGACGGAAGGAGATGTCCGTCGAATCGCAGACGGCCCATCGATCGTGGTTTCGTCTGTAAGGGTTGAGTTTTCTGCCTAATTTAAGTTGGTCTCATTTAATTAGTTAGGGAGTTAGGCTGTTTAATTAGGGGTTAAAGGTTTCTAATTATGTTGATTTAAGACCCAATTTAAATACTCCCAACCCTCATTAATATAAAGATAAATCTCAAATAAACTATGTTCCTTCTCTCTTATTGGTCTCGCTACTTCAACTCACCATTGATGACTAGCAAGAATTAGGGTTTGGTGTTGGAAAGGGAAAAATCACCACCAAATTTTTTACAAACATTTAGGTATGAGTTCTATTCACCTTTGAAACTCTTTCCTCAAATGGTTCCTTCAAAATAGATTTCAAAAGTTAAGTTTTCTCATGGGTTTAATTGAATTACGAAATTTAAGTTATGAATTGAGTTGTTAATGATTTCTTTAGATGATATTGAGTAGATTAACATGTAATTCAACTTGTTTATGGTAATTGTTAATGGGTTGGTCTAAATTGAAGAATATGATCCTACATCCCTAACCCTAGGTAGTGATCTTGACCTATATTGTATTGTGATCATTCAATTAAGTTGATTGTTGATTAAATTACTAAACTATGATGTTATTATGATTAAATTAATATTAATTTATAGGTCTATCATATTAGTTCTTCTGATGTGATTTAGATTATGAATTATAATGTGAAATTAGCCTATGTAGCTTATCTCAAGTTGTGATCTGGAGTTGAATTGTGTTAGAGAGATGCAATTGGTCTTGTTATCTTATTCGTTATCATTGTATGATGATGTTACTCCCCAAATTGGGTTGAGTTATGGGTTGATGGTAAGACCTTGATGATAGACTATAAGGAAGACTTGGTAAGTCTTAGAATCTCTATCTTTATTTTCACATGTGATTAATTGTTGTTAAGTAATGATATTACATTGGAGTATGTCTTATACTAAGACTATAGGGTGGTATGATGTTGAATTGAAATATCTTGACTATGTTTTGAGGTTGATTAAGGTGTATGTGATATAAGGATGGTAAATGCAATGAAATGCTAATGTGTTAACTCACTTATATGAATTTTGATGAAAGGACTTATACTCATACAATTCTTATTGATCTATTGGTGATGATGATTATACAAGGGGTATACCCTATGGCCTAAATTAAGTTATGATTGATAATTAAAGGCTTAAAGACATTTCAAATAGGGACACTAACTTAGCACCGAGTGAACTAGATTGAGGAGTGTCCCTTCCTACATAGGGAAGGTAGTAACACTATATTACTCTTGAGATTGGAAACTATAATGCATGGCGCATAAAGAGGATACCAACTATATCTCCTAGTTCTTGAAATATGTTGCCCCCATAGGAATACTAGCTAGTGGATCCACATAGTTTCTATGTTTCATGTGTGATACTATCTTGGCAAGTAGTCCGTCTTCTTACGGTGTAGGGTCACCGGATATCAAAGTAGCTCATGTGGTCTATGTCGGTTAGGGAAAGATGTTCACAAAAGGTAAAAAGAATTAAATTGCAGTAGTTAGCCTTGAGTGTGTCTTAGGAGGATGTTCTTATATTTGTTTATGTTATGATAATATATGATGTATATATGATGACCATGGCAGATTGTCGATACTATATGTTGATTAATTTATTTATGAATAGTCCTTGGGTTGTAATGTTAATATATGATGAATTGTAAACCTAAATGCATTATATGTAGAGTTGGACATTGGTCATGTTTTCTTGTTGAGGATACTTGATTGGTAAGGTTATGGGGCTTTGCTTGGTCATTTCACTTGTTGACTTGATAAGGACTTGTGAGTAGTTGTCTTGCTTATTATGATATGTTTGACTCTTGTTCATTCTTGTGATATTATTCCTTGATGTTAGGGTTGTAGTAAATCATGGTTTTAAGTATGTTGGGATAAGTATTACTTGTTGAGATAATAACCATGTTTGGTTGGTTGATATGACTTACTTGACTTTGAATTAAGACCTAAAGGGGTAATTTGGCATGTTTTAATAACCCCATTTTCTTCCCTTTTCCCTAATATTTTAGGTTCCAGTCATTGCAGAGTTTGGAAGGATACATTGTTGAAGGCTTGGATTCTTCCTTTCATCCAAGTGAGGTAGGTCCTCAACTTTTGAATACAATGTCATCCTCTAGCTTATGGATTTTGTTATGAGCTTATTTGCTCTTTGATTCCTTTCCTTTTTGATTGAGTATTGTAATTTCGTATGACCTATACATTGACTTGTTGGATTGATGTAAGGGCTATGCCCATATTGTGATATTCGTTTAGGTTTTATGATATGAGACAATTGTTGAGACTATTTCTATATTTTACATATATTTATGTGCAATAAAAATAGAGGGGTAAGTAATCTTCCTATACGAAGTGTCTATGTATACTCGATATGAATATATAATATGTGTATGTAGAGATCTATGTAAACCTCCAAGTATTGATAATGAAAGTTTTAAAATTTTCCGCATTTTTCAACCTATGAATGTAATGACATGAGACTAAGAGGCTAGTCTTAGTCCTTAAAAAGGACGAAGACACCGGTTACGTCTAAGGGGGTATACAAGGGTGTGACAAAGCTAAGGTTAGTAACATTATTTCAGCACTCAACAATAGAACTAAATAACAACATGCTTACATATAGTCTTATAAGGCGCTAGGAAGAGAATTTAATAACTTGATCTGCATTCTCTCCAGATCAAAGAGATGTGAATATCTCTTCCTCATATCCTCCTAAGATTCCCACTTCGCTTCATCAATGAATTGGTTCCTCTAAAAGACATTGACTGATGCAACTTCATTTATCCTCGACTTGAAAACTTGACGATCCAAAATGTGAACCTGAACTTCGTCATAGGATAAGATATCCTTAATCTCAACATTATAAGTTGGTACAATCAATGAAGGATCACCCAAGCACTTCTTCAGCATAGAAATATCGAATACCGGATGAACCGCTGTAAATTGTTGGGGTAGCTCCAAGTCATACGCCACATTGCCCACTCTTATGGAGATTCTATAAGGTCCAATATAGCGGGACTAAGTTTCCCCTTTTTACCAAACCTCATAACACCCTTCATTGGTGAAACTTTCAGGTACACCCAATTATCTACCTCAAACTCTAACTGGCTTATCCTCACATATGTTTAGGACTTTTGGAGACTCTGTGCTGTTTCCAATATTTCTTGAATCACTTTCACCTTCTTCATAGCCTGGTGAACTATATATGGTCCTATCAACCCTGCTTTCGTATATTTTCTCATAAAGAGCTTCATATGGACACATTTGGATTCTCTAATGGTAACTGTTGTTGTAAGCAAACTCAATGAGAGATAACTGATCATCCCAACTCCCTTTGAGGTCTATCACGCAAGCTCTCAGCATATGTTCTAAGGTCTGGATAGTATGCTCTGCTTGTCCATCTATCTGAGGAAGGAAAGTAGTACTTAAGCTCACCTTTGAACTCAAGCCTTTTTGGAAAGATTTCCAGAATTGTAGTAAATTGTGCACCTCTATCTGAATAGTGGAGATCGGAACTCCATGAAGTCTCACCACCTCTTGAAGGTACAACTTATCATAATCCTCTGTCAAATAGGTAGCCTTTACCAACAAAAAATGGCCAGCATAAAGTCCCACACTTTTCTGTTTGCTTCATCCACGTGGTCTAGAAACCGAGCTGCTATCATTTAGGGCTGCTTTGCGATCCCTCCCGAATGACTTGGTCAATCAACATATTTTTTTCGGGACCAAACTTCTATAGAAACAATCCAGAAGGACTACATTTGAAATTCTATGAGTTGGGCCCTGCGTTATTAGCTCTTTGAACCTTTCCCATGATTCACTGATTTGTTTGCCCTCCAATTGCTTGAATGTTAGTATGCTATCTCGCTAACTCATTGCTTCTAATGGAGGAAACTTCATTAGCATGTGGGTGCTTACTGAATATATTTAACCCCTTCCTCCTTAAAGCACAAAACAACAAAGAAAAATTGTGAGTAAAGTAATTAAAGTTAAACCTAAGCAAGAGTAAAATCTATCTTAACTAAAAATTTTCACGTAACACCAATACCCAAAAACATTGCCATTTTAATTGGTAACGTCATCAAAGACACAACTTCCAATGCAAGTGTTGACAATCATACATAGTATAGTAATCCAACCAAGGGTTGGGATTGTTTCCCCAGGAAGTGGTTGTGATAATTTATAGGAAAGTAAAATTACATTCTAATTAGTCGTAACTAAAGACATTATCAAATAAAAAGATATTAAATTAGTTATGGGGATAACACAATCATTAAATCTAAATTGAGGGTTTGTCACGAGTCAGTAAAAAAAGCAAAATTAATAAAATGAACAAATTAAGAAAAGGGGATTCTTGGGATGTGATAGGATACAGAAAAATGAGATTATTGGGTACATGCTTTTGATAGAAAATTCATAGAGTAATTGGATCTATGATTTCAAGTCCACTCATTGATTTCGACAACGCCGAATCAATAGACTTTTTTCTCTTTGCGACTAATCTAAGAATTTAAGGGGATAACCTCTCTCTCTATAAACTTACCCCGTTTCGATACCCACTACCCGCATGAAGAGCATGGTCATCCTTAAACATCGCGAGCTATGTGTGTGAGAATGAGTCTAGGGTTAATTCTGTTGATCTTAAACTCATGTCGACCCACTTCAACCGACCATCAATTTAGTAATCTTAGTTTCTCGACCTATCTCTCTCTCTCGCAAGCCAGAAACACATATATGAGATTATATTTGCAACTACAACCTCATTAGATTCATCCATAACTACTAAAAAATCACAATTAAACTATTAATAAACTATTAACAAGCAACACCCAACAACTAATTTACACCATATTCACAAAACCACACCCTAAGAATTGGGGGTTTAGCTAAACATAAACAAGAGATAGTATTTATACCAAAATGAGCTTGAATTCAAGTCGGTATGAAGATTTAAGTTTTGTTAGAGGATACGAATGAAAAATCCAAGAGACCCAAGTACGAATCCTTGGATATAAAAAACATTGAATCTTCTAGTTCTTGTCCAAAAACCCTATCCAAATTAGAGCTCAAAAGCTTGACAAATTGTATAAAATTTAGCATTAAGGGATAATAATCCGATCCTTAGCTAAAACACTCAACAAGTATTTATAGTTTCAAAGATTAGTGTAGCGGTTTAGTCGGCGTAATTAGTCAGAATTGCCAATCAAATCAACGATTTTCCATTTTGTCACTTCATCACAATCTTGCGCATCATCCAAGCATCTTAATGTTTTGGATCACTGGGCGATAAGGCACTACTTCACGGAACTTCTTGGAAATGCGTCGTCTTCACCTTTTCACCGTTAATTTGATCCTTTCCTTTAGGGCTCAACACACTGGAACCAAGAGCGATATTCAGACCTATCGACGAGTCTCCAAGTGGACTCGACAATCCTCATGCATTCATTTCTTCATTCTTTTAAGAAATTTTGCTCCTTTTTTTCCAAGTAGTGTCCATGTTTTCCCTCAAACTCAAAATACATGAAACTCAAGGTTATTTATCAGTAATTGAGACAAAACAACCATTTAAGGACACTAGTTCTATCCAAATATAGCTCTAAGTGAGCTGAATCTATGGATACAACAAACCATTGATGGCCAACAAAACCCTTGGCCTAGATTACTACTCAACGATGAATTTAAGCATTAACAAAAATAAATCAAGAGGCAACTTTACTCAAATACCTTGGAATGTATTAAAAGAATACATTCAAGTAGACAATGTGGCAACTCAAGTCTGAATATCCACACAACAAAAATAACAAGATTGGAGATTTAATAACTAAATGTGTATGAAGTCTATAAAACTATGAGCGATGACGGGACAAGACCCCTGATCGTCTTAACTCGAATAAATAACTCTGAGTGCTTGACTCGATTAACGAGGGTGTAGATGCTGATCCTTGATACCTGTATCTACATGATTAAATTATGCAAGAAAAATGTAATTGATACATTAAATTTACAAGAATGTGATAGTAAAGATAAAAAGGACTTAATCTTGAACTGAATTCTGAAAAAAATACTTATCTTAGCTCAAGTCAACTCATGAATTGCAACACCCTAGAATTTTTTTTGAACTGAGACTCGAACCATCCTTTGTAGTTAATATATTTCTACAGGAACTAAAATTTTTCTAAGTGTTAAGGTCACTAGATGTAGCACCTTTATATCAAAGAAGAACTAGAGAGAGTTCATTTAAGTCATTCATAAGCTATTCTTTATTTTGGTAAACTTTAAATGACCATGACTCTTAGTACATGATGAGTTAGGTGTGATCTAACATAAAAATGAGAGGTATTTGACTCATCATTACGAATCCACCGAGCTAGCTAATTTTCAAATTTGGATAAGTGAGATATTCCCTTTTGAAGTTAATTGTCCAGTTACCAAAAGTTACCGAAAATAGTGAGGCGTATTTTTGGTTTTTGTTTTTAGTAAGATTTTAAGGGTCCTATTAGGTTAAGTTTTATAATCATAATATAGGCCTTGGGTTTTAGTTGAGAGTTCAAGAAGAGAGAAGAAGAGAAAAAGGAGGAAAGGATCAAGACATTCGTCAATGTTCTTGAGTTTTCTAGTAGATTTTGGCCATGGGTGTGATCCCAAAGAGGTGTATCAGCTTCCATAGTGTTGGATTTTTTCACTCACACTCCAATCATGTTAGTTTCATTATTAAATTTGTTAAATAAAGATGAAGGTTTCATGTTCTTGAACCGTACTCTTTAAATTTGCTTCGTTCTTGAGGTGAGATTGGATTGATGAGTACTTGAAGAAATCTTGTCAATTTTAGAGTTGTGTTTAATTGGATTCTTGTGTAAATGTATTGGGTATCTGCATCTAAAGATAAATTGAGAATATGAGTGGAATTTAGGTGAACTAGGGCTAGAAAACGATAAAGAAAAAGCCGGACAAGGAAAATGTAGCAGGCTTGCGTCGCAGACTTGTTCCTTCAGGGTGAATTTTTTTCTTTGCATCGCAGAGATAATAAAGACTCGACTGTTTCAAACTTTATTCCCACCAAACATTTTAGTTCATCTCCGCGTCGCATACTTGCTCCCCAAAACATTGTTTTTCAATTGTTTCTCATGATTAACTATCTAAACCACTTTTAATCATTACTACATCATTCCTTTCACAAATCATAACCTTGAATTTATAATTAAAAATCAAGGTTTAGCTAAAAGTTAAGTCTCGAGAGTTCTTTAAAACTTATTTTCTTAAAAAAGTCCATTTGTGTCTTTTTTAGGAGTCTATTACGAACTTGTAATAATTTGTTTCAAGACTTAAGTAAGTTAACATGAGATGGATGAGAATGTATTCATGAGTCAACTTTTTCATCACTATATACTTCATATCATTAACTATAACTCTTAAATTCATAATTCACATGATAGTTAAGAGTAGAGTTCAGGGAAGCGTTTTGAGTTCAATTGTGAATTCTTTGAGATCAATCATCAATTTTTAGTTTAGTTTTGAGTAGTAAGTATGAGAATGAGAATATTCATATACATGAGTTCCTTATTTTATTTCTACCCTTGAGTAGAGTGATTCATTCCCATAACTTTCGCACGAACTTCATCAGTCGAGTACCTTTGAGAGAATTAGTATCTTGAAGTTGTAAGTCTTGAGTATTCTGTTCCTAATCCCCTTCGAGATTATACTTCTAATCATGGAACTATTATTACTACTGAATTCCTTTGAGTTAAGTAGTTCATTCTCATGATTCCTCCTAAACGTTATGAGTTGAGTATTCTTGAAATGTGTAGTAAGTTCTTGAGTTCCAAGTATTGAGTTCTATCTATGATTATTAATAACCTTGCATTGATTTCTTCATGTCCATAATTAATCATGAACCTTGCTTTTATAAATATTTTACAAACATTTTAAATTTGTCTTCAGACTTAATTTTGAGCTTAGTAAAGAGTAAGAGTAATGTTAGATCTTTTGTTCAAAGACTATATCGGAACTAAATATTCCAAGATTTAAAATGTTTTAACATTTGAACAAGAAAAAAAACCAATTTCCAAGAGAAATTTAAAGCTAAGTTTTAAATAATTATCTTAAACCAAAGAAAAAGTTAAAATTATATGAGCTAACTATATTTTGGGAGTAGTATTGAACACAAGTATGGGGACACGAGTTCATAATAACTCAAATCTTTATAAATCATGTAACCATAATGGATATAAAAAATTACACTTTTTAGATGATTCCTTAGTGTTTTTTATCATAGACTAGTGGATCACTTAGTTAAGGACACATATATGACAACAAAGTACATGACAGTTCTGGCAGCGTTGGCAAGACGATGTATCATCACTAAGGCTCATAATGGTGGTTGTTGGTTAGAGGACCTTTGACATAGTATATTGTATTTTATATACCCATTGAGTATCATTGTATTTTTTAATACATTGAGTTGCTATATATAGTTTTACAACTTTGCATATGTATTGCATCCTTTACTATAGCTTTATTTTTTAGTATCATGAGTTGCATCACTCTAGTTGAATCTCTTGAGATTCGTATCTTATCCTTGAGTATTTTTGAGTTGAGTAAGTTTTAGTAGTTTTGAGTATTCTTTGAGTTGAGGAAGTTTTAGAAGAGGTAAGTATGTTTCCCTTTTTATCAAGTTCAAGATTATGTTTATGTTTTATAATTCCCCTTACAAGATCGTACATTTCACGTACTGAGCCATATGGCCTGCATCCTTTCATGATGTAAATACAGGCATTAGGGTCATCAATACGATCTTTGTTGATACCACATGGATTTAGAGTTAACTATGGTGAGCCTCCTTGATTCGAAAATATTTAACTTATTTTTTAGTTATAATAGTTGTTAGGAGGTTGTGGGCCTTGTCTAAACTTCCATATTTTTCATTTAGATTATTAGATAGACTATAGAGTTTCAAAAGTTTGTTCATTTATTTTACTTAATGCTTTCAAGACTTAAATAGACTATTTTATGGTGATTTAATTAATATATTTTTATCCATAGTTTTTCATTTAAATTAAAGCATTGTATTTGAGTTTCATGAATTTTTATTCAATTTTAAACTTTTTATGCTTGAGTTAGTTTACCACTTGTAGTCAGCCCGGATGACGGTTTGCTTAGGGACCAATAGTGGTTCTCTAGTGACGGCCACGTCTAGGTTTGAGGCACAGAACATGATTAACTTGGTATTAGAGCATAGGGTTCAAGTCTCCTAGGGTGTCTATGAGTTGTGTCAAAGTAGAATCTTCTTTATGGTTGTGAGGGACCCACTTCTATAAATGATGCGCTATTGACATTTAAGATAAGTTTCCCAACTTTCATACTCTATATCATGCAATAGATATATGTCATAGAGACTTATTCAAACTCATGATTTATCATAATCATTCAATACCCATCATACTAGAGGTGGTTGAAAAGAAAAGTCAGTTTCTTTTCGATGAATTTTGCTTAGAAAAACTCTTGGGGAAGTGATGAGACTTCAGAGGGGCTTTAGACAAGCCCATTACTGATCTAAGTGTTGAGTTTCAGAGAAATACACCCGTTTTTAGATGAATAATGCATTTGAGGTAAAAATAACTTGTAGTCTTTTCCCTAAGCGTTGTTTAAGATGATATCCTTATGAGGAAGCATGTTTAGAGCTTCAGTAATAAGTTCACCTAAAAAGGTAGCATTAGTTATGAGATCATGTGTAGTAGTAGTAGTATTAAAAGAGCCCAGAGTTAGAGGAAAGTATGCAGAGGTTTAGTAATCTATGTAAGGAAGATAGTGTTTTGGTAAGCTATATTATTGTATTCATACACCTTGTAAGTTATTAATGACGAGTTTTCCCTTATGGGTACACTAATAAGTGATGAGTTTTGAAGATTCCATCATAGTAGGTAGAACGTGTTTTAGCTAGAAAGGAGTTTGCGATGAAGTGTCATTGTGTAGGTAATGACGAAGTGAATGTATTGAATAAAAGTGCAAAGTATTCATAAAGTGATATATCTAAGATATGACTATGATTTATTTGAGAGGGTCATGATGTTTAGCATGTTATAGAACTGATAAAGTAATGAGGTATCTCATAGCAAGCGAGCAATCATATTGATATTCAGGTTTAGTAGTGAACATTAATCTTGAATTTGAGATGAGTGTCATGATCAAAGAATGACAATATGAGGATGATGATGTTTGACCTAGAAGATTTGACATTGAGTAGGTGAGGAATTGAGGTACAATAAATATGAGTGGTACAAGTAAGAGACCCTAATGTTTAGATAAGGGCAGTGAAGTGTGGCTAAGTCACAAGAGTAACAAGAGAATTAAGAGGTGTGCTGAGATGGTATGTTACTAAATGATGTTCCTATTAAGTTATAATTTATCATGTGTGCCTACAGAGAATAATTGAGTTGTCAATGTGGAAAACTAATACAACTTTAGACTTAAGGGGGAGATGATCAGATGAGAATAATGTCAAGTGTTAATAATTTCATGAAATTGATTAGTAGGAGTCCATCGAGTTGTTAGAGTACTAAGCTTGAAGGATGTTTTAAAGAGTAATAGCCTTTGGAGGATATTCCCTATAGAGAAGAATAAAATTCAAACCTAAGGTTTTAGGTTAAGTTTGAATATAGTAAGATTAATATAGAATGAGACCTTAGTTAGAATAAACCCATTCCATAACTAGTCCAGTGGTCATTAAAGGACGACAGATTCCAAGGGGGAGACATTGTAACACCCCATAAATGTTCTCAAGCTACGACTCGAACCATCCTTCGTATTGAGTAAGTTTTAACCAAGAAATTTAAAATTTTCCTAAGTTTTAAGGTCACTACAAGTAGCACCTTGAGTTCCAAATATAACTATAGAGAACTAATTGAAGTCATTTCTAAGGTCTTCTGTGTTTGGGGTCAACATCAAATGACCATAACTCTTAGTACACAATTAATTTGGTGTGACATGAGATGGAAAATGAAAGGTCTTTGAATTGTCTTTCTAACTC
Source organism: Solanum lycopersicum (assembly GCF_036512215.1). Taxonomy (NCBI): domain Eukaryota; kingdom Viridiplantae; phylum Streptophyta; class Magnoliopsida; order Solanales; family Solanaceae; genus Solanum; species Solanum lycopersicum. The sequence continues at coordinate 11,660,637 of NC_090808.1, read as the reverse complement.
CACAAAATTTACTAAGTTTCATGTTTAGATGTGTGAGATCCGCCTTTTTGAAGTTAAGTCGTCCAGTTAGGGAAAGTTAACCAAAAAAAGTGAAGGGTTATTTGGTCTTTTGCTTACAAAATCAGATTTAATTTGTTTTTAGTATGGTTTCAATGTTCTTATGTATAGTTAAAATATACGCCTAGGGTTTTAGTTGAGAGTTCAGGAAGAGAAATGAACAGAAAAGAGGAGAAAAGAGGAAAGGATCAAGGCGTTCGTCGAAGTTCTTGAGTTTTCTAGTAGATTTTCTCCATAGGTTTGATACCTAAGAGGTATGTAAGCTTTTATAGAATAGGGTTTGTTTACCACATGAAGATCATGTAAATTTCAGCATTAAATATGTTCTAGAAAGATGAAGGTTTCACGTTCTTGAAATGTTTTCTGGAAATTGACGTTCGTTGTTGAGTTTACACGTGATTGCTAAGTTCTTTTAGAATTCATGTCAATTTTATAGTTCGATCTAATTAGATTCTTGTGCACATGTATTGGGTATATGCATCTACAAAAAAATTGAGAATAAGAATTAATTTAGATGAATTGGGGTTAGGAAACAAGGAAGAAAATGTCAGACAAGGAAGAAGTACTGGGTCCGCGTTGAGGACTTGTTGCTACATGGTGAAATATATTCTTCGTATCGCGGAGAGAAATAAAACTCCACTTTTTTTAAAAATTATTTTTAACAAACATTTTAATTCTTCTTTGCGTCACAGACTTGCTTCCCACATAGTGTTTTCAACCGTTTCTCATGATAAACTATCTAAAACACTTTTAATCATCGCTACATAATTCATACTACAAATCATAATCTTGAGTTCATCATTCAAATTCAAGGTAGAGCTAAGATTTAAGTCTTGAGATTTCTTTCCAATTTTTTTGAAGAAGTCCCTTTGAGTGATTTGAGGAGTCTTTGACAAACTTCTAATAACCAATTTCATGACTTAAGTAAGTGACCGCAAGAGTGAGGAGAATATATTCATGAGTGTACTTTTTCATCAAGATATCCTTCATATAATGAACCATAACTATTGAATTCAAACTTCACATTCAAGAGAGAGTTAATAGTAGTGTTCAAGGAAGCCTTTAAGTTCAATTGGGAATCCTTTGAGATCCACCATCAATTTTAGTTATATTCTGACTAAGTAAGTATGAGAATGAGAAGAGTCTTATACATGGGTTTGTTATTGATATTTTGACCCTTGAGTCTAGTTTTTCATTCCCATAATTCATACATGAACTTCATCAGTTTAGTATCTTTAAGAGGAGTAGTTTCTTCAAGTACTAAGTCTTGAGTATTGAGTTCCTAATCTCCTTTGAGATTATATTTCTAATCATGGGACTATTACATGTTACCCACGAAGTCCTTGAGTTGAGTAGTTCATGCTCATAATTCTGCATGAACCCTATGAGTTGAGAATTCTATAAATGAGTAGTATGTTTGAAGTTCTTTAGTTCCAAAGATTGAGTTCTATATAGGGTTATTGAAAACGTTGCATTGAGTCATTAATTTCTATCATTTGACATGAAACATATTTTAAAATTTCTTTTACAAAAATTTTAAATATTTTTAAGACTTAAGTTAAGTTGAGTAAAAGTACGAGTAAACTTCTTTTCATCAAATATTATACAGGAACTAAGTATTCCCGTGATTTAAAATATTTTCACATTTGAGCAAAAAAGGAAACACCGATTTCCAAGAGATATTTTAATCTATGTTTTGAGTAATTATCTCAAACAAAACAAAGATTTTTGTTTTAAAAACATATGATCTAAGTATATGTTGGGAGTGATAATGAGCACTGATATGGGAGGCGAGTTCATAATAACTCCATTCTCCATAAACCATGTAGCCATCATAGGTAGAAACTATCATACCTTTTAGGTGATTCCTTAGTACTTTTCAGCATAGGCTAGTGGATCCACTTAGTCAAGACGTCTTATATGACAACAAAGTATAGGATAGTTCTGGCAGCGTTAGCATGACACTGTATCGTCATGGGCATGACATTGTATCATCGCTTACACTCATAGTGGTGGTTTTCAGTTAGAGAAACTTCACATGGTTATAATTTATTTTATATGTGCATTGAGTATTATTGTATCTTTCAATAGTTCGAGTTTCTATATACAATTTTACAACTTTCATGAGTTGAGTATCTTTTTCTTTAGTAGTTCTCAGTTGAGTAAGTTTGAGTAATTTGTGTATTCCTTGAGCTGAGTAAGTCTTAGAAGAGGTAAGTATGTTTCCCTTTTTATCCCATTAAAGTTTATGTTTATACTTTGGAATTCCCCTTACATGCTTTTACATTTCACATATTGATGCATTGGTCTACATCCTTTTATGATGTAGATACCGACATTCAGGGTTATCAACAGGAGCTTCTTTGATATCAAATGGAGTTGAAGTTAGTTATGGTGATCCTCTTTGGTTCCAAAGGATTTCATTTCATATTTTAAGTTAAAGCAATGATTAGGAGGTCGTGGGTATTTTTTGGACATCTATCTTTCTCATTTAGATTCTTTATAGATAGGCCGTAAAGTTTCAGAAGTAGGTTCATTTATTTTATCAAGTGCTTTAAATACTTTAGTTAGGTATTTTATGGTGAGTTGAATAATTTATTTTTATTTAGTGTTTTTCATTTAAGTTAAAGTTTTGTATTTTATTTCATGATATTTTATTCACTTTTTAAGCTTTGAGTGATTGAGTTAGTGTTTCACTTGTAGTCAGAAAGGATGAGGGTTCGCTTCGCGACCAACAATGGTTCTCAACTGCCAGGCACGTCTAGGATCTAGGCTTAGGTGATGACATGAATACCAAACTCAATGCATAAATGAACAACCGTAAGGATGCATCTTTGATAAAGCATTTAAACTGTAGGTAGAAACTCAATGTATTGAACACTACAATCACAATTCAATGTATGTATGTATATATGTATGTATGTATGTGTGTATATATATAATAATAATATTATTATTATTAATAATAATAATAATAAGAATAATAATAATAATGATAATAATAATAAAGGAATATACATTCTTGGGAGTTTCCCTAACCAATAATCATCACTATGAGCTATGTAATGATACATCATCTCACCCACACTACCAAATCTTTCCTATAACATGCCGAGATATGGAACGCCTCAACTAAGTGGATCCACTAGTCTATGCTAAAAAGCATTAAGGAATCATCTAAAAAGAGTGACCCTTTCTATCCACAACTGCAACATGGTTTATGGAGACTTTGAGTTATTATGAACTCGTCTCCACATCTCTGCTCAATAGTACTCCCAAAATATACTCGACTCATATCGTTAAAAACATAAATCTTTGTTATGAGGTTATTACTCAAAAATTTTATCTCATAAAAGAGATAGAACTCAAAACTACTCATGAAACTCATTTGGAAATCGGTGTTTCCTCTAATCTTAAATGTGAAAGCATTTTCTCTTCAAGAATAAATAGTCCCCATACTTCATTTATAAAGAAATGAACTTGGATATACTCTTTCTCAAACTCAATGCTTCAGTATTTGAAACTAGTTTATAACAATTGTATAAGACTTCTGAAAGAGACTAAGAACTATCTTGACTTGATTCTTAGCTCTACCTTAAAATTTTATTTTTGGATTCAATGGTTATGATCTCATTTTATTGATAATCAATCAATGTTTGAACTTAACATAGAGTGTAGAAAACAACTAGAAAACATAGGTACAATTTGAGAGAACTCAAACGGAAAGAAGTGGGAAGGGGTAGAAGACCTGATGACCGTGGCATATTAAGTGGTGCAGGGCGCAAGAAGGGGTAGAAGACCTGATGACCCTGGCATATTAAGTGGCGCAGGGCGCAAGACCTTACCTTACAGAAACTTCCTTAGGGCGCACTGAGTGGCGCAGCGCCCCAGAGGCCAACACACAGAATCCTCCTAATGGTGCACTGAGTGGTGCGGTGTTCCTGCCCCTACGTAGAAAATCCCTCCATTTTCATGATCATTTATCAAACCTAAACCATCTATATTTGATTGGTTTCTTCCCCAAACACTAACTTTCAAATGCCCAATCAAAGTGTAAAAGAATCTACTAAAACAACCTTAAATATAATAAAATAATCTTAAGAGATCCTCAAAAACTCAAGATCCCAATAGAAACTTTAACAAAATTCATCAAGAACTCAATTACTCTACTTTCTTGAACGTAAATACGCTGAATTAAACATGATTGGCCTATGGGTGAATGAACCTAATTCTATGTGATCCAACATACATCTTAGGGATTAATCCTTGGTAAAATCCACAAGCGAATCTTAAGAACATGACGAACTTTGGCTCTTTCTCCTCTTTTCTCTTCTCTTGTCTTCTCTCAAAGCCCTAGCTTAATTTTGTGAAGCGTTAGCAGAACCAAATCAGTTCAGACCCAAATTAAATTACTAAAAATGAAATAATGTAATTTGGTAACGAATAAACCAAAATACCCTTTAAAAATCCGGGTGACTATCTTTATTTTGGAAGCTTGACTTCAAACGGGCATATATCCGTCATATGAACTCAATAATTTGCAAATGCGTTGGTGTTGAAAAGATAATTCAAAGACCTTTTATTTTATATCTTGTATCCCACCTAACACATCCTGTGTTATGAATTATGTACGTTTAAAGTTGACCCTAAACTCATACTTAACATAACTTGCTTAAATTTCCAAATTTAAGTATTTCAAAAAATAATTTCTTTCTAGTTATTGTTCTTCCAAATAGTGGGATGTTACACTTTGTTAATTTATTTGTGATACATCCCATTAGTATAAGTTTAGTTGTTGAGGAGATATTTGCATTTCCTAGCTCTAATGCTATGTGTTCTTCCATCAAAAGATTATGCTAATGTTTCCTCCTTCCCACCAAAAGGTAATGTCAATGTGTCTTCCACACACAAATACAGGCCCACTATGTCATCCTCCTCATAAAAAGGTAGGCCTGATATTTCATCATCTCAATAATTTGATGAAAATGAAAATAGGGATTTAAACCTAGATCATTCCCCTAGAATTGGAGAACCCCATATATTTGAATAACAGTCCCCTAGATTTGAAGAACATTCTGATTTGAATTCACTCTAGGAAGTTGATGAAAATATTGATGATTTGGATGAGGAATTTCTCCAAACTAGAAAATAAAACATTCCAGAACAAGTTAAAGAGAAAATTTATAGAGTAAATTTAGATGAGATATCATCTAAGCCTGTAGGTATAGATGGTTTCTAAGACATAGGACAAGAGGGGAAGAGTTGAAGGAAATTTGGGTGATGATGGCCTTTATTATAATAGCTGAGATCCTAGAAGTGACATCATTGAAGATGAAGGGGATACTATTGAGAATGAGAAAGTGGTAGATCAACCACCTAAGAATACAAGTACAAAAATTTACTTTGATCCAATTGTTACCAAATCTTTAGTTTCAATTGTATATCATTTTTTTTAAACATACTGAGTTCATCTATGAACAATTTCTCAAAACTAAAAGCACAACCATTTTATATTGTAATTGTTTTGGCTACTTCGAAATAGTGTGCGACTGCTATATTGGGTTCTTCGGGGTGCCTTCACCATAATTTGAATGTAGGGTTGGTTGTTTCAGTTCTGTAATAGCTTTTGACCTAGGTAGTGTTATCCTTAGTTCTTATGAGTATTCACCGAGCTTATGTGGGTTCATTTGGGTTATTACTCTCAAGTACGTCCGAGTTTACCTACATGGCTAGTTAAATTGTAGTTGGGTTATATCTATATGTGTTACTTAATCACTTTGTCCTTTCTAGACTCTTGACCTATATGTTTAGACTTTCCATTATTGCTTTGTTTACCTGATCTCTAGTCATTGTTTACTTCCTTGGTTTTCATGTTGTATATACTTTCCAAGATCATAGAGTCTATAATTACTACTGAGTACCCATTAATTTTTGGTACTCATTATACACTTCGAATTTGCTTTGTTGATGCAATTCTGATCGCTAGTTGAAATGGGTGAGTGGAGCCTTGGATCAATCTTAGGACATAGAGGGTAATATGATGGCATCCTATTTGGACTTATCTCCATCTCTATAAATTTTAGAATCATATTACCTATTTTGGGTAAGTCTTCATTTTCTGGTCTACTTTTGAGACTTGTAGTCTTTTAGTAGGTTGTATGATTATATCTCTTCTTTGTATATATTGATGTTATTTCTCTTTTCCGATGTGCCTCTTTTATATTCCTCTTATTTTCTCTGTGGTTGTTAATTCTACCCAATTGTCTATTACTTGTCATTCCAAAATATGGGTTGGCGTACCTACATGTGGGTTATGGTAGTTACATACAAAAGTCGTGGTGACCTCCCTTCAGCAGGAGTCTTTGTCAAGCTTCATCAATATATTACTTATTATGTTTTGATATCCTAGATAGTTTGATGTATTAGTATTGGATTCAATTTAGTAATCTCTTCTAATGGAGATACTAGATTTTTTGTTTACTTAAACTCAACTTATGTGTCTTTAATTTTTTAAAATTTGGGGTTTATTATGGTCTAGGTTATGGTGAAACAGTAACGACAAAAAAGACATAGGTTTAAGTTTCTGAAAGGTCAATCATATATATGTATGCACCTGTTCGGTGATGCAAAACACATAGAAAAGAGAATTTTTCTCTCAACCAATTTCTTGTTTTTCTTTCAGTTTAAGTGTATATATTCTATTATTTCTTTGTCCCTCATTTAAGTACAAAATTTATTAATTGGAAAAGGTTTAGCTTACATATCAAAGGTTTACGGTAGGAGCCATTTTGGCATTAGATATTTAATTGTGACAGTAACAAGCGTAATAAAATTCTTTCCAAGGACAATTATCTTTTGAAGGAAACGAAAATATTGGATCATAAAAAAGAAATTCCTTTACATAGAATAAGACACACAAAAATAGGGGAACGATACCATAAGTGAAATCTCACAAAATATGTATTGAAAAGTGAAATGATATGATTAAAGCTCCAAGTTTTATGAAAATATGTATTATTTTGTTAATATTAAGCGGCAATTATATAAATTCAGATATAACTAAATTGTAGAGTATTTATTTATTTATTTTGAAATGTATATCACTCATTATTTTTAACGTTAGGTGGTCCTCGGTAACTGATAAAAACTTAAGATATCATATCAAAAATATAGATGAGTAATTTCATCATGCATAGTTTGATCAACATATAAAATTTTATTTTAGACGTAAGGAAATTAATTTTATTTCATTAAAGGTTTTATGTGAATAGTCAAATAAAAGGAGGATCAAAATAGTAATTAGCTAATAATTCAAGATCTAAAATCATTATTTTCATTTTAAAAATAATTATTATTGATGAGAAACGCATCATAAAAACATCCCTCAGTTCATTAGCTACGAATCTGAACCTCCCAAATATAAGTCATACAAAAATTATCTATACTTTGTTAATCGAAGAATGATCGATATAGTTTAGGACTAAAATATAGATACAAAGAAAAAATAATTGATATCATTTAACTACCAAAAAAGAAAATAATTACATCAAATGTATTATTTATGAAAGGTTGAAATTAATATAGTTTGATTTCAGTAAATTAAATAAATGATAGATGGGGTTGAAATACATCATAAGATTATGCATACCTAGCCAAGAAGATTAATTATGCGTTAGAAGTTATACGAGGAAGATCAGTACTATGTCATTGATCTAGGGTATGTTTCTCCTAGTATATAACTTCTTAATCTTGAGAAAGCATATTTCTTAATTTTCTCAAGAAGTTGTTGAAGTTTGTCAACAATTTCTTCACCCTTACTGGGGTAGGATTTAGTAAACATTAAACAGTCATTGATCTCGTGTAGTGCTTCATCAATGTATTTTATGACATCATTGAACTGACCTTCATAGTATTTTCTTATATGCAAACTCAATAACCTTATTCACATAAACAAACAATTCATACGCACATTCCCAATAATCGTCCAAAAATAATGCATATGAGTTATATCTGGGGCAGATCGAATAGACTGTATAATATAAGCGAGGCTAAAGTATTATATGTGGAATGGTAAATGTGAATGATATTATGATAACATATATCAAAAGAGAATTGGTAGTTTTTATAAGACACACCATTTTGTACCTTTTCCCGATTGCTTTTCTTTTAGGTTTCTCTTTTTTATATTTAGTCGATAGTTTTGAATTTTATATGGTTTTGGTATTTCACAATTAATTGCATTAATTATGATGTTGTATTTATCTCAATTTTCTATTAAAGTAATTGGTTGAGTGGTTAAATAATACATGGTCATCTAACTAGAAAACATATTTTTTATTGTGACGAAAGAAATCTCCTCTTGGTTACAAAATATAGTAGTGATAATTAAAGAGATTTCCTCTCTAGTTTAGCTCTATTACAGTTGCATATCATGTAATTTTCTTTAATACATTTACTTGCCTTTTTTCGTAATAATTTTTTATTCATTTATTTAATAAATAGAATTTCGTAACCATATGATTCACAATCCAGATTTAGAACTAACAAAGAAAATTTGTTATCATGTTTGATTGAGCGCATTGAATCAAGCCGTTTTACTATAATTGCTACTATAATAAGTCATATCCTCCAAACAAGAGATTATGAGATTAAAGGTTTTACGAATGCCACGACTGGAATGTAGACCCTAGAAGAGACCAGCGTCGTTGACTTCTCAGAGGTCGTAAACAAGCCTACTTACGTCATTCTTACTTTACATAGGTTAATTTTACCGGAAAATTTGAAATTTTTTATTCTTTAAACATACTTTCTATACATTCTTAATATTTCGTAATCGTTTAACATCAACCATCAAACATATAAGAGATAAACAACTGAAAGAAATAATTCATTAAGTATAAATTGTATATCAGCCAAAATAGCACCAATACAAAGTCTGAACCAAAACAGGAAAGAAATGCTAGTGGAACATGCTCACTAGCTCAACTCAAAAACTATGCTAGAATTTAAAATAGTATCATCCTTGAAAGCATGAGTACCTACCAAACTCCGAATGAATGCTGACGTCCAAATAGCTGCAACAACGAACATGTAGCTCTAGCGCCCACCTGTGCCTGCACCTAAAAGTAGATGTTTGTATGGAATTAGTACACACTTGTACTAAGTATGGGTATATGCAAGCACACACGAAGGACATGCATGAGAAAGAATTGTTTTTTCCTAACGGCATGATTGTTGGAAGTCAAGTCAAAAGACTTGCCAAATTGAGATTGGGAAAGTTATGCCTTGAGAGTAACATGCATCATTATAATTATCGTATTGCACACAACACATAACATCTCCATATAGCACATATCATAGCACATAACATATAACACATAAATTCTTTCATATTCTTCATTCATATGCCATGAGACCTTGTTATTATGGACTTGATATTAAGACTTTCCAAAATGAGGGCTCAACATATGGGACCTCAACTAGGGAGCCTTCTTTAGCAAACACAGAGTCTGCTCATTCATTCATACATACTTCATTTCAGTTCATTCACAAGCCAGTGTGAATACCAGTTATACCTAGGATGTATTTTAAGACTTTCATTGGGTTTGCTGTGCAATAATCAGGAATAACCTAATGTCATTACCTAAATCTAGCTCACCTCTTTTTTATCCTATCTTAACACCTTCAGTATCATTCATTTCTTTATATAATTCACTTGAGGCTGGCCTCATTCATTCATTGGGAACTTTAACTTTAACCGACATAGATTATGTGAGCATCATGAAATCCAGTGTCTTCCCCACACCGAAAAGAGGTGGAATCACCAGCCAAAGTGACTTAATAACATGCTAACATATATGGGAATTTAACCCCGCCACATCTCTATATTGGCAGTATAGGTTCAAAGACTAGGAGATGCATGGAGACCCATACCCGGCAAGCTGGAGAGTCTCATCTCATGAGAGTTACGTGAACCTTCGCCCTTCCCAAAAGAAGGCATCATCTCTCATAGCTAGCCTATCGGTGCTCTAGATAAAGTTCAATTATATTCAACTCATACATCATGGAAGTTGGCTTCTAGTATGAGGACAACATAGCTGATTAGATGATTTCTCATCTCATCATTAGTATTAAGTGTTATAAACTCAATATTTTCATTAGAAAGTGTTCATAGAGACTGGTCTCCTCATTATCTTACACTCTCATTGGTGAATACGTATTAGTAACATTTGCTTAGGCTCAATTGAGATTGCTCTCATCATAAACATTAGCCTCACATCATTATTTTCACCACATTCTTCATTATTAGCACCTTTTTTTCATAGCTACTCACCTCTTATTACGTGAATGTTCATTTCCTTATTTCATAGTTCATCTCAACATATGCCAATGCACTTGGCCATTTAGTGTATCTTACACTCGTACATAACCTTCCTAAGGTTCATCATTTCATTACGCACATCTTAGGTTCACTTAATTTTTGAACGTATATTAGACATTTGTCTATATATACAAGCCATGGAGCTTCATTCATAGTTCGCTAAGTGATTCTTACTTTCCTAAGATTATGTATTACAAGACTTATGTATCTTGTATATATGCCAAGATCTTGATTTTTGATCTAAGTGTATGGCATAATTCTTGAATACTTTACTCGCGTATGACTTATGTATCAATACGGAGGTTTGGGCACGGGAACCCAAATCTTGAATCACTTGGATATCATTTATATTATCATTAATTTTATTTCTAATATTCATAATATTAGAATTCTAAATTAAATCTCAACATTTAAATGAAATAATTGATTTTCTATTTAATTAGAATTCTAAATTAAATCTCAACATTTACATGAAAGGATTAAATTTTCTACTTTAATTAGAATTCTAAATTAAATCTCGACACTTACATGAAAGAAATAATTTTGTATTTTAATTAGAATTCTAAATTAAATCTCAACATTTACATGAAAGAGTTAATTTTCTATTTTAATTTTACTCTTAGTTAACCGAATGGTTGGGGGTTCGAACCCCCACAATACCTTTTAAAATTTTTTATTGGTCTCTTATTACCTATTCTTGCCTAAAGCAAGAGGTTGTGGGTTCAAACCCCCACAACCTCTTGATTTTTCCTTTAATTATCGCTGGGAAGGGAGGTTGTGGGTTCGAACCCCCACAACCCCCTTATAAATATTTTTTTATGTTCACTCACTGCTTCAGTCCTTGAGGTCGTGGGTTCGATTCCCACGCCTTGAATTTTCTTCCTTCTTATTTTCCTTTTTGTCTCGCTCGTGCATGGAGGTCGTGGGTTCGAATCCCACTCTTCCCATTTATTTGCTGAATTAATTTTCTCCTCCTCTTTCCCCAAGGTCGCGAGTTTGACTCCCCCCCAGCCCCATTGGTTTTCTTGCGCGAAAAGTAGTGGCCAGGGGTTCGATTTCCCCAGCCTCTTTTTTCCCCTTTTTTCTTTTCTCCCTAACGATAACCAGCAAAAAAAAAACGATAACCAGCAGCTAAGGGGTTCGATTCCCCTTAGCCCCCTTTTTTTTCAGCCTTCTCAACATGTGAGGTCTTGGGTTCAACTCCCATTGACCTCACTTATTTATTTCTTTTTTTAAAAAAACTCAGAATTTAGCCTTATGGGAGGTATGAAATCTTGATTTTTTTTTTAATTCTTCCCTCATTTTTAGTCACCTCTTTCATGAGTTTACTTAGCTAAAAGAGTGGTATTAAACCCTACATTTCTCAATAGAAGGAACATCACTTTACACACATAAAATACACCAAAACATATGAACATTCGACCCCGAAACAGTGGCTAAAGCCACTGCCCACAATGCACACACAACATCAAATTTTTTTGTGACACTTTGAATATCGTTTTCGTAATTTCCCTCACATAAAATATGTTCACAATTAATATAAATACATCATTCATGCCTAAATATAGTACCACAACATACCCATCCTACGAATTCGTTTGGGAGCTATGACAAGGACATACAAAGGGGAACAACCCTAGTTTTCGGAATGAATATCTTGAACCTTAAGGGGTCTGAAGGGGACCAAGAGAGAAGAAACACATACCTTAATCGATGTTCAAACGCAGATGCTGCTGCCTGGAAACTCCTCCAACCCACGCCTAATATACTTTAACGTACACCTCACTCGACGAACCTCTCTTAGCCTTGATGTTTCAATTACTTTGTCTTTTACTTAAAAATTCTTGTAAGTTCTTCAAGTGTGAATAAATCTTGATGTATTTTAAGTTCTTGAAATTACTTTTGGTAGAAACCAACTTGAGAGAGAGATATGCAGAACGTGAGAGAGAGAGATAGTGTGTGTGTGTGTGTTATTAGGATTAGGAGACTAAATTCAAGACATAGTCAAATAGGATTTAAATTAGATTAATAAAAATCCGATTTATGTTAATTAATACGTGAAAGGACCACTATGCATCTAAAATTTTAGATTTTTAATTAATAATTCAATCACCTTAAGTACCTATTTATTCGATTTTTTTGGATTGTTATATTATCCTCCGTTAGGAACATTCATCCCCGAATGACACTACCATTACACATCGTAATGCCTATCAGATCATAACTTAATCACTATGCACAATTAGTCAATAACAAAAAAATACGAAGAGATAAGGAACAACCCTTATATTGGCTATATGATCATGTGGATATTTCGATGGCATTCCCGAAAATAAACCCCTCGTGGTGAGCATCTACATCAGGATACTTGTCACCACGAGTGTATGCCCCGAGGACAGGGGTAGGAAAAGAAGTCCATTAGAGTCTGCAACATTCACGTTGTCTATATATTAATCTTGAGGTCGTGGGGCTGCTGGAGGTTGCACTCTCAAGTCATCTCCTAACTGATACTCAACGGGCATCTGGTTGTTTGCACTGACTAGTATTGAGACTGCAACCCTACTGAATCACCTACATTCCCTCTCTTTAGGTTACGTGAAATCCCTTGATTCTCCATCATCAAAGAAGTGCGATTCAATTCGGGATCGTAAGATGTTAGTGTTCCCCTCCGCTCCGTGTACTTGGCATACTCTAGTCTTAGCCTAGAGTGAGAAAACACAAAGAAAAAGTAAAATAAGGAAATAATTGACTAAAGTTCAATAATGTAGTTAAAATTAATCTAAAAGCCAATTTCCCTGGAAGCGGCGACAGAATTTGATACGCTCAAATTACACCTCCCTAAAGAATCATAACCGATCATTATCAAGTAAAGAACCCAATTAGTACATTGGAGCCAATCCAATGACTAAAATTGTTTAGACTTAACTTTAACCCACGATTATCTCTTTTTAGTTACGTTATATCCAAAGAAATAAAGTAAAAGCGGGGGTTTGTGAAAAAAATTCCTATAATTGTGTGATTAAGAAAATTTTGGTTGCCATCAAGATGAGGGAGTAACTAGGGTGTGTGTGTTCGCACCAGGTTCAAAATGTAGTATTCCTAGCAATAGCAATCCTTTCATAGTGTATTACATCCAAAGTGATAAGTTATGTGTCTCTAAATCCTTCGTCCGACATCTAGAGAAATTTACCCCGAACCTTGGTCCAGAATCTAGAGTATTTTACCCTGCACGGCTACGTGTGTATAATTTATTAACCCTTACCCCTACCTCATAGTAGACATCATAATCGATGTATGGCTTCGTTATTACTTCGCACCAATCGATACTAGCATATTAGATTGTATCACACTAAATCTATGTTGATAGTTCTTTTCTTATTAACTACCTCCTTGATCCAAAAAGTAGCAACAAGGCGAGTTCTAATGCATTCACTCGTTAAAAATACTTCTAAACGAAAAAATCATCAATGCATGCAAAGACACTATTGAAGAATTGCTTTGTTACCAATTATTTTTGTTAATTATCGATGGTTCCCACAACCCTACTTGTGGATTTAGTTACCCATGGTTTTAGATGAATAAATCATAAACTTACTTAGAAAGAATAATAAACCTAGAAATAGCACTTGAATTACAAACAAAAAGCTTCAAATCCAAATTCAGAAATCAATTAATTTGCTAAAGTTGCAAAGAATAATTCTCAAATCAAGAATTAGAACAAGAGTAGTAGTATCTAACCCCCAAAAATGAGGTCTTGAACCCTATTTATAGAAAACAAGTATTAAAGCAAAAGGAATTCAAGTAAGGAAAGTTTTGTCTTGGCACGCGGCTTCAATCAACTAGACAAATGACGGGCTATCAATCCATCGATGGTTCGTGGTTTGCTTCTCTCGGTCACGACTTAGAAAATATTTCAACCTCCATATTGCAGCTGAATCAATCGACGTACCAACAACATGGTTGGATGATCCATATAAGGTCCGTTTATGCTCCTCTGTAACTCCATACTTAGAATCTTCAAATATCAGGTACTGGAAACCTTGCATTCACAAACTATGATTCACTAGTACGGTTTGTCGATCGATCGACAGACCTTCGATGCCAATCGTGGTTCCACACTTTGTCAAACTTCCCTAATTTTTATCCAATGCTTGAGAGGCTTCTCCACTTTTTCAGTTGAATGACGGAACGTTGATTGCCTTCATATGTATGTTTCCACACTTTTTTAGTTACTTTAACTTCATCAAAGACACTTCATCCAATTTTAAGCGTGGACGATCGTTATTACATAAAATAACCAAACCAAGGGTTGGGATCGATTCCCAAGGGAGAGGTTTTGATAATAAATCGTTCAAGTGCTAATTTAGTTCATGCTAGTCGTAGCTACTAGAAATTAATGATTAAAAACATAACAAATCAAAGGGGTGATTCAAGGGTCAATTAATAATTAAGGGTTTGTAGTCATACTAACAACTAAAAAATAGCAAAAAATAAGAGATACAAATCGAGAGACTGGATGGATGTGATAGGAATATGGGCTTAACTAAAATATCGGGTACATGATATTCAAAGAAGATTTGCTTTAAATTTGTAACTAAGCTTAGAGTCTGTGGGGATAAATTCTTTCTCAAGCAACTTACCCTGAGTTAAATAGATTTCTCTCGAACATCAAAATGCCGCTAGTATGCCCAGCCTTCGCCTTAGAAAATTCACTCTCTCGAGTTAAATTGTGAGAGAATGTTTAGGACTGACTCTCTCAAGATAAATCCACAACAACACAATAACCACCAATTATCGATTCAGTAGTTTTGGTCTAAAGACCCTTATCTCTAGCAAGCCTTGGAAATGAAGATGAAATCATATTTGAAACTAAAAGTTCATTAATTCCAAGCACAACTAGTGATTGAAATCATTTAGACAACAAATTATCTACTAATTAGCAAGACCAAGCAATAAATTCACAACACAGTCACAGAATCTCACCCCAAGAATTAGGGTTTTAGCTATGCATAGTAAAGAGATAGAAAATCGACACTGACAAGTATTTCCATAAGTTGGGTACATAAATAAATTCTTTATAAGGGATGAAGATAAAGACTCTTAAAGACCCACTACCAATTTCTTGAAATGTGAACCTTCAAGTCTTGAAGTTTCAAGAACAAAGTCTCCCAAAAGCTCTAAAAACTCAATTTAGAAACGAAGTCTCAAAAATGAGGTCAAGCTAAAATTTTGATTTTAAGCTACAACTCTCTACGGATATTTATAATTTCCCAAAACTTATGCTATGAAGGATCACTAGGAGTAGTTAGTCGGGATCTCCATAAACTCGGTGATATGCCCTTTTGTATATTCCATCGTTGTCTTGTGTTTGCCTTCAACTTATTTGCGTTTTGGATCATTAGGAGACATAGAAATACTTCGCAAAACTGCTTTTCGACATGCCGTCTGCTTCTTTTCTCTGTCGATTTGATCCTTTCCTTCAGGTCTTAGCACACTGGAAGTTTAGGCAATGATAAAACCATTTGGTGACTCGCCGAATGGATTAGGCGATCCTCATGCCTTCATTACTTTGTTGTTTTATGTGCCTTTGTTCCTTTTTCCTTGGTTCTATGCATGCTTTGTCTCAAAGTATAAATACCTGAAAATCAAGGTACTTCATCAGTTATGGAGACAAAATGTTAATTTATGGATACGAAACCTATCAAAATATTGCCCCTAATGAGTCCAAATAATGGACTCATCAAGTCCATCATGAAAGGGGAATTTTCTTAAATATTATTTTTAAGTTAAATTTTAAAGTGGGTATATTTTATATTTTTTCTAAGTGAATGTATAAAGTAATTTTATTGAAATACGCTCATCATAAATCACTTTCACAAACACCCACTTCTAAGAATCAAAACTTCATCTTTCTCGCGAAGAAGAAGAAGAAGAAGAAGAAGAAGAAGAAGAAGAAGAAGAAGAAGAAGAAGAAGAAGAAGAAGAAGTCTAGGGATGAATAATTCAAGTTATTCATAATCAAACTCTTCATGGATTCATAATCAAGGTATGTAGTTTGCATATTTAGATAGATTCCATGCAAAAATCCCCTTAAAACTTGGTTTGCATATTTAGATAGATTCCACGCAAAAAACCCCTTAAAACTTGGTTTTCGAACTTCGAATTGTCCCCAGATCAAGGGTTTTGGTTCGAACACATGGGCTCATTAAATCTAGGGACGAATAATTCAAGTTATTTAACATCAAACTCTTCATGTATTCATAATCAAGGTATGTAGTTTTCATATTTAGATAGATTCCACGCAAAAATCCCCTTAAAACTTGGTTTTCGAACTTAGAACTATTCCCAGATCAAGGGTTTTGGTTCGAACACATAGGCTCTGTTTAAATGTGATTTTTTATGATTGAATTATGTTGAGTTATGATTAAATTTATTACATATGGTTGAATTTTGGTGAAATTGCCCCAAGGACCCGTGAAATTCCCTTTATTGCTAAAATTGTTATCTTAAATGAAGTAGTTGATTTTAAAAGCATGTAAATGGGTCTTGTATGAATTAGTTGAATTGATTGAATATTATTGTCACCCATATCTAATATCGAAATTCTAGGTGTTTGGGAGAATGTAATTCATGATTCTCAAAGGGTATTATAAGAATTTGTACATGAACATGAGAATTATGCATGTGCTTCAAGACTTATGTGGAGAATGAAGATTCTATGATGATAGTGTAATGCCATTATTTAGTATGATTATACATATATTCTTTATTAACTTAAGATTCTAGGGTGAAAATGATATAGTCTAGTGTTACGTCATGAAAAAGGAAAATTGATGGATTAGATGTAATCCTCTAAGATTGATGAACTTCTTCATAAATTGCTTAAGATTAGAGCATCTAGGTAATAATTGCATAGAAATAAAGCTCCTAGACATGAATTGATTATTTTATGTCTTATATGATGGAATGTGGTTGAGCGGTATATTCATTGGGTTTATATGATGTCATGTGACTATAATTGATTAAGAATGAAGTATGTGGTTTGATAACTTTGAGAATTTGGTATACATGAGGATCATGTAAGGCACTTCTTTAGAGTAGGATTTGTAGCATGAAGATGACTCCTAGGTCTTTAATGGTGAAAGCGAAGGTGAATAAGCTTAGGATGTAAAGACTTTAACAAATAAGTTATTATGAATGTTGAGTTTTATATGGAATTATTGTGAAAAAACTTCACCCACATGAACTATAATATGATCAGTTGAGTTTATGCATTAAATGATTACATTACTTGAGTCATGTTAATGTATTGAATGCTTTATGTATTGAATCAATATGACCCTTGAATGTAAGATATGAGGGGTATGTATGATTATTGTATTATGTGCATGTTTATGAACACTTTGTGATTGAAGGGTCAATCATGATAATATTGTTATTGTGTCATTGAAAGGTCAATCACACGCATACACCCCATGCATGAATATGACTATTATGTGACTAAGGTGTTGCTTGTGGTTCATGGCCCTTTAAGGGAAAGGCTATGAGGGTTTGTACATCTTTATGAGAATTTTTATAAGCTTATGATCACTTAGAAAGTTAAGATTTTATGATTATTGTGTAATTATGGTGTTTTTGAAAAGTAATTCCCCTTATACTAAATTATGCTGAATGAAAGAATATTCTCATGAAAACATTATGAAAATGATGTGAAAGTTTTACTCACATATTAAAGATTCTAACGTTGAAATATAATTCTCACCAAATGAATCTATGAGTTGTGTCAAGATGTTGTATTAGATTTGGTGTTAAGAAACCCTTCGATAAACACTAATTTAAGTAAAGACTTTTAATGCTTAGCACCGAGTGAATATGAAAATAAGATGAAAGCATTTATGGTACATATTTCAGCTTCCCAATGTAAGTGATCTCATGAGATGAAAACATTTTATGCTAGAACGTCTGGGTTTCTAGTACCAATTTCCTTATCCCATGAATAGTTTCCTACATAGGTCTTTATCTTGTGGATCCAACAAAAAGCTAAATATTATAAATATACCTTAGGGAAGTAGGACATCTCTTTTCAGTGTGGCGGTAAGACACCAGATTCCATGTAGTTCATAAGGTCTATGTAAGTTAAGGCTATAAATTCCTATATGATAAGAATATGAATTATGATAAGAACATGAGTTATGTATTATGGTTTCTCAATAGGTTCTACTTATTATGTATGGGGTTATGGGACTTTATTAATGCATTGCATAAGTAGGCTTTAAGAGTGGTCATGGTATGTTTCTCTTGTGACATGATGCTTATGATATAAGGTATGTTTTATATGAATTATAAACATGAAGTATACTTATGACTTAGTAATGAGATTTACTTAGTGTGAGTTGGGGTATGGGACTTTATTTATGCATTGCACAAGTAAACTTATAATGTTGTTATGTGGTGGGTTTTTTATGCTATGAAGATACATGAACTTATGTATGCATGAGATAGATGTGAGAAAATTTATGTATTACAAGATATGAACATGAATGTCTCCTTGTTTATGAGTGATTGAAAATGGATAAGGTCAGGGTAGTTTATGCATGATCTTGGTAGCCTAGAAGTGATCATTAGTGTATAGGTTTATGGGATCCTTTTTATGCATTGTACAATTATAGCTAGGGTTGCTTATGTGATAGTTCTATCATTATGATATGATATTGGTATGTAATTACTTATGTGAACTATGTCTCATGATGATTGGTGTATACATTATTTTTGACACTATCTTGGTGATTATGTTGATGTCTTTTATGTTATGATGAATGGTACATAAGTTGTCTGATGGATTACATTCCCAACTATATCAAAGATGATGTTTCAATATTGGAATATAGCATGATTTCAACTAAAACATCGCTTTTAAGCATGTTCTAAAGATTTTTATGCATGTTTTAGACTTTTATAAGGTGCATGTCCCTAATAATGTATGCAGGTGTTTTATATGATTTGAGTCATAGTGTTGTCGACTCCCTCTTGTTATTATAAATGACTTTGATTGTAAAGAGAAGTTTTAAATTTCTGCACTATTTCTCTATGTTCTTATGTTATGATATGCTATGAGGCTTGTATGAGACTTTACGGAGTATTGTAAATCGTGTTATATACATGGGTTAGCCTTGGGTCTTGAAAAATGTGCTCTTTTAGTTCTGTGTTTGGCATGCACCACTGAATTTACCAGCAAAGCAAAAATATAAGTAACAAGAAGTAAATTTAGGAAATATAATTGTAACAGATATAATTGCTTGTAAAGTATTTCCAAAATGAAATTCCCTAGCAGTAGCTTCCAAATTTGATACGTCCAAACTTACATTTCAATTAAGAAGTATAAACAGTCGATGTCAATTTATTGAACTCAACTAAGTTGAGGTGGATCCCACAGAGAATTTTCTTATTGAAATACATTTACTAACTCTCTTACACAATTGTCATTATTATTTCCAAAAAAGTAATTACAGACAGTAAATATGGGGTTGTTTGTTGTTTTAGTAACCAATGTTAACTTAACTATCTAAGTAAACAGAAGTAACAATCACTTTAACTTCAAGATTGTAGTAATTGGTGAATGATATTATATTTGTGTTACTGATTTCCTTAGTTAAGTATTGAATCGTATACAATAAATGATCAGTTTTTAGCATTACATGTTCCTATCAAGTTAAATGCATCTAAAAACTTTTCAACCCTATCAAATGGCTTTCACTTTTTTCCTATTTTTTCTAGAGTGTTTTCATCTTTACCTTGCTTGTTTGTTAGTGAAATTCTCTTCTCTCAAACTCAAATCTACACACAAATCAATAGAATGTAATTTTACTTTTTCTTAATTACCACTTTTCTCTCAAACAAATGGTAAATACATACAAGTTATAATTTGTGAACTTAGTAGAAAGAATTCAAAATGAATTTAAGAATCACATGCTCAAATAGCACTACGGAACACCCTCAAAATGAAATAGGAAAAACTATAGACTCACATGAGTTATATGAGTTAATAACTTGTTAATATAATGACAAATAGCTTTTCACAGTTGGTATGAAAATTTTTTAGGTCAAATGTCAAGGGACGACCAAGACGTTTGAAAACTAGTCTTTTGTGTGCTAGTGTCTTGTTCATGTTTTGGTGTATCTTTACAAAATGATGGTAAGTGGCCCTATAATATAGATAATAGTGGTTAAGTTCAAAATGTACGGGTAAGACTCCCCAAAACCAAACCCAAGGGTCTTTGACAATGACTCAAACATTGGACAAAAAGATGACTAGGCAGCCTTGACCTACACCCATAATTGACGCCTCGTTAAGGGTGTGACACCCCGTGGAAAGGTGGGTGGCTAGAAACTTGGTCATGGGAGCCTAGACCCCATTTTTAAAGTCTCTGAATCATTCCGTGGAGTTTCATCATGCCCCATCAACCCACCTACGGTTCGTAGGTGGGGGTCGTGGTTTGGTCTGCACTTTCCACCAGTGATTCGGCCAAGCTAAGGGTGGTTTGGTAAATTCCACCATTTGATAAATAAATGGTGGGACGTTATTTTTAGGTTGTTTAGGGTACATTAAGTATATTAAAACAACTAAACCCTCACTTAGACTTCAACATCAAAATCAAACCCTTCCCTCTCCAAATAGTCTCTATGAAGAACATCATTGAAGGTCTAGGTCAAATTCAAGGTAGGAGAAGGGTTTCAAGTAATTTCTTCTTCAATTTTCGTGGGCTTCTTAATAATAAGCTATGATGATCCTTTATATAGAGTTAGATTTCACTCTAGAGTGAATTTTCAAATGGTTTTCAAGTTTCTTAAAGATGATCAAAACCACAATTCTTCCTCAAACTCATGGGTTCTTGCATTAAATGGTTTCAAGCAAATTATTATGATTATATTATGGTTTAATTGATTATTTCAAGTTAAAAACTCTTTGAACCCATGATCCCTTTAATTCCTTAATTTTGGCTTACAAGGTTGTTTGATGAATGTGATTGGACATTGTTAGAATTGTAATATATTATGGTGTATTGTTTTTATCTATTTCTATGCATTCCTAATTAGGATAAATTGTTGGAGAATTGAGAAAAAAGGGATCATGGCTTTGATGAAGAGTAGGTTGACCTGAATTTCTCTAGTATTATTGATGTTTTCTTGTGTGGTATGGTCCACTTATGGTGGAGGTATTAAGATATTGAATATGTATATGTGTGTGTATTGTGATTATGGACTTGAAGGTATTTAAAGTTCAGTGAAGTAATTTTATGATGCATAAGTATAGAGACTTATGATGAAGTTATGTATGTGATCCTTAAAGATAGTATGATCATAAGAGTATAATGTCAATGTGAAGTATGTTTGTGTGTGGATTATGTTGAATGTAGTATGATTATGTTTAGAAAATGTCATGAATGATGGTGGTTATGTGAAATTTCTCTCACATCTACACATACATGAATAAATGAATATAGGTACGAAAATATAATGAATTTGAGTCTATTGAAAAGTTTCCTTAATTGTACTCTAATGAACGAAAGGGAAACTTTGAGGTGGATACTTCCCTATGAGAAGAGGTGGATTGTCTTGTAACAACCTCAAAATTCCTAAAAGCTTTTCAATGAATGAATGATCAGTTGGGATGAGTATTATTCTGTGAGTAGAGGTAGACTACTTAGTAGCAATCCCTTAACCTATAGTTAATGAAAGTAATGAAAGTCTAATACTCTGTGGGGGAGTAATACTTAGCACCGAGAGGATATGAAAAAGGGTGGATACTCTGTGTGAGTAGAGGTGTAGTATCTAAAAAACCTCTTGAGATGGGTATTTTGTTATAAGATGTATAATATCTACAAGAAATCTCCCTATCCCTTAACTCTGTGACCACATAGGACTAGCTAGTGGTTCCCACGTAAAGTCTAATTGAATGACCCTACCTTAGGAAAGTGGGGATCCTCATCTAGTAGGGGTTAATAGTAGGATTCCATGTTAAGATATCATGGTCTATGTCGGTTAAAGCTTACCCCCACAAAAGAACTTAATGAACTAGGTCTTCCTAAGGGTGTACTACTTAGGATAGGTGGTGGGATGGGACGCCATTTATGCATTGCACAAGTAGGCATTTGAAGGGAGTCTTGGTGTGTCCTTATAATGTTAATGAATGTATGGGTTTCTATAAGATGTTAATGAAGCAGTTGATTGTATTTCTGATGATTAATGAAGTATGTTGGTCTTATGTCTAATAATGTTATATGACTTGTTGAATGTTATGTGCCTAGTCTAGGGTAATTGTATAGGATCACTAAGTGGGAGTAGTAGTATGGGATTCTACTTTCACATTGTACTAGTGTAAAAGTTATCCTCGGGAATTGTTCTTATAAGAATTCCTTCAATGCATGAATACCTCCTCTAGTATCTCTAATGGTAATGTTTACTTGTTCAGTTGTTTTGGAAAGGAAATGTCATGTTCTTTAGTAGTCTTAAGGAACACTTAGGTGTGTATTGAAGAGGTTGTATGGGCGGTCTCTTCATTTCTTACTTATATCGGTCTTAGGATAACTTTGGATAGATGATCTAAATGGTTAAATAGATTACTTAATGAATGTGGTCATATTTTATGGATTATAGGAGTTTTTTCTTGTATGTTGATGATTGACTTGCATGATGTCTTTTACACTTTGTTCATGATGATTTATGAAAATAGCATGAAAAGCATATTTCATGTAAAATGTCGTCTTTAAAGCATGTTTTTGCAAGATTGTCATACTTAGTGCTTAATTTTTCTAACTCCAAATTTCCTCTATTTTCTACAAAGTGTAGATGTTGGCAAGTGAGGTGATCTTGTAGTGTTCAAGCTTGGGAAGGAGGAATTCTCTCTAGATTCAGCAATGTCATTATACGTCAAGGACAAGACTCGATATTTCTAGTTTTCCTTTACTAAGACATTTGTATAAGATTTGTATATTTCCTTTCAATATAAGGTTTGAATCCCTATGATAATTAGACGTTTCTAAGATGGCTTTGACGAGACTTAGTTCTACTTATGTTGTATAAAAGAGTTTAAACATACTGACTTTATAGTGAAAAGTTTTAATTTTGCACTACTTTTCATACCTATGTGATAAATGAATTTTAAGAGTCTTGTGTAGGACCTCTTCGAGGCGAAATACGACGGTTACGACTAGGGAGTGCTATTGGGTCATGACACACTAATACATTACTCGTCTTTTGAATTTCTTACTAGATTTTAGTCATGTTTCCACAAACCTTGTTGTGGTGTTTAGTCGCTCATATGTTCAAGAAGACAAGAAGTATTCATTATTGAAAGCATGATATTAATAACTTACAATAAGTGCAAACCATCAAGTAATCTTGATTAACAACACTTTATCACAATCCTGAAATCTTGATCCAAAAATATTTGACATAAACCATGTTTTGAATGCGGAAACTATAGCAACTATCCAACGATAAAAAGTAGTGCTAAAAAATAAAATCTAAATAACTAAAATAGTCTAAAAACAAGTCATACTCGTAGTAAGACTAACTTATTGAACACCTCACAGCTCACTTGACTGCTCATCATGTGCTAGATGGACCATGAAGCCTCTCTTTGTCCCACAAATAGATAATGTGGATCTTTTTTGTTCATGACCTTCACAAGCTGTTGGACGGCTGGTCTAGAGTTAATTGAACTTGGGTTGGACTTTGAGTCTTCACTAGATTTCCGACCTCTTGTTCACGAAGAACTATATGCCTTCTAAAATCCACCACGACCATTTTAGGGTCCTGCGACCTTCAGTAAACACTTAGCACCAAAAGACCTTGCATTTTCTATCTCTCACAAGCCTTCAGATGGTTCATTATATGGACCACGACCTTTTTTTGGCTCTATGGTCTTCACTTACCACTTGGTCACTTTCTCACCCTTCATTGTCTCATCTTCACGAGCGCTCAGGTGTCCCGTCATCACGACCACGAGCCTTTTAGGTCTATGTGGTGTTTGTTTCAACTCAATTTCTTTTTGTTTCTCTATCTTCTACATCCAAGTGTTTTTCCTATTCAACCATCAATAACACATCATATCCACGTAAATATGCTCAAGTTCTCTTACTAATTTTGTGTTTTTAATGTCAAATGTTCCATAATTTCTTGAATCATCTCCATCTTCATGATTTAGGATTCTTTTTTTTATTTTACTACATTTATCTTGGTCATGATTATCATATTCTCGTTCATGTCCCCTTATGATCATATCTCGTATTTTATTGCATCCCCTCATAATAGTATATTCTGTATACTAATGCATACTTGTTCCTACATTTTTCATTAATGTAGGGTATGACAATTTCTCTCTTATCATTCGTGGCTAGTTGATCACCTTAGGGACTTGAAGATAAGGAGTTGGTGAATCATCATGTATTGAGTACGAGTACACTTTTATTGCTTTCTTTTTGTTTTAGTTTTAAAACTTTGTATGTGTTGTATGAGTTACTGTCCGACTAGTTTTTTGACATCATAGATGTTTTTTCAAAGATTATGTACTTCCACTTTTGTGAAATTGTTTACTACTTTTAAGATATATTATTTTAATCTATTAAGTTGTGTATATATACATGTCAAGTGGTTTACGCATTGCCTCTCGGGGTCTTATAAGACATGTCACGTCTAGGGTGTACTTTTTTGTGAGAGAGTCCCTTTGAATGGGAAATGGATTTTCTCATAAATCTACTCCCTGGTACAAAGCTTATATTGATACCTCTTCGTTGATTGGCTTCTTAACAACTAAGAGAGTTGAAGCAATGGTTTAAATATTAAATTAAGAAAGGTTTCATACGGCCTAGATTATCACTATGAGGTGCACAATTATTATTTGTGCAAAAATAAAATGGTTTTTTGTGAATCTGTATCGACTATAGACAGTTTGATAAAGTGACATTGAAGAATAAGTATAGAATATGTTATAATATAGAGCTTGGTGCTCTTCCAAAATTGATGATTTATTTTTCCAGAAATCTTGGTGCTTTTCCAAAAATTGATTTAAGGTTTGGATCCACCAGCTACAAGTTAGGGAAGTCTATGTCCATAAGTCTGATTTCAAGACCTTATATGGTAATTTTGAGTTAAAGTTGTTGTATTTTGGACTTACTAATGCATTAGACATTAAGAAGTTGTTGAATAGGGTATTTAAGCCCTTTTATGAACATGTTTGTTATCGTCTCTATTGACTAAATCTTGAAATACTCATGGTTAGAGGCCGAACATGCAAATTATGTAAGAGTTGTGCTACATACTCTCGAAGAGCACAATGTTTACACTAAGATTTATAAATGTAATTTTTGGCTAACCTCTATAGATTTTCTTGGTAGTTAATTACAGATGAAGGTATAAGGGTTGATAGAAGAAAATAGAAGCTATAAAGAGTTGGACCAGACCTCTAAATCCTATAGAGGTTCGTAGATTTTTAAGTTTAGCTGGAAATTAGCATAGATTTTCGTAAGGTGTATCTATCATCTCGACACTATTTATGAAGTTGACATATAAAAAAAGTTAAGTTTCTATGATCAATAGCATGAGAGAAAATTGTCGTCATGTTTAGATACTATTTGATTAAAAATAAGACAAATAAAATAGATGTACTATTTCAATTATCGTCTCACATTCCATGATAGATACTATGATTTTGAGGGATATTTTACGCACTATGTGTTGTATATTATGATTTCGTGGGACATGTAATACGTCATGACATATACTATGATTTTTAGAGAAGTGTTACATGTCTTGATAGATCATGTAAAGATAAGTATAGCATGAGTCACAGCTTGATATTCAGTGAGTATGTATCATTAGGAGAGACATGAAATAATATGAGTCTCAACTTGATATTCAGTGAGTGTGTATCATCAGGAGAGACATGGATTACTCTATATGACATTGCACTATATTAAATTTCACTTGATCCTTTTTTCCTAACCATTATGAGTAATTTGTATGGTTTTGTGCTTATTGAATTATGAAAGATTGTTATGATATATGTATAAGTTGAGCTGCAAGTTGTGATGTTCTACTTGTTCTCTGTTGTTATAGAATTGAGAATTGCTAGATTGAGTTTATCTGATTCTATGCAGGGTGTAGTATGTGGGGCTTCAAATGGTGTGATGGAGTACATATGTTCTATGTTGCTTTACTTAAGGTTAGGTAGGGATTTTTTTCTCAGTACCATTGTTATTTGATACACACACCTTTTCTTTCTACATATGTGTAGGTTACAAGCCCAGATCTCTTTATTATCCCCTTCTCATCTTCGTCTAAGAGTTGCTTTTGGAGTTCGTGAGGTTGTTACTATACAAAAACTTCTAACAACTCTAGAGTAAGGGCATAAAACACTAAAAGATTTTATTGGCTAATGTGTTAGTGTCAAACATAAGATATTGAATTTGGAGTCCTAATATGTAGTATTTTTGTTAGGGAATTCATGGGATGCATGCCACCATAGAACTAGAACTATGCTTGACCATCTTAGAGCCTGGCATGGTCTACTACCAGGGCACCATGCCTGGGCTTCTAGTAGTTTAGGGAAAGGGGCATTCTCCACATATGTGCTAGAGCCTAGATTTCTCTTGAAAGTTCTTTTTTGTACACTCCTTTGATTTGCTGCCCAGCTTCTCCCCTTACTTCAGCTCCAATTTACTTGATTCTAGAATCAATATCCTACAATGTCCAGTCACAAGTTCTAGTGCAAAATTATTAGCACAATCATCAAAACACAACAGATAGAGTAAAGAATACTCTTAAACTGAAGGTATATGTAGGAAAAAAATAATAAATAAGCATATAAATACGCCAAAGATCAAAACTCTTTACCATTTTTGTATCACTTGGCTAGTAACAAATAAGGACTCTTCGACATCACTTTCAGTAACCGAACTTTTTTAATCATGTTTCTGTAGTTCACCACTCATGCAATAACACATGTCTTTTCTTAGAACAAAAATCCTCTATAAGACACAACATAAACTCAATAATTGTCACGACCGGAATCTAGACCCCAGACGAGACCGGCGTCGTTGACCTCTCAGAGGTCGCAGACAAGCCTGCTTACGTCATTCTTACTTTACATAGATTAATTTTAGCGGAAAATTTGAAATTTTTGATTCTTTAATCATAATTGCTGAACATTCTTAACATTTCGTAATCGTTCATCATCAACCATCTAACATTTAAGAGAGAAGCAACTGAAAGAAATAATTCATTAAGTATTAATTGTATATCGGCCATCATAGCACCAATACAAAGTTTGAACCAAAACAGGAAAGAAACGCTAGTGGAACATGCTCCACTAGCTCAACTCTAAAACTACGCTAGAATGTAAAACAGTAGCATCCTCGAAAGCATGAGGACCTACCAAACTCCGGATGAATACTGACGTCCGGATAGCTGCAACGACGAACCTGTAGCACTAGCGTCCACCTGCGCCTGCACCTAAAAGTAGATGTTCGTATGGAATTAGTACACACTTGTACTAAGTATGGGTATATGCAAGTACACACCAGGGACATACATGAGAAAGAATAGCTCTTTCGTAACAACATGATTTTTGGAAGTCAAGTCAGTGGACTTGCCAAATTGAGATTGGGAAAGTTATGCCATGAGAGTGACATGCATCATTATAATTATCGTATGGCACACAAAACATAACATATTCATATAGCACATAACATATAACACATACTTTCTCTCATATTATTCATTCGTATACCATGAGACCTTATTATCATAGACTTAACTTTAAGACTTTCCAAAATGAGGGCTCAACATATGGGACATCAACTAGGGAGCCTTCTTTAGCAAACACAGAGTCTGCTTCACTCATTCATTCGTATTTCATTTCAATTCATTCATAGGCCAGTGCGAACACCAGCTATACCTAGGATGTAGTTTAAGACTTTCATCGGGTTTG
Organism: Solanum lycopersicum; assembly: GCF_036512215.1. Lineage (NCBI taxonomy): Eukaryota > Viridiplantae > Streptophyta > Magnoliopsida > Solanales > Solanaceae > Solanum > Solanum lycopersicum. The sequence continues at coordinate 11,632,210 of NC_090808.1, read as the reverse complement.
CTGTGCAATGATCAGGAATGACCTAATGTCATTACCTGAATCTAGCTCACCTCTTGATTATCCTATCCTAACACCTTCGGTATCATTCATTTCTTTATATGATTCATTTGAGGCTGGCCTCATTCATTCATTGGAAACTTTAACTTTAACCGACATAGATCATGTGAGCATCATGAAATCCAGTGTCTTCCCCACACCGAAAAGAGGTGGAATCACCGGCCAAAGCTATTCAATAACATACTAGCATATATGGGAATTTAACCCCGCCAGATCCCTATAGTGGCAATATAGGTTCAAAGACTAGGAAATGTATGGAGACCCATACCCGGCAAGCCGGACAGTCTCATCTCATGAGAATTACGTGAACCTCCGCCCTTCCCGAAAGAAGGCATCACCACTCATAGCTAGCCTATCGGTGCTCGGTATAAAGTTCCATTACATTCAACTCATACATCATAGAAGTTTGCTTCTAGTATGAGGACATCATAGCTCAATAGATGATTTCTCATCTCATCATTAGTATTAAATGTTTTAAACTCAATATTTTTATTAGAGTATTCATAGAGGCTGGTCTCTTCATTATCTCACATTCACGTTGGTAAGTACATATTAGTAACATTTACTTGGGCTTATTTGAGATTTCTCTCATCATATACATTAGCCTCACATCATGGTTGTCACCACATTCTTCATTTCATTACGTATATCTTAGGTCCACTTATTTTTGAACGTATGTTAGATTTATGTGTCTATACATACAAGCCATGGGACTTCATTTATAGTTCGTTAAGTGATTCTTATTTTTCTAAGATTATGTATTACAAGACTTATGTATCTTGTATATATGCCAAGATCTTTGATTTTTGATCTAAGTAGATGACATTACTCTTGAATATTTCACTCACGTATGACTTATGTATCAATACGGAGGTTTGGACACGAGAACCCAAATCTTGAATTATTTGGATATCATTTATATTTTTCATTGACTTTAGTTCTAATATTCGTAAATTAGAACTCTAAATTAAATCTCAACATTTTCGTGACATAATAAATTTTTCTATTTTAATTAGAAATTCTAAATTAAATTTCAATCATTTTCATAAAAGAATTAATATTCTATTTTTAATTAAAATTCTAAATTAAATCTCAATGTTTACATAAGAGAATTAATTTTCCAACTTTAATTAGAATTTTGATTTACTATTATTATTATTTTTAATTAAATTCGCTTGAATAGGGAGGTTGTGGGTTCGAACCCCCACAGCCCCTTATTTTTCCTCTCTTTTTCGCTGAAGAGGAGACTGTGAGGTGGTGGGTTCGAACCCCCACAGCCCCTCATATTTTTTTTTTATACTCTGCTACAGTCATTGAGGTCGTGGGTTCGATTCCCACGCCTCACGTTTTATTTCTTCCCATTTTTCCCTCTCTCGCGCCCACTTGGAGGTCGTGGGTTCGAATCCCACGCCTCCCATTTAATTTACTGAATTAATTCCCTTCCCCTCTTTTCCCCAGGTCGCGTGTTCGATTCCCTTCAGCCCCATTTCTTTTCCCTTTTTCGCGAACTGGGGGTCGGGGGTTCGATTCCCGCCCCCAGCATCTCTTTTTTTTTTCTTTTCTTCCTCTTCCTGTACCCGATTTCGAATCCCCCAGCCCCCCCTTTTTTTTTCTTTTTCTGCGAGCTACTGCAGCTTCACAGGTGAGGTCCCAGGTTCGAATCCTGGCGGCCTCATTCCTTTAAAATTTAATAAATTTCCAGATTTCCTTCATTAAACTTTAGTCTAAATTAAAGTTGCATTGTTTCTGGAATTTTTTGTCATTTTTCAATTCGTTTTTATCAATATTTTCACTTGAATTCCTAAGAAAATTCGTAGACTATTATAACACATTTTAAGTGCATCTTTTATGGGTTTGTTTAGCTAAAAGATTGTTAATCAATTACTATATACTTCATCATAATGAACATCATCTTGTACATCCATTATACACATCAAATACACAATAAATACAATCATATTACATCAAACTTTTGGAGCATTACATAGAGAACCTCATTCACCGTAACATACTTAATTTCAAGAAAACATGATCGCCATTCATACGATTCCAAGTACACAAACATAATCATATTCATTGCGAAAACATAATATACCTCTAAATCTACCAACAATCATACCCAACCTAAAATTCATTGGGAGCTAGTGACAAGGACATACAAAAGGGAACAACCCTAGTTTTCGGAATGAATATCTTGAACCTTAAGGGGTCTCTTGGGAAAGGGACCAAGAGAGAAGAAAACCCATACCTTAATCGATGTTCAAACTTTAAATGTTGCTGCCCGGAAAACTCCTCCAAACCACTCCCAATTCACTTCAACGTACACCTCACTCAACAAATCTCTCTTAGCCTTGACGTTTTGATTACTTTTTCTTTTGCTTAAAATTTTTTTTTTGTGAGTTCTTCAAGCATGAAAATTGTTGATATTTTGGCAGAATTAATGTGAGGAAGATGGAGAACGTGAGAGAGGGAGTTAAGAAGCGTGAGAGAGAGGGGACTAATTGGGTTAGGAGACTAATTCAAGAATTAGTCAAATAACATTAAAATAAATAAATACAAATCTATTTTATTTATTTATTTATTTATTCATTTAAAACGTGAAAGGACAATTATGCCCTTAAATACCTATTTATTCTTATTTACATAATTCTCTCTTTTTTTTGAATCGTTACATTATCCCCCCCTTAGGAACATTCGTCCCCGAATGACACTACCATTACACCTCATAATGCCAATGAGATCATAACTTAATTGCTATATACAATCAGCCAATAGCAACAAATACGAAGAGATAAGGAACTATAGTCTTACGAGTAGGAAGCCTAACCTCAAGAGTTGAAAAGATGTGGATATCGGGATCTCATGTCGGCCTCAGCCTCCCACGTAGCACCCTCAACAAGATGGTTTCTCCACAATACCTTCACTGTGGCAATCTTCTTGTTCCTCAGCCGCTTGACATGTCTGTCTAAGATTTCTACAGGTATTTCCTCATAGGACAAGTCTTCACCAACCCCCAAACCTTCTACAGGTAGGATTGATGCTGGATCACCTAGGCACTTCTTCAACATAGAGACATGAAAGACTGGATGAACAGAAGCTAGTTCCGCAGGCAATGCTAACTCATAGGCCACCTCACCCACGCGCTGTAGGATCTCATATGGCCCCACATACCTCGGACTATGCTTCCCTTTTCTACCAAATCGCATCACCCCTTTCATAGGCGATATCTTCAGGTAAACTTGGTCACCAACGTTAAATACTAAGGGTCGCTTTCTGTTGTCTGCATATGACTTTTGTCGGCTGTAAGCGGTAGCCAACCTGTCTCTAATCATTCTAACTTTCTCCAAGGCCTCATGAATGATCTCTGGACCCAAAATAGATGACTCTCCAACCTCGAACCACCCAACTGGAGATCTACACCTCCTACCATACAATGCCTCAAATGGTGCCATCCCAATGCTGGAATGGTAGCTATTATTATACGAGAACTCTATCAAAGGTAGATGGTCATCCCAATAACCTCTAAAGTCAATCACACACGCTCTCAACATGTCCTCCAATGTCTGAATAGTGCGCTCTGCCTGCCCATCTGTCTGAGGATGAAAGGCAGTGCTAAGTTTCACCTGCGTGCCTAAGCTTTTCTGGAAAGATCTCCAAAAATGCGAAGTAAACTGAGCTCCTCTATCTGAAATAATAGACAAAGGAATCACATGCCATCTCACAATCTCATCAATGTAGAGTCTCGCGTAATCCTCGGCCCTGTAAGTGGACTTCACAAGGATAAAGTGGGCAGACTTAGTCAGTCTGTCCACAATAACCCATATAGAGTCATGCTGCCTCCTAGTCCTCGGAAGACCAACTACGAAGTCCATATTAATGGCCTCCCATTTCCAAGTCGGAACCTCAATAATCTGAGTCAGACCACCAGGCTTAAGATGCTCTGCCTTAACCTGCTGACAATTAGGACACTTAGCCACATAGTCTGCAATATCCTTCTTCATGCCATCCCACCAATAAATCTGCTTAAGATCATGATACATTTTTGTGGAACCTGGATGTATGGAATATCTGGAACCATGGGCCTCTGTAACAATCTTGGTCCGTAAATCATCTACATCTGGTACGCACAACCGGTTCTGGTATCTAAGTATGCCTTCATCTCCCAAAGCAAAAGACTCATTCATTTTTAACAACACTGAGTCCTTCATCTCCATCAACACAGGATCGAGATGCTGCCCCTTTTTGACTTCCACTATCAGGGATGATTCAGAACTAGGGTGAACTGAAACACCTCCACTAGTAGAGTCAACCAACCGTACACCCAGCCTGGCCAGTCTGTGTACCTCTTTCACTAGCTCCTTCTTCTCATCCTCGATGTGGGTTGTACTCCCCATGCTCATCCTGCTCAAAGCATCAGCCACAACATTAGCCTTACCTGGATGATAGTGCACATTCATGTCATAATCCTTCAGCAGCTCCAACCATCTGCGTTGCCGTAGATTCAGCTCCCTCTGCGTGAACACGTACTGGAGACTCTTAAGATCCGTGAACACATCCACGTGTACTCCATACAGATAATGCCTCCATAACTTCAACGCAAACACCACAGCTGCCAACTCCAAGTCATGAGTGGGATAATTCTTTTCATGAACCTTGAGCTGTCTGGAAGCATAAGCTATTACCTTACCAGCCTGCATAAGAACACATCCCAAACCGACCCTAGATGCATCACAATAGACAGTGTAATTCTCGCCACTCTTAGGCAGAGTAAGCACCGGGGCTGAAGTGAGTCTGTCCTTGAGCTCCTGGAAACTCTTCTCACAAGTATCCGTCCATTCAAACTTGGATTTCTTCTTTGTCAAGGTTGTAAGTGGGGCAGCAATGGAAGAAAATCCCTCCACGAACCTGCGGTAGTAACCAGCCAATCCCAGAAAGCTACGGATATCGGTGGGTGTAAGAGGCTTTGGCCACTTCTAACTGCTTCAGTCTTTCTGGGGTCCACTTCTACACCTTGATCGGACACAACATGGCCCAGGAAGGTCACTGACCTCAGCCAGAATTCACACTTGCTGAATTTGGCATACAACTGATGTTGTCTAAGTACCTGCAAGGTTAGTCTCAAATGTTGTTCATGCTCTTCCTTGGTCTTAGAGTAGATGAGAATGTCATCAATGAATACTATGACGAAAGAGTCAAGGTATTCACGGAAGACTCTGTTCATGAGGTCCATAAATGCAGCAGGTGCATTCGTGAGACCGAATGACATAACCAAGAACTCATAATGACCATAACGGGTACGAAAAGCTGTTTTTGGGACATCCCCATCCCTAACCCTAAGCTGATGATACCCTGAACGAAGATCAATCTTAGAGAAGAAACTAGACCCTTAGAGCTGATCGAACAAATCATCAATTCTGGGAAGTGGATACTTATTCTTTATAGTGACTTTGTTGAGCTGCCGATAATCGATACACATTCTAAGGGTCCCATCTTTTTTCTTTACAAACAACACTGGAGCGCCCCAAGGGGATATGCTCGGTTGAATGAAACCCTTATCAGTGAGATCTTTTAACTGCACCTTCAACTCCTTGAGTTCTGCTGGAGCCATTCTATAAGGAGGAATTGAGATTGGTTTAGTATCAGGTTCTAAGTCGATACCAAAGTCAATCTCTCGAAGGGGAGGGACTCTAGGCAAATCTTCAGGAAATACATCTAGGAATTCATTTACTACAGGCACCGAGTCTATGGAAGGAACATCATGATCTAAATCATTAACACTCACTAGATGACATAATAACCCTTTGTCCATCATTTTATTGGCCTTAAGATTTGAAATCAAGGGGTTAGGGTGAGTCGGACTGTACCCCTCCCAGACTAACTCTTCTTCATTAGGGAAACGAAACCTCACCACTCTTCTACGACAGTCCAAGCAAGCATAATGGCTGTGAAGCCAGTCCATGCCAAGAATAATATCAAAATCATGCATGGGTAACTCAATCAAGTTTGCACACATAGCCCTGCCACTCACAACTATTGGGCAATTCTGGTATACCCTATCAGCTTTCACATTTTCTCCTAAGGGCGTACTAACCACTATAGGATCATGCAGGACTTCAGGTGGTACTTCAAAAGTAAGGGCAAGTAGAGGAGTCACAAAGGAAAGTGTAGACCCTGGATCAAGTAAAGCATAAACAGAAGTTGAGAATACTTGCAGCATACCTGTGACCACATCAGCGGACTTCTCCTGCTCCTCCCTACCTTTCAAGGCATAAAATCTGTTCCTCTTCGGAGGCTCGGCTGCTGCTGCATTATGTGGGGTAGGCCTAGGCTGAGCATTACCCCCAGCCTGACCTCTGTTCTGGGGACAGTCTATGACCATGTGTCCACTCTTACCACAACCGAAACAGGCATTAGTGCCCTGTCTACATTCTCCAAGGTGAGTTCGGCCACACTTAGTACAAGTCTTCCTTGGACGCTGCATCTCACCTCCATTGCCCCTCTTGGGTTCGGGTCTGCCTCCTCTAGGCGTTGTATTTCTCTGAGGGTCAGAATTTCCAGCACTCTGTTGCCCCTTCTTGAACTTGGGTTGCTCGCGGACGCCAAAATTGTTTCTATGGCCTCCATGGCTGGGACCTGCCTGATCTTGAGGCCTAGGCCTCCTAACATCACGTACACCTCTCCTCTTTCGGCTGTCCTCTACCTGCTGGACATGCATCATTAATCTGGAAAGGTCCATATTATCATGGAGCATCGCAGCCCGACAATCCTCCTCCAGGTCTCCATTGATTCCTGTGAGGAATCTGCTCATCTCCTCTCTGCTGGTAGAAACTAAGGGAGTAGCATACCTTGATAACTTCACAAACTTCAGGGAATACTCCCTGACAGTCATGGATCCTTGCTTGAGGTTGATGAACTCCTCAACCTTGGCCTCTTTCATCTCTCTAGGGAAGAACCTTTCCAAGAATGCTGTCTTGAACAACTCCCAGGTGACTGGCACCCCTCCTAGGACACGGCTATCTCGCCACATTTTGCACCAAGTCTGTGCAACATCTTTGAGCTGGTAGGAAGCCAACTCAGCCTTCTCAATATCAGTGGCCCCCATGGCCACCAGTATCTTATGCAACTCGTCTATAAATTCCTGAGGATCTTCTGAAGTCTTAGCCCCTGTGAAAATTGGAGGATTCATCCTCGTGAAGTCTCGCAGTCTGTTCGCTATGCTGCGAACCGGTGGGTTTTCCCTCAGAACATCATGCCGGTTGACTTGGGCAGTCATGGCTTGGGCCTGCATCGTGATGGCCTGTGCCATCTGGGCTAGAGATGCCCTCACCTCCGCATCAGTCAACCCAGCTGGGTTCACTGGCATGGCCACTCCTTCAGCTGGAGCCTGGGGTAGATTCTGATTACCCCTAGCTGCTGCTGCTCCCGTCCTCAGACCCTTAGTTCCCCAAGTATTCATTCTCTGAAAACAACAAGGTTGATGTTAGACACGTTCGTAACACCAAGAATTCAAACATTAGGAAAAGCACAATAAGATCAGAAGAAGGGAAGTCTTTCCTACGCATCATGAAGTCTCGAATCCAGGATAGTGGTGCACTTCACTACCATGACTTAGAAACTACTCAATGTGGTTGATGTGAACTCATTATTCGAGGAATTTAACCTAGCGCTCTGATACCAACTTTGTCACGACTGGAATCTAGACCCCAGACGAGACCGGCGTCGTTGACCTCTCAGAGGTTGCAGACAAGCCTGCTTACGTCATTCTTACTTTACATAGATTAATTTTAGCGGAAAATTTGAAATTTTTGATTCTTTAATCATAATTGCTGAACATTCTTAACATTTCGTAATCGTTCATCATCAACCATCTAACATTTAAGAGAGAAGCAACTGAAAGAAATAATTCATTAAGTATTAATTGTATATCGGCCACAATAGCACCAATACAAAGTTTGAGCCAAAACAGGAAAGAAACGCTAGTGGAACATGCTCCACTAGCTCAACTCTAAAACTATGCTAGAATGTAAAACAGTAGCATCATCGAAAGCATGAGGACCTACCAAACTCCGGATGAATACTGACGTCCGGATAGCTGCAACGACGAACCTGTAGCTCTAGCGTCCACCTGTGCCTGCACCTAAAAGTAGATGTTCGTATGGAATTAGTACACACTTGTACTAAGTATGGGTATATGCAAGTACACACCAGGGACATACATGAGAAAGAATAGCTCTTTCCTAACAACATGATTTTTGGAAGTCAAGTCAGTGGACTTGCCAAATTGAGATTGGGAAAGTTATGCCATGAGAGTGACATGCATCATTATAATTATCGTATGGCACACAAAACATAACATATTCATATAGCACATAACATATAACACATACTTTCTCTCATATTATTCATTCGTATACCATGAGACCTTATTATCATAGACTTAACTTTAAGACTTTCCAAAATGAGGGCTCAACATATGGGACCTCAACTAGGGAGCCTTCTTTAGCAAACACAGAGTCTGCTTCACTCATTCATTCGTATTTCATTTCAATTCATTCATAGGCCAGTGCGAACACCAGCTATACCTAGGATGTAGTTTAAGACTTTCATCGGGTTTGCTGTGCAATGATCAGGAATGACCTAATGTCATTACCTGAATCTAGCTCACCTCTTGATTATCCTATCCTAACACCTTCGGTATCATTCATTTCTTTATATGATTCATTTGAGGCTGGCCTCATTCATTCATTGGGAACTTTAACTTTAACCGACATAGATCATGTGAGCATCATGAAATCCAGTGTCTTCCCCACACCGAAAAGAGGTGGAATCACCGGCCAAAGCGATTCAATAACATACTAGCGTATATGGGAATTTAACCCCGCCAGATCCCTATAGTGGCAATATAGGTTCAAAGACTAGGAGATGTATGGAGACCCATACCCGGCAAGCCGGACAGTCTCATCTCATGAGAATTACGTGAACCTCCGCCCTTCCCGAAAGAAGGCATCACCACTCATAGCTAGCCTATCGGTGCTCGGTATAAAGTTCCATTACATTCAACTCATACATCATAGAAGTTTGCTTCTAGTATGAGGACATCATAGCTCAATAGATGATTTCTCATCTCATCATTAGTATTAAATGTTTTAAAATCAATATTTTTATTAGAGTATTCATAGAGGCTGGTCTCTTCATTATCTCACATTCACGTTGGTAAGTACATATTAGTAACATTTACTTGGGCTTATTTGAGATTGCTCTCATCATATACATTAGCCTCACATCATGGTTGTCACCACATTCTTCATTTCATTACGTATATCTTAGGTCCACTTATTTTTGAACGTATGTAAGATTTATGTGTCTATACATACAAGCCATGGGACTTCATTTATAGTTCGTTAAGTGATTCTTATTTTTCTAAGATTATGTATTACAAGACTTATGTATCTTGTATATATGCCAAGATCTTTGATTTTTGATCTAAGTAGATGACATTACTCTTGAATATTTCACTCACGTATGACTTATGTATCAATACGGAGGTTTGGACACGAGAACCCAAATCTTGAATTATTTGGATATCATTTATATTTTTCATTGACTTTAGTTCTAATATTCATAAATTAGAACTCTAAATTAAATCTCAACATTTTCGTGACATAATAAATTTTTCTATTTTAATTAGAAATTCTAAATTAAATTTCAATCATTTTCATAAAAGAATTAATATTCTATTTTTTATTAAAATTCTAAATTAAATCTCAATGTTTACATAAGAGAATTAATTTTCCAACTTTAATTAGAATTTTAATTTACTATTATTATTATTTTTAATTAAATTCGCTTGAATAGGGAGGTTGTGGGTTCGAACCCCCACAGCCCCTTATTTTTCCTCTCTTTTTCGCTGAAGAGGAGACTGTGAGGTGGTGGGTTCGAACCCCCACAGCCCCTCATATTTTTTTTTATACTCTGCTACAGTCATTGAGGTCGTGGGTTCGATTCTCACGCCTCACGTTTTATTTCTTCCCATTTTTCCCTCTCTCGCGCGCACTTGGAGGTCGTGGGTTCGAATCCCACGCCTCCCATTTAATTTACTGAATTAATTCCCTTCCCCTCTTTTCCCCAGGTCGCGTGTTCGATTCCCTTCAGCCCCATTTCTTTTCCCTTTTTCGCGAACTGGGGGTCGGGGGTTCGATTCCCGCCCCCAGCATCTCCTTTTTTTTTCTTTTCTTCCTCTTCCTGTACCCGATTTCGAATCCCCCAGCCCCCCCTTTTTTTTTCTTTTTCTGCGAGCTACTGCAGCTTCATAGGTGAGGTCCCAGGTTCGAATCCTGGCGGCCTCATTCCTTTAAAATTTAATAAATTTCCAGATTTCCTTCATTAAACTTTAGTCTAAATTAAAGTTGCATTGTTTCTGGAATTTTTGGTCATTTTTCAATTCGTTTTTATCAATATTTTCACTTGAATTCCTAAGAAAATTCGTAGACTATTATAACACATTTTGAGTGCATCTTTTATGGGTTTGTTTAGCTAAAAGATTGTTAATCAATTACTATATACTTCATCATAATGAACATCATCTTGTACATCCATTATACACATCAAATACACAATAAATACAATCATATTACATTAAACTTTTGGAGCATTACATAGAGAACCTCATTCACCGCAACATACTTAATTTCAAGAAAACATGATTGCCATTCATACGATTCCAAGTACACAAACATAATCATATTCATCGCGAAAACATAATATACCTCTAAATCTTCCAACAATCATACCCAACCTAAAATTCATTGGGAGCTAGTAACAAGGACATACAAAAGGGAACAACCCTAGTTTTCGGAATGAATATCTTGAACCTTAAGGGGTCTCTTGGGAAAGGGACCAAGAGAGAAGAAAACCCATACCTTAATCGATGTTCAAACTTTAAATGTTGCTGCCCGGAAAACTCCTCCAAACCACTCCCAATTCACTTCAACGTACACCTCACTCAACAAATCTCTCTTAGCCTTGACGTTTTGATTACTTTTTCTTTTGCTTAAAAATTTTTTTGTGAGTTCTTCAAGCATGAAAATTGTTGATATTTTGGCAGAATTAATGTGAGGAAGATGGAGAACGTGAGAGAGGGAGTTAAGAAGCGTGAGAGAGAGGGGACTAATTGGGTTAGGAGACTAATTCAAGAATTAGTCAAATAACATTAAAATAAATAAATACAAATCTGTTTTATTTATTTATTTATTTATTTATTCATTTAAAACGTGAAAGGACAATTATGCCCTTAAATACCTATTTATTCTTATTTACATAATTCTCTCTTTTTTTTTTGAATCGTTACAATAATCATCTCCCTACAAATTTTTTACGCTATTGTGATCATGTATAAACAAAAAAACAGCAATAATCCCATGCAGATTTCATGAGTGACCCCACTATTTTGAGTACACTCCTTGTCTTGTTATGTAGTTTCACAATGATTCAACTTTAAAGGAACAATTCTAAAAGTCTAGAAACTCACTCTCACAAAATATGTTTCCGCATATAACAATGTGACATAGGCTTACACTTAGTGTATAGTTACATTTACAATGCATACTACTGATGGAATGAAAAAAACTTTCTTTAGATGTTTCAGCTTCAGGTCGGGGAGAGTACTTTTTGAAACATATAGTGACTCTCCTCCCTAATACTTTTATTTAAAAATACAACACTTTACCATTTTTTTCCTCTCTTAGCCTTAGTTTATCTTCTTTGCTCAAACCTTTACAAATTCCATCTTAATCTTTTTGTTTCCGCCTTGTAGTTGTTGACACCCAATTTTAACCCCTCCACGATAGGACTTAACTTTCGAGCTTCTTAAATTCCAAAGGATTCAAAATAGTTGACTTTATAAAATTCAAAATATTTTCTCAAGTTATTTTAAATGCTTATTATATCTTATAACTATCCGAAAATCAACTCATGAAGATTTTCATTGTTTTAGTAAGTATTTTGTTAAATTAGTTTAGTTAAAGTAATTTTTGAATCATTAGTTTACGTTAAAACTAATTTTTTTTTAATATTAAGAAGCTCGTAAGTTAATTATATTGATTCATCTTATTTAATCACTAGTCGATCTTATCCTATGATCGAGCTTGGCTACATTTTAAATTTCTAATTGTTTATAATTTAAATATATATGGTCGAAACCTAGTTAAATTGTTGACAAGTTTATGTTTGGGGACATTTCTCCCATTTTGTTTGGCCCTTTTTGCAGCAGCCCAAATCCGAACCGGCCAAAACTCTTTAATTCTCATGCAATACCATCAACTAACTCATTCCAAGACAATTCAACTAACCCAATGTTCCCAATCCATTTGTTTCAATTACGAGAAGCCCATCAGCCCTTAATTCAATAACCCAACAAATATCCAATACAATCCAGCCCATGTTCTTCTCCTTCTTTTAGAAAAATGACTCGCAAGCAACGCCACAAAACCAGAAAATGGCGAAACTCCAACTCGCATCAGAGGCGAAACCATCAAACATCGTGTGTTCTCCTTATCCTCTCGTACAGGCATACTCGAACAGAGCAGGTGTCTCAATCCTGTCGCTCGCTCCTCCTTACTCATAATCGGATGGACTTGGTTCTCAATCTATTGAGAATTCGTACGAATTCCAGCTCCCTCTACCTTATCCATTAAGAGTTCTAAATCGTGAGGCATTCCCACATCATTTTCCCCCTCAATTCCAACCCAGAAGTTGCCCTATATAAACCTTCTTCATTCACTTTTTAGGGGAGGATTTTTCAGAGAACAAAGAGTACCCATAAAATTTTGGGATTTCTTGGTACCGTAGTTCAAAATTTTAAAGAGTTTTGTGGCTTTTGAGTTGAAGAGGTGCAGTCGTCTTCACTCGTCGTTTTGGTTCTGCTGCCCAGAACCAGGTAATCTTCTTGCCCTTTCTCAGTTTCTTCTCTCTGTTGCATTGTAGAGTTGTTATTTGTTTGGTATTGTTATTTATCTGTTTAGATTCAATATGATTAGTGGTGTGAATGACAGTGAAAGTCTTCTTAAAGTTAAGTTAAATTCTGAAGGATTTCAAATGTTTTGCTCTACTGATGGTTATTTTCCATGTAAATGTGATTCTTTTATTTCGTAAAATCCATTAGTCCGTACATGTTCTTCCACTTACTATTATCTCTATTCTGTTAGAAATTTGTGCTATATAGTTGTTGTTTTCTGTCTTAAGTTGTTATGTTCTATATTAAGATTATCACCTTGCCTTTTGTCAAAGCCTGATTTCTCGTCTGTTTTATAAATACTAGGTTGTGCAACTGCTCTTTTGTTGTATTAAGGTGAAAATTAGTTGTTGGGTTGCGTTCTTGTTGTCTTCAAAACGTTTTGATTGCTACAAATATGAAAAAGGTCTTTAGTTCCTACCTTAGCTTCTTGATCCATAGTTGTGCATACCTTAGCAATGTTAAATAAGAATGTTTTTTTTCAGGCTTTAGTATTTGATTGCTCTAAAATCCTGGTTGCTTCCCTTCATGCTAGATTTTGAATTAAAATGCTTCAGGATATGCATGCTGTTTTAATATTCGATAGTATGATTTTTTGTTGTTTTATAAGGGTTAGTCTCATAAACCTCTTTATTTTGCTAACTTACGTGTTCTATACCATCTATACTTGCTTTGTATAGTTTCTGTTCTGCGTTGATTCCCATTGAAGATGCTTAGTTTTGTTATATGTTATAAATAACAACTCATTGGTTTGAAAACTTTAAATATGTAAGTTGGGTAATCGGATTCAAAACTATGGTTTTAATATTTTATTTCTTGTCTTAATAGCTTCTTAAATACCTATGATTTGCTCTTCATAGTTTAGTTTTCTTAATCGTATCGGAAATGGATAAGAAGCCTCTTGTTTCTTCTTACGTTAGATATAATTCTCTTTTAGGTCTAGTCGATTAGTTTTCTTTTAATTGTGATGTGTAAATGCAAATTATCTCAAGGTTTCTTTTCTTCTCAAATAGATTTTGGTCTAATTTTGATTTTTAATGTGAGCTCATTTAACAGTTCCTTTCCATTTTGTATCTTAAACTGTTTATTTGAGATGTGTTGTCTAGTTTTGAATGTTCACTGGCTTTCTCCCTATAAAGCTTCATGAAGTAGTCTTTTGCTCTAGCTATCTTTTAAAGACTAGTTTGAGTTTGGATATAGTGGTTTAGCCTTCTTTGCTTTGAAATCTGCCCGATTCTCCATATTATCATATTACTAATGGTCATATGATCTGTTATTTCGGTCTGTTCCGGCAACAAGTTAACTCACCATGTTTCCTTTGGAATCCTTTTAGAACTTATGGATTTGTTGTCAAAAATTAGAATGTCATATCGTGCATATATATTGATTTGAATGAAAGGAAGCACTGTTGTTTTTTCTTATTTATTTATTAGATTTGCTATTTCCTTATTATGACTAATATAGTTTTGATGTACTGTAAATTTTAATATGAATGGATGCTTTAAATTTTGCACATTTTACGGTCCTTGTAGGCATATTAAATTACTAGCTTAGATTAATATTATTTCTGACTGATTCAAATATTTATCTCCTCTTTCTTTTGTGCATGAACACTCTTTCGTTGAGTTTATCAAGACTCCCCTCCTTGCATTCCTTTCTCTTTGAGTCAACCTCCTTTATGACGATTGAATGGAAACTAATATTATTGGGTTAGACACCCAAAAGTACAGCAACAACAGCTCCAACGAGCTCAAATGAGGAGCAAAAATGGGTTGAACCCCATACTTAACGAGGCAGCAGTACTAGCCTTGAAAAGGCTGAAATTTAATAATTTTTTGGACTCCCCAAAAGTCCAATAAGTGCAACAGTTTATTACAGCAGCAAAATTGGGGCTAAAAGTTAGGCGAAAAGACTAATTTTCTCTTTATATTGTTTATTCTTATATTGTTCGATTTAGTTTCTCGTTTTCTCATATCATTTTGTGTTGTATTCATTAACCTTCTTCTTAACTTAGATAAATCTTTGGAGGGATTTTTATTTCGTATTATGTCTCTTGTTTACTTCGAAAATTTCCAAAACTCATTTTAAGTTAGGTATGTTAAGCTTATAGAATAACTTAACGACCTTTCATGTTCTTTCATAATTATTGAAATGCTTTGAATCCATGTTACGAGTTTGAACTAACTATTTAGTTGAAATTTTTGAATAGGATAAAATTGTTATGTTTCTCAAACTAATTTAGTATCTAATTTACCTTATAATTTTGTATGAATGACTTGACGATCTTTAATATCCTGTCATAGTTGTTGAACAAAGTCTTGTAATCTATGTTTATGTGTTGAATTATTTGTATGGTTCAAAATATGACTATGGATAAAAGTTTTAAGTCTTAGGATTATTCTTGAGATCTTGAAAAATATCAAGAGATTTTCATCTAAGTTTTCAACAAGAATTTTTTGAGTAGTTTGAAATAAATAAATAAGATTTTTCAGCTATTCTTAAGTTTTTCTTAAAGAATTAGTCAACTTTAAAATCCGTCGGTCAACCGCATGTTAGCAGATTATTTTTTGAGTAGTTTGAAATTAATAAACAAGATTTTTCAACTATTCTTAAATTTTTTTTAAAGAATTAGTCAACTTTAAAATTCGTCGGTCAACCGCATGTTAACAGATTCTCTAGGGTGCCTAAACCCTTCCTTAGAGAATTAATTGAATCCTTAATCAACTCTGTTTTTTTTAAAAAATATCTTCTATAAAAAGTTATTTTTATGGTTTTCTTAATTTTTCCTAAAATATTAAGGGGCGACTCCCAATTTTTTTTTTTTCAAAAAATTTAACAAAATTTGCCAAAGTTGCAAAATCGGTTTCAAAACCCTTCAATTTCCGAAATTGGGTCGTAACAGTAGTAATCAAAGCATTTGTCGCTCGCACATAACTTTTCTTATTTCAACTTATCAGTGTTTTGCTTGTGTTTTTTCATATGCAGGCAGCACTTTTCTAAATATTTCAAAGGCTCTGTTCATTAAATCTCTCATTCATTACACTCACCTTAACTTTTTAAGTTACTCATCTTTTTATTAACCCATTTTTACCAAAAATGCATTTTGGAACTTTAATATTCTGATAAAATTGATATAAGTATCAAGAAATGGATTAGATTCAATACGTGACTAACAAAGAAATAGGCTACAATTTTCAATAGGTTTAACTAGGGATGATTTTAAGGAGGAACAAATAAGAATTGAACGAGATATACAAGCAAATGCCTATATCTTATTCCATGACTTCATACATGTGAATTTTTTAAAAAAACATAAGGGGTTAGTTCTAGATGTTATTCTATGAAATAACCAAAAAACACTCATCACACATGGAAACATGATACACATATAGAAACATAATAACTTCATGCCCAAACGCAAAAACATTGAGTGAATTCACACAATTACGCCCAATTTCTTTTTTTTTCCTAGAGTCCAATTAAAAACCTATGTGTTTTTGAAGAAATACATCTTTAATCTACATGATTCAGCATGAACTACCAATGACTTCTGGCTAATTTCCAAATTGGGATTCAAAGTTCCAAAGGTCAGGTTTACACGCCTAAAAATCTATGACTATTTTTTTCTTAATACGGCAGTCATCTATCAACTATCAGGACAAGTCACTACTACTACAACTAATCTACAAACAATGAAAATATCTACCTGATTCAAAGGGTATATCCTCAAGAAAAAACAAAACAAAACCTGAGGAACCATCCTAAAAAAGAAATGATTCAATGAAACATCAAAAACTAACACTTCATTCCCTCACCCCCACACTTAAACATGGAACTATCCGAGTGCAACAATTCAATACATAATCTAAGACACAAAGAAAGAACTCCTTGATGCCTCTTGTAATAACTAGTATCATGTTCTCTCAGTTTTTATCAAGGGTCGTATGCATCTCACACTTAAGTTCAAATGTGTTCCTATTCTTTAAATTTCTAATAATCAAACATCCTTTAATCTAGAAAAACACAAAAATATAAAACTAAAAATTAAAAAAATAATAACCTACATTAAAAATTGAGTTGCCTCCCAATAAGATACTTATTTAACGTCTCTCCATAACAAAATTAAGTTTACCACTTTTCTTTCCACTTTGAACTTATTCAGTTCACCCCCGAACATTACATAAATTTTTCTTCTTCGCATTGGGGAGGTTGTATAAAGATAATTGAATCAAGTAATTGATGTTGCATCTTGCACTTCTTGGTTGTTATGCGAGGAATGTCATTTTGTCTACGTGGAATAAAACTTTCAAATGTAGAGGTAATGTTCCTTATATTAATAATCCTCCATTATTTCAGATAATTCAAATTTCATGCCATCATCCAAGAATTAGATGGAAAAGTGTTTCGATGGGGCTCAAAGGTTTCTAACCTCCAAAGGAACATTATTTACAACTTCCTATCTATTGTAATCCTTCTCAACATAGAAAATAACGAATAAGGTATGGTTGAATGGTCAGACATCCATTTTCATTCCACTAGTTGGTCATCATCCACGACATTGGTTATCGGGCCTCAGAGTCCTCAACCTATTAGTTCAAGTGCGCCTCCAATTTGTTAATACCTAAACCAAATTAATTTATATATGTCTAAGCTTAACTCTTCCTTCTGTCAGATAAGTTGTCATGTATATAAAATTGTCACCGCCCAAATTATACCCTAGATGTAAGAAGGCATATAGAACACTTAAAGCCCTACACAAACCATTTAGCATACACAATACAAAATAGTAGAAATAAACATTTCAAAATTTGCATTCTCATATCAAAAGAGTTTGACAAAGTGAAAGTCTAACATAGTCTCTACAATACATCTAATACATCAAAGAAGTAGTTGGGATGTAATATATGCACCATATACAATTATCTGACAACTGAAAAAAATAGTGTCAGAGTCCTCGAAACATGTGGACTCTCCACCTCAACATCTTATAATTGTCAGTGAGAGAAACTAGACACTAGAATGTGAGACAGGAGAGTCATACCATACATTACTGAAATAATGTAGGCACCAGTATCCAATAATTACAAGTAATGGAGTAAGTATGATAGCAATGCATAAACAATATGAATCATATTACATGGACTTTACATGAAATGCAATGACCAAGATAGATCATCATACAAAAGGGTTCGATAACACAATTCATAATCATGGTCGATACAAGATTAACATATTCAAAACACATTATGAGATACTCAGAAGTAACCTCGTGACATAGACCATGTGAGCTAAAATATACTCTAGTGTATATCTGACCCTTAAAAGAAATGTCCTACTTGCCAATGTAAAGACCATAGACTTCTGCTTATGTGTATTTACAAGCTAATACATCATACGGGGGAATGTAGTTAGGGACAAGGAGATTGTTATAGAGACGTGGTCTCTACTAATGGGAAAGCCTTAATCTTAATATCCTCTCAATGCTAAGTAAAATCTAATGGAATAGTCATTAATCATATTCATTTCATAATACATAGAAAGGCACAACTAAGTTACCAATCAAAATTATAGTCATTTAGAGTATATCCTTAAATCATAATTCATCTTATCTAAGAACATCTTCAAACATATGAATCCTTATGTGAGTAATCCTTTTGCAATCATGATCGTATTATTATGTACAAAACCTTTCACAATTTCATTAATATTTTATCTAATAGCATCCCCTAGTCATAAACATCAATCTTGTAAAAACATGCACATCTACATAAATTCATAGTTAAAAGTTCATAAACTAAATTATGTTATCATTGTAAAAGTTCATGGATCATTCATGGATTCATATGAATTTAACTCAAAAACACGTAAAGACTTCGATTCTACAAGATAGAAAATAGGCTATCACAATTAAAAACAACCCATGAAGATCATAGAAAACCCTAACTTTGATCAACTGAATTTAACCAGGAGAAATGGGATATTTTGGAATCCAATGGAGGCAATGTCTCCATTAATGAATACTAACATAATTTCATGATCCAATTCCAAAAGCTATGGTAAATTGGAGACTTGACCTTGAAATGCTAGTTTCTTCTTTATTCGCTTAAGAGAGGATTGGAGATGATAAATTTAATTGGGACTAGGAAATTGTGAAAATTACTAGAATTTCACATTTTAAAACTTAAAATGACGTGACATTGGCATTAAACACATAGGAAAAGACCCAAAACCCCTTAAAATAATTGTCAAAGCCTTCTATGTTTGGACATGTGGTTTGTATGACTTTCTACGGACTGTCCTGGTAAACCACTAAAAATTTTAGAATACTTAAGGTTTAAAATCTTTTGATGAGACATGTCTATGACACCGTAGAATTTCTATTGTCAGTAGACCCCAACGTAACACAAGTCTTGGCCTTTAAATTTCAAAATTTTGGGATCTTTATAGGAAACAAATCTCCATCTCAAAAACCATTCAATGTATCATTTTGGTCAATCATAGACTCACCATTACAAAGAAGATTTTTCACAAAAATCAACCCCCTTTCAATGGATGCCTTTTTCAATATTTAAAATCGTCTATGGCCCATAAATTAGACTTGTATAATCAAACCAATAGCTAAAATTGATTTATTTTCCTTTTTCGAGATCTGAGGTGTTCCAATTTCTCCCCCGTGGAAACATTTGTCCTTGTGTAGGACTCAAGTAACACGAAAAGATTAAGAAAATAGATCTACCAACCAAATATGAATGCAATCACATAAATGTACGCCACCAAGGAGAAATATAGACTCCAAGCTAAAACCTACTCAAAACATCATTTCATAAAATATATATCATTCATATGTAAATATGATAATAACAAGTATACATGAATACCAAGAATTAACCATGGGGAATTGAACAGTTGTTCCTGAAAATTATACTTTAAAATGGATGAGAAGTTGTGGGTTGTGCATGATTAACACTAGGTTTAAGCATAATTTGAGTGGTACATGCTTTATTTTGTTTTCGAGGATTACGGGGATGAATCCTGGAAGTTGGAACCATAAGTAGGCACGTTATCATTTGGCGATCTAGGTCGAGCTCTCCGAATCACTCGACAGTTCGCTTGAAGTCCCCAACTCACTTTAATTAAATGTTGAATGTGATGAGATATTCTATAATTTTCTGTGAGAAGACTGAACTCGCTAAATGCATTCGGTGTCCCGCTAAAATACTTCTTGTTCGCCCATTGATTGCATTCTTGCTTCCACTAAGCACTGCACTTGGAAAATGGTCTAAGTGGTCACGCTCTTCGCCAACTGGTTTGGTAAGTTATTCTAAATTTGAACTTCCATGTTTTCGTTTGAATACTTTTAAAATTTTTCTCAATGCTTTGCAGATATGGATATACCAAAAGTAGCAAAAAGAGATATGCCACCTCGACAAACAAGAGCGCAAATGTTCATAAAGAATAAAAAGGCAGAAAATCCTCTAAAGACGGTTAATGAGGGCAAGAATCCCAGTGTCAGCAAGAGAAAAAATCCCTGATTCCCCATTATTCCCTCGTGGAGACATGGATTCTTCACAGTTAACCACTCCGTTTTGGCGGCTCATGACTTGAACAATTTCAGGAATTTAGTGGCCACTGAATCGTTGAAAGAAGCTCCATGGATGACTACCTTACTCTCGGTTTTTCTCTATAATTGACTTTTGGATTTTATTTATTTGCATTTTAGGAAAAATGTCTTTTTATTTGTTATAGGATGAGGCCCACCTTGTGTGCGACTATTATTATTCGATGTTTTTCTAATATATTTTGGGTTGTTATGTTTTAAAATCGTGTGTCATACTATTATTGCGGATGTTTGATTTTGTTGATCCTTTTGTTTTAAATTGCAAATAATGTAGCCCAACCAAAAAAAATTCCTTCGTTTTTCCACCTATTGCATGTACTTGAATGTGGTTGTTCTTAGGAAAATTTAAGTCCCTATTTGATCAATACCGATGACTTGAATAGTGCTTGCAATCGAACAAACATGAATGTACGGCTACAAAGAGGTAAAATGATGTTGCATAGACAATATGTGAACTATTTTCATCTCATTGCGATTAGAAAATTATCATATTGAGTTTCTTGCAATGAACATTGCACACTTGCAAAAACGTGGAGTCTTGTTTGACTTTGGTGTCGAAGTCTTGTGTTTCAAGTTTATTGTGAACCATGCATGATGACAACTAGAATTTTCCCCGTTCGTCCGATTGGCTAAGTGATATGAACTCATGATATGATCTTAGGCACCGTTGAAAGAGTGTGAACCAATTTGACATATACCTCTTTTATGGATTACCTTCCGAGTGTGCAAATCTCTTTTGAACACCCTTGAGTATACATTTCATGATATCATAAGTGAATAATAACATAAAACAATCTCCTAGGACTCCTGATACTCTCAAATTACCCCTCCCTAAAGAAGTATAAGCGGTCGTATCAAGTAAAGAACTCAACTAGTAGGTTGAGGTCCATCCCACGAGGAAAATGATTTAGACTTAACTTTAATGTACAATTACTTCCATTTAGTCAAGTTCTTTCCAGATTCAGGTAATTAAAGGGGGACTTTGTGAAATAAAATTGTTTTAATATCTCTAAAAAAACAAGTAACAGGAGTAAAACATCTGTTTTATCAAGTTGTGAGAGAAACTAGGGTGTAAGTGTTCCCCATAGGTTCATAACATCGTATTCCTAGCTATAACAACTCGTCCCTAGTGCTCTGCATGAAAAGTCATAACTTAGGCATCTCTAAATACTTGGTCCGGCAGTTAGAGAATTCCACCCCGTACCTTGGTCCGACTATGTGTGTATAAGCTACTAACTTTTACCTTTACTTCATATTAAGCATCATATTCGATGTATGGCTTAGTTATTACTCCGCACCAATCTAGACTAGCCTATTATATAGTATCCCACTAAATCGATGTTGATAATTTTTTTCTATTAATTACCACCTTGGTCAGGCAAGTAGCAACAAGGCAAGTTATAACACGTGCACTCGTTAAAAAGACTTAGAATCATCAATACATGCAATAACCTATTTGAGAATTGTTATTAAGCTTGGTCTACTTTGTTTATCACACATGGTTCCCACAACCCTTGTTATGGATTTAGTTACCCATACTCATAAGAACAAAATTCATAGTTGTTAAACAATAAAACATGAACTTACTTTAACAATTCAAAGAAAATCTAGAAAATCAACTTGAAATAACAAGAAATCACTTGAAAACCAAATCCGGAAATTGATTTAATGCTAAAGTTGCAAAACCCAATCTCCAAACACAAACTAAGAACAATAGTAATAGAATTCAACTACAAAAATGAGGTTTTTACACCCTATTTATAAAAATATAGTCCTAAATTTAAAGGAATTAAAATAAGGAAAGTTGTCCTAAAAATGCGGTTGTATTCGCTGACCCCCACAGACGACCCGTCGATGAAACGACGGACCGTCGACTGCCTTCGTTACTCCAGACTTAGCATCTTTTTCATCATTCAACTGGCATTCTCTCTGAATCAATCGACGGACAAACAACACAGTCTGTCAATGCATCTAGGGTTCGTTGATGCCTTCTGTCGGTCCATACTTAGACTTTCTTAAACTTCAAGTACTGGACTATATCTGAACTTATCGACGATTCAACAGGGCGATCATCGATCAATAGATGGACCGTCCATCCTTTCGTAGCCCCACACTTTGTAAGATTTCCCCAAGCTTCTCCAGATGCCTGAAATATCAGTCAACGGTCACCATCTACGGTCCTTCATTCCATCGACGGACCGTCAATGGCCTTTGTGGGTCACCTCTTCACTAAATCCTAGTTGTCTTCTCATTTGGGTTTGGACATACTTCCTAAAAAAAAGAAGATAAAATCATGTTAAAACTACTACAAAAAAGGCTCTAGACACACACAAATCTTAAGTAAAAAGCATTGAAAGTACCGCGAAACCACGGTACATCAACTCCCTTCAAGGCTAACTTGTGCAATGCATAGATAGAGTCTCATACCCCTACCTACACTAAGTAGTTACCCTTAAGTCACCCTAATTAGTGTCCATATTCAATTTTTCATTCATTCATTTTACTTTTGGGAATAATCACCTTAACCGACAATAGACCATGTGAGGTAAACATGGAATCCGGTGTCATAAAACCCTACACCAAAAGAAGGTGCTCTAAATGCCAAGGTAGAACAAAAATATGAACATATCATTCTAGTTGGATCTACTCGCTAGTATACAAATAGAGGCAACATAGTTAAGAAATTAGTAGATATACTACAAACCCTCTTTATGCATAACGGCATTGTAGTCTCTATCTCATGAAAACCATTGAGAACCTACCTTCGCACATGGGGAAGGGACACCTCTCATACGTAGTTCGTTTGGTGTTAAGATAAAGTTCCTTTTTGAAATGCCATTAATTCATTGTTAATAATCAAATATTAATCTTATTCACATAATCATAATCCAATTGAATAACATCATCAAGAATAAACCTTCATTTTTTAAGTAGAGAACTCATAGTCATAAGAAGTCTTACCAATAACTTCCTAAACCTTCTTTAATATCATACACTAAATTCATCAGAGTTATCCAATAATCCACTTATCTCATCATCATAATATAGTAAATTAAACAATAACATAATGAATTCTAAAAACCCTGATCATCTACAAGTCCAATTCATAACTAGGGTTAGGGAAAAGAGTTCAATCATGAATTCATCCAAGAAGTAGGTCCAATACCAAAAATACATGATACTAGGAAGTCCATTAATGAAATATCCTAGTTAAAACAAGCTTAGTAATCAATACATTCATCACTTCCAATCAATTCATAAACAAGATTCAAGATTTTGGGGATTGGGGAAATGACATGGATCACACGAAAATCCCATTAATAAACATCAATTACTCAACAATATATAATTAATTAGTCATATATAATCACAATTCATCATAATCAATCATCAATTTCAAGTTTAGAAGAAAATCCATTGGCAGAGAAGAAATCTTAGAATTGGGTGGTTTAGAAATCGACTTTGAATTGGCCTCTTGGGGAAAGGAATCCCAAGAATGAAACAATCCATACCTTATGAAGTATTTAGACACATGTTTGAGTACAAACTTGGGGAAGTTAGTCTTCTTCTTCAAGCTTCTTGGTTTTTTCAATGGAGGTTAAGTAGAGAGAGAAAGTAGAGAGAAGTGAGAGCTTTTTGGTGTAATTTGGGGATTTGATTTGTGTGAGAAAATGTGAGGTTAAACTGATATAAAAATATATATATAACCGTCCCCTAAAATATAAATACCCCTCACTTAAGTTGACTTTTTAGTGAAGTCAAACTTCACTGAGCTGTTCCTCCAAGATTACCGAAATTAATTTTTTGGATAGAGGAGTGCTATAAATGGTCCTGAATGCGAACCATGATTTTGGGTTCTTGGTGAACCATGTCCGTGATGCAAACTGGTTTCATGCTAGGCCAATTAGTTGCAGCCTTGGGCAGCTTGTTTGACCAAGGGTAGGGTCCCTTCAAGGACCCCTAGGGTGGTCCCTGGGGGGTCGTACCTAGAAGTTTTGACCCTACATACATTACTTTACCTATTTAAAGTATTTTTACAAGTTTTATAGTTCATACAATACTCCTAAACCTTCACAAAACCTAAAGACGTTAACTAGTTCAATTGCACTAGTTTCTGGACGTCGTGGTCGCCCCATGACGTTTAGGCTCTAATACTCCTAAGTTAATATCATTCAACAGTATAGGTGTGGAAACTTCATTTTAACCATTATTTAACAGGTCTGGCTCTAGTCTAAGTCGTGGAAATTTCTGAGTGTGTTACATCATTGATGAATTGTGTAAGGTCTTAATAATTATGAGAGTGACGCCGGTGGAGAAGGCGGATTTTCCACTTATCAACTTAAGTGTGTTTCTCAAGTTTGATTCAACAAATATATTGGAGAGAGGGTGGTTGATGTTGATCCTCTTGATTGGAGAAGTTTAAGGTTGTTTTCCTTAATAGGTTCTTTCCTCTTGAGATGAGAGAGGCAAAGGTACTTGAGGTCATCAACTTTTTTCAAGTAAACATGAGTGTGAAGGAGTATTCTTTGAAATTAAAGTAGTTGTCTAAATATTCTCCAATTGTGGTTGTGGATCCTAGGTCATGATGAGTAAGTTTGTTTTTGGAGTGTTCGAGATGCTAACGAAGAATATCGTATTGCCATGTCCATCAATGACATCCATATTTGTCGTCTAATGGTGCATACTCAACAAATAGAAGAAAAGAAACTTAAGGAGAAGTTTAAAGAGCCAAAGAAGGCAAGGACCAATAATGGTAACCTTTCACGTTCGAGGTCTGAGAAACATGGTCGTTCTAAGTTTCAACAAAGGTTTTCTATTCAAGAGTTCTCTAATGCTCTGGATCCTAAATTCAACAAGGATAGTGTGTCTAACCCTTAGCCTAAATGAGTTAAGGTAGTGGATCTTCATTCTCTACTTGTGTTAAATATGGAAGGAAGCATGAGGGTAAATTTCTAGTTGTGTCTAATGCATGTTTTTCTTGTGGCAAGACGGAATATAAGATAAGGGATTTTCTCCCAGTTGCTAAGAATGTACGATATTCTATGTACTTCAAACTCCTAAGAGACCAGTTCAAAATAAATTATATGCACTTCAAAATCGTTATGAGTAAAAGGGCTCTCCCAATGTGGTTAGAGTTATGTTGAAAGTATTTTGTCATAATGTTTATGTCTTATTTGATCCTTGTGGTACCTTGTCTCTTGTGATTAGATGTGTCTATGAGATTTGACATCTCTTTGGATGTATTTTCAGATCTTTTTTTTATCTTTACTTAGAATTGTGAATCTATTGTGGCTAGGGGAAACTATAGAAATTGTCTTGTGTCCATTTCCCATAGAGTCAGTTATTTTGATCTTGTAGAGCTTCATATGTTATATATCGATGTTATTCTCAGAATGAATTGGTTGCATTCTCGTTTAATAGATTGTAGTTACCGAGTGGTCAAGTTTTTGTTTCCAAATGAGCCTATCCTAGAGCGGAAAGGGGGGAATTATATGCCTAAGAGTCAACTTTTTCTTGTCTTAAAGCTAGAAAAATGATTTCTAAGGCTGCTCATATCGTCTAGTTAGGTTAGGGATATGGGTTTTGAAACCTCTGCTCTTGAGTCGGTCCCCATTGTTAATGAGTTTCTAGAAGTGTTTCCCTATGATTTACCTGGTGTTCATCCCGAAAGGGAAATAGAATTTTGTGTTGACCTCCTTCCAAATATGCAACCTGTCTCTATTCCTCCTTGTCGTAAGGACCCAACATAAGTTAAGAAATGAAGGTAGTAGTTGAAATATTTGTTGGATAAGGGCTTAATCCGACAAATGATTTCATAATGGGGTGCTCCAGGTTTGTCTGTTCGAAAGAAATATGGTTCATTCCGTATGTGTATTGACTACCGACAATTGAACAAGGTTACCATCAAGAAAAAATATCTGCATCCAAGGATAAATGATTTGTTTGATCAACTACAAGGAGTGAGTCACTTCTATAATATTGACCTTCGGTCGGCTATCACCAATTGAGGGTAAAGTAATTTTACATTCCAAAGATGGATTTTCGCACTCGATATGGTCTTTATGAGTTTTTCATAGTGTTATTTGGTTTGACCAATGTTCCGTACACAATTATGGACTTCATGAATAGGGTGTGTAATCAATACCTTGATATGTTTGTGATTGTGTTTATCAATGATATCTTGATTTACTCAAGGAGTGAGGATGAGCATACCGATCATTTGAGGATTGTGTTGCAGGTTGCCAACGACCATCAACTCTTTGCAAAATTTAGCAAATGTGAGTTTTGGTTAAGATCTGTTACTTTTCTTTGTCAAATTGTTTTCATTAAGGGAATTGAGGTAGATCCTAAAAATACGAATGCGGTTAATAGTTGCCCTAGACCTCTGTCCCTTTCAGATATTTGATGTTTGTTGGGTTTGGATGACTATTATACAAGGTTTTCTTCAATTGCCACTTTAAAATGGAATTGAACCAAAAGAAGTTTAAGTTTATATGGTCTAAAGAATGTGACAAGAGTTTTCAAGAATCGAAAGATAGACTTACCTTTGCAAGTGTTGACTTTACCAAAAGGATCCAATAGATTTGTGTCTTATTTTGATGCTTCAAGAATTATGATAGAATGTGTTGTTATCAAAAATGAAAAAAAAATATTGCTTATGCTTCACAACAACTTAAAATACTTGAAATTTAACTATTTTACCCATGATGTATAATTGGAGGCAATTGTTTTTGTCGTAAATATTTGGAGGCATTACCTACATGGTGTTCATGTTGATGTCTTTATTGACCACAAAAGTTTGCGATATGTATTTAAACAGAAAGATCTAAATCTTTGCCAAAGGAGGTGACTTAATTTACTAAAGAATTATGACATGAGTGTCCTCTATCACCCCGACAATGTAAATGTGGTAGTGGATGATCATAGTCGGTTATGCATGGTAGTGTTGCTCATATTAAGTATGGTAAAAGGAGTTGGTTTGAGAGTTTCATATATTAGCCCGATTGGGTGTTGGTTGGTTGATTTTACCAAGGGCGGTCTTATGTTCATAATGGTTTAGAATCATATTTTGTGTCAGGTGTGAAAGCTAAGAAAAGTCTTGATCCGAATTTCGTTGAATTGAAGGAAGTGGTGCTTAAAAAGTCTGTTCAGGCTTTCTCCCAAGGGAGAGATGGTATGCTTTGAAATCAAGGTTGTTTCTGCTTTCCAAATGTAGATTACATGAGAGAGGAGATCTTATTAGAAGCTCATAGTTCTCGATATACCATTCATTCGTGAGCCACCAAGATGTACCTTGACTTGTTGGAGGTCTATTGGTGGAATGAGATGAAGAAGGATATTGCAGAATTTGTTTCCAAGTACCCTAATTGTCAACAAGTGAAAGTTGAGCATCAAATTCAGAAGTTTTATCCTAAGATAGTAGCATTAAGGGTGTGCTGAGGTTTGGAAAGAAATGGAAGCTTAGTCCCTATTATGAGGGCCCGTATCAAATTTTAAAGTGTTTTTGTAAAGTTCCTTATGAAGTTTATTTGCATAATGATTTTGTATCAGTACATCAGTTTTCCATCTCTCCTAGAAAAATGTGTTAGAGATCCGATATTCATACTTCCCTTGAAATGGTTAAGAATTAAGGAGAATCTTTCTTATGAAGAAGTTCTGATTGAGATTATGGATCAAGAAGTTAAGAAGTAAGAAAGTTACTTCTGTGAAGGTACTTTGAAGGAATCAATTAGTTAAGGGTGCAACTTGGAGGCTGAGATCGATATGAAGTCTTGTTACTGTCATCTCTTACCCACCAACCCTACTCTATCTTGAGGTATTAAGTTCCTCATAATTCATCCTTATGTCTTAGCCATTCCATGGGTTTTTCTGCATGCATGCTCCCGAAAAAATTAATTCGATCAAAGATATGATTTAGCTTTATTGATTGCTTCATGATTATAATTTGCATGTATGTCTTATGAAATAATTTTTTAAATATGTTTTAGCTTGGAGTCGAGGTTCCTACATGGTTATGTATATTTTGATGAAGTTGCATTAATGTTGAGTTGTTAGTTTTTCTGGTACTCTGTAGACACGTAATTTTTTATCTAACTAAAAATTTATACCATTTTAGAGCTTAAATATTTTAACAATGTAAATTAAATATTTTGACTTTCATCTTATTTTACTAAGTTTATTTTATAAGATTTGAAAATAACAAAAAATATATGGTTTGTTTTAATTTAAATTTTTGATAAATATATTAGTTTTTCTAAATTATATTCTTTGCGTTAGCTATTTGAATTTTCTTATATTTTATTATTTCAAAATAATAAAATTATTATTATTATTTATATTTATATGTTCAAGCTAAAAAATAATAACTTAACAAACTCATTTGCCCCACTACCCTCAATCCAATATACCCACTCACCCAACTTTCCTCCACATTTTTTACAACCTATAAAAATATGCACACGCGTAGACGCATATAGGATATATTAGACACACGCCCATAAAGAAGATGGGAGGAAAAAAAACATACAGAAAAAAGAAAAAAAAAAGCAACAAACACACAAAGACACAAAAAAATTCACACTTCTTATATATGCACAGACACACACGGCATATAGCAAAAAAGAAAAAGAAAAATCAGCAATAAAAAGTCACCCCCACTTTATATTTCTTTCACTCACAAAAAAAAAGTGAGATCGAGGTTCACTTTCATGGCTTCAAGTTCGTATTTTCTTATTAGGATTTTTTCCTTTTCGTGAGTTGAATTCTTGCAAGCGGTACAATTTAATTTTTATTGTATAATTTGATTTTCATGATTATATAATACTTGATTTCAATGTTATGAAGTTACTCGAATTTTATGTGTGTTTAATCTCATTGCTCATCCATTTTGTATAATATGCTACTGTAAATTGAATGTCTATTATATTCAACTAAATTCTTGAAAAAATTATTGTAATAGTTTGTTTAGTCAAATTTATCTAGAATTAAAAAAATATTTATTTTAGAAAAATTAAGAGATGAAGAGTCACACTTTTTATGTCTTTTTTCATGGCTTATTAAAATATTAAAATTATAAATCACCTATATTGAATTTGAATATGAAATAATTTCATTTGTTTAAGACTTAAGATTTTTATTATGTAAATAATGTTTATGATATAAATAGTAGAGCTAGTTTATATCACTAATAATACGATTGAACTTTTTAGTAATAGGTAAAATATTAAAATATATGATCCATTTCAAAAGTTGAATTCAATTAAGAATATGGTTGCACAGTTTTTTTGAAACATTAAAATAAATTTAAGGAAGTGACTACGCACTTGCCCGAATTGGAGGATGCGGTTATGCACCTTGGCAAAATTATTTTAATAATTAAACTTTTCTTAATTTTAATGAAGAGGTGTAAATAGGAATTATTAGGTGTGAGGTACTCAAAAGGAAAGACAGTTATGCCTCTAAATGTCAAGATCAAGAATGCGGTTACGCATTTAGGTTCAGACTGATAAGAATTCAACAATGAAAAATAAATAAATCATAGCAGGTAAAGACAATATGTTCCAATAATAATAAATAATTAAACTATAAGTCAATAAAAGTGACGTGTCAGAATCACGAGACTCGAGGAATGCCTAATATCTTTTCCTCGGTCAACATAATTTCTTACCCGAATTTTTCGTTCGCAGAACAAACAAAGAGTCATTTCCTTGTGACACCTCTGGCGACTACGCTTGGAAATAACCAGAATTCGAGTTTTGTTATATTGACTTTCACTTGATTTTATTATTTTTATTTTATTGGTTATATTATTTTTGATGACCTAATATGTTATTTTCTGCTCATTTATTTTTTTATACTTATATTGTTGAACTTCACTAATTTTTTTCTCTCACGCACATCTTATGAGTCTTTGACTACACTATACAAGTTAGTAGGAATGCAGTTATGCATCTTATTTTCCCTTGAGATAAAGCTAGAGTGTCTTGAAACCTAGTGAAGGATTTACAAGTAGCACAAGTTAAGTCGGGTTGGACCAAGAATAAAGTCGGAATAGCGCTGTTACCGATACGTTTCGCATTCTTGACTCGACTTGTCCATTTGAGTAAGCCAGTCTAGACAACTATCTCCTTTAGATCATGGTTACCGCTAGTAGGCTCCACTTAGTGAGTCTCGAAAGAAGAGTTAGTTCCGTCATGGACAAGTTTCACTCTCTTACTTGACCAACCTTTAGATCATTTTATGTGCAACATGAAAATGCATTTATTTATAAAGTCTTTATAAGTTGACTCATTTTAGTGTGATTAAAAGTTATCTTTTGATTTTTTTTTAAAAAAAAATACAAAAATATTTTTTCTCTTTTAGAGGTTATTACACATTTCTGTAAAAATAAAATAAAAGATTGTCACAACTTAATAAAAGAACAAATTTATTTAGGTTTTTGTATAGTTAAAAAAATTAAAATATGTTGCTTTCATCATACTTATAAACTTATAAAAATAATGTATTTGTTAAGTCAAATAAAAATCAATTGTTCAATTTGAACGAACTACGGCCACCTGGTTTTCATTTTGATGCGATAAGTAGAAAACCTTTTTCGGGTTTGGTGGTCCTTATTCAAAATTTCTAAAAAAGTAATTCTAAATATTTATTTAAAAATTCAAAAAAATGGTAATAATTTGTTTATCCATTCAAAAAAAGGATTTTCCTAATTAAAAAACAAGAAACAATATTTTTACTCATATTTTGAACTATATTTTGAACTACGTTTGACTTGATTCTTATTTGAAAAGATATGTAGGCAACCTTATTGTGAGGTTCAGTCCAACCAAGAAAAAGTAAAGAAATTCCTCATCATAAAAACTGGGGCAAAAAATGATCTTTTTTAGAAAACTATTGACTTGGTTGGTATCTACATACTTAGAAATGTACATACAAAATAATAAAGTGCTAAACTATTTGACAAGATAGACCAACTTTGTTATGACCTATAGACTTTTTTTGGTATCTTTTGATATATTTATGTAATATTTGAGAAACTATTCTGCTTAAATTCAAGGTTAAAATAAATTCAACCTCATTATTTCTTGTGTATTGTGTGATGGACTTTAGATATAAAATTTAATGGAATGATTTTTGATCTAGAACTAGGCCTAAATGTTGGTCGAAACGAAATCGTGAGCGACGTCTAACTTGGAAAATCATTATACGCTTCCTTTGACCCGATTGTGCTTTTTAAACCTACCAAATGACATGTTATTCATAGGACTCCCATTTTAACCTGAAACATTTTTATTTGAATAACCACAACTTCACATATATCATTTTTAGTGCATAAATGCACTATTTTTGAATCGCACGTCCATGTGCGCACTACCAATTAGATACACAACGCCAAAGACCTAAGTTGGGTACCAGAGTTAAAAGATCAAATATGTGTAAATTCAAGCAAAATAACGAAGAAAACCTAGGAGAGAAAATGAGAAGAAAAATGAATGATGTTATAAAATAATATATTGTGGATGTCCACTACACAAAATGGTTACATCATTTCTTCTATTATGAAGATAATCCACTACACCAAGAATTTAATACATTATTTCCTTCCATTGTGAATACAACCTCCACTTTATGATAATTATTATTGTAACCTTTCACCTCCATAACCTCCTTCTTTATATTCATGTTTAATGTCATGTTTATGACTAATCTTTTGTATGCCTCTATGTTACACTATGAATAGAGGCATAAGGGTTCCTATTGTATAGACTTGAAGGTTTGGTGAATACTTGAATAAGAAAAGCACTCATCTTCTTGTCTTCCTATTTCTATTGTTTTCATCTTCTATATCTCTTGTCTTATATTCTTCTTTTCTTTATCTTTATATTATTAGTTTGCTTTAATTTTAGAACACGTTATCAGCACGAATGTTTTACCACTAAAAGATTGAAGTAAAGTTAACAAACGAAGGTAAAATAATTGTGTTTATTTTCTCTTGGGAACAAGGTAAGTTATTGTGGAATATATTTTATATTTTACTTGTGAACAAGGTGAATGATCTATATTATTGTTAACGTGCATTTTTTTCACCTATGATTCTATATACTTTCTTTTGTATGTGAAGCTTGTTTTATATTTATTTATGATTATACTCACTATTTTGGTTATTACATAAGCTTTTAAATTATTTTTTTTTGCGTGTAAAATATTTTGAATTCACATGGAAATTGAAAAGGGAATGATGGTAGTGAGCAGTATTAATTTAGTGTAATTGGAATTATTATCTTCTTAGTGTGCAATTGATTCTTTGATTTATAATGGTAATTCACTACCTTAATAATTATGCACCAAAAATAATATAATATAATGCTATATGTAACTCTCTGTTTTAACAAATTTAAGATATTGATACATACTTTGTTGAGAATATTTTTATTATGTTTCTTTTGTTCTCTATTTATTTGTGCATGTTAGCCACAAGTGACAATAGTTTTTTAAGGTTCAATGGTGACTCCTATTATATTTGGCTTAACATGTCATTTGATTGAGGGTAAGATGAAGGATTCAAGTCCTATCACACCAAGAGGACAACACATCGGGTGAGAGTCCTGGTGCATCATGATAATAAAATATTGGGTTGGGTCCCAACAAATAATGACGTAAAATATCTTCTTATGGGTAAGATGTTGGGTTCAAGTCCCAACATTATATAAAGACGGCAACACCAACAACACCAAAACACCAACACCAACAACAACAATAATAACACCAATAACATCAACACCAATACCAACACCAACACCAACACCACCAACACCAATAACAACAACAGCAATAGCAATAACAACAGCAACAACAGTAACACCAACAACAGCAACAGCAACACCAACAACACCACCACCAAAAACAACAACAATAACGACAACAACAACAACAACAACAATAATAATAGCAACAACAACAGCACGACCACCACCAACAACAACAGTAATACCAACAACAATACCAACAACAACAATAACACCACCAACACCACCACCACCACCAACAACAACAACACAAACAACAACAACAACGACAACAACAATAACGACAACAACAACATCATCAACAACAACAACAACGCCAACGCCAACACCAACAACAAGACCAATACCAACAACAACACCAACTCAAACAACAACAGCAACACCACCACCACCACCACCACCAACAACAACAACAACAACAATACAGTATTAATAAAGATCTTCTGATCAATTTTAATAACAAGTCAAATAAGTTTTTAGTGTTAATTATATAATGAAAAATGTCATGTCACTCTTATAAGGAGTGAAAAATTAGAGAATCTTATCGATGAAAATCCTCGAAAGCCCTATAGAGATTATTTGAGTTGAGAGAAAGTAAAAATGAGAGAGTCTTATTGGTGAACACCCTCAGGAAACTGTAAGACAATAGAGAGTTAGAGATAATAAAGCTAAAGAGGCTTGTCTATGAAAATTTTTTGAGGCACCACAAGTCCCTGTTAGTCATAAATATAATAATAATTTGGATTATAGAATTTTGACTTCAAAGTTGAATGTCTAACAAAGATGAAGTTTTGATTGATTGGACAGACCAAGTCATTTAGTCCAAAATTCATGTCATGATCATTACAATTGACCATTACTATCAACAGAATCCGTTTATTTATTTATTTATTTTTCAAAAGGGTCAAATATTGTTTCTTTCGTATTTTGTGTCTTTCAACTCGATCTTGAGTTAGTCTTTATTAAGCAAGTGGAATATTATTTACAAATTGGTACCATCTCTTCAATTACACAAAACAAAGTTTGTTCAACGCATAAATCGTGATATGATTTAAGAAGTAATGATATAAATAGTAACTTGTCAACAATTGACAATTTTTTTAGAATACAAGATTCAATTGTTATTGGAGGGTGAAAACAATATAAAAAATCTGAATATGTTTTCAAGATAATCGAGGTAGGCTTACTAGTAACGAAAATAGTCTGTCCAAACTGATATATTCATCATTGCAATACCAGAAGCAATCATCTTCAAAGCCAAGGCCACAAATCAACCAGCAATTTAAAAAAACTAACAATTTTTTTTTCTTGAAATAAGAAGTTTTCTTATTGAAATAAACATTGTTTCACAGGTTCAAAATAGATATCAGAGTTACAATAAGAACCTATCACCATTTTTATTTTTGTACTTGCAAAAATAGTTATTTTTATTTTCTCCTATGATTTACACTTCCTAGTCTATATTAGTTTTTTATTTTCTCATAGGATAAACACTTCCTAGTCTGAGATTGATTTTTTATTTTCTCCAATGATAAACACTTCCTCCTAGTCTGAGACATTATTTTTTATTTTCTCCTAGGATAAACATTTCCTTTCTGTTATGTAATTTTCTATTTTTCTCCTAGGATAAATATTTACTAGTCTGAGATGTTATTTTTTATCTTCTCCTAGGAAAAACACTTCCTAGTTTAATACCGTTATTTTTCAATTTTCTCATGGGATAAACACTTCCTCGTCTGAAAACTTTTTTTTTTTATTTTCTCCTAGGATAAAACTTCCTAGTCTGAGACCGTTATTTTTTATTTTCTCCTAGGATAAATACTTCCTAGTCTTAGATTGTTGTTTTGTATTTTCTCCTATGATAAACACTTTCTAGTCTGAGATCGTTATTATTATTTTCTCCTATGATAAATAATTCCTAGTTTGAGACCGTTTTTTTTTTGTTTTCTCCTAGGATAAACACTTCCTAGTCTAAGACCAATTTTTTTTATTTTTCTCCTAGGATAAACACTTCCTAGTCTGAGATGTTATTTTTAATTTTCTCCTACCCTTCCTAGTCTGAGACTGTTATTTTTTATTTTCTTCTAGGATAAACACTTCCTAATCTGAGACCGTTATTTTTCATTTTCTCGTAGGATATACGCTTCCTAGTTTGAGAGTTTTTTTTTCTCGTAGGATAAACAATTCCTAGTGTGAGACTTTTTTTTTTATTATTTTCTTCTAGGATAAAAATTCCCTAGTCTGAGACCGTTATTTTTATATTTCCATAGGATAAACACTTCCTAATTTGAAATCGTTACTTTCTTTTTCTTCTAGGATAAACACTTTCTAGTTTGAGATTATTATTTTATTATTCTCTTAGGATAAACACTTCCTAGTCTGAGACCATTATTTTTATTTTTTCTTAGGATAAACACTTCCTAGTCTAAGAGTTTACTTTTTTTATTTTCTCCTAGGATAACACTTCCTATTCTGAAACTATTATAATCATTTTCTTCTAGGATTTACATTTCCTAGTGTGACTTTATTTATTTTTATCCTAGGATAAACACTTTCTAATCTAAAATTGTTATTTATCTCTTAAGATAAACACTTTATAGTCTGGGACAATTATTTTTTATTTTCTCCTAGAATAAATATTTCTCATCTGAGATCGCTATTTTTATTTTCTCCTAGGATTAACACTTCCTAGTATGAGACGTTATTTTTTATTTTATCCTAGGATAAACACTTTCTAGTCTGAGACAATAATTTTTATTTTCTCATAGGATAAACGTTTTCTAGTTTGACACCATTATTTTTATTTCTCCTTGGATAAATACTTACTAGTCTGAGTTTACATTCTATTTACATTTGATAAAAACTCACAATTTTTTTCCATTGAAAAATTGGGGGAAAATCTTTTGTGTTTTTCTTGTGTTTGTGCTGGTTTTTCATGTTTTTTTAAGGGAAATATGGATTTGAAATCCAAGAACAAAGTTTCAATTCTTTTCAGAATAATCAATCCCTTGATAGCCAGAATCAGCTTCTTTAATGCATCTAGCCGTCTGATTTCCTCATGTATTTTTTTATTCAGTTGCTCATCAAGAAAACATGCAGTCAATCAAGAGCATTTTCAAATTGTACTTTTGAAGTGTGTCAAAAACTCACTCAAAAGGTCAAGTTAAGCATCAAATTCAATTCAAGATCAAGATACTCACCTAAAAATCAAGGTGATATCTGAAAGTCAAGACTCAAGTGAAGAAACAAGAGAAACTACATAGGAGCTTGTACTTTATTTTTCTTTTGACTACTAGCTTTCATTATTTTTATGTGAGGTTAGGAGTCGCGGCCTGGAGCTTCGTTGAAACCTCACTTAACTTTTCCAACTCATCACTCCATCTCCTTGAACTACCTGTGACCTGATTCCCCTATAAGCCAAGATATGTAGGATGTCCAAAACCAAAACTCGATCACACAAATTTTGTCTTTCAAATAGGAGTTTGGTCAAAACTCTTCACTTTATCTACTTTTTTTTTGAAAACTCTTCGTGTTTCCAGTCAAAGAGGGGCAAACTATAGACACGTAATTTTTAACCGAACCTCAAATTTTACATTATTTTTAGAGCTTAAATATTTTTTGACTTTTATCTTATTTTTTAAAAAGTATTTGAAAACAACAAAAAAAATATAATCATTTTTTAAGGTTAATTTTATTTTTAATTGCTTAGAAAAAAATAGAAATAAGAAGTTACAATATATATATATATATATATATATATATATATATATATATATATATATATATATATATATATATATATATTCTCTTAATTTTAATTTAATAAATAAACTAGTATTTCTTAATTATTTATTTTAATTATCTATATAACTTTTCTCATATTTATATTAACATAAGTAATTGATTAATATTTTTAATATTATTATATTTTATATATATATATGTACCTCCCCATTTAACCCCACTACTCTACCCCTATACCACTATTACCCACTTGCACACCACCATTTCCCCATTTTCGAAAACAACACACGACACACACATACTACTATATTAACAATTCTACACTACTAAAAAAAAATTACACGGACGCTGGAAAAAATCAGCAAAAACAAGGCAATAACAAATAAGAAAACACAAAAATCTCACAACCCCTCACATTTTTTATATATTATATTTCTTTTACTCACAAACAAAAGTGAGTTTTAGATTCACTTCCGCGATTTCGAGTTCGTAATTTTTTATTAAGATTTTTTTCATGAATTAAATTTTTGCAAGAGATACTATTTAATTTTTATTTGTATAATTTAATATTCATGATTATATAATACTTGATTTCAATGTTCTGAAGTTTCTCGAATTTTATGTCTTTAATCTCGTTGCTCTTCAATTTTATATAATATGTTGCTATCATTTAAGTATTTTTATATTCAACTAAATGCGTGAAAAAATTCGTATAATAGTTTATTTAGTCAAATTTATCTAGAATTAAAAAATAGATATTAGAAAAATTAAGATATGAAGAATTACATTTTTTATGTCTTTTATCATAACTTATTAGAATACTAAATTTATGAATACATCCATATCACATTTGAATATGAAATAATTTTTTATTTGTTTAAAAATTTAGATTTTTATTACGTAAATAATGTTAATAAATATAGATAGCAGAGGTAGTTTATATCACTAACAATACACTTAAACTTTCTACTAATAGGTAAAATATTAAAATGTATGACCCATTTCAAAAATTGATTCCAATTAAGAATGTGGGTTACATATCTTTTTTGTAACATTAAAATAAATCAAGGATGCGGTTGCGCACCTTGGCCAAATTCGAGGATGTGGTTACGCACTTTGGCTAAATTATTTAAATGACTAAACTTTCCTTAATTTAAATCAAAAGGTGTAAATAGGAATTATTAGGTGTGAGGTACTCGAAAGGAAAAAATGTTATGCCTCTAAATGTCAAGACCAAGAATGTGGTTACCCATCTAGGTTTAGACTAATAAGAATTCAACAATAAAAAATAAGTAAATCATAGCATGAAGATATAATATGTCCCAATAATAATAAATAATTAAAGTATAAGTCAATAAAAGCGATTGTGCTAGAACCACGGGATTCGAGGGATGCCTAATACCTTTTCCTCGGTCAATAGAATTCCTACCTGAATTTCTCGTTCACAGACCAAACAAAGAGTCATTTCCTTTCGATTAGGGACTTAATAAAAAGGTGACTTGGGAAGTCATAACTCAATTTCAAGTGGCAACTCTGAAAAATAATATTAATCTCTTAATCAATACCGTCACTTAAATTGGAAAAAACTTCACTGTCATGCACGAAAAAGGGGTGTGACATACTCTATTCGTGCTAGTTTGAGTTCCATTCAAGGATGAAGTTTTTCAAGAGGGAGATATTGCAACACCTCGGACTGCAAAAATGGGTAAAAATGACAAACATACAAGTGCACGAACCCAAAATGGACCATAGACCCATCACGAAACCTTAAACGGTCCATTTAGGGGTCTACGACATGTCTTGGTTATTGTAAAGAACTTTCCAAGGTTGTCGAAGAGTCACCTTCACGACACGTTAGAACTCATTTAGGGGTCACGACCCGCCTTGGGTGTCGTGATGGACCATCCAAGTCATCCTAGACAGGGGTAACCTAGATAAGATCCTAGAAGATCCGTAATGACTTGGATGACCTGCTAAGGGGTTTGTACAAGTCACTTATCGATCGTTGAGTCATCTTTCCAAGGCCACAAGGTTTGCCTTATTGCAAGTTTGGAGTAAATATTTATCCTCATTTTAGTAATGTCTTTTGGGGAAGGTGAAGTGTTTCACATACCGTATGATACTAAATGGTTCGTGAAGCCCCTTTTTTAAGACCTGTTAGGGTCTTTTTAGTCTTCCCCAATGTATTTGCTACCTAAACTACACTATTTTGAACCCTATTTCAAGACCTATATGAGTGAATTAAATCCTAAAACTATCATATTCAATTGAGTATCTAAAATTCCCTAAACTTGACCTAATGCATCCCTCTAAATCTCTCTAAACCTTGAAGAATAAGTTTACGGTTTCAAGGTCAAGTCTCTAAATTCATTATTGATTGTGGGTTTTTTACGTCGAGGTATGATTGTATTCACCTATGGAAGTCTTGCCTCTATAGGTTTTCTAAATCCTTCAATTTTACAAGTTAGAATTCTTTATTTGAAGTTAGGGTTTTCTTCCATATTAGGGGTTAATCTCAGTCATGATCCAATTGATTGTTTTATGTCTTTTTATGCATGAATTAAAGTAATTGTATGCTTTTTAATTTGAACTCCTACGAACCTATGTGTAATCCATGATATCTAGGGCCCGTTTGGATGGGCTTAATAAAAGCAGCTTTAAAAAAGTACTTTTGAAAGTGCTGAAACTTATTTTTAAAATAAGCATTTATGTGTTTGGATAAAAGTGCTGAAGTTAAAAAAAAGTTTTTGATGTGTTCGGCAAATAAGTGCTGATAAATCGCTTTTTAAATCAAAATGTCTGAAATACCCTTAAAATCTGTTAACATAATAAAAGTTAATTAATTTATATTTTACAGCCATAAATAATTATATTTTGCTATCATTCACAATTTCTTTCTCATCACAAATTATTTATAAGAGGAATATAAACTTATTATAGATTTTAAAGATATTTAATTTGAATAGATCAAAGAACGAATTAAGATTTATTTTAGTTTCATCTATAGGTAATAATAATTGTCTATCATTCACATATTTTTTTATTATCACAAATTATTTATAAGAGGAATATAAATTTTTATTTAAGTTATATGTGCAACTTATTTTACATTTTAATAATATATAATTTGAATAGTAATTGTCTATCATCCACATACTTCTTTATCAACAAATTACTTATAAGAAGAATATTAATTCATATTTCAAAAATAAGTTGTTTGATTCAAATACAAATATCAAAATGAAAGAGAACACTTTACTAACATAAAAGTGGAAAAACTAAAATAATACAAATATCAAACGTTACCAATTTCATTAGCAATCATGTCACGAAGCCCCGTCCAATAAGTATCATTTTGTTCTTCCATATTGTTTTCTTCATTGTTAGTATTTGAACTTGAGCCAAATTCGGAGTCAACTGATGGAATATATCTCTCATCCTCAGTCGTTTGAAATGCATCATCCACATTGCATTTTTGTTTGGTATAATTGTGAATGGCCATAGTAGCAAGTACGATGTCCCTTTGAGTATCAATATTATAATAAGACATATCTCGCAAAATAGACCACCTTGCTTTCCAAACACCAAATGTACGCTCTACTATATTTCTACATGAAGAATGCATATAATTAAATTTTTCAATGTGTCCTCTTGGCTCACGCAATTGACTTGTTGCACCACGACGAAAGTTGGGAAGATGATATCTCACATTGTCTCCTTTGTATGGAGCCATATATCCCTTCATATGTGCATATCCTGCATCCACTAAATAATATTTGTTTCTTAAAGGATGTGGAAAGTTAAGTTCTTTTCTACGAAGAGTCTCACCAAATAAACGACTATCATGAGCCGCTCCTTCCCACCCAACCCATGCAAATGTAAAACACATATTAAAATCCACAACGGCAAGAATATTTTGAGTCAGATAACCTTTACGCCCAATATAAGGTATTTGTTGATCTTATGGCAATCTAGCTTTGACATGTGTGCTATCAAGTGCTCAATACAATCCTAAAAATATAGGCATGTGAACTAAATAAATATAACAAGTAATACTAAAAAAATATAGGAGTTAATATTTTAAAAGATCACTCAACTTTCACAATTTATTTAACAACGTCATTGAACTTTATTTTTAAAAATATAGAATTTCTTGAAGACACATATTTTTATTGATAAATTTAGTTGTATTATTTTGTTGATATAAAGACCCTAAAGTTAAGTGATTTTATTGATATAAAATAACATTTAATGACTTTATCAGATAAGTTGTGAAAGTTGAATGACCTTTTTAAGATATTAACTCAAAATATAGCAAAGTCAAAGTTGTTACTTACCTTAAAGAAAGGCAAATATCGCTCATTACATGGCTTGTGAGCTCCAACACCATCATTATAATTCAAATGTGGTTTAATAATGTCTCTTGCAAGTTTAGAAACGGCTTTTAAAATACTATGAAAGTGTCTATGGACCGTCTCCCCCGAATGTTGAAAGATATCTTGTATCATTCGGTTTCCCGCTCCATGTGCACAAGTCATTAAGAACATGCCTAACATTTCATTTATGGACATTCCACGGGTGGGCTTAAGTCCATATTTTTCTTCTAAATCTTTGGATAGATTAACAAACACCACCTTCTTTAACCGAAAATTTTCATAACAACGAGTTTCATTTCCTTGTAATATCTCTTGAATAAATATATATCCGGAACGCTTTGATCTACGACAAGGTTTTTTGAGTAAGTATTTTTCATAATACATTAAGATGTATTTACCTGCTATCCGGCATAGACACATCCATTCTTTCTCGTTTTTCTCTCTCCTACTTTGTTCTAGTTCTTCATCTTCTTCATCTAACAAATCACTTAAATGAGGTGATATGGTAAAGTCCAAATCCTCCATTTAACTACAAATAAAAATATCTTCAATTAAAAAAAAATCAAAAGTATAAAAGTTTCATTATTTCACAAGTAATGACACATATTTTTACTTGCTTACATTTACATAAATTCAACATAACAAACACCTATATGTAAATTCAACACAACATATACATTTACATAAATTTAACATAACAAACACCTATATGTAAATTCAACACAACATATACATTTACATAAATTCAACATAACAAACACATTTATATAAATTAAAACTTCA
This sequence comes from Solanum lycopersicum, assembly GCF_036512215.1. Lineage (NCBI taxonomy): Eukaryota > Viridiplantae > Streptophyta > Magnoliopsida > Solanales > Solanaceae > Solanum > Solanum lycopersicum. The sequence goes on along the minus strand of NC_090808.1, from coordinate 11,589,817 downwards.
CTTAAAATAAATTAACTATATAATGATAATGTCCAAAACAAAATCCAAGATAATAAAAAAAGTTCATGCGTACAAGCATAATGTCAAACATAAAAGAATAAACTACTTTTTCAATAACAACACATTTTCACACTTTCTTAAGGTATAACTGATAGTTATACTCCATCCAAGACTTTCGAACTTCATCCGTACGCATCTTAAGAAACACTTGTCAAATGTCTTTTTTAAGAAACATGTTCACAAAGTAGTTGTACATTTCACCCCTTTCAAAAATATTGAAAATATTTGCCAAAAAATCCATACACTTATCAATGGTGGGATCATCTACCGCATGAGATGTAGCAGTACTTTTGTTAGACATTAACTCTAGTAAAGATTGCATATCTTCTTTCATTGATGCAGGTGTAGATTTTGTCTTACTTTTTTCACTTGATTACTAGTTCCAATACCATCTGTTGAATTTGGTCTTTTTATTGATGGTTTAGGAAACATAGAAGAATTCATATCTTCTGGATCATCACTTTCATCACCCCCTTCATTATTTGTATTAAAGAAGTGCTCGATATCATCATTTACCATTTTGTCTTTCTTCGTCATAATCTACCTCACTTTCAAAAAATTGGGATTGATTTGAGACACGTGCTCTTTCCCCCGTAGCAACAATATCAGAAAATAATGCATCATAGTAAAACCATATCAGTGAAAGATCCTTATTCCTAAATTTTCTATATCGAACATCCTCCTATAACAAAAAATGAAACAACAAATTTAAGTAAGTAAAAATGTAACTTTAAAATAAATAAAAAGATATATAAAACAACGTGAAAACTGTACCTTAATTTTTCGCTTCCACCAATCATCATCTGCCATAATTGTATTTTTAGTGGCATCCCATCCTATACCTGTAACTCCTCTCATCAATTGCTTAAAAAGAGTCCACTCAGCTTTCATGTCATCCCAATGATTTTTCATTTGTATTTTTATATAACGTCTTCCCATTTTTTCATAGAATGTTTTAATCGTATTTTTCCATCCATCTTTGGATAAATGTGTGTTTGGTCTATTTCCTTCCTAATCTCTAATTCACATAACTCTATAAATTTGAGATGAGCATCATTATCCCACTTAGCATTAGTTTGTGTTTCAGACATGGTGTAATTAATCTGAAGATGAAATTGATAAGAAAATATAAAATAACATTAAACTAGTTCAAAGAAAAAATAGAAGGAGCATATTTAAGATTCGTTGGTTCGAGAACAAATTATCTTAAAATAATTTCACTATAACAATACTAAAACCCCGAATAACCTATTTTATAATTTTATTTCAATTAAATATGAAATAAACTCAAACTAAAATTAATCCCAATATTAGTAGGAAAGGGATTACCAAGCCTATTAGGATTTGATATATCAAAACCTACCACAATTGTAATATGAACTATATATATAAATACACATTTTTAGCCTTTAACATTATAGGATAACTCAAAAACAAGAAAGCTGAGGTATTACTAAAAAATATGGTGAAGGAAACAGAATGTCATTCTTCATTAAAAGGATGAAGAATTAACAGTAGCTATATACATGGCTTCTCTTCTTCTCAAATTCAAATTATTTCTTCCTTTTGTGAAACTCTTGTGCCACCTTGTAATAACAGTGATAATTCATTCTTTGCTTCTTCTTTGTAACTATTTTCTAGATTCTGAAAAGGGCACTCTTTTTTGCTAACAACATTGTTTTTTTTAAGTGTGATGTGATGGTCTTTTTGTGATAAAGAATTGGTCTTTGTAACTATCTTCTATTATTGGTTTGAGAGTGTTTTTATTTTCACCTGTCTTTTTAACCATTTCGTTTTTTTGCAGTTTAGTGATTCTTGGAAAGACGTTACTTTGTGCCTGAAGATTATTCTGGTATTGAAGGACCTTCTTTGAGTTAGTTATATGAGACAGGTGCAATGCTTAGTAGTCTTGATGGAAAGGTAATGATTATGGCTGGAACAACAGTGGACGAAGTAGATTACAGTGGATAACGATAACCCTGTTTTTACCCAGTAACGGATAATATTTTTCAGGCATCAAACACTGTATATTAACATTCAATATCCATCTCAAAACATAGAGAACATGCACATAAAACAGAACAACAATTCGGAAGTTATATTTTCAAAATTGAGACACAAAACAAGAGCAATGGAGAAACCATGTATGGAATCCATTAATAACAAAGAAAAAGGTAGAAGAAGAGCCGGAGGTAGCACAAATCTGTATTAAAATGGAGAAAAAAGAAAGAAAACTAAAGAGGCAGAAGAAGAAAAACTTACTTGATAAAGAGAAGAAGAAAAAGAAGCAGCCGAAACTTTGGAAGAAGAGGAAGAAGTTCAGCAGCTGCCAAGCGTGAGAAGGAAAAAGGGAAAAAATTGGAAGAAAATGTTAGGGTTAGGATGGGTAATTTGGGGATTATATAAAAATATTAAGGGCAAAAGGGTAAAAGTACGGTCAACTTAAAACAGCTTATAAGCTAAAAAAAAAAGCACCCCTACCCCAGCTTTTAACTTTTGGCTTAAAATAAGTTTTTTTAAACTTAAAATAAGTTTATTTGAGTATTGCCAAACAGTCAAATAAGTCAAAAACCAGCTTTTAAGTCAGTTTGACCAGCTTTTAAGCTGAGCCAAACAGGCTCCTAGACTATGATCATATGATCGGGCTTTTAAACTAAGAAAGATGAATTTATAAAGATATGCAATTTTCTTTATGAAATTTATATAAATGATTTAAGATTTCTTTGAGAATGAAGCATTGATGTTGTTATTGTGAAAGGATTTCTCACATATAGGGTTGAAAGGTTTTTTCAACTAAACTTAATCAAGAATTAGGAGTTATTCTAACTCTAGCTTTGATTGACTACTTGATGTGACCCCACGGATGATAAGACAAGCAACGACTATCCATGTCCCAAAATGATAAAAATAAGTTAAGATTAACGGTTAAGTTGGAGGATTTATGCTTAGGACTAAGTGAACAAGTGACAATTACCCATGTCCCATAGTTATATTCCACCATAGAATTGTCTTAGATAGACATTGGCTAGTGTATCCACTTTAGCTCAAGATTTATGGTCCTTACCTTGTCAACTAGAACACCCCTTTTCGGTGTGGGGCATACATTAGATTCCATGTTATAGCTTACATAGTCTATGTTGGCTAAATGTAAATCTCCCACAATGATGAACTAATGTACATCCTAAGAGTCTCTTAAATTTGTTTCGAAGATGTCTAGATTGCATGATCATGGTTATGACTTATCTTTTCTAACATGTTGATTCATGATTTATCGTGGTCATTGCATGTCATATAAATTCCTTTTAGCATGATTTTATAACACTTATGTATGGTTATCATACTTGCTACATCCATTTACTAATGCATACTTGTGCCTACATTGTTTTACCTAATGTAGGATCTAACGCTTCTACATGTACACTCGTGGTTAGTGATCCTGTATAGACATTGAAGATTATTGACTCCTCATAATCTGAAGGCCAAAATTCTTTTATTTCTTTCATATCTTTTCATTTTGGATGTGGTATATGATGTATGAGTTACATTACAATCACTTCTTTGATATAATAGATGGCTTTGTGACTTATGTTAGACTTCTACTACTTTTATCAAACTCTTTTCAAATATAAAATGCTATCTTTTGAAATCTTTAATTTTATTATTTTATATGATGTATGCTAAACGACTTGTGTAGTGCCTCATGGGGTCCAATGCACCATGTCATGTTACGTCTAGGGTGCACTTTGGGTCATGAGATAATTTCCAACTAATATTTGTCAACGAACTAATCATAATTACTGAATAGTCTAAAATATCCATTTAAAATCTATTGAAAGAGTTTTTTTTTCTGAAATAAGACGTTCTAATAATCAATTCAACCTAAAGATTTGGTACATCAAATAAAATTTAGTCATCGTTCATCCTTGAACCGCTAAAAATAGTGAGGGCAAGAAAAGGTACTTGAATCGACCAGGTCTGGTATCACGATCCAAAATGGACGTGATGGCACTCATCTTATCCCACCAAGACAAGTCAGCCTAAAACTTAACAATCACAATAATATGCGGAAAATTCACAATCAACTTAAAATATCTCCAAAATCTGATTGTCACGTGTACAAGCCTCTAATGTAATACTATAATGAAATAAAATACGCAAGTCTCAAATGACTTTGTCTTTCAAGTCAAACAAAATCATAAACAGGAGTAAGAAGGTCTGCTGAGATGACAAACAGCTATCTCACAAATCCTCGAGAAGCCTCGAAAAAAGAAGAGAATATATCACAAAGTTCTGGGCCAATAACCTACAAAAAATCGTAGAAGTAGGGATGAGTACCAAACCACACGGTACTCAAAAAGCAAACCTATAAACACAAGTTAAGGGAATAGAATAGGGGTACTCTTTACACCCATCCAAACCTTTAAAACTACAACCTGCGTGACACCAACTCACCCTAACAACTCACAGTTTACATAGCACCTAGCTCAACAACAAGACTTACACAAATTACACATCCTCAACAACACTTTAACAAATTACATGTCCTCAACAACAACACTTTAACAAATTAAATATCCTCAACAACAAACTCAGTGTTCATTAATCACAAGTTTAACAAAAAAACACTCACAAGATCCATAACACACAAGATCAAGTTCACCCATGATGAAGATGTGCAATGCAATGAAATGCAATGTCAAGTATCGTATGCATGTTTGACATAATGATACACACATGTTGTCTCTCAGCCCGGGACCCATGGGGACATATATGTCCATGCATTCATCGTGGTGTGCGATACGATCCTCGATGTATAGTAATTGTCTACGTCCTTCGGAATTGAACTTTCCACTCAAACCAATTTATTCAAATAAATAACCACGATAAGATTTCAAAACTAACAACATTCACATTATTATGTATTTAGCATTGACCCAAAAAAATTCACTAGAATTTATAATCAAGTAAATAAATCTTGATGCCAATTCACATTTCGACTATCATATTTTTCAAGTTTTAAATCAAGGGTTAAGTCATAATTTCTCCAAACACTATCACCTTAATACGTTTTATATAGAATAATACACTCTACATATAAATACTTATTTCAATATGTCAAAACTTGAATCATCATACAATAACTATAAGAAAATTCAAGATCAGATCCAAGTTACGTATCTGGTAACTTCAACTACAAAATAAAGCAGAAGACTAACTTAATTTTATAGAATATCCTTCAATAACATACATTAGCTTTCTATCAATTATATAATGATAGTATTATAACTCATTAGAAAAGGAAAACCAAAGAAACAGTACGCAAAAGAAACATTAACTCTAAAATCTACCTAATTCAAAAACATTACAATTATCATTATATGTATAAATATGTGTGCAATTAATGTCAACAAGATTAAATGCTTCTATAAATTTGTAAGTTTAAATTGAAGTTACCTTTAAGAAAGAGAAACAGTTCGTCTTTTCTGTGTTCACGACGCATCCGCACGGCGAGTTCTTGACCTAGATTTCCTTTTACTTTTTTTTTTCTAATTAAAAATTAATAATGTACTAAAAGTAACAAATCTTAGTACTTGTTTTAATATATGGGTAAAATTGATTATAAATTTAATCATTAATTATCAATTAAATTAAAATAAATTATTTAATAAATACATGTCAATTAAGTTACTATAGTTATTGAATAGTTTAAAATTTTCAATCAATTTCACTGATCAATCATAATTGACTCGATATAAATATTGAAAGGAGAAAAATGATAATTTTATAAAAAAAATCAAAAATGACTTTGCAGGTCTGGATATCTTTTTTGCATATCATCCTCAGTCTCCCAAGTGAATTAGATGTTTTATACTCCAGCAAGGTGGATGAGATGTTGTATCATCACGAGGCTTATAGTGATAATTGTCGTTTAGAGAAACTCTACAATAAAGTAAAGTGTGTGTGTATATATATGTATATATATATACACACACAAATACCAGTTCAATATTTACTATTATTGTATCCTAATAGAAAGAGTTTAAACGATTTTCAACATTTATGATACTATACTTCAGTTGAGTTACTTTTAGTCTTGAAACTCAGTTATTTGTTTATTCAACCCTATTATATATCGTACATTTAATGTATCGATGTAATTCAACCTATATCAGTTCGTTATGCAGATTCAAGTACTTAGAACCATTAATAGGCATTTCATTGAGTTCACTTTATCCCCTTGTCAGCTTTTAGGTGAGGCTGCTTTGCTTATGGAGGTCTCCAGATTTATGATTTGTTACTAGTATCTTGTTGAGGTGTCGTGGGTCTTTTCCCCTCACCTATATTGAGATAGTAGAGATTTCCTAGATAGAAAGTGTTGGGTAGTCTTTAAGTATTCAATTTTAGATGTTTCATAAAAAAACTTTATATTTCATACTCAATATTTTTCAGATAATTTGAGATTATGCAAACTATTTTAAATAATACTTCAGTTTTGATGTTTGTGTATGCTTGAGTTAGTCTTCTTCTTAGTAGTCAAACAAAATTTCACTTGGGAACAACAATATTTTTAAGTGTCCATCACGTCTAGAGTGTAAACTTGAAGTGTGACATCATTTGTCTCCTTATCTGTTGATATTGATATAGCCTTTCACATGTCTTCTACTGAGAGACTTGGTTATTCCTCATTGTCAGAATAGATTAAGATCTAACTAGTCAAGAAAATTATCATTAGCATCAGAGTTGAAAAATGTTTCACCCAAATTTAACATTCTGAAGTTCATTAAGACTCATGGATAGTTAAAATCCATATAATTGAAGGGTCAATTTACAGGATTTGGTGAACCAAAGTAGTAGAAGCCTCATTTGTTTATCTATTGAGATGAAGATCAACATTGTTGTAACTCTATTTGCGAAATATGAAAAAATGTAAAAATAAAAAAATAATAATTAAGATATAAAGCAATCAAAAGGTATATTAAGGAAGACCTAAAGTCTACATGAAACACCTATATCTTGCAATAACCTCGAAAAAAAGAATTCATCTCGCAATCAATGTTTCCAAACAAATTTTTAACCAAATATATATTATTTTATATTGCTCATATTTCATTTCCTTCTTATTCATAGAATTTTTCATCATATTTTGTTGTATTTTTTTTGATTTATTGGTTATATGTTTATTTTTTCATTAGCATAATTATTTTTGTACTCTAATTTTCAAATTGAAGGGAAATTAATTTTTTTATTAGCATAATTATTTTAGTATTCTAATTCTCAATTTGAAGGAAAATTTATCTTCATATAAAGTTATAGATTTACATTTTTTTAAGATCACAATTATGTACTTTATGTTCAGATTTGACATATGAGTATTACATTAAATTTATTTTTTAATTAAGAATTTATGTTATGTTTTCAATTACATTTCTTTTAGTAGTATTGACTTGCTTAACATTGCAAGTCATTTATCTTTTAGTCAGATTTGATAGATTCTCTTTTTTGTCAAATATTTTCATAATGACATTATATTTACGATATAATCTATTTGTAAATATGTATATATGATGTTCAAAGAAATATTATAATTTAGTTTTTAGTATTAATTTAATTAATATATACTAATTTGAAAAACCATAAATTAATTTTTTTTATAAAATTAATTAAGAACCTATTTTTGATGATTAATATATTTTTAAAAGATGATATATATCTTCGTTATTTAATTCAATATCATTTATAAAGTCTCTTATATGTCTTGTATAAATTTTTAATTTAAGATAATTAACTTCCACTCTTAAGTTTAATAAAATCTTCTGATTGATATTGTGCATACAGTTGTATATTTGTAATTACATTGTGTAAGTTTTTGTGTCATGGGTCGCCCAATCTGTCTTAATGTCTTATTCAACTAATTAATTAGTTAATATAGATCCTTTAAAGGATAAGACTGAATAGTTACAATGTAATTGTTCAACTCCTATTTAAAAAGCTCCTAGTGGAAGTAGTTTATATGAATAAGAGACGTGAAACGTGAGCAGTAAAAACGTTAAACGTGAAAAGAGAGAAAAAAACCTGTGAAACAGAAATAAAAAACCAAGCGTTCAGTCTAGAAACAAAAGTGTTGAGTTTCTTATGCAGATTCATCAATACACAAAATCTTTGTTTCCTAGTGATTCAAAGATGGACTTGAGCACCAACCTATCAAAGAAGCAGATCGACGACTTTCGCTGTGAATTACAAGGTACACATATTGTTGTTGATTCCTCTTAATGTTCCTTCGGTGGTATCAGAGTCATTGTTACTAATCTCATTATGTGTTGCTTTCTTGGATATTCACTTTGTATGTATTTAAGAAAATAAATTGAGTATATTTCTTTTAATAATTAGTGAATAAAAATAAGAAGAAAAAATTTAGTAAAAGATAAATTTTTATCTGACATTTAATTTTGGATTAATAATATAGAAAATAGAATTCGAAATCCTATATGATTGTGAATCATGAAAGAGATAGGATTACTTGACCTGCTATGAAAAAATAACTCTGCATTTATATATATATAAAAAATGCTTTTGTTTAATAGAAATTTGAAAATTGGTTGAAAAATATTTTTGATCAAAACTTATTTGATCATAATCTGGATGTGCATTTCTTTCCGAAAAAAATATTATAAAAAAAAGGAATTAAATCGAGTTAGATACAAATTGTTAAAAAAATTGGCTGTCTTTTTTACAGTTTTCCAATAAACTGCATATGTCTGGACCCATCTAGAAATTTGTTGTGCAGTTTTTGGATAAAAATTTAATTATTTTACAATCTGCTCGTTTTAAGCTTTCCGAAAATATAATACAATAGAGAAAAAGACTTAAAATGAGTAAGATATGAATTTTTTAAGTTGAGCTGAAAAAATACATTTTTTTAATTAATTTTTTTTGGATTGAGAGAGTCCTATTCAGGATCATTTTTATATGTTTCCTCTTTAGGATCTTATTGGCCTTGTGTATTCTTTTAGTCCTAATGTTCCTTAAACAGTTTCTAGCCTTTTATGAGAAATTTGTGACATGTTAAGATGGATTAATCATATTTCTTTTTGTTCCAAATTCAGATGTGGCTTAAAAGGAATATGCTCAAATTACACTAAGTGGGAGTTCTCATAGTAGAGCAAAAGGACGAGATCAAAAAGCAACCCGCCGTAAGATATGTTTCTGAAGGCAAGAAATCGTATAGATTGGTGTCCCAAAAGATACACAAAGTATGTTAAGGGATGAAAGGACCATTCGAAAAAAAAAGAAAAAGATCTAAGAGAGTTTAAGTCTTTGAACATTCGAAGAAAAAAAGAAAAATATCTTATAGAGAAAGTCTTTGAAGATGGATCCCCTTGGTTGTTTAATAGGATTTTCTCAAGATTTTTGTCAAAAAAATTTAAAAGCTTAATGAAAGTGAAATTCAAGTTTCAGAGAGGAAAGGGTATGATGTTTTGCATCATTCTTTGCCAGAATAATGGAATTATGAACTAAATCAAGTTAGAATTTAAATTCGGGATAATAAAGAATTATGGAAATACTATGTCAAAATAGGAGTTAAGTGGATAAAACCTCACCTATGGTGTATCCACATATTCCCTTTTTAATCAATAAATTTTTTTATTACTATTATTATTGTAATTTTTTTTATTAAACTTTGAAGTGAACATCTTTAATTGCGTTTTAATATGAATTTTTTTGAGTTTTATTCTCTTTTATTTTGGATGAGCGAACGATTATTCTATTGCACAATACTATATGGTGTTAATAATTAGACATGCAAATCTGTGTGATTATAGTCTAAAATGAATTAGCTTACACATTAATAAGTTAATTTCAAATATCGATTAAATATTTAATTAGTAAATGATGAATGGATGCTTAAGTGTTTTTTCGATTTTACATTTAAATATGAAACCTTTATGAGAATTGTTGCTTGAATGTGTATATCACATGCATAATTATTAAAAGGCCAAATACATAAGCAGGTCCCTAATGTTGTTCGCGCTTTTCTCCCAGGTACCTCAACTAACCAAGATTCCTATTAAATCATTTAACCCCCTATAATTTGATCCTTTTAAATATTTTTGGTTGATGTGGAGCCAAATTTCAATAAATAATTTTTGGTAATTAGGCGCGTGAGATGAACCTTCCCCACGTGGAAATTTTGACCAATGCACTCCAACCCAGTTACACGTCAGTGCCACATATTAAGTCATGAAACCTAAAAATCAATTTCCCCCCAAATCACTTCTAATCCGTTTCTAAACGAGAAAACCCTAAGAATCTCTCCCTTTCAATGACTTTTACAGCAGAAATTCTTAGATTTTAATGTGATTTCGAGTGTTTTGTTGATGGAATCATCGAAGATTGTTCATTCGCGATTTTTGAGTTGACGAGTGTGAGGTAAGTGACGAGCATGTTGTTGTGGTTGTGTGTTTTTAATATATGTGTTTATCCTGTATTTTTTATTGATATATACTGGGTTTTAGTATCAATGTGGTTGTTGTTGTTAATATCTAGATAAAGTTAGGGTTTTTTGGTTTTTATTGTTCATAACGTGTTAGAAAAAATTGGGCCTTGTTTCAGGGAATCTTATGGACGCCATTATTATAACTCGTATTCATCATGGTGGTAAGTTTATTTAGGACAAAACTGGAATTACTTATAAAGGGGAAGCCGAGGTTGAATATGTTAATATCGACAAGGACAACTTCTCAATAATCGAGTTATTTTTTTACTCTAAACAATTGGGGTATATTAGTGTTGGTGGATTCTGTGTTAAAGACCCCACAAAAAATGGCTTTATTGAGGTAGACACTGATTTAACATTAGTAAATCTCATCAAAGACCTAAAAGATGGTGGCTTTTTAGACATTTATGTAAAGCATGTGGTGGATGATATAGAAGTGATCACAACAGGTTTGCTTTGTGGGTCTGTCGTTGAAGAAGACTTAGAAGATATAAATGTGACTGCAAGTGAAGGGTTGAATCATGAGGCTGAATCTGAAAATGTTAATGTGAAAGTTGAGCCAGGAGATATATCAGATCTAGATGTGGAATGGACTGAATCAAATGAAGAAAGTAGTGATGACTCTCAAGAGGATGCTATTCCTGATGTGGATGACTCTGAGGTTTATGAAGAATTAAGATCTCTTAGAAATGAAAGGAGAAACAAAGTGAAAAAGAAAAAACCTACTCAAACTGAGGAAATAAAGCTTGGAACAGTTGGTGTTGATAGAGGCTTTGAAGACATAAGAAGGAATAAGACTGCTAGATACACTGGAAGACTAGGGGGTGATGAGCAATATATAGATAGCTCATAATTGGACAGTGAAGACAGTAGGGATGAATTGGATTCAAAATTTGTGAAGGGTGTTGATTTACCAAGAAGAAGAAAAAGTAAAAAGGTAAGATTTGATCCTGATTGTGTTGTAGCAATTTTTGAGCTTGGTATGGTATTTGAAAGTGCTGAACAATTTAGAAAAGCTGTTGCAGACTATTCTGAAGGGTTCTTGCAAGGGAGAATTGTTAGTTGCTGTTGGTAGAAATGGAAATCAACAGATGTTTCCAATCGCATGGGCTGTTGTTGACACAGAGACAAAACATAGTTGGAGTTTTTTTCTTAAGTACTTGATAGAAGATCTGAACTTAGGCACAGGACATGGACTGACTGTTATGTCAGATATGCAGAAGGTAAATGGTTTTTGTATTGTATCTTGTTCTATTATTTTTTTTCTTGTGTTGCTAATACTTTTTAATGTTTGTGCTACAATTGCTTACATAGGGCCTTATACCAGCTTTATGTGAGTTGCTACCAGATAGTGAGCAGAGAAGGTGTGCTAGATATATCTGGTCCAACTGGCATCAATTATGGAGTGGTGAAGAAAGAAGAAAACAGTTCTGGAGATGTGCTAAGTCAAGTTTTGAAGTGAAATTTGAAGATGAGATAGATAAACTCAACAAATTAGGTAATAAAATTTGTGAGGACTTGTTGCATTATGAAAAAACTACTTGGTGTAAAGCATATTTTAAAGAGCATTCTAAGTGTGACATTGTTGAAAACAATATGTGTGAAACTTTTAATTCTTGGATACTAGTTGCTAGACATAAGGCTATCATAACTATGTTAGAGGATATTAGGCACAAGATAATGGATAGAAATATTGCAATGAGGCAATTTGCTGAAACTTGGATCTCAAATATGTCCTATGGCTAGACTAGTACTAGAAGAGAACAAAGATCTTGCTAGATTTTGTGACGTTAGATTCAATGATGATATTGGGTATGAAATCTTAGATGGTCAATACAGACATATTGTTGATATAAGAAAGAAGACATGTACATGTAGAACATGGAAATTGAGGGGCATACCATGTCAACATGTTGTGCTTGCATATCAGCACAACGGCATAGAACCTGAACATAAAGTGGTACATTGGTATAGGAAAGAGACTTTTTTTGAAGGCTTATAACCATTTTCTACAGCCAATACCAAACATGAAAATATGGCCTCACACTAGTGGTGTAGTGATTGAACCTCCTGAACCAAAAGTCATGCCTGGTAGGCCACCAAAGTGCAGAAGAAAGGCAAAGAATCAGCGTAGAAAAAAGTATGGAAAGTTATCCAAAAGAGGAGTAAAAATGACATGTTCACTGTGTCATCAATTAGGCCACAACAAAAAATCTTGTCCAACATTGGTAAGTTATTATTCTCTTCTAATACATTTATAATAAGCTTCAATTATTTGCAATAATCAATTATTATTACTGTATTAATAGGCTGAAATGGGACAACCTGGAGGCTACCCAAACAGGCAACCAAGCTCAAGCCAGCCACCATTGTTTAGCCAACCATCAAGCTCAAGCCAGCCACCATTGTTTAGCTAACCATCAAGTTCAAGTCAGCCACCACTTTTTAGTAGACCATCAAGCTCAAGTCAGCCACCAGTATTCAATCATCAAACCAGTTCTATGTTTCTTGATTCTTCAGCTGTTAGAAGAGAGCAACAACCTGCTAAAAGCAGAGGTACATGCAGAGGCAGAAGCAATGGGAGAGGCACTGGGAGAGGTACTGACAGAAGAACTGGTAAAGGCACTGGTAGAGGTACTGGCACTGCCAGTGAAATTGGAAAAGGCAGTGTTTTCAACATTGGAGATGTATCAAGTCAGCAACCTGATCAACCAACGGCTGTGGAAGCTTCAATATCAACAGGAAGACAAAAAAGGACCAATACTATAGGATTTGGCATCTATACAAATGCAAGTGGTAGTCAAACCTTTAATGTAAGTGTACACATAATTTTGTTCATTTCTTACTCTACTATATAAAGTCTCATTTTAAGATATTTCCATGCAGCCTGGTACTTCAGCAGAAAAAGTTATCAATTCGAGAGTTTATAAGGATGCAACTCCAACAAATATTGATATTGGTTATAAGCCTCGAGGACTCAAGTGGAATCGTGGAGATGTTGTCACTGGTTCACAGTTGCAACGTATCACTCAGTCAAGGAAAAACAAGCGTGGAACATCTAGTGCACCAAAAAATGCCTAATTTATGTAGAAAAATCACTTTTTTGTTGTGTAATTAGCAGTAGAAATTTGTATTGACTGCTTTGAAACGTGGAGCTCACTAGAGCAAATTAATGGCATGAATGATCAATTTTTACTGCTTTTGAGGCACAAATTATCTTCATTCCTTCAATTAAATCATTACAATAAAAACACAAGGCATTTACAATAGAAAAATCGATCTAAAATTGCCCATAAAGAACACTCGAATCTACCATACATACTTTTATGAAGGAATCTAATAGAAGACAAATGAATCAACTAAGATTATTTTGTTACAAAAATCCAAGTAGCCAATATCACCCCTACGATGATGCATATTATCCATAGTTTTCTTGATCGATTCCTCTCCAATTCATATGTTTTGACTCTTTTAATCAAACCCCATATCACCCTTCCTAGCTTGAGCAGACATTTCATCATCATACCATCGAAAATATCCACATCCACCTCGTGCCTATAAAATTAAAGTAAAAAATTGAATTATAAATAAGGTGATTCTTTACTATATTGGAAAAAATAAATGAATTTGATTTACCTTTGAAGTTTTGCAACAAAGGAACCTACGTCCAGGATTGGATTGCGTCCATGAGGTCTTCATTTCCACAACGTTTCCACATTGACATAGTACCTTCGCAGTTGAAGAAGAAGAAATCGATGAAGAAGATAAATTCAACATTGAAACTTGATGATTAAGAAGAAATCAATGAAAAAGAGATATAAGAGGAGAAATAATGATGAAGAGAAACAAAAGAGGAGAAATAAGGGATGAATATAAACAAAAGAGGAGAAATAACGGAAGAATGAGAGAAATTAGGGTTAAAAGGGGGAAGAAGTTCGTTGGTGGGTGGTTCAAGATCCACATCAGCTCTTTTAAAGCGTCTGCACGCGCTTAAAGGACGAGAGATCATGTTTGGCTCCACATCAGCCAAGAATATTTAAAAGGATCAAATTATAGGGGTTTAAAGGATTTAATAGGAATCTTGGTAAGTTGAGGTACCTGGGAGAAAAACGCGAACAACTTTAGGGACCTGCGTATGTATTTGGCCTTATTAAAATTCTTGACTAATTATATGTCAATAACAGACATGACATGCTAGAATAGGTCACATAGGGCAATATTGAAAGAAAAAAATTACAAAAGAAGGGCATTTAGGTTCTTTGACCAAAATTGAAATGTCTACTTATGAAAGTTGTCTTGGTGGAAAGATTACGCGTAAATCATTTGAGAGGCTAAGAGAGTTGAATTCCCACTTCAATCAATATTTGTGGTTTAATGAATGTGAAGGCAAGGTCTGGTGCTTCATACTTTATTATAGCACTTGATGCTTTAAAAGATATATGAATAAAGTTGAACATCTGTACGAAATATTGAATTTAGAAGATCAGATAATGTTTGTTGACACTCAATTTTGACCGACCTTTAATCTTTTTAGGAATGTTATTCAATTAAACTTGTATTTTTAAAAAATTATTTTAAGTTTAGAGTTTTATTCGTTTTGCATAAAAAATGAAATGTTTACTTTACAAAATTATTGTGAATTTTACTTAATTTTTTTTAAAAAAAATCATTAATGAATTTTGAAATTACTATTTTATTCAAATGCTTTAAATTTGAAGTGATTTTTAACTATATAAAAATATTAATATATGTAGTATTTTAATTGGATAGTAATTTTTAAATTTTTATCAAAATTAATTAAATTGTAGCCCATTTTATTCTAATTCTTTTCAATCTAGCCTATTCAATTTCAATTTTATTTCAATCATAGCCAACTTTTCATTTCAATTCTAGCAAATTTCTTATCGCAATTTTATCCATTCCATATCTTTTCCAATCTAATTTCAAGACTTCATCTTTTGATCTCATCCGTCCATCTTTAAAATAATTCATAGATTAAATCATAGTCATTCATCTAAACTAATCCTATGATTGTGATTAAATCTCCTATTTCTAATACCCTAAAATACCTAATCCTAAAAATCCCTCCTTCTCCAGCAGCCGCCTCTCCTCCCTCCTCCTTTCTTTCTCCTCCGCCTCCACCCCTCCCTCTCCATTCTCTTCCTCTCCCCTTCTTCTCCCCTCTCCCGTCATCCCCCTTCTCCCTCTTTCTCTCCTCTTCTCCTCTCTTTCCCTCCCGTCTCTTCTCTTCCCCTTTCTCTTCTCCTTTCTCTTTTTTTTTTGCAAGTACCAGCAGCCAAGCAAGGACGACCGCAGCAGCGACTAGCGCCTCCCATCAGCAACCAAGCAGCCGCCGGCTGAATGCAGCAACGCGGGTAGAAACTTCAACCAACAGCAGCAGCGATGGAGGCTGCTCTGACCGGCTTTCTCCATCCAGCCATCGGCAAACAACAAGCAACATCTTCAACAGCAACCCCGGCGAAGCAAATGAAGAAAGAAGATTTCCGGGCAAGTTAAAGTACTTTGACAGTTCTTTTCAGATTGTCCCCGGTTGTTTTCTTGTTCAAATTACCACTTTAATTTCTTAGTGAGTTAGTGATAGTATCAAGGATGGTTATGATTTAGCTTATTTAAAATAGCATCATAGTTAATCTGATTTAATGTTTTCAACGAGAATTTTAATGTCAAGCTATTTTACTGATGACTTTGGATCTTGTAATGGATGTTAGCATGTCTTGAGTATTTACTGTTAAAGCTTCAATTGTTGGCTTAAATATTTCATCATCGTAGTTTAACCTTAAAATATTCAGTTTTCTTAAGAGATCAAAATCTTGAGCTTTTTTCGTGATTTTGAGATTAATCAATTGAACCTTGATAAATGTTAATCTAATTGTGTCTGACTATTTATTTAATCCAACTCACTGGTGGTAACTTCTTGTTTAGGAATAGCTTGGAAATAAGTTTACACCTTGTGCTAATTGATTATGAATCAATTTATTTTGCTCTCGTAACAGAAACTTAGCATGAGAAGGAATAATACTTGGCTGGAAATACTTTTTTCTTTTATACAATTTTTGGTGGATTGTAAATATTGATTGAATATAGATTTATTTTTTTAATTATAATTTATTTTTCTTTTTCCTCATGGTAGACTGAATTTGCTTACCTTAGTTTAAAATTTGACTGATTTCTTACTTGCTTATTTTAGGAAAATAATTACTTTGATTTGGTTCTTCTTTATTTAAAGAATATATTACTCTTCCTAATTTATTATTATTTTTTTTATATTTGGTAACATAATAATATTTTAAAATATGATTTTGGCTCTTCTTTATTTAAGGAAAGACATTTTTACTTTATTCTTTCTAGTTTATTTTTGGTAATGAAATATTGTAAATATTTTTTGATTTTTGGCTTTCCTTGAAAATAAGGAAATAGTATTATAATTAGCTCCTTGATTTTATTTATTTTCATTATTGAGCTCCCACTCTTTGCTATATAAATAGGACCCCCTCCCCCCAACTCACACACTCATTCACTTTTATCACAAGTTCAATCATTACACTTTGCTCTCTCATTCTCTCCTTTCTTTTCTTGAAATGCTTTAAATATTTCTCCCTATTCTTAAAAAAGAAGTAAGAACTCAAGTAAATCTTTGAATCATCCTTTGGCCCCTTTATTGTTGTGTTGCTGTTGTTGATCGAAAACCTTACTTAATACTTCATTGTTGATTCTCTATTCTGTTTAACCGGTTAGTGTTCTTAATTAACATTTATATTATAAGTTAACCCCCTTCATTAGTTTAAATTTGGGTTTTGCATAATTATGAATTGTCATGTGTTGAAAAAATGAACCAACAAGGAAGCACTGTTAGTTTCTGTAACAACCTGTTTAGTCGGTTCGAGCAGTAGAACTATTTTTGATAAAAACTGACTGGGTCGACGGATCACGCGACGGACTGTCATGGTCACGACGGACCGTGATGGACTTCGTCGTCCCATAATTGTGTAATTTTTCTTCTGCTGCTCTCCTCATTACCCTCGACTACAGGTAGGACGAACCGTCATAGGCACGACGGTCCGTCGATGGCCTTCGTTCCAAAACATTTCAACTCTGAAATCTGAGTACTGAGATCGACTCTCTGAACTTCACGACGAAACTGCAGCACGGACCATCGTAGATACGACGGACCGTCACAAGCTACGTAACCTCACTACTGAAATTAACTCTCTGAACTTGGTGACGGACCTGCAGGACGGACCGTCGCAGATACGACGGGCCATCACAAGCTGCGTAAACCCGACTTGGTCAGACTTCCGCTAAAAGTTTTAAAGGGGTGTTTCGGACTATTCAGGATTATAGTTATGAAACTAGTGGGGTAGGTTTAATATTTATTTACTTGGGGGTTAAAGAAGACAATAGGGAATAAATAATGGGTTACTTTTATCATCTTTTATAATTTATTATATGATAATTAGGGTAAAAGAAAAAGAATCTGAAGAAGAAGAATAAAAAGAATAGGAAAGGGAGAACGAGCGAGAGAGAGAACGAAGAGGACAGCAAAGGCATTGGGAAGGTAGCTTGCTTGATCACGATTCTTCGGTGGAGGTAGGTTATGGTTTATTTCTATATGATAGATAAACTCTAAATAGCGATCGATATGCATTGGGTGGTATGGTAAAGTCTTCTATGTGCTTAATTGTGTGTTTATATGTTTGATTGTGTGATTGTGGTGGGTTATAATGATGAGACTGTGGAATCTTCGATCTTAAATCCTCTCTATTAAGATGACGCCTTGACATAAAGAAGGCTTGATGAAATAAAAATAATGAGATAAATGGATCGGAGTGTCACGTTTTGACATGGTATTCTTGGATCGGAGTGTCACATTCGACACGGTAGTATTAAGGGATCAGAGTGTCATGTTCCGACACGGTATATGGGATTGGAGTGTCACGTTCCGTGACGATAATAATAAAGTGAAGGAATCTTGAATTATGTTAATATACTCAAATTCGAAGAACCTATTTCCCAAATGAGTATGGTGTGGAGGCTTGAGTCCTCATAGGTGTGCTTGGTGTTGTTGTCAATGGTTCTTGTACTTGTTGCTTGTCACCTGTTGAGTATTATGGTTGGTTTTATATTATTATTCAGTATATATTGTTTCCTATTTTGAGTTGGCCGATGATACCTACTCAGTACGTGTTCCTTGTACTGACCCTTACTTGTAATTTTCTTCTTTGTTATTTGTGGAGTGCAGCAAGCGTGCCATCGACTTCGACTCGTCCTCAGCTCTAGCCAGTCTTCAGTACATCAGAGTTCAGGGTGAGCTATTAATCCTAGCTCGTGTTGGATTCTCTCCTTCACGTCTTGATGTCTTGAAGTTCGGACATGGACCATCTTTTTACTTATTTTAGCTGCTTGAATACTCTTAGATTTAGAAATTTGAGGATAGATGTTCTTGATGTGATGACTTCCAGATTTTGGGGATAATAATTGATAAACTTTAGAAGCTTATTTATTTGGTTATATTAATTTGTTTTGGGTCTTCCGCATTATATTTTGTTCATTATAGTTGAAATACTGGTAAATGTTGGGGTTTAGATTTGTTGGTTCGCTCAACTAGGAGAGTAAGTGTGGGTGCCACTCACGGCTCGTTTTGGGTCGTGACAAACTTGGTATCAGAGCGTTAGGTTCGTTGATCTCATCACACAAGAACGAGTCTAGTAGAATCTTGAGGAATGGTAGGGGGACGCCCTTACTTTTCCTTGAGAGGCTATAGGATTTTAGGAAAAGTCCATTCTTTCTTTCTTTCATTCTATTACTTTGATCCAATTGGTATCTAGGTGATACGAATTGGTATCGGACATCCTCACTCTATTTCGCAGATGGTTAGAACTAGAGCAACAACTGTGCCAACACCAACACCGGCAAGACAGTGCGTCTAAGCCAAACATTGGGGCTGTAGCTCAAGGAGGAGAAGTGTCAAGAGGCCGTGGTAGAGGTCGCAGGAGAACGCCCTCTAGGGGTAGAGGACAAACACCTGGTCCAGCTAGTAATAGGGTGGTGACTCCTCCACCGACTGATGAGGTAGTGAGAGAGGGTGAAGAAGGGGAAAACGAGCAGGTTCAAGATGAGGAATTACCACCCCAGCCTACCCCAGAGATGATTAACTAGGTTCTTACTTATCTTAGCGGGTTATCTGATCAGGGCCAGACACCTCCAATGTATTCTACACCAGCACCTCAGGTTCCGGGAGTACAACATGCAGCTGTTGTGGATCCCTGCATGGATGCCTCATTGGAAGTAGGCACGTTTCCTCGATTGACTATAGGGTCTATAATGACGAGTGATCAGCATGAACTTTTCACTAAATTCTTGAAGTTAAAACCTCTAGTCTTCAAGGGTGCTGAATCTGAGGATGCCTATGATTTTCTGGTTGATTGTCATGAGCTGCTACATAAGATGGACATAGTAGAACGATTCGGTGTTGAGTTTGTGACCTATCAGTTTCAGGGGAATGCCAAAATGTGGTGGCGGTCGTATGTTGAGTGACAACCAGCACAGGCACCACCTATGACTTGGGATCATTCTCTAGCTTATTTATGGAGAAGTATATACCCTGGACTTTGAGGGACAAGAGGAGAGATGAGTTCCTGAGCCTAGAGCAAGGCAGGATGTCTGTTACTGCTTATGAGGCTAAATTTCGTGCACTATCCAGGTATGCCACCCAACTTTGCTTCAGTCCACAAAACCAGATTCGCCGTTTTGTGAAAGGATTGAGGTCAGATTTGCAGATCCCATCCTTACAGGTAGCTACTGCAGCAAAATCCTTTCAGGAAGTGGTTGATTTTGTGATAGAGGTGGAGGGGGTGAAGCCAGACGACTTCACCCTGGCGTCGACATCTAAGAAGTTCCGTAAGGGAGGTGAGTTTAGTGGTTCTTACTCCAGAGGGCAGGGTTCAGGAGGTTACCCAGCCCGTCCTATTCAGTCTTCACTACAGGCTGTAGCTGGGGGTCCATCGCAGACCAGTCAGCATTTTTCTGAGTTTGGAGGTTATCCCCAGACTTTGTCATTCTCACAGAGACCTATGCTTGACTCCAGAAATTTTTATGGATGTGGAGAGACTGGACACATTAGGAAATATTGTCCAAAATAGAGTTACCAACCCCCAATAGCTAGAGGTAGAGGTGGTCATGGTAAAGGCCGTCATTCTGAAGGACGTGGTGGCCAAGGTAATGGTAGTCATCAAATCAGTCGGGGTGGCGGGCAATTTGGAACTACTGCAGCGCAACATGGTAGGGGCAACGGGCAGAGAGGTGATAGGGCCCATTGTTATGCTTTCCCCGGGAGGTCTGAAGCAGAGACATTTGATGATGTTATAACAGGTAATCTTTTGGTCTGTGATTGCATGGATTCTATATTATTTGATCCTGGATCCACATTTTCATATGTATCTTCCTCATTTGCTACTGGTCTTGATTTATATTGTGATTTGCTTGACATGCCTATTCGTGTCTCTAGTCCTGTGGGTGAGTCTGTGATAGTTGAGAAGGTGTATATGTCTTGTCTTGTGACTTTTATGGGGAGCAATACTCATGTAGATTTGATAATTCTAGAGATGGTTGATTTCGATGTAATTTTGGGTATGACTTGGCTTTCTCCAAATTTTGCAATCTTAGATTGTAATGCTAAAACTGTGACATTGGCCAAGCCTCGGACAGATCTGTTAGTGTGGGAGGGTGACTATATTTCCACCCCAGTTCGTATTATCTCTTTTCTTCGTGCTAAGAGGATGGTTAGTAAGGGTTGTTTAGATTTCTTGGCCCATCTCAGGGATGATACTTCCCAAGTACCTTCGATTGAGTCTGTCTCAATAGTCCGTGAGTTTTTGGATGTGTTTCCTGCAGACCTTCCTGGTATGCCACCAGATAGGGATATTGATTTTTGTATTGATCTGGAGTCAGGTATTCGCCCCATTTCCACACCCCCTTATAGAATGGCTCAGCTGAGTTAAGGGAGTTAAAGGCCCAACTTCAGGAGTTGTTAGGTAAAGGTTTTATTAGACCAAGTGCATCCCCTTGGGGTGCTCCTGTTTTATTTGTGAAAAAGAAGGATGGAAGTTTTCGGATGTGCATAGACTACAGGCAACTGAATAAGGTAACTATTAAGAACAAGTATCCTATTCCTCGCATTGATGGTCTGTTCGATCAGTTACAAGATGTTTGTACCTTCTCAAAAATTGATTTAACATCTGGTTATCATCAATTGAAAATACGGGCAACAGATCTTCCAAAGACTGCTTTTCGAACCAGGTATGGGCATTATGAATTCTTAGTAATGTCTTTTGGGCTTACGAATGCCCCTGCTGCTTTCATGAGCCTGATGAACGGGATTTTTAAGACATATCTGGATCTCTTTGTTATTGTATTTATTGATGATATACTGATATACTCAAAGAGCAGGAAAGAACATGAGGAGCATTTGAAAATTGTATTGGAATTGTTGAGGGAGAAAAGGCTTTATGCCAAATTCTCCAAGTGTGAGTTTTGGCTAGATTCAGTGTCCTTCTTGGGACACGTGGTTTCTAAGGATGGAGTGATGGTGGATCCATCTAAGATTGAAGCTGTGAAGAGTTGGGTAAGACCTACTAATGTTACAGAGGTAAGGAGCTTTGTTGGCTTGGCTAGCTACTACCGTCGGTTTGTCAAGGGATTTTCTTCTGTTGCTTCCCAATTGACAAATTTGACTAAGTAGAATGTTCCATTTGTATGGTCGGACGAATGTGAAGAAAGCTTCCAGAACCTCAAGACCTTGTTGACTACCGCACCAATTCTTACCTTGCTAGTGAAAGTTAAGAATTTCATTGTTTACTGTGATGCATCTTATTCTGGTTTGGGTGCAGTGCTAATGCAGGAGAGGAATGTAATTGCTTGTGCTTTGAGGCAATTAAAAGTGAATGAACGCAACTATCTGACCCATTATTTGGAGTTGGCTGCAGTTGTGTTTGCATTAAAGCAATGGAGACATTACCTATATGGGGTAAAGTGTGAATTCTATACAAATCATCGTAGTTTACAGTATGTCTTTACTCAGAAAGATTTGAATTTGAGGCAGAGGAGGTGGATGGAATTACTGAAGGACTATGATATTACTATTTTTGTATCACCCAGGAAAAGCTAATGTTGTGGCAGATGCTTTATGTAGAAAGGCAGGGAGCATGAGAAGTTTAGCTCACTTACAGGTTCCTAGACGCCCATTGGCTAGAGAGGTTCAGACTCTGGCTAATGACTTTATGAGGCTGGAAGTACTAGAGAAGGGAGGATTTTTTGCCTGTGTGGAGGCAAGATCTTGTTTTCTTGACAGGATTAAGGGAAAACAGTTTACTGATGAGAAGCTGAGCCGAATTCGAGATATGGTATTACAAGGAGAGGCTAAAGAGGCAATAATTGATGAGGAAGGTGTTTTGAGAATTAAGGGAAGGGTATGTGTGCCCCATGTTGATAATTTGATTCACACTATTCTTACAGAGGCTTATAGTTCAAGGTATTCTATACATCCTGGTGCAAACAAGATGTATCGTGACCTAAAGCAACATTTTTGGTGGAGTAGAATGAAGCGTAACATTGTTGATTTTGTTGCCCAATGCCCGAATTGTCAACAGGTAAAGTATGAACACCAGAGGCTCGGAGGAACACTTCAGAAAATGCCATTCTTGAATGGAAATGGGAAAGAATTGCAATTGATTTTGTGGTTGGTCTTCCAAAGACATTGGGTAAGTTTGATTCTATTTGGGTAATCGTTCACAGATTAACTAAGCCTGCTCACTTCATTTTGGTCAAGGTGACTTACAATGCAGAGAAGTTAGCCAAACTCTATATCTCAGAAATTGTTCGATTGCATGGAGTTCCACTTTCCATCATATCTAATAGAGTTACGCAATTTACTTCTATGTTTTGGAGAACATTGCATGCTGAATTAGGTACTAGGTTGGATCTTAGTACTGTATTTCACCCTCAGACCAATGTCAGTCTGAGCGAACGATTCAGGTGTTGGAGGATATGCTTCGTGCATGTGTGATAGAATTTGGTGGTCATTGGGATAACTTCTTACCCTTAGCGGAGTTTTCAGACAATAATAGCTATCACTCAAGTATTGATATGGCCCCATTTGAGGCACTGTATGGGAGGAGATGTAGGTCTCCCATTGGTTGGTTTGATGCATTTGAGGTGAGACCATGGGGTACCGATCTCTTGAGGGAATCGTTAGATAAAGTAAAATTCATTCAGGAGAAGCTTCTAGCAGCTCAGAACAGGCAGAAAGAATATGCAGATCGAAAGGTTAGGGACTTGGATTTTATGGAGGGTGAAGAAGTCTTGTTGAAGGTTTCACCCATGAAAGGGGTGATGCGGTTTGGGAAATGAGGTAAGCTTAGTCTGAGGTATATTGGTCCATTTGAAGTTCTGAAATGCGTGGGGGAGGTTGCTTATGAATTGGCATTGCCTCCAGGAATCTCAGGAGTGCACCCGGTATTTCATGTGTCTATGCTGAAAAAATACCATGGGGATGGAAACTACATTTTTTGTTGGGATTTAGTTCTTCTTGATGAGAATTTGTCTTATCAGGAGGAGCCTATTGCTATTTTAGATAGAGAGGTCCGCAAGTTGAGATCAAAGGAGATTGCATCTATCAAGGTTCAGTGGAAGAATCGGCCAGTTGAAGAGTCCACTTGGGAGAATGAGGCTGATGTGCAAGAAAGATATCCACATCTCTTTACAGATTCAGGTACTCTTTCTCGCCCTTGTTTTTCTTCCTGTGATCGTTCGAGGACGAATGATGGGTAAATTGGTATCTATTGTAACGACCTGTTTAGTCGGTTCGAGCAGTAGAACTATTTTTGATAAAAACTGAAAGGGTCGACGGATCACGCGACGGACCGTCATGGTCACGACGGACCGTGATGGACTCCGTCATCCCATAATTATGTAATTTCTTCTGCTGCTCTCCTCATTACCCTTGACGACAGGTAGGATGAACCGTCATAGGCACGACGGTCCGTCGAGGGCCTTCGTTCCAAAACACTTCAACTCTGAAATCTGGGTACTGAGATCGACTCTCTGAACTTCACGACGGAACTGTAGTACGTACCGTCGTAGATACGATGGACCGTCACACGCTGTGTAACCTCACTACTGAAATTAACTCTCTGAAATTGGTGACAGACCTGCAGGACGGACCGTCGCAGATATGACGGGCCGTCACAAGCTGCGTAACCCCGACTTGGTCAGACTTTCGCTAAAAGTTTTAAAGGGGTGTTTTGGACTATTCATGATTATAGTTATGAAATTAGTGGGGTAAGTTTAATAATTTATTTACTGGGGGTTAAAGAAGACGATAGGGAATAAATAGTGGGTTACTTTTATCATCTTTTATAATTAATTATATGATAATTAAGGTAAAAGAAAAAGAATCTGAAGAAGAAAAACAAAAAGAACAGGAAAGGGAGAACGAGCGAGAGAGAGAGAACGAAGAGGACAGCAAAGGCATTGGGAAGGTATCTTGCTTGATCACGATTCTTCGGTGGAGGTAGGTTATGGTTTATTTCTATGTGATAGATAAACTCTAAATAGCGATCGATATGCATTGGGTGGTATTGTAAAGTCTTCTGTGTGCTTAATTGTGTGTTTGTATGTTTGATTGTGTGATTGTGGTGGGTTATGATGATGAGACTCTGGAATCTTCAATCTTAAATCCTCTCTATTAAGATGACGTCTTGACATAAAGAAGGCTTGACGAAATAAAAATAATGAGATAAATGGATCGGAGTGTCACGTTCCGACACGGTATTCTTGGATCGGAGTGTCACGTTCCGACACAGTAGTATTAGGGGATTGGAGTGTTACGTTCCGACACGGTATATAGGATCGGAGTGTCACGTTCTGACACGATAATAATAAAGAGAAGGAATCTTGAATTATGTTAATATACTCAAATTCGAAGAACCTATTTCCCAAATGAGTATGGTGTGGAGGCTTGAGTCCTCATAGGTGTGCTTGATGTTGTTGTCAATGGTTCTTGTGCTTGTTGCTTGTCACCTGTTAAGTATTGTGGTTGATTTTATGTTATTATTCAGTATATATTGTTTTCTATTTTTAGTTGACCGATGATACCTACTCAGTACGTGTTCCATGTAGTGACCCCTACTTGTAACTTTCTTCTTTGTTATTTGTTGAGTGCAGCAAGCGTGTCATCGACTTCGACTCGTCCTCAGCTCTAGACAGTCTTCAGTACATCAGAGTTCAGGGTGACCTATTAATCCTAGCTCGTGCTGGATTCTCTCCTTCACGTCTTGATGTCTTGAAGTCGGACATGGACCATCTTTTTACTTATTTTAGCTTCTTGAATACTCTTAGATTTAGAAATTTGAGGATAGATGTTCTTGATGTGATGACTTCCTGATTTTTGGGATAATAATTGATAAACTTTAGAAGCTTATTTATTTGGTTATATTAATAAGTTTTGGCTCTTCCGCATTATATTTTGTTCATTATGGTTGAAATACTGGTAAATGTTGGGGTTTAGATTTGTTGGTTCACTCACCTAGGAGAGTAAGTGTGGGTGCCACTCGCGGCTCGTTTTGGGTCGTGACAGATTCACTACCCTTTCCCTTTATGTACAACAATGACGATTCTTTATCTATTTTGGTTTGTTGTTTATGTGAAATCAATCGGTTATTACGAATATTTAATACTATGATTATTTTATTATTATATATCTGTGTCATATTAACCTTTTAGCAGGTTTGAATTTAAGATTCAAGATTTAGAAGAGTCGCCAAGATAAGGAAGATCAGAGAAAATGATTTTATTTGATTTATGTTCTTATGTATGTATAATTGTTACTTTGTAATAATTTATAATTCTCTAACTCTAACTTTCAATATGAAAAAAAATATAAAAAATAAAATAATTGTTTTGTCGTAATTTTCAAAGTTAAAAATTACGCCTATAGGTATGCTATTTTAATTCTTTTAACTACCTAGAATTCTTGTTTATAGGTATTGTAATCTAACCAATTTTCAACATGCTTAATGTTTTAGTAAATTTGTTAATGAGTTTCTAAAAATTAGATTCTAATAATTTGGTATGTTAAAATCAAATAATCTTAGTAGGTTAATTGGTTAGACTTTTATAACTCTTTTTTGTGTTTCAATAATTTTTTCAGCATATTGATCACCTAAAAATCATGTTGATAGGCTTATAAATTTTCAGCAAATCAATAATAAAAATTAAAATTTGTTGTGCTTGTCTTTTTGCCACTTTTAAATAAATAAATCAACTAATATTGTGTTGTTAATTAATAACTGCTCTTTAAAATAAGATAAAAATCATTTGTTGCATTTAAAAAATTGCTTGACTTTTAAATATATTTCATATTAAAATCTTTGCATTTAATTTATTGGCTACATTAATGCTCTACTTGTTTTTTTACAAAGATTTATAACATGATTTTTTAGTCATTGTTCAATCCTCCTTTAGAACTCGGGATTGATTATATATATATATATATAAATTATAACTATTGTCTCCTAACCTATCATTAGTGGGAAAGTCAAAGGAATTACGAGGTCTAATTTTAATATTTTATAAATTAAGCCGACGCGTCTCCGGGAGCACCACCTACCCATGATTTTCAAAAGGGATTATGTGTATTTATATGTAAATATTTACGTGCCTATATGCACACTAAATCCTTTTTTAATCATCTTCAAAGTATAAACTTTTATTATTTTTCTAAGATCGACATCAAAACAAAATTGTCTCTATGGTGGAGGAGCGCGATTAACAATATCGTGGCATTATCCCTATAAAGAAACAAACATTTTTTTATAAAATTTATATCGAAAATTTTCTCAATTTTTCAATAATTTATTTTCACACATCTTATTCTTGTTTGGTGCGGCATAATAAATTAAATTGAATTATTTTTATTTGTGCATATTATGTCTTCTTGTTTATCTCTTTATTAATTGTTTAATATCTGGTCAATATTTTAATCACATAGATCGTATACTCAAATAATAAATAATTGAAGTAATCTTAATTGTTAGTAATTCATTTTGGGTAGCTTAAAATTAAAAAACTAAGAAATTTATTGGCTTATCTATTTGTCTATTTTTTTCTCCTCGCTTATCTTAAATTAATTGATTAGTATTTGTTGTGTTTATTATTTCTATCACCTTTTTAGCATGCTTAAATAATCAATTAAAATAATAATATGAGTTATTTATTCGATTTGTTATATCATATAGTCTCTTATGCTAAATTAAATAAAAAATGAGTTTAATTGTTTATTTATTGCTATCACCTAGCCTTGTATGCTTAAATTAACTAAAATAATAAAAAAATATTTTTAATTGCTTAATATTATGTCATCACTTAGCAATCATATTAATGAATAATAATGAAGTGACCTTGATTGCTACTTGTAACCCCCACATAGATTGCATAAGATAAAGTCGGGACCCACATTTGTGGACCTCGAGGGATGCCTAACACCTTCCCCTCGAGGTAATCTGAACCCTTAAACTGATCTCTGGCTCATTAACCTTAGCTAAACTTAGTTAGGTTAGATAACGCGCCTTAATTCGTTAGTTGGCGACTCTTGAAAACTCAAAATTCCAAAAGAGTTGTCAGGTCATGCGCTTTTCTGAAAAATGGGGTGCGACAATGTTGTCAAACTACTTGATAATTCAATGAATCAAGAAATGATTCTTGGTCCAAGTGGGAGTTATGAATCCCAAAATACTATAGAGGAATTTGAACTTCAAATATGTAAGAGTACAAGAAAAGTATACCTAAACAATCTTATAAAATTGAGGATTATGTTTTCTTGGTATCTCCTACGAAATTGGATGAACATAATTATGTAACAGAGACATGATCAAGCCCTAAAAGGGATGAATGGTTATAAGCGAAGAAAGAAGAATTAGAGCTTATGAAAACAAACAAAGTCAGGAATCTAGTTGAACTTCCTATTGAATGTTAAGTTATTGGGAATAAATGAATTCTTACAGTTAAACGTAAATCGGATGGGTCAATTGAAAGACATGTCTAAAGTTCCTTATTCTAGTGTTGTCGAGAGTTTGATATATATTATGATGTGTACTTGCTCAGACATATGTTATGTCGTGAGTCTAGTTAGAAGATATCAATTCTATATTAGAAAAGATCACTAGAAAGCAGTAAAGAGAATTTTCTAATATCTGAAGAGAACTGCAGATCATATACTGTGTTATAGTGGATCTGATTTATTCATAAAAGGGTATACAGGTACTTGATTGGGCTAGTAACCGGGATGATAGAAAATCAACATCCATTTTTCATTTCTTACTAAATGGTGGTACTATTTCAATAAAAAGTAAGAAGCAAACTTGCACAACTCTTTCAATCATGAAACCTGAATTTGTGGCATGTGTGTGCGCATATCAAAAAGTTATTTGGTCATAGAAATTCCTTGAAGATTTGGATATTACAAAGAATTATAAGGTCCAATAATTCTACATCAAGATAGTCAAGCCACTAACGTGTATATAAAGGATCCTAAGATTCACAGAAGAACCAATCTCATTGACATCAAGTATAACTTTGTGAGAGACATAGTGGCAAGTGGAGAAATAACTTTACAATACATTCAGACACGTGAAATGGTAGTTGATTTATTTGGAAGGCCATCTCTAGATACTAGTTTGAAAAACATGTTAAGACTCTAGGTTTAAGTAAATTATGATGGTATTTGAGAATTGTAAAGTAACTTGATGGTTATAATATTCTCTTTTATATAAAACTATTAAATTTATGTTCAAATGTAGTATGCATGTGATAATATGTAAGATATATGATGACAGGATTAAGGATTAGTAAGTTTTGATGATGGACATATTGTACACCAATGCAGAAGTAATAATACAGTATTCAACATATTCAATACGGAAGCAATTAACAGGTTTCATATTTGCAGCAAAGGCGTGTGTTGAAACAAACACGTACAGAAAGAGGCATAAGTGTGTAGTATTTAGAAGTTGATACAAACAAGAAAACCTGAAGTTTGCGTACTTGTAAAGGATAATTAAAAAGGAAAGTTATGTATAAAAAGGTTTGTACAAATTGTATTTATTTTTATACCATACTTATAATTATTCTTCTTATACGATAAAGAGACAAATTCAAGAAGGAAAAGGATTTGTAATTCAATTTCTGTAGAAGTTGAAGACAAATCAAACTCTATAAAAGGATCAAGAGTTGAAGGAAAAAAGTGTCTTTGCATAAACACAAATCGAGAGAATTTATCAGCAAAGCCAGAACAATGGTCATTGCATATTCAAGAAATATATCATCTTGAAAGCAGTATTTACTGGAGAAAAATGCATACCTTCATCACATCAACGTAAGGACCAGGTTCACGAAATATGTTCCACTCTGAACTATTGAATGTTGAAGTCTAGCGTTATTAGTCTTTGTTGATTTACTCTAGGTTTATTATTGAGTTGTAATAATTCTTAGGTTTTGTAACTAGAATTGGGTTTCACTTCTTGGGAGTATAGTCTTGAGAGAATTGTAACAAGAAGTGGTATTGACTTCTTGGGAGAGAGATTGTGAGAATTGTAAACAAGAAGTGGGTTTTACTTCTTGGGTGATTAGAGTTAAGAAGACTTGAGAGTTTATGTAAACAAGAAGTGAGTGTGACTTCTTGTTGAGTGGAGAGTTTTCGATTATAGTTAATCGAAAAGGGTAGAAGTTTAGAGTTAATTTCATTGATTAACTAAGTTGTAAATCTTGAACTAATATAAAACTTCGGTGTGATTTTTCTATTCCGTGAGTTAGGAAGGTTTCCACAATAAATCTTTGTGTTATTGTGTTACGACAAAATTACAAGAACCCGCTTCTTGTATAGTAGTAAGGTTTTCTTCAATACATAATATGTTGAACAAGTCGCGAGATTGACTCTCTCACACGAGCAATCACTTCTTACATTAGGGAAACGTGAAAAGATGAATTTCACCACCATTTTATGACTTGTTTTATGATTTAGACAAAAGTTTCCTTAAGAAATGAGCATAAAGATCACTGAAGAGAGAAACTAAGGTTAAACATCTGGAGATGTTTAGACCAAGGTTTATATGATGTTGAATAATCAATAGAATGAGATACATACACCAATTTAAGGTGTAAACACCGTAGCATGTGTATCATATCACGTGTGTCTCGCGATCAATGGGTCAATGAAAGAATATTCTTTGTTTCTTCATTGTGTGAGACCTAGAAAATTGAAATCAACTTTTCAATGAAAATACCTTTTTACCTTTTGTTGTTTCTTGAAGTTTAAATCAATGTTGCTACTTTAGCATGTTACAATAGCCATGAGCAATTCGGCAATACAATATATGTTTAGGAAAGCAGTTGATATGAAACATATATATTCGAGTAGAAAGGGGAAATGATTGAATGAGCAATTCAACTTGTATACATAAGATGGCTATTACACAAGTGTAATTTTGTGTATAAAGTTAAACATAAACTCGAGTTCACTTCTTTAAGAGGTTGAGGGATCGAATAAGTAACTATCGAAGTAGTGAATGATGTCTAGGGTATTGTGAGTAAAAGTGTTCTTTAATAGTAGTGACTTCTTTCCACGTGTGATTGAATTCATATACACGACTTGAAAAATATTAAAGATAAGCTCTTCATGCTCACAGGTCGCACGAACTATTTGTCTTATGAATTGTGTGTCTGATTGATATAATTTTTACTTATGTTTTGTCCACCATGTGAGAAGTGGGAGATGTAAGTTTTGGGTCATGGGTCGCCCATGTGGACCGACCAGATACAATCTGTTTTAATGTCTTATCCAGTTAGTTAATTAATTAATTCGGATAAATCATTTAAAGGATAAGACTGAACAATTATAATGTAACTGTTCAACTCCTCTTTAAAAAACTCCTAGTGAAAGCAGTTTCTATGAGATAAGAGACGTGAGACATGAGAAGTAAAAATATTAAACGTGAAAAGAGAAAGGAAAACATGTGAAACAGAAAATCAAAAATCAAGCATTCAGTCTAGAAACAAAAGTATTGAGTTTCTCATGCAGATTCATCAACACACAAAAACAGACTTCTAGTTTGTGAACAAAATCTTTGTTTCCTAGTGATTCAAAGATGGACTTGAGCACCAACCTGTCAATGAAGCAGATCGACGACTTCCACTATGAATTACAAAGTACACATCTTTTTGTTGATTCCTCTTAATATTTCTTAAGTATTTGGAAAACTATAAAATAAACAATCAATTTTTTAACCATTTATATCTAACTCATTTTATTTCCGTTTCTTTAAAATAATATTTTTTCGAAAAGATAAGCACAACCAGATTATGATCAAATAAGTTTTGACCAAACATATCTTCTAATCAATTTTATAATTGATATTAAACAGAAGCGGTTTTTTTTTAAAAGTAAATTGCAGAGTTATTTTCATAGTAGGACAAATAATCCTATCTCTTTCATGATTCACATTCAAATAGGATTCTAAATCCTATTTTCCATATTATTAATCTAAAATTAAACGTCAGATAAAAATTCAACTTTTTCTAAATTTTTTCTTTTTCTTTTTATTAACTGATTTTTAAAAGAAATATATCAATTTATTTTCTTAAATACATACAAAGCGAATAGCCAAGAAAGCAACACATAATGAGATGTAATTACATTGTAGCAAACAAACATACTAGACTAATAATTACCTATCCTACAATTACACCAACTTCAATTACCTGATGACCTTTCAAACAAGCCCTTAGTATATTTTATAAACTAAGAAGTTATCTAGCATGAGATATAACGTACAACAATTTCAAAGATAGAATGCAAGATTATTTTATTCTGCATTTATTGTGAGATATTAGACAGTCTTGTGATTATTTAGCTCACCCTTTATATATTAACGATGGAATTAATTATTTTGTATATATGATAGAATAATTATCTTAAAATAACTTATATCAAGATAATTAATTTCAAAATTAACTCGTTGTCAACAAAACGACCCAAGTTACAAGTCAAAAGCTCAATAAATTAATAAGGTCCTATGAATGGAGCAGACAACAAATTGGAAGTTGCAATAATAAAAACTTTTTATGCTAGTAACATTTTCAAAAAAATTGTCTAAAAATATGTCATCTTATGATTAGAAATAATCAAAGAGAAAATGCACAAGTACCCCCTCAATCTATGTTCGAAATCTCAAAGACACACTTATATTATACTAAAGTCCTATTACCCGAACTTATTTTATAAGTGATTTTCTACCACTTTTCGGCCTACGTGACACTAGTTTGAAAAAAAAGTCAACCATCGTTGGGCCCACAAGATAGTACCACGTAGGTTGAAAAGGGGTAAAAAATTATTAATAAAATAAGTTTAGGGGTAATAGGACCTTAGTATATTATAAGTGTGTCTCTGAGATTTCAGACATAGGTTGAGGAGGTACTTGGATATTATTCCATAATCAAACTTTAAAGTTCTCTTTTTATCCTTAAGGAAATACTTCATTTGTTTATTTTTCTTGTTACTTATCTTAAACTATATTTTCTTTTTTACTTGTCTTTTTTGACATATCAAGAAGAGATGATAATTTATTTTCCATGTGTTACTGTCAATATTAAATACTTATTTTCTATATCGTTTTTCAAGGCATTATATAACAGGGACAATTTTGTAAAATACTTATATCAATACTAATTTCTTAATGAGTGTGTTAAGTAAAAATATGACAAATAAAATTGAACGAAAAAAGTAATTTACGGCCAGGGGCGGACCTAGAGTATGCCGAGGGGGTTCACCCGAACTCCCTCGGCAAAAAATTACGTTGTATATTGAAAGTATTTTAAAGAAATTTTATGTTCATATATTGATTTAGAACTTCATGGGTT
Source organism: Solanum lycopersicum (assembly GCF_036512215.1). Lineage (NCBI taxonomy): Eukaryota > Viridiplantae > Streptophyta > Magnoliopsida > Solanales > Solanaceae > Solanum > Solanum lycopersicum. The sequence continues at coordinate 11,556,276 of NC_090808.1, read as the reverse complement.
AACCCCCTCGGCAAAAAAATTACGTTATATATTTAAAGTATTTTTAGAAAAAATTGTTTTTATATATTGATTTCGAATCTCATAAATATAATATTAGAGATTAATTTAGTAATTCAAACCATTACTTTCTTTTTCGAATTCTCTTACTGAAAATTTTGAACCCGCCACTGTTTACTGCCACATAGTTATTTTAAAAATATTTTACACTACAAGCTATAAAATTTACATTAAATGAGATGGAAAGGAATAGTTAATGAATTAAATGGTAGCAATAGATTCTCCAGCAAATAGTGTTGTCCGTTTCTGTACACATTCATAGTTAGTGTGAGGTCTACAAACAATATAACAAGTCCAAAGTCCAAAGTCCAAGTCCAAGGTGTGAAGTGGGAACATAGAATATTGGGGGTTGGGACAAAGTGTGCAGTGTGAACACATGACATTATTCCTTCTTCCCTTCTTACTCTGTCCAAACCTAACCACCCTTTTAAGTTCTAACTATAGTTTAGTTTATCAAACTCTTGAGTTTGAGTGCGAGTGTAAGGAATACATACACATGCTCAATGTTCCTATTATACTATACAATTTACTGATCATTAATTTCCCTATTTTTTTTTAAAAAAAAGGCACTCTTTTTCTTTTAGTTTACTTTAAGAAAGAATGATAATTTCTTTTTAGCTATACTGTACTTTAATTTTTTATCTGACATATTTAAGATTATAAAATTAAATAATATGTTAATTCATTTAATATAACTTTGATTTAGGATAATTAGAATTTTTGGCCAAAAACATTTTTCAACTATACCCAAAATATAAACTACACCCTTAAAATATTATTTTTAGCACAAAAAATTCTTTAACTATTGCGCAAACTCAAACTACATCCTTAAAATATCATTTTTAGCAGAAAACATTTTTTACTATTTGTGAGTGAACAACTTTCATCCTTTATTAGATATTGTCAAAATATTAAGAGATCTTACGAAAAACCATGAGTAATTAACGTGATTATCAACAAAAGTTATTCTGTAAAATTTCATTACTTTCTACAAGAAGTTCTTTAAAATTAAATCTTAGACATTGTTGTTCATGGAAATTAAAAATAATTGCAAGGTGTGAGTGCACATGATTTTCTTTTTTTCTTGACGAAAAGAAGTTGTAGATTAATTATCTTTACCTTTTTCTTAACCAATTAAATCAATATATTTTCGGGTCAATCTAATATCAAAGTGACCAAAATATTGATCATGTCTGGTATTTGAGTTTCATTCTATATTATTAGAAGCGGAAGTCTCCAACAACTATCGCTTCTAGCATATTCCATTGAGAAGAAACATATTTAAACTACTAATATTTTTAATTAAAACTACATGAAAAATGAATAAAATACGGTCAACTTAAAAGATTTTGCATAATTCTTAACTCAATTACGAAAAAGTTCTGGATAATATTCTTGACATATTTAAGAATAATAATTAGGTAGGCATGACTTAATTTTTGTGGGATATATCGATTAGTTTTCTGATAAATTCAAGTAGAAGAATAAAAATTGTTTACTTTAAAATACTTGAAGGATGTTTTCTGCTAAAAATGATGATACTTTAAAGTTGTAGTTTAAGTTTGGATATAGTTAAATGATGTTTTCTGCTAAAAATGATACTTTCAGGATGTAGTTTAATTTTGATGTATAATTAAAAAAAGTTTTTAGCCAAAAAGGTAGAATAACAAAGTAAAAAAGTTTCTTCACTTTCTTAAATTTTGTGTCAATCAAATTATGTTATTTTTTTCTTAAACGGAGGGATCATATACCTTTTCTAATTTTCTCAAATGGAGATATTTGTTTTTTTTCTAACTCCTCACCACATTTGAAATTCGAGTCTCAAGTTAAAACAGTTATATTTGTAAAATAAATAGTACCCCCCCCCCCCCCCCATTTTTTTTTATGTATGCGATCCTTTTTTTTAAAAAAAATAGTTGGTATATAACATTTGTCATTTTATAAAATCGATACATAAATTATCATACTGTTCCTTTTTTACCGTTTGTGAGTTGTTAATTTCAAAAATATATATTTGACCAACTTAGAAAAGCTAAGTAAATGATTCACGTTCTTTGGTTAAATTAATTAATCAAAATAAATTTATTTATATTTATTGAAAACTTGAGTTCGAAAAATTAAATAAAGGCAGAAGGATAAAATAACATCATTTCATAATGTAAGTGCAAAATAAAAATGTCACATATAGGAAAATTAATTCAATAAATATTTTGTCTAATTTACACGATAGAAAACATTTATCAGTGGTCTAACAAATCTGATGTTATGCTTATTCAATTTATTTGAATACAATACTTTCGACATGAAAACATTAATTTATATGTATAAATTATGAAATTTATATATTTGTATACTATATAAAAAAATTATAATTCACAATAAATTGATAATTTAAAATAATTAAAGATATGTGATAATTTATGATTAAAAATAAATTTGTTTAAATCTCAAAATTTAAAATGTGTTACATAAATAAAAATAGAATAACCATAATTTTAAAATATAATAGATCGAATGGTAAAATCTTAATTTTTTGGGTAATAACATTTTAATTTTGAATCTATCTGTACTCTACCATGAATTTTAGTACTCCCATCAAGCAAAACTTCATTTATAAGATCCAAATCTTAATTATATTTCATTTTTAAAGATTTTAAACTTTTTAAGCATTCAATTAGCCTCTCAAGTCAAACCTTAAAGAGAAAAGTTTGGACGAGGAAAAGGAATATCTTGACAAGTTCAATTGTTTTGATATATATTATGATTCAAAATCTAATATTAGATGTTGAAATGTTTCCATCTATCTCTTAATTAATTGTAATTAAAGTCAAGTACAAATCTATGTAATAATCCACCTACTCTACTTTACTTATAGTAGTTACCTACTAATTTTTAAAAAAAAATAAATTTCCCGGTTTTAGAGGATGTAATCCATTTATTTTATAAACATTAAAAACTGTTTTTTGATTATAGAGATTGATGATGATCATGTGTACATATTCAACAAACACTAGTTTGTCTTATTTATGGTTTTACATAATTACTTGAAATTTGTTTGATACAAGAAAGGTCATTTTTGTCATTTGAATGAAAACTTTTGTCTATCTGTAATCCCCAAGGGATAAGGACTACCACTTGCAAATATGATTAAAATTAAATAAATAAACCAATTGGACTTTAATTAAGTATTAACAGAAATTCACATTTAATCTTGCCAGGTGGCACGTGGATGACGATACTAGGGTGACAACATTGAGAAACGTCATCAGTTAACGTCTAAAAGTATGTTGACGCTCTTTGTAGCGCGTTCCAAATTAATGCAATCACATTCATTCTTTTCTACTAATTTCCTGGAAAATAACTATATCGATTAAAATTAACTAATTTTTGGATTTTTCAAATAATCCTTTTGTCCTTTTATTTTTTCTCTTAAAATTACTGATTTTCAATAAAAAATTCATCAAAGAGAAGGGTAATATGCATTACCAACATCTATTCATCTTAATACGTTAGAATTCGAGTAAAGCTTTCTTATTAATTAAAATTTTAAATTAATTTGGTCATCTATGAATAACTTATTTTTTTTTTAATTTATAAGCAAATATTATAATTTCAAGCAATATGGCAAAATTACTTTTATACTTTTAAACTTCAAGTATCAATTATTCATCAAATTGCTAATGGCTCTAAACAAGGGACAAAGTCATCTTAGGCGAAGGATGGTTCGATGTATATGTTTTGCCCGAAAATTATGTGATGTACAAATAAAGATTAAATATTAATTATTATAAATATATATTTAATTTTATATATGCTTAACATAATTTTAAAAGTAAAATATATATATTTTTTTATCAAATTTCTAATTTCATCTTTGCGTAAAATGCAACAGCCATAACATCATTGAAATCCCCAATAAAGCTTCACTAGACTCTCATTCCGATTTATAAAATTGTACTTGATCTCATATAAATTTTAACTTTATCATTTCTTTTAATATAATATTTATGCACATCAAAATTGTTTATGAACCTTACCGATAATTGTCATTATCACTTGAGAGGAAAGCAAAAGATTCGACTAGTGCGCGTGGGGGTCATTTTTTCCACAAGCTAAGGTAAAGGAGAATTTTCCTTGTAAGCTTCCATTAATTTACTAAGAATTCACCACTTCCAACTTTTCTCCATATATATATATATCCCCTCATCTTTCTACTTGTTACTAAACAATTATCAAAATACACATATGGATAACTCATCGTCTGATCTAAATAGAGCAATAGAAGGTTTAATTCGTGGTCGAGAATTTACTCGACGACTAAAACAGATTATTAAAATATCTGGTGGTGAAGTTGAAAACATTATGGCTGAGGATTTAGTTGCCAAAATTCTGGATTCATTTTCTGAGACTCTCTCCGTTATAAACAATTCTGATGTCGTCGTCGCTACGGCGGTGGAGGTCAAGTCGCCGGAAGATTATTCTAGTGGAAGTTGCAAGAGTTCAGATCGAAGAGGATGCTACAAGAGAAGGTGATTCATTAATTTCATTACTTACTAATTTTTCATGGAGGGTATTTTAGTCTTTGTCACGTTTGTGGTCACAAGTTTTGATTGGTAATTGGTTGGTTCTCTTTTAGTTTAATAATTATTGCCAAGTTTGGTCGGTCGTTGATTGGTTATTGACAATTTTGTCCTTCAACAAATGGTTGAAGTACTTTTTTGTTGGTTGGTCCCTACAAAGCATTGGTGATAATTAGATTGATTAAGATTTGTTCATACTGAATTCATGATGAGGGCCTTGGGGTTATCTATTTCTTATATAGTTAATTGTACTACTCATTAAATTACAATAATCATAGAGCTCTCTAGGGTGTGTAAAGTACCATTGTGCTTGGTTGGGGTAAAGGCAGACCTAAAATTATATTTATCTCATCATTTTTACGTCATTGATGAAGTAAGTATATGGTGAAATAACTTAGTCAAGATAACTCTTTACGAGATAAATAATTTTAGGATAATTTGTTTCCAATCAAACGAACCCTAAAATAATTAACTTGTGCTCTTTTAGAAACAATTTTCTGATAGATGTTTTGGAAAATATACAGGAAAACTTCAGAATCAGACATAAAGGAATCCTCAGATTTGGTGGATGATGGTCATGCTTGGAGAAAATATGGACAAAAACAGATCCTTAATTCTACTTATCCAAGGTATGAATTTTTTAATAATGATAGAGTTGATGTGATAGATGTACAGTTAATCCATATATTTTATATTTGTTTTTATATATCTATTTATAATAATTATAATAAAATGAATGTGTATGCAGGCACTACTTTAGGTGCACACATAAATATGATCAGAAATGTCAAGCAAGCAAACAAGTACAGAAAATCCAAGACAACCCACAAAGATTTAGAACAACATACTATGGACATCACACTTGCAAAGCTTTTCCTAGAGTTTCACAAATAATATTGGATTCTCAAATTGATGGAAATTCTAATTATATTAGTTTTGATCAAAATCATACATTTCCATCAATAAAACAGGAAACAAAGGAGGAAGTAGTTTTCAGATTCTATCCTAAAATTGAAGATCAAATTCAATCATCAAGCTCTGATTATTTTCTTCCCAATGATCATGATCATGATCATCTCACTCCAGCAACATTTGAAGCCTCCGGCAGCCGTATGACCTCGCCCGATGTTATTTCATCTGGGGTTTACTCTTCTTGTACTACTACTAGCAACAATGATAATCTTGAGATAGATATAGATTTTGAGGAGGGTCTTTGGAACTTTGATCAAGTGTAGTGTAGGTAGCTTGATAGAGATGGTGTACAAATTTTGTATTATTTTGACTTGGAGTTTGCATTAAAGCATTTTTAGGTTTGGTATCAAAGTATAAATTTGACTTCCACATTTTATTATTAGGTAATGATGCTAGCCTACTATTGTTATCTTCTCTTTTGTCCCTATAAAGTTTAAATTAAATAGGTATATGTTAATGTTAGGATATACCATTAATCATGCGTTTTGCGATAGTATTAATATTGAACAATTGTTTATTTGTTTATTCAATTCAATAATGTGTTACATTAAATAGATCAATTGTCATATATGTGTTCTTAACTTATATAGTAGATGATTTAGTGTATAGAGTTTAAGCTTATACACAGCAGATTAAATCATAGATTCTTATAAGTTAAAATTTATAGTTCACAATCATAGATGAAAATTTGGACAAAACCATTAGAAAGATTATAGCACTAGATTAAATGTAATTTATCTTGATTATGAGAATGACATAGTTCTAACTTCTCGTGCTAGTGCTTTTTGGTATGTATTGAACAAGACCAAGCAGAGATAGTTGTTGTAGACTGACTAATAAAAAAACATATTCACTAAACTATTAAATGTAATTATATTCTTAATCTTGATATAACGATTATGATCTGTATATATTAATTATCATTTTGATTTATTAAAGGTGAGATTCTGAGATGAGTCAATATGCCTGATAGATTGGATGATAATGATATATATTGGTGAAATAATCAGTTAGTTGATGGAATCCGTGTCTCGTTATAGATATTGATGATACACCTTTTATGAGAAGCTTATACGTTTTCATGAGTAAACCCGACCGGTAAATTTATGAATCTGGCACATGAAATAAATTAAGTATTGCTCTATAAAAAGTTAATCATTGAATTAAATTAATCAGTAATTTAATTTATTTATTAGTATCGGTAATCTTAACATGGATGATTATATATGTTTTTAATGGTGAATATCTAAATAATAGAATGCAATTACGAATTTTTAGTGGAATGATTTGTAATTTATTATGGTATGAATAATTCAAATTAATTATTTAGAATTATTACCATAATAGGGAGCCTCAGTAATTAAATTCTATGGTCCCTTCAGTGCCCAATTTAACTAGAACTCACAATCTTATTTTTCTAATAGAAGATAGAAAAGTGGCGTATTTTTTTCTTCAAAGAAGAACATGTGTTTCAAGTTTTTTTTGAAGAAAAAAGATTTGCTTTTCTTCTCCTCTTTGAACTAGGAAGACATCTCTATAAATAGGGATTCTTCTAACCTAGAAAAGGAACTCAGTATTCTATACAGTACTTGCCCACCCAAGTATTGAGAGAGTTCAATTGTTAATTGGGATCAATGTAAAAGACTGTAGAGCTGGAGTTGAATTTGCTTCAAGATATCTGCACACGTTTCAAGAGGTAATTCTGAGTTAATTTTCAGCATACTTTATATGTGATGACTTATTGTGATTGTTATTTATATTCATGCGAGATGTATGATTTTGGAATGCTTCCGCTGTGTATGCTATTTTCTAACAATTGATATGAGAGCCACACTTCATCTTTATATACAATATAAAAATATATGTATGTGCAACTTTTGCGTGATAATATTTTTTTGAAAAGATTTAACGGTTGCATCTAAGTCATGCGTGAAAGGATATCAAGGAATGAATTTTTGTTTGTGCTTGTTTCCACGTTCCCTACTGTGAATCCTTCTAAAAGGTGCTCTTTAGTTGATGAACTATTAAAACAATAAATAAATTTTGGGATACATGTGGCGGCTAAGCCACAGATCAACAAGCCTATATTTTTTGTTTTATCTAAAAAATATATCAATGTTGAGCATATTCTTTTAACACTTATGATTTAAAAAAATTAATAATAATAATAATTAGAATTTATTTCTCAAACTAAGTTGCTGGTTGTTTTCTTGTGTTAATGGAAATCAAGTGAATAATAATTAATACAAGTAATATGTATATGCTTAGTGGAGTTTAAAAATTGAGTGGATTATTTGTGTTAAGGCGACATTGAACAAGATGCACAGGAATATTGTTTATGCAATATGAATTGAATGGAATATTGAAGGAATTGAACTAGTCATGTCTATGTTTTAGTTTTCTGGATTTTTTTTGTATAAATTGAAAAAGAAAATATAAAATGTGATGAAAATTCTTTCCAATATTTACCAAGATTAAATAGTAATGAAGTATTAAGTTTATGTGTTGGCTTAGACCTTCCTCCCCATCGGATGAATTTAATACAAGTTACTACGTATTTAATCAATAGTTTGATAATTTGTATTAACTCTCCTAAACTGAGTAATATATAATTAGATCAATGTAACTAGAGGATATTCACTTGACTTAAACTAACAGTAGACTCTCCAACTGAGTTAGCTCTGAATTAATTTATGGAGTGAATAATCAGTCATTATATATGTATATTGTATGAGTAGTCCTCCAATCCCATCGATTGACTATTCAAGATGCATGAATATATATGTATATGATGAGTTTGAATGTAAATATTCAATCTTATATGACTGTTTGATTGATCTATTGTAACTATTTCTTAAATCTCAGATTCAACATGTCTCCTTTTAATTCCATTAGTGCTATTTTGGATTAAAACAAACTAGAGGGTTCTAACTATATTGACTGAAGGAGAAATCTCGACATTGTGTTAACTGCTGAAGAATATAAGTTTGTGCTTCATGAGGAATGTCCATTGAAACCAAATGATCAGTCTAGTGATGAGGATAAGTTAGCTTATAAGAAATGGTGCAAAGCTGATGAGATGGCGCGATGTTACATTATGGCTTCAATGTCAAATGTTTTGCAACATCAACATCAAGCTATGTTCTCTACTTTTGAAATTCTGGAGAATCTCAAACAAATGTTTGGAGACCAGGGTCGATCAACTAAGCAGACTGCCATGAGAACTCTCATGAACACTAAGATGGTTAAAGGCACTCCTTTAAGAGACCATGTTCTGAAGATGATAGGTCATCTGAATGAACTAGAGGTTTTGGGGGCTGAAATTGACAATGACTCCCAAGTTAGAGATGATATTGCAGTCTCTACCTGACAGTTTTTAACAGTTTTGCCTAAATTATAATATGAATAAGATGAGTCTATCTTTGGAACAATTGATGAATGAACTGCAGGCGGCAAAGACTCTTGTAAAAAAACATGCACCATCAATGAAACCACAAGGTGGACCAAAGAAGAAAAAGGCTCACAAAGCTAAGACAATTGTACCTCCAACTGGGGGCGTGAAAAAGTCTAACGGTAAGTGTTTTCATAGCAAGATGTCAGGCCATTGGAAGGCACGTTGTCCAAATTTCTTAGCCAAGAAGAAAAACAAACCAGGTAACTCACTCTCACTTGTCGTTGAAACATTTTTAGCGACTGTTTCTACCACTTCATGGTATGTAGATTCAGGAGCCACTGATCATATCCGCATTACTTTGCAAGGGTTTCAAGAAACGCGCAAGCTGATTGGAAGTGAAGTTAGCGTTTTTCAAGCGCATGGCTCAGCAGCTCCAGTTTTAGCATTAGGAAATATTACTTTTTCGTTTGATAGTGGTAGAGTTTTAATTTTAAAAGACATTCTATATGCACCTTCTGTTAGAAGAAATTTAATTTTGGTTTTTAAACTATGGTTATGATGTTAGTTTTTCTGATAACGGTTGTGTTATTCACTATAATAAACATCTTGTCTCTACTTGTACATTGATTGATGGTCTTTTTATTATTAATATCTCTCCCGAATTACAACAAACCATAGAACTGAAGAATGTTAACCTTTCAAGTAAAAGAAAACGTTATTCTGATTTTAATGAGACTTATCTATCGCATTTGCGTCTATGTCATATGAATCTAGATAGGATTTCAAGGTTGGTTCGAGATGGACCTTTAGGTTCATTAAAAGTGGAGGCACTACCAACATGTAAATCTTGTTAGAAGGAAAAATGACTAAGAGACCTTTTCCCTCAAAAGGAAATAGAGTTAATGATAAACTAGAGTTAATTCATTCTGATTTGTGTGGCCCAATGAACATTAAAGCGAGAGGTGGGTATGAGTACTTCGTGACTTTCATTGATGACTACTCAAAATATGGATATATATATATATATATATATATATATATTTGTTGCGTCGTAAGTCTGAATGCTTTGAGAAATTCAAAGAGTTTAAAGCTGAAACAGAGAAACGACATGGAATATATATCAAGTCATTGCGATTTAATCGTGGTGGTGAATACCTCTCTAATGAATTTATTAGTTACTTATCAGAACAAGGAATTACATCTCAAATGTCTTCACCTAGAACGCCACAACAAAATGGTGTAGCAGAAAGAAGAAATAGAACTCTTTTAGAAATGGTTAGATCAATGATGAGTTATCTGATTGCCTTACTCGTTTTGGGTATATGCCTTAGAAACTGCAAATTACATTCTGAACTTACTTCCTTCTAAATCTGTTCCTTTGACACCCATTGAACTGTGGACTGGGCACAAACTTAGTTTGAAACATATTCGGGTTTGGGGATGTCCAACACATGTATTGAAAGGAAAGACAGAAAAATTGGAACCTAAAACAGAAGTATGTGTTTTTATTGGATACCCTAAAGGAATGAAAGGTGCTATATTTTATAATCCTAAATAAAAGAAGGTCATTGTGACTACCAATTCCAAGTTTCAAGAAACAGATTTTTTAATAAACCATATTCCTAGAAGTAAACTAGTTTTACAAGAATTTAGCAAAGAGATAACAAATCAATCTAGTGAAAATAATGAAAACCAAATTCAGACCCCACATGTTAGAGTCAACATACCATAACATTATAATAGTGGGAGAGATGTGAACATACATAAAATTCCACAAGTACAAGATCTTGAAAATTCATTGTATCAAGATAGAGGGAGTAATAATGAGCAAATTGTATTAGAGAAAGAAGTTATTGATATCTCTGCACCGCAAGGTACTGAGATAACATGAAAACTCAAGATCCTAAAAATGATGTGGTTCCACCACAATGATGCAAATCTCTCTGAACCTGCCCCTACAACTGTAGTGTCTCGTCATAGTGGGAGAGTGATAGTAAAACCACTTCGGTATGCACTCTTGGGAGAGTCTTTTGACAGAATCCCTGAAGATTCAAATACCGAACCCGTGAATTACGATGAAGCACTACAGGATAAAGATGAAGAAAAATGGATTGTTGCCATGAAATCATAAATGAAGTCTATTTACTCTAACAAAGTCTGGGACCTTGTAGAACCACCTGTAGATGGAGTCAAACCCATTGAATGCAAGTGGATATATAAGAAAAAGAGAGGAGTAGATGGACAAGTGCAAACTTACAAAGCTAGACTTATTGCAAAAGGGTTTACCAGAAAGAAGGGATCGATTATGAGGAAACTTTTTCGCTAGTAGTCATGTTTAAGTCTATTAGAATTATCTTATCCATTGCTTCTCATTATGATTATGAAATTTGGCAAATGGATGTCAAGACAACTTTCCTTAATATAATTCTTGATGAAAGCATATTTATGCGACAACAAGACAGTTTCATAGAAAAAGGAAATGAACACATGTTGTGCAAGCTTAAAAGATCTAATTATGGATTAAAGCAAGCTTCTAGGGCATGGAACACTTGCTTCGACAATGCAGTCAAGTCTTTTGATTTTGAGAAATGTCTTGATGAGTCTTGTGTGTACAAAAAGTGGAATGGGCATAAAGTGGTGTTTTTGGTATTATATGTAGATGATATCTTTCTCATAGGAAATAATGTGGGCTTGATTAATTCAGTTAAGGAATGGTTTTCCACAAACTTTAATATGAAGGATTTCAGAGAAGCTGCTCACATCCTTGGGATCAAGGTTCTATGTGATCGCAAGAAAATGATGTTAGGTTTATCTCAAGCTCTTTATATTGATACAATTCTTACCAAGTTTAGCATGCACGATTCCAAGAAAGGATTTCTTTATTTCAGACATGGAATTTCTTTATCTAAGGAACAATGTCCTAAGTCAGATGAGGAAACAGAAACCATGAAGACAGTTCCTTATGCATCAAAAGTAGGAAGTCTCATGTATGCCATGTTATACACTAGACCTGACATTTTTTTTGCCGTAGGCATGGTTAGCAGATATCAGTCAAATCCTGGATGAGAACATTGGACAACAGTTAAGCATATAATCAAGTACCTGAAAAGGACTAGGGATTACATGTTAGTCTATCATTCAGATGAGTTGGTGACCATAGGGTACACAAACTCAGATTTCCAGTCTAAAATGGACTATAGAAAGTCGACCTAAGGAAATTTGTTTACTTTGGGAGGTGGAGACATTGTTTGGAGATGCATAAAACACACATGTGTTGCTGATTCTACCATGGAAGCCAAATATGTAGCAGCTTCTGAGGTAGCTAAGGAGGCAGTGTGGCTAATAAACTTTCTGAAAGACATGGCGGTTGTTCCTGCAATAGAAATACCACTTATAATGTTTTGTGATAATAGTGGAGCGGTTGCAAATTCAAAGGAACCACGAAGTCATAAAAAGGCAAAACACATTGAGCGAAAATACAATTTGATTCGAGACCTAGTACAAAAAGGGGATGTGATAGTGGCGAAGATTGCATCAGAGAACAACCTTGTAGACCCTTTCACAAAAGTCTTTTAATAGACATGTTGAAGGAATGGGAGTTAGAGTTGTAGGTGCATGGTTACGAGTCTAAGTGGAAGATTGTCAGGATATACTATTAACCATGCGTTTTGCGATAGTATTAATATTGAACAATTGTTTATTCGTTTATTCAATTCAATTAAGTGTTACATTAAATAGATCAATTGTAATTTATGTGTCCTTAACTTATATAGTAGATGATTTGGTGTATAGAGTTCAAGCTTATACACAGAAAATTAAATTATCAGTTCTTATAAGTTAAAATTTATAGTTCACAATCATAGATGGAAATTTGGACAAAACCATTAGAAAGATTGTAGCACGAGATTATATGTAATTTATCTTGATTATGAGAATGACATAGTTCTAACTTCTCGTGCTAGTGCATTTTGGTATGTATTGAACGAGACCATGAAGAGAGTTGTCTTAGAATGACTAATAAAAACATATTCTCTAAACTATTAAATGTAATTATATTCTTAATCTTGATATAACGATTATGATATGTATATATTAATTGTCATTTTGATTTATTAAAAGGTGAGATTCTGAGATTGGTCAATATGCATGGTAGATTAGATGATAATGATGTATATATATGAAATAATTAGTTAGTTGATGGAATCCATTTCTCAGTATAGATATTGATGATACACCTTTTATGAGAAGCTTATAAGTTTTTCATGTGTAAACCCGTCCGATATATTTATGAATCTGGCACATGAAATAAATTAAGTGTTCCTCTAAAAAAGTTAATTATTGAATTAAATTAATCAAGTAATTTAATTTATTTATTAGTATCGGTAATCTTAACATGGATGATTATATAAGTTTTTAATGGTGAATTTCTAAATAAATAGAGAGTGCAATTACGAATTTTTAGTGGAATGATTTCTAATTTATTATGGTATGAATAATTCAAATTAGTTATTTAGAATTATTACCATAACAAGGAGCCTCAGTAATTATATTCTGTGGTCCCTCCAGTGCCCAATTTAACTAGAACTCAGAATCTTATTTTTCTAGTAGAAGATGTAAAAGTGGCGTATTTTTTTCTTCGAAGAAGAAACATGTATTTCAAGTTTTTTGAAGAAAAAGGATTTGCTTTTCTTCTCCTCTTTGAACTAGGAAGACATCTCTATAAATAGAGATTCTTCTAACCTAGAAAAGGAACTCAGTATTCTATACAATACTTGCCTACCCAAGTATTGAGAGAGTTCAATTCTTAATTGAGATTACTGTAAAAGACTGTAGAGCTGGAGTTTGATTTGCTTCAATATATCTGCTCATGCTTCAAGAGGTATTCTGAGTTAATTTTCAGCATACTTTGTATGTAATGACTATTTGTGATTGTTGTTTATATTCATGCGAGATGTATGATTCTGGAATGCTTCCGACGTGTATGCTATTTTTAAACAGTTGAAAAGTCATCCCCAAATTAATTAATAGTTAAGCTATTTCAAAAAAGAGTCTTGATGAATTGGGAGGAAATCTTTAGAATGAGAATTCTAGAAGTGTAGTTCGAGATAAGGCAAAAAAGAAAATGTAGTAGTTGAGAAATAACTCACTAGAGATCCTTCTATTATCTATGTTTAAATAGAGGTGGTTTATTTGAGATGTATGTATACACAAATATTATGCGTGTGCTCAAGAGAAGAGAATGCTAAAACAAACAACATGTGAATGATCGAGTGAGAAATAAGAAAGAGCAACAAAAAGAGTTGCTTGAGTGAGTGCAGTAAAAATTGAGTGTAAAATTGTATGGCCAAAATTGGTTAAATTTAAGTTGTGAATAATTAATTGTTCCCAATAATATCCAGCAAGTTCTATCAAAGCCTAGTAACTCAAGAAACGTAGCAATTCCAAGAGAGATCCTACAAGCTACTTCTAAAGGAACTAATCAATGGTGGATTTTGCGAGAAACCACTGTTCGTGGAGCACAAGAATGATTATTATTTTCTCAACTATGAATATGGGATATCATTGATGGATCAAACACTATACTACCAACATGTGAAGTAACAAGAAGGTGAATGTCATAGTTGGAAAGGCCTCCATGTATATCACACCCATACACACAAGTATACATGATCACACATATTAAGGTGATAGTGAGTAATCGGATAAACAAATTACACAAGGACTTATTTGTTAAAAAAACTATTGATGTGACTGTTGTAATTAAGTCAACAAGTGTTGTCTAATTCAAGAAAGTTTGGTTCGTTGTTATACGTTAACAATACTAATTATGACTAACGGAAGACAAGTATATGCAACAACCCACACATTTCTAATATAAGGTCCAAATCATTCTTCATTTATGTGTAAGGTGTTAAGTTCCATTCTTTGTTTTGAGAATGAATTTGGATATGAACTAAGGTAACAAAATCCCCTGGCACAAAGTTGAGTTGAAAGTTTCCTTATCAATTAAGTTTTGACATACGACTCTACTTAGGTAAACTTTAAATGATTATATATCACAACACATAATGAATTAGTGACCCATTACTTATCAAATTGAAGGTATATGAGTCATCTTTCTAGCGCCACTAACTCTGCCTCATTTTGAGTTCGGAGTAAAAAGTTATGACTGTTTTACCAGAGACTACCACAACAGAGTTTCTGAGTTAGTTCCTATGAATACCTTTATAGGACATAGCAATTTCTATGACTCGTACTTATAACTTGTGGAAAAACATCAAAAAATGAAGTTTTGAGCTCTAATTCCTACAGACCCATGTACATATAGTAGAACAATCTACAAGTCGTAGTTTGAACTTGTATAATGAATTTTTGAGTCTTAAAATTTATATTAAGTCCACATATTGAATCTACTGTCTGTAGTTTGGACCCATAGAATAAAATTTTGAGCCTTAAAATTCAATAAATTTGATCTATGGTGTGAAGAAATATATATGGTTCGTAGTGAGGTTTAAAATTTAATATGAATGCCACGGATGAGATCTATGGTCTGTAGATCAATCCATGAAACATAGATGGCCCCGTGGAAGGTTTTCAACAACTTTTTAAGAGGGTAGTTCAGTATTTTCTCACTTCGGCTAAGACTAAACCCTAACTCTCTTACATGTAAGTAAGTTTCTAATAGTATTAATCGACCCAATTGCTCTGATCAATGCTTCCACGTCTTAGAGAAAGCTAGGGTTTTCAAGCATTCTTCTTGCTTCGCCAAGAACTTTATTCTTCCATATATGTCAGGCTAATCATAGTGATGGACGGAGTTCGACCTCACGCCCTACACTAAAATTCAGTCATTAAAATATTTATCTAGGGTTACAACCTTATTTACAAGAATTCTTCAGATGCGTGATATTATTGATTTGAGTTCTAAGTCCTTGATCATGAGGTGTTATATATTATACATTGATGTACTTGAGTTTCTATTCATGTTTGTATTCTATAAGAACCTTAATATCTAAGTGAGAGTCTTTTGAACAAACATCTTTTTCTCATAAATAAATTTTCCGAAGTTAAAAGTGAGTTCAAGAGTAAAGTTTAAGTCTAATTATGAGAAGAGTTTGACAAAACTATATGATTCTCAAATTTATTATTTTACATAGAGAAATAGTACTATTTTGAGAAAAGTACAGAGTTTTCAGAAAGGTTGAGTGCAAACAAGTTGCCTCTTAAAGAGGTCATTTTGAGAACTTTTATCAACCTGTAACGACCTGTTTAGTCGTTTTGAGTAGCAGACTTCAATTCTGGAAAAACTGGCAGAAGCGACAGACCCCACGACGGACCGTCATGAGCACGACGGATCGTCGCAGGGTCTCGTTTTAAAACACTTAGAAAATCTGAAATTGGGTACTGAAAATCGACTCTCTGAACTTCGTAACGGAATGGCAGGACGGACCTTCACAGGCGTGACGGACCGTCACAGATTATTCAGTGGAAATTGAGTCTCTGACCCTTGCGACGACCTGCAGGACGGGCCGTCGCAGGCACGACGGGCCGTCGCAGGTTGCGCAATCCCAGTCTAGGTCGGATTTCTTGATACGTTTTAAGGGATGTTTTTGACTATTCTTGCCTTAATTATAAAGTTAGTGGGTTAATGTTAATAAGTCTAATTACTTGGGGGTTAAAAGAGGTAACCTTAAGTTAATTAGTGGGGCATTATTGCCATCTTTTATTCTTAATTATATACTAATTAGGGTAAAAGAAAGAGGGTTGGAATAAGAAAAATAAGAAAGGACAAAGAGAGACAGAAAAAGAAAGAGAACGAGTAGAGAGAGAGAGAGAAACGAAGGGGATAGCAAGGATTTTGAGAAGATAGCTTGTTGATCGCAATTCTTCGGTGGAGGTAGGTTATGGTTTTCATGCTTTCATAGTAAACTCTTAATAGAGAATGATATGTATTGGTAGTATTGTAAACCCTGCTATGTGCTTAATTGTATGCATGCATGAACGTGATTATATAATTGTGATTATATTAAGCATGATGAAGTTATTGAATCCCAAATATTGATAAAAACCTAATCCCTTGTTAATGATGATGCCTTGGTAAGGGAGAAGGCTTGATGAACTAAAGTAATGAGATTGATGATGCCTTGGTAAGAAAGAAGGCTTGATGAATTGATGGAAGGAGATTAGGGGATCGGGTGTCACGAATCGACACATAGAATTAGGGGATCGGGCGTCACGAACCGACACGTAGATTTAGGGGATCGGGTGTCACGAACCGACACGTAGAATTAGGGGATCGGGTGTCACGAACCGACACATAGTATTAGGGGATCGGGTGTCACGAACCGACACGTAGTATTAGGGGATCGAGTGTCACGAACCAACACGTAGATTTAAGGGATCGGGTGTCACGAACCGACACGTAGAATTAGGGGATCGGAGTGTCACGTACCGACACAAGAGGATTAATGAACATTGAGGGAGCGGAGTGTCACGTACCGACACAAGAGAAATAAAGATAATGAATCTTGAAAGATGTTAATATACTCAATCTAATGAACATGATTCCCAAATGAGTATGGTATCGAGGCTTGAGTCCTCATGTGTGAACTTGATGGTAATTGTTAATGATATAGTATTTGTTGTTGCTACATGTTGAGTATCATAGTTGATTTTATGATATTACTTGGTATATATTGATTTCTATTTTGAGTTGGCCGATGCTATCTACTCAGTACCCGTGTTTTGTACTGACCCCTACTTTTATGTTCTCTTCTTGTTTATTTGTGGAGTGCAGCAAACGTGTCTTCGTCTTCAACTCAACAGTAATTCAAGCCAGTCTTACTACATCGGAAATTCAGGGTGAGCTAATGCTTCTAGCTTGGACTGGATCTTCTTCTTCAAGTCTTGATGCCTTGAACTTCCGGCATGGACTAGCTTCTTATGTATTTTTAGCATTTAGAATACTCTTAGTTTAGTCATTTGATCGTAGATGTTCTTGTGATGATGACTTCCAGATTTTGGGGAATAATAGATGTTGAATTTTAGAAGTTAATGAATTGGTCTTTATTTATTGAGTTTAAGTCTTCCGCATTACTTTCTGTTGATATTATATTGAAATGTTAAGGTTAGATTGGTTGGTTCGCTCACATAGGAGGGTAAGTGTGGGTGCCAGTCGCAACCTGGTTTGGGTCGTGACAAACTTGGTATCAGAGCATTAGGTTCGTTGGTCTCATCACACAAGAACGAGTCTAGTAGAGTCTTAAGGAACGGTAGGGGGACGCCTTTACTTTTCTTTGAGAGGCTATAAGACTTTAGGAAAATTCCATTCTTTCTTTCTTTCTTTCGTGCTACTACTTGAATCCAATTGGTATCTAGGTGATACAAATTGGTATCTGACCATCTTCACTCTATTCCGCAGATGGTTAGAACTAGAGCAACGACTACGCCAGCACCAACACCAGCACCGGCGAGACAGGGTGCGTCTGAGCCAGCCACTGGGGCTGTAGCTCGAGGAAGAGCAGCGGCAAGAGGCCGTGGTAGAGGTCGTGGGAGGACGTCCGCTAGGGGAATAGGACGAGCACCTAGCCCATCTGATACTAGGGCAGTGACTCCTCCACCGACTGAGGAAGTAATAAGAGAAGGGGAGGATGTGGAAAATGAACAAGTGCAGAATGAGGGATTGCCACCCCAACCTACCCCAGAGATGATCAATCAGGTTCTCACCTATCTCAGTGGGTTGTCTAATCAAGGTTAGGCACCTCCAGTGTTTTCTGCGCCAACACCTCCGATTTCAGAAGTACAACATGCAGCCACTATGGCTCCTCGTATGGATGCCTCATTAGACATAGGCACGTTTCCACGTCTGACTACTAGGCCTATAATGACAAATGATCAGCATGAACTTTTCAGTAAGTTCTTGAAATTGAAACCTCCAGTCTTCAAGGGTGCGGAATCTGAGGATGCTTACGATTTTCTGGTTGACTGTCATGAGCTACTACACAAGATGGGTATAGTAGAACGGTTTGGTGTTGAGTTCATGAGTTATCAGTTTTAAGGGAACGCCAAAATGTGGTGGCGGTCACATATTGAGTGTCAACCAACAGAGGCACCACCTATGACTTAGGCCTCATTCTCTTGCTTGTTTATGGAGAAGTATATCCCCCGAACTTTGAGGGATAGGAAAAGGGATGAGTTCTTGAGCCTAGAGCAAGGTAGGATGTCGGTCAATGCATATGAGGCTAAGTTTCGTGCTTTATCCCGGTATGCCACCCAACTATGTTTCAGTCCACAAGAGCGGATTCGCCGTTTTATGAAGGGGTTGAGGTCAGAGTTACGGATTTCAGCCTTACAGATAGCGGCTACTGCAAAATCCTTCCAAGAGGTGGTAGATTTCGTGGTAGAGGTGGAAGGAGTGAAGCCAGATGAATTCACCATGGCATCGACATCAAAGAGGTTTCAAAAGAGAGGTGAGTTTAATGGTTCTTACTCTAGAGGACAAGGTTCCGGAGGTTACTCAGGTCGACCCATTCAGTCTTCACTACAGACTGTAGTTGGGGGTCCACCTCAGACTGGTTAACACTTCTCTGAGAGACCTATGCTTGACTCCAGAGAGTGTTATGGATGTGGGGAGACTGGACATATTAGGAGGAATTGTCCAAAACAGAGTTATAGACCCCCAATGGCTAGAGGTAGAGGTGGTCATGGTAGAGGCCGTTATTCTGGAGGACGTGGTGGTCGAGGTAATGGTGGTCACCAAAATGGCCGAGGTGATGGGCAAACTGGAACCACTACATCACAACATGGTAGGGGCAATGGACAGACAAACGATAGGGCCCATTGTTACGCTTTCCCTGGGCGGTCTGAAGCGGAGGCATCTGATGCTGTCATCACAGGTAATCTTCTGGTTTGTGATTGCATGGCTTCTGT
This sequence comes from Solanum lycopersicum, assembly GCF_036512215.1. Lineage (NCBI taxonomy): Eukaryota > Viridiplantae > Streptophyta > Magnoliopsida > Solanales > Solanaceae > Solanum > Solanum lycopersicum. The sequence goes on along the minus strand of NC_090808.1, from coordinate 11,536,344 downwards.
ATTGTTTGATCCTGGATCCACATTTTCTTATGTATCTTCCTCATTTGCTAATGGTCTAAATTTACATTGTGAATTACTTGATATGCCTATTCGTGTTTCTACTCCGGTGGGTGAGCCTGTGGTAGTTGAAAAGGTATATAGGTCCTGTTTGGTGAACTTCGTGGGGAGCAACACTTATGTAGATTTGGTTATCTTAGAAATGGATGATTTTGATGTAATTCTGGGTATGACTTGGCTTTCTCCGCAATTTGCGATCTTGGATTGTAATGCTAAAACGGTGACGTTAGCCAAGCCTGGGGCAAATCCGTTAGTGTGGGAGGGTGACTACACTTCCAATCCGGTGCGTATCACCTCCTTTCTTCGTGCTAAGAAAATGATTAGTAAAGGGTGTTTAGCTTTCTTGGCACATCTCAAGGACGACACTACCCAAGTACCTTCGATTGAGTCAGTTTTTGTTGTCCATAAGTTTCTAGATGTGTTCCCTGCAGATCTTCCTGGTATGCCACCAGATAGGGATATTGATTTTTGTATTGACCTTGAACCGGGTACTCGCCCCATTTCTATACCCCCTTACAGAATGGCTCCCGCGGAGTTAAGAGAGTTAAAAGCCCAACTTCAAGAGTTATTAAACAAAGGCTTTATTAGACCAAGTGCATCTCCTTGGGGTGCTCCGGTTTTGTTTGTAAAGAAGAAGGATGGGAGTTTTCGGATAGACTACAGACAACTAAACAGGGTAACCATAAAGAACAAGTATCCTCTTCCCCGCATTGATTACTTGTTCGATCAGTTACAAGGTGCTTGTGTCTTCTCTAAGATTGACTTGAGATCCGGTTATCATCAATTGAAAATACGGGCAACAGATGTGCCAAAGACTGCTTTTCGAACGAGGTATGGGCATTACGAATTTGTAGTGATGTCTTTTGGTCTTACGAATGCCCCTGCTGCGTTCATGAGCTTGATGAATGGGATTTTTAAGCCATATTTGGGCCTCTTCGTGATCGTATTTATTGATGATATATTGGTATACTCAAAGAGCAAGAAGGAACATGAAGAGCATTTGAAAATGGTATTGGAAATGTTGAGGGAGAAAAAGCTGTATGCCAAGTTCTCTAAGTGTGAGTTTTGGCTAGATGCAGTGTCCTTTTTGGGGCACGTGGTTTCTAAGGATGCAGTGATGGTGGATCCTTCTAAGATTGAGACAGTGAACAATTGGGTAAGACCTACTAATGTGTCAGAAATAAGGAGCTTTGTTGGGTTAGCTAGCTACTACCGCCGATTTGTCAAGGGATTCTCTTCTATTGCTTCCCAACTGACGAACTTGACTAAGCAAAATGTTCCATTTGTATGGTCGGATGAGTGTGAGGAAAGCTTTCAGAAGCTCAAGACTTTGTTGACTACCGCACCCATTCTCACCTTGCCAGTGGAAGGTAAGAACTTCATTGTTTATTGTGATGCATCCTATTCTGGTTTGGGTGCAGTACTAATGCAAGAGGAGAGTGTGATTCCTTATGCTTCAAGGAAACTAAAGGTGCATGAACGTAACTGTCCGACCCACGATTTGGAATTGGCTGCGGTGGTGTTTTCATTAATGCAATGAAGACACTATTTATATGGAGTTAAGTGTGAGATCTATACGGATCATCGTAGCCTACAGTATGTCTTTAGTCAGAAAGATTTGAACTTGGGATAGAGGAGATGGATGGAACTACTGAAGGACTACGACATCACTATTTTGTATCATCCGGGGAAGGCGAATGTTGTAGCAGATGCTTTAAGTAGAAAGGTGGGAAGCATGGGAAGTCTTGCTCACTTGCAAGCTTCTAGACGCCCATTGGCTAGAGAGGTTCAGACTCTAGCTAATGACTTGATGAGATTAGAAGTAAATGAGAAGGGAGGATTGTTGGGTAGTGTGGAGTCAAGATCTTCTTTTCTTGACAAAATTAAGGGAAAACAGTTTGATGATGAGAAACTAAGGCGAATCCAAGATAAAGTATTGCGAGGGGAGGCTAAGGAAGCACAAATCGATGAGGAAGGTGTTTTGAGAATCAAGGGAAGGGTATGTGTACCCCGTGTCGATGATTTGATCAACATTATTCTGACAGAGGCTCATAGTTCAAGGTATTCTATACATCTGGGTGCAACCAAGATGTATCGTGACCTAAAATAACACTTTTGGTGGAGTAGAATTAAGCGTGATATTGTTGACTTTATTGCCAAGTGTCCAAACTGTCAACAAGTAAAGTATGAACACCAAAGGCCCAGAGGAACACTTCAGAGAATGCCCATTCCGGAATGGAAGTGGGAAAGAATTGCAATGGACTTTGTGGTTGGTCTTCCAAGGACAATGGGTAAGTATGACTCCATTTGGGTGATTGTCGATAGGTTAACTAAATCTGCTCATTTCATTCCGGTAAAGGTGACTTACAATGCAGAGAAGTTAGCCAAGATCTATATCTCAGAAATAGTTCGATTGCATGGGGTTCCACTATCCATCATATCAGATAGAGGTACACATTTTACTTCTAAGTTTTGGAAAACATTGCATGCGGAATTGGGTACTAGGTTGGACCTTAGTACTGCGTTCCATTCTCAGACCGATGGTCAGTCTGAAAGGACGATTCAAGTGTTGGAGGATATGCTTTGTGCATGTGTGATAGAGTTTGGTGGCCATTGGGATAGCTTCCTACCCTTAGCAGAGTTTTCATACAATAATAGCTATCACTCAAGTATTGATATGGCCCCATTTGAAGCATTGTATGGGAGGAGATGTAGGTCTCCCATTGATTGGTTTGATGCATTCGAGGTTAGACCTTGGGATACTGACCTTTTGAGGGATTCGATAGAGAAAGTGAAGTCTATTCAAGAAAAGCTTCTAGCGGCGCAAAGTAGACAAAAAGAATATGCAGATCGAAAGGTTAGAGACTTAGAGTTCATGGAAGGTGAACAAGTCTTGTTGAAGGTTTCACCAATGAAAGGGGTGATGCGATTTTGTAAGCAAGGTAAACTTAGCCCAAGGTATATTGGTCCATTTGAAGTACTTAAGCGAGTAGGGGAGGTGGCTTATGAGTTAGCCTTGCCTCCAGGGCTGTCCGGAGTGCATCCGGTATTCCATGTGTCTATGTTGAAAAGATATCATGGAAGTGGAAATTACATTATCCGTTGGGATTCAGTTTTTCTTGATGAGAACTTGTCTTATGAGGAGGAGCCTGTTGCTATTTTAGATAGAGAAGTTCGCAAGTTGAGGTCAAGAGAGATTGCATCCATCAAGGTGCAATGGAAGAATCGACCGGTTGAAGAAGCCACTTGGGAGAAGGAGGCAGATATGCAAGAAAGATACCCACATCTGTTTACAGATTTAGGTACTTCTTTTCGCCCTTATTCTCCTTCCTGTGATCGTTCGGGGACGAACGATGGGTAAATTGGTATCTATTGTAACGACCTGTTTAGTCGTTTTGAGTAGCAGACTTCAATTCTGGAAAAACTGGCAGAAGCGACAGACCCCATGACGGACCGTCATGAGCACGACGGATCGTCGCAGGGTCTCGTTTCAAAACACTTAGAAAATATAAAATTGGGTACTGAAAATCGACTCTCTGAACTTCATAACGGAATGGTAGGACGGACCGTCACAGGCGTGATGGACCTTCACAGATTATTCAGTGGAAATTGAGTCTCTAACCCTTGCGACGACCTACAGGACGGACCGTCGCAGGCACGACGGGCCATCGCAGGTTGCGCAATCGCAGTCTGGGTCGGATTTCTTGATACGTTTTAAGGGACGTTTTTGACTATTCTTGCCTTAATTATAAAGTTAGTGGGTTAATGTTAATAAGTCTAATTACTTGGGGGTTAAAAGAGGTAACCTTAAGTTAATTAGTGGGGCATTATTGCCATCTTTTATTCTTAATTATATACTAATTAGGGTAAAAGAAAGAGGGTTGGAATAAGAAAAATAAGAAAGGACAAAGAGAGACAGAAAAAGAAAGAGAACGAGTAGAGAGAGAGAGAAACGAAGAGGATAGCAAGGATTTTGAGAAGATAGCTTGTTGATCGCAATTCTTCGGTGGAGGTAGGTTATGGTTTTCATGCTTTCATAGTAAACTCTTAATAGAGAATGATATGTATTGGTAGTATTGTAAACCCTGCTATGTTCTTAATTGTATGCATGCATGAACGTGATTATATAATTGTGATTATATTAAGCATGATGAAGTTATTGAATCCCAAATCTTGATAAAAACCTAATCCCTTGTTAATGATGATGCCTTAGTAAGGGAGAAGGCTTGATGAACTAAAGTAATGAGATTGATGATGCCTTGGTAAGAAAGAAGGCTTGATGAATTGATGGAAGGAGATAAGAGGATCGGGTGTCACGAACCGACACGTAGAATTAGGGGATCGGGTGTCACGAACCGACACGTAGATTTAGGGGATCGGGTGTCACGAACCGACACGTAGAATTAGGGGATCGGGTGTCACGAACCGACACGTAGTATTAGGGGATCGGGTGTCACGAACCGACACGTAGTATTAGGGGATCGGGTGTCATGAACTGACACGTAGATTTAGGGGATCCGGTGTCACGAACTGACACATAGATTTAGGGGATCGGGTGTCACAAACCGACACGTAAAATTAGGGGATCGGAGTGTCACGTACCGACACAAGAGGATTAATGAACATTGAGGGAGCGGAGTGTCACGTACCGACACAAGAGAAATAACGATAATGAATCTTGAAAGATGTTAATATACTCAATCTAATGAACATGATTCCCAAATAAGTATGGTATCGAGGCTTGATTCCTCATGTGTGAACTTGACGGTAATTGTTAATGATATAGTATTTGTTGTTGCTACATGTTGAGTATCATAGTTGATTTTATGATATTACTTGGTATATATTGATTTCTATTTTGAGTTGGCTGATGATATCTACTCAGTACCCGTGTTTTGTACTGACCCCTACTTTTATGTTCTCTTCTTGTTTATTTGTGGAGTGCAGCAAACGTGCCATCGTCTTCAACTCAACAGTAATTCAAGCCAGTCTTACTACATCGGAAATTCAGGGTGAGCTAATGCTTCTAGCTTGGACTGGATCTTCTTCTCCAAGTCTTGATGCCTTGAACTTCCGGCATGGACTAGCTTCTTATGTATTTTTAGCTTTTAGAATACTCTTAGTTTAGTCGTTTGATCGTAGATGTTCTTGTGATGATAACTTCCAGATTTTGGGGAATAATAGATGTTGAATTTTAGAAGTTAATGAATTGGTCTTTATTTAATGAGTTTAAGTCTTCCGCATTACTTTCTGTTGATATTATATTGAAATGTTAAGGTTAGATTGGTTGGTTCGCTCACATAGGAGGGTAAGTGTGGGTGCCAGTCGCAACCCGGTTTGGGTCGTGACACAACCATAATGTCTGTATATATTGATATTATTGAGCACCGATATAAGGAGGTTGCAGTCCCCATAAACCACATAACAAGTGTGGGATAATATTGTACAACATTGAGGTGACTCCTCATAACGTTTGAGAAGACCTATTATATGGATCCATGAGTTGAGGATGTTCTATAGCTGACAAGGTATATCATAATTTTGGCAATGCGGGCGAGACATTATATTAACACTGACCTCATAAATAATGATTTTCGTCTAGAGAATCTCTCAAATAGAGTAAAGAGTATTTCATTACCATAGTTGTATATGCACAATTAATTGATTTATCATATTTATTTGAGAAAAAAGACATAAAGTCACCACTGATTGTCCCATATTTGCATAAAGACGCACCTTAACTTTTGAAGTATTCTATTACCCCACGAAACTATCTAAATCCATAAAAAATATATCTTTTTGACTAATTTTAACACCACTCGTGTTGCCACGAAATATGGTTCGTAAAGGATTCTTGGTGCATATTCAAACCAACATAAAAATTGGCACATGACACTCCCAATTTGACTTATTTTGAAAAAAATATAAAAACTCATGTATTAATTTTTTGAAACTTTATAAGAAATAGTTTTTTTATTTCTCAAATCCCTTTTCTCTTCTTCCCTACCATTATCAGCTTACGCATATTTGTTTAACATTCACGGCTTCTTTTATTTACCTTTGTTTGTTTCCCTTTCTTATCATTGTTTTTTAAAACTAATGATATTGTGTTCATTCTTATTCTTTTTTTAAAAAATAAATTAGTTTAGTGATTTTTTACCTCCTACAAATCAAGATTAGAATTTAGAAATAGTGAAACTATGAGAAACTCGATTTGGGAGTAAGAAGTTGAAGAAGTTAGTGATTTAAATGTCAAATTTAACTTGTGATCTTTTGAGTGTTTAGATTTAATAGTTTGATGGGATTTATTTTCATAAATAAATTAATTTGTTGTAGCTTGACTAATAATTAATATTGTTGCGGCGAAATCCATCCCGCCATGGTAAATATGCCAACCGTCGCAGTACAGGTGAAATCAATGGTAGATGACAAAAGTTGAGGCAAAGAAGAAAGAGAAAAAAAAGAAAAAGAAATAAGCAAAGAAATCAAATAAAAATAATCAAAAAATATTTTTAACACGTGGCAAGTGACTATTTGTGTGTGATTTACAAATATTTTTGTATGAGTGGTATTGGGTGAAAAATACGGTGTACGTACTATTTTGAAGTTGTTCAGTGGGTTAATTATATAGGACATCCGCAAAGTTAAGGTGTCTTTTTAAAAATCCGGGAGAACTTCAATGGTAACTTTATGTCTTTTCTCTATTTATTTTTATAACTTTAAATGATTTTATCTCTAAATATATTTCACATTCTTTTGAGTATCTTGCTTTAGCTTCTTCGGTTCAGTTATTTATTTTTCTCATCTATATTACATACTCATACGTTCAATGTACTGATGTCATTCGATCAACATCTTTTCATGATGCAGATACAGGTGTTCACGATCATCAAACACTCTATTCAGATCATTTTATACTTCTTGCTAGCTTTGGTAAACCTTCCTTGCATTCAAGAGGAGTCCATTTCTGTCTTTCAATTTAGTAGTTTAAGGTGCTGTAGGTTTTGCCTCGACATTCATGTTGAATTATCTAGTCTTCATAGATAGTTAGTGTTGAATTTCTTTTATATAGTTCCTTTAAACTATTTTGGCAAACTATTATTCTTTATAATGTATTTTCAGGAAATTTTGAGTATAGTACTTTGAGATAGTTTGAGTTTTGAGAAGTGCTGAGACTTTTGAATTTAAATTCTATTTTAAAGCTTAAATATACTTGAGTTAGTATTTATATAAGTATCCATCTAAGCCAAAGGTTCGCTTGAGAATCAATCGTTCTTGACTGTCAGCCATATCCAGGTTGTAGGCTCGGAATGTGACAGGTAGTGCAACCTTCTCATGGTGACGTCACAAATAGTAAGTTCAGGAACGCGGCTTAAATGTTGACTCAAGTGATAACAAAACATGTTGGTCGCCAAGGAGCTTACCATCAAAATGTGAATTATATGTCCAGATTCTAAGAGCTTCTAATATTGAATCCTCTAGAGTTCACTAGGTCAAAGGTCAGCGAAGATTCAGAAAACTTTGTGGAAGAGTTTCAGAAGACGTATTTTAGGTTATAGATGTTAAGGGTGCAGACAACTTCTTATTATCTTAAGGGTGTATATAACTTCTTATTATCTTAAGGGTGTTTCGAGGATTTGGTACGATAAGTGGAAGAAAACTAGGGGAGAAGATGCACCACCCTTAGGTTGGACAATATTTGAGAATGCATTCTTGGGGTGTCTCTTTCCCCAAGAGATAATGGAAACAAAAGTGAGGGAGTTCCTCAATATGTAATAGAGGAGTATAAGTGTGCAATAATATAGCATCCAGTTCAATGAACTGCTATGCTCTAGAGATGGTGGTGTTGGGGTTATGAAGGCTGATAAGGGCATCATACGAAAGTTATAATTTACAAATCATATGGTTGATAAATTAAAAAAAAACTTATACTAAAAATCTAAATATTACTATATCAAAACTAATATAAATGAAAACATTGAAACTATAGAGAGAATAAATCTCCTTTAAACTAAATTTCCTAATGACTACATTGTGGATTCTATTGTTGTGTTGTGTTAGAAGAAACAAGCCTATATTTATAAAGTCCTAAAACCTTTTCCTACTAGAAAATAACTAGCTACTCCAAGCCTTTTCTTAAAAGGAAAGAATAAACTAAATATGAAACAATATTATATTTTCCTTAGAAAAAGTAAAAACATTCATGTTAATAATGTTTTAACTTTTTTTTTTTGGAAAAATACACTTCAAATAAGGTAAGAAAATTAGGGCATAACCCTAACAAATCTCCCCTTTTGGTTTGAATTTTCTGGCATAATAATCTTGATCCTCTTTCTTCATACAATCTTCATGTATCACTGCTGCTTACCATGATTTAAAAATTTATATGGGTTAAATAGCGGAGCCCTATTTTAAAAGTTACGAGTAGGGTTGAAAGTGAATCTTATGCGTTAAAAATAATATGCATGAGTTGAAAGTGGAGCTCACGTGTTAAAAGCAATATGCATGATCATAGTTAAAAGTGGAGCCCGATCATTAAAAGTTTGCAGGGGTTGAAATTGTTGAAGATTGATTTTGTTTCAATGGATGGAGCAACAAGATATTATTCAAAACAAATTTGAAATACTTGGAGCATAGTTGCCTTGGATCGGTAACCATAGTTGGAGCATATTTGGATAATTGTATAAATTTCATAAAATAATCTTTTACACTCATTTTTCCTTGAAGAAGGTTAATTAAATCAAGAACATTTGCCTGCCTCATTTCAAGAGGAAATAAGCTATCAAAGAAAAGCAACCTTAAATTTCTCCCAATTAAGAAGACCTTTTTCGGTTGCTCCCTCTTCTTTTATTGGTTAAACCAAACTTGAGCAAAACCTTTGAGTGGGAAAGTTGTCAATTTTGCATTTTCTACTGAAGTGATACCCATAATACAATCTTTTGAACCTCATTGATAAAATCTTGAGGATCTTCCTAAACCTAAGAACCATGGAATTCCGAAGGATTCATCCTAGTAAAGTCCCTCACCCTTGTTTTCGCCATAACCACGTTTGGGTTCATGAGATCCACAAACTCCCACTTTACTTGAGTCGTCATATCTTGGGCCTATTTGTGAAATGCGACTCAAAACTCATTATTAGTCACTTGTTCAACCAATGGGTCAGATGAAACTTGAGGAACTTCTTGTCTCACATTCTCACCGCATTCCCTCTTAAGTATGGTCTTTGAGGGTCCATACGTTAAGATTATCGATTAAAGATTAGGGGAGAAACATATAGAGTTAAACTACATCACACGAATTTAGAATGATGAAAGAAGTGAAGCTTCCTAAATATCTTATAGCCTTCGAATAAAAAATGTGGCACGCTTCACACTCATGAACAAGACTCTACTTGACGTGACTTGTGAGACATCCTAGGACCTTTCTAAATCTTGTGTTGTGAATATCCAGTTTGGCATGTTCCAAAGTATACTCTAGGCGTGTAATGACACGCAAAACCCGAAGAAACCTCACACAAGCCACTTAGAATGCATCATAAAAGATTATAGAAACAAAGATTTTAAAAGAAACGATCTTATATCATAAAAGAGTTTGACAAAGTGGAAATCTAAAATAGTCTCAATAAGATGTCTATTATATCAAGAGGAAGTTTTTGGTATGTAACCCTAAACAACATATAATGTCCGTAAACCAAAATTAAAGAAAAGTTATAAAAATGTATTGGCTTTTGGAACATGATGACTCACAAATCTTCAAGTTCCAGATAAATAAAGTAGCTACAAGTATGCGAGATAGGAGTGTTGGACCATGAATTAGTGAATTAGTTCAGGTAAGTGTTTTAATTAGAACATATAAGGTACTACGTATGATAACAATGCATAAACGATATGAAAACAAGATAAAAGGGGACCTTTTATGACATGCAATGACCAAGCTAAACTATAAGATAAAAGGTTTAGAAAACACGAGTCATAATCATGGTCAATGCGAGCTTATCATATTTACAACACTTTGATAGATACTTTAAAAGTAACCTTAGTTCATTATTGTGGGATGCTTACCATTAATTGACATAGATCATGTGAGCTATAGCATGAAATACACTTCACTACTCCTATACCAAGAAGAGAGTGTCATACTTGCCAAGGTAAGGACCATGAGTTTAAGCTAAGATGGATCCACTAACTAATGTCTATCTGAGACAAAATTCAATTGTGACACATAGTTTTGTGACTTAGGGATTACTGCCAATGGTCCAAAAACGTTATGCAGAAACCTTCATTCAAAAGACCACTTGGTGCACACTAAAATCCCATGAAATAGTCATTAATAAATTATCATCCACGGAAAAGTTTAATTAAGTTTATAATCTAAGCTAGAAGCATCATAGAGTAGCTACGTAAATTATTTGTGAGAAAACCTTTCACCATTCATGATTTTTTTATAATAGCTTCAGAAAACTCATAATCATTAACTTCATAGTAAAACGGTCATACTACTAATAATATTAGTTTTAGAACTTGATCAATGATTATTGATGGAATATGCGGATTCCGTACTAATCAAGATCTTATATAAGAAAGCCATCAAAAGCATTCATGGCAAATCTAGATGTCAATAATGTCTTGGGTCAAAACTTCATTAACATATATGTATACACACGTACTTTCATCTATAAGATGACTTAAGTCATAAACATTGATTTCATAAAACATGCATAATTTCCATAAATAAAGTTCATAGTTCATAAGCTTAATCATATATTTATAGTAAAAAAAGTCATGGATCATGCATGAGTGTTTATAAATTCAACACAAAATCCTTTAAATACTTAAATTTATGCATAAAAAGATAGAATCAATAAAGTGGATCATAATTGAGAATAACCTATGATTATTGAATAAAATCCCAAACTTTGAATTGAGAATTGAACTTAAAATGGAAATATTGGGAACCCTATGAAGGAAAAGACACCGATGCATATTAACATACCTTAGTGATCAAGTACCAATATATATGGTGAATTGAGTATTATTAAAGTAAAACCCTAGCTTATTCTTCCTTAGCTTTAGAGAGAACTTTGGGATGAACTTGGGGGGAAATCAACGATTTAGGAGATTGATTTAGAATGGGTTGTTTTAGGAATTAAATTACTTATATAGAGATTACAGTAATGGTTTATAGTAAATACCTTAAGTATTAAACACACAAGTAAAGACTTAAATACCCTTGACTTAAAAAGTATAGTTTAAACCTCCATTGTCCATGAAGAAAACCACAAAGATAACATTCATTCTTGGTTGCCTTTAATGACCAACCCCTTTCCCAAAAATGGTCCGTAGACCCTTTCAAAAGCCGTTTTGGCTTACTTAGAGGGTTCATCATTGTTTAACCTATGGTCCTGCCCGTTAATGCATATTAACCTTTTTCAATGTCTCAAGGATCACACCCATCATCATCTAGTTCACCAGTACCAAGGAATATGAATGATCGCATATTTAACAATTTTTAGCATTCCATAGCTCAGGGTACTCAATCCCAAGGTAATGTCATAAGGATATTCTTAGACCCCCTCTTGTACTAAGTATGGAAATAACCACCCAGGAGAATGTCAAGATGGATCAAATGGTTGCTTTAAGTTATGTCAAACGAGTCATTTAAGAAAGGCTTTCCAAAAAAGGGCAAGGTAATTGGGGAAATAAGACTTAGTATTTTTCAGCGTCTATAGCATACTGCGCTGCTCCAACAAAACTACTTCAATAATAGGTGGAGGTGTAAACTATTTGTATGTGATGGTTAGTCGCTAGGATCAGGAGAAACCACCAAATATTGTCACTAGTATGCTCAAGGTCTTTTCTCTTAATGTGTATGCCTTTATCTAGGTATGAGTTTATCCTTCACAATTCCATATGTAGCCATTAGGGACTTTCCCTAAACAACTTTTTGAACTTTTCAGCATTTCTACACCTGTTGGTGAGTCTATTCAAGTAGAAAAAATTTATATAAATTGTACCATATATGTCTATTATAAAGACACCATGGTTAATTTATTTAAATTAGACATGACAGATTTTCATATCATTTTGGACTAACTTTTATGCTGGTTATGCCTTAGTCTATTGTAGAACTCCAGTAGTCAAATTTCAGTTCGCTTATGAGCTAGTGTTAAAGTTGAAGAGTAATTCAAAAGTGACTAGAGGTCATTTAATATCATACCTAAAGGCTAAAAAGTAAATCTGTAGGGGTTGCATCTATCACTTAGTCTGAGTTAATGACTCTAGTATTGAGATACTACCTCATCGATCCCAATCGTGGATGAGTTCCCAAAGGTCTTTTTAGGAGATATCCTTCCAGATACTAAACCCATATCTATTCCACTATATAGAATGTCTCTACCTGAGCTAAAATATCTAAAGATCAATTGAGAGATCTTCTTGATAAGTGTTTCTTCTTACCAAGTGTCTCACCTTGGGTTCCACAGTCTTATTCGTGAGAAAGAAAGATGGTTCTCTTAGGATGTGTATTAATTACCCTCAATTGAAAAAGTCATTATAAAGAATAATTATTCCCTTCCTAGAATTGATAACCTTTTTGACGAACTTCAAGGTAACACTTTCTTCTCTAAGGTCTACATCGAATATGTCTATCATCTATTGAAAGGGAGAGAAAGTGACATCTTAAACACAACATTTACGACACGTTATCATAATTATGAGTTTCTTATTATTTCCTTTGGTTTGACTAATGCTCTATAAAATTTATGGATTTCATAAATACAGTATTTCAGTAGTATCCAGATATGTATTTTTTTATCATATTAATTGACAACATCCTGATCTACTCAATGAATGAAAAGAATTATACTAGTCATCTCAGGATATTCCTCCAAACTATCACAGATCGAAAGTTATATGCCAATTTTTCTGAGTGTGAGTTCTAGATTAAATCTCTGGTACTCTTAGGCCATATTGTGTCTGGTGGATGAATTTTAGTCGAAACTCAGAAGATTAAAGCAATGCAGAGTTGGCATAGACCCATATCCCTAACTGATATAATGTGTTTCTAGGTTACTATATAAGGTTCATCAAGGGGTTTCCATCTATTTCATCTTCGTTAACTAATTTAATTTAGAAGACAACTATGTTTCATGTTTTGAAGCTTGTTATAAAAGATTTCAAGAATTAAAAACTAAGTTAACTACTGATCTAGTGACTCTACTAAGGAGGGATTTTTCATCTATTGAAATGCATCTAGAGTAGGGCTTGGTTATGTGTTGATGCAGACTGATAAGGTTATAGCCTATGACTTTAGGTTACTTAAGATTCATGAGATGAACTACCCGACTCTTCATCTTGATGTGGTAGTAATAATTTTCACTATAAAAATATGGCTTCACTATCTCTAAGGAATTTTGTGGATATTTTCACCAACCACAAGATTCTCTAGTATGCTTTCGATCCGAAGGTGCTTAATCTCTGACATAAAAGATGTGGTTAGAGTTACTCAATAATTATGACATGATTATTTTATATAGCCTAAGTAACACTAATGTTGTTCTTGATGCCTTGAGAAGGATTTCCATGGGGAGAACTTCTCATGCCGAGGAAGGAAATACAAAATTTACTAAGAAAGTTCATAGACTAGTATGTATGGAAATCTATTTGTTGGATTCTAGTGAAGGTTGAGCTGTTGTGATAAATATGGTTGAATCATCATTAGTGTTAGAAGTACAGAAAAGCAAGACAAAGACCCCATCTTACTTAAAATAAAGACAAATGTTCATAAACCAAATGTGATATCTTTTGGACAAGGTGGAGAGATACTAATGTATATTGTTTATTCCAATGGTGGATAAGATCCAAGAGAACATTATGGTAGAAGCTCATAATTCTAGATATTTAATCCATCTGGGTTCCATAAATATGCACCGTGACTCGGGAGAAGTATACTGGTGGAATGGTACAATGAGGTGTATTGCAAATTTTGTTGCTAAGTATCCAAATTGCCAGCTAGTCAAAGTTCAGCACTAAAGGACATATGGTGTGATTAAGACCATAGGTCTTCTGAAATGAAAGTAGGAGAAGATTCATATGAACTTTATTACAGGCTTACCGCGATCTCACATGTAGAATGATTCAATTTTATTAATTGTAGATCAAATGACTAAATCAACACATCTCTTGCCGGTAAAGACTACAAATTTAGCAAAAGATTATGACAGTTTATATTTTCTTATATAGTCCATATTTATGGAGTCCTTTGGTCCATCATTTTTCATATGGGAGTGAAGAATTCACTGCTTAATTTTGGAACTCGTTAAGAAAGGTTTGGGTTCAAAGGTAAACCTTAATATTGCTTTACATCCTTAGATGGATAGTCAAACAAAGTTCACAATTCAGACCCTAAAGGATATGTTTGGAGCACATGTCATGAATTTCAAAGTTAATTAGGATGATAACTTGCCTAACATATATTTTCTTACGATAACAATTGTCCATTCATTCAGATGTCTAATTATGAGGATCTTTATGGGTAAAGATGTAAATTCCTAATGGCTGGTGCGAGATTGGTGTAAGACCCCCAAGATGAGTTAGGGTGTCTAGAGCCTCACATGTGCCTAAAATATTGTTAACATGTTAATTAAGTGTTTAAAAGAATTTATGATCGATTTGAAGTCACTTGGAAGTGAAACGTCCAAGACGTTTGAAGTTAGCCCTTGAGATGTGCATGTGTGACTTGAGTAAGTCTAGCATGTTTGGATGTGTTGCGAGTGTTGTTTGATGCTAAACCTGGTATGGAAGGTCCGTGACATGTTAATATGTGTACTTACATTGGAAATGTCTGGGTACGACTCCCCAAGGGCCCTATAAAAGTCCCTCAAGAAGGACCCCAAATACTACCTATGCACTGCCTTGGCATTGTCGAACGGCGTCCTTGAATAACGCTACGTAGGTTGACTACACCCCATCGATGGGGAGGTATCGTTAAACACTTATCCTGGTGAAGTCTCAATCCAGTTAACAAGCATCAGACGCAAAAAATGACCATTAATATGCTCCATCGTTGGGACTATGGGTCGTCGATGATGGCGTTGCCAGACGGACTATTTTATTAAGGGGTGAATGGAAAATTCACCCCACATAATAACCTGAATCTATGTGGTTCTTTTTAGATATTTTTGGTTATACTAAGTTAGTTAAAAATATCAAAACTCCAAACCCAATTAATATTCTCAAATTAGACTTCCCTCCCAAACCAAACTCTCTCCAGAAATCTCCATTGGATATGAATCTCAACAACAACTTGTAGATTGGATTGTAATTGTTTATTCATAAAGTTTTCATGGTTTTCTTATATAATGAGGTAGGATCATCCTTATTCAACCTTTCTTCTAAGGAGTTCCTTCCTATGTTTTCAATGAAAATTCATGATCAAACCTCAAATCTTCCAATCTAGCCATGGTTCAAAATCTTTCTCATGATGAATTGATTATAATTTATTGATTTTAAAGTTAATCTCAATCCAATTGCATGATGAACCAATATTCCATCTAAAATTTTGATTTAGCTTATTTGTGGGCATTGTGATCTTGATTCTATGTTAAGTGAATTATGATTATAGCATGTTGAATTGTACATTTCTACTTTTTGTATTAAAATTGATGGTGAATTATTAATGAGTGATCAATGATGACCAAGGCTTGGAATTTTGGTAAGGTTGACCTGTACTCTTATATCTTCTATAGTTTGGTGAAGTAGTATACATGATATTGTCTTAATTCTATGATGATTGAAACATAATCTTGTATATGATTAGTGTACTTTAGATACTTCATATGATGTAATATTATGGTAAATTATGTTAAATTTATCCATGTGGATCAAGGTTTGAAGGTTGACCTATGTTCTTCTATTTTCTATTGATTGTTAATATGGAGAACTTGTCATGATCTCGATTCTAGGGCAATTGAAGTATGATTTCTTTTATGATATATTATATTTAGATACTGCCCTATAATTGTATTATTGATGGATTATGATTATTGATCATTGATGATCAAAGCAAGGGAGTTTTGGTAAGATTGCTCTACTCCTCTACTTTTCTATAACATTGCTAGTTGATGTAGCCTTGTATGACATTGTGTGGTATAGTATACTTATGGTGGAGGTGTTTACTTCTTTTCAATCCTTATATGTGTTGATTATATACTTGAAGGAAAGTTGTGAACTATGATTGTGGTTGTGATGATCACACTATGTGAAGCATGCCTAGTCTTATATTGTAGTTGTGATCTAGGTTGTGTTGCTTATGTATAATCTTGTGAATGACTATGTTAGGGTTATGTTTAGGTGCTTCCATTGATGACGTAGTTGATGATCAATGAACCCCCAACTATGTTCCCCTATGTGAATTTATTATTAGCTGATGTTAGAGTCTTAAGTGTAATATGAAGTTAGATTGTCTCCTATGCTAAATTGTTATGTGTGGTCTATGATTGAATGTGCATTGTGGTCTCAAGAGGGTAGCTGCCGAAATATGTTGTTGATAGCTATTGAAAGATCATGTTGACCAATGTACATACACTTACACCTTATGCACGCCTACAAAGAAGCATAAGTTCATGGTGTTTAATGAAAGGGTATTCTCATATGCACTTGTGCCTACTACTATGCATGTAAAGCTTATGTCTATGAAGTATGTTATGTATCCCTTGACTAGGATGACGTGATAGGTGTACTAGTGTGGATAAGGGTATGAGACATTGTCCATGCATTGAACATGTGTGCCTTGATAGGATAGCTCCTAAGTTTGAGATCTTTGTACATGAACATGAATGCATGAGTATGAGATGAGTATGCATAGTGTCTAAATGTGTTTATGTGAAAGGATTGCTCAAGTACTTACACATATAACTTTATGCATGAATAAAGTAATGTATGTGTGGTCTAAAGGTTTTATGTGAAAGGTTTGCTGACATGTATGTACACACACACATATGTATGATGATCTAGTCAATGGAGGGGCTCTTGGAAGGTGTTCTCAAGAGTACCCTAAACTAGATGATGCTTTACATATGCTATGTCCATGTGAAAGTACTTCTCACATGATTTAGGTTGATGAGCTCTCATATATGACCTATGAGCTAAGCCTATGAGGAGTTAACTCTCCTAAGCCTACATTTGATAAAGTAAAGATAATAATGACTTTTCAATAAAGGGAACTTAGCTTATCACCGAGTGAACTTGAATATGAGTGGTGCCCCTTCCCAAAGTAAGAAGGTAGGTTCACCATAATCCTCATGAGGTGCATAACTACAATGCCTCAATAGGCATAAAGAGAGTTTACATATATACCTCCAAGTTCCATAAACTATGTTTGCCTCATAGGTTTTAGCAAGTGATATAACCTAAGATGCTAGTATGATGTTAATGTTCTACTTTGGCTAAGTAGAGCACCTTCCCTTGGTGTAAGGCTCTACAAAACCAAATTCCTTATTTAGCACACATGGTATTAGTTTTGGTTAAGGCTATAGTTTCCCTAAAGTAAAATGGACAATGGAAGTAAAGCTAGGACCTAAGTAGGATAACCTAAGGGAAGTTGCTTATGAAGATGAGGGTATGGGACTTTACCTATGCATTGCACAAGTAACTCTTGAAGGAAGTTCTAGGAAGGTGTTGTAATGTATATGATCATGTTTATGTTTCTTTTTTATGACATTGTATTAGTTTCTACATGATATGATGATATGCATGGTATGAAGTTCTAATGTGACTATGTGATTAAGGTCCTACTTGATGTATATGTAGTTGACTATAGTATTATGGTTGATGTATGAAATACATGTTAAGGCTTGTGATCTCATGATAGGTTTACTAAGTATGTGTGAGTCTATGAGGATTCACATGTACATTGCACTGGTGGACTTAGATTGGAGTTATGAGTAAGGGTCTTATAGTGGCCTATGTGGAGTGAAGTTAACATATGTGCAACGTGACTATGGCTTACTGTAATAGTATTGGGTGTCTTGACTTGAATGTGTTTTGTGATGTGATAATTATATGAAGGTATGTGTTAGGTTATGAAGGTGGTATGTATGAGTACCTTTTGGCCTTAAAGTGATGCATTGCACCAAGTATCAGTAGAGGGTTGCTTGGGAAGCTAAGAGGTTAAAAGAAAGAAAGCTCACTATAAAATGAACTCATTGTAATTGAAAATGTGCTTACTATAAAGTTGTGACTTATATGCCTTAAATGCAATGTGTTGTTTTATGTGATATTATTACTATTGTATATGCCTAAAACAAGTATGCAAATGACATGAAAATTATTGTATCAAGTTTTATGAAGTTTTCACAAAAAGGCATAATACATGGTTTCAAGTAAAATGTTCATTTTAAATGCATGTTTTTGCATGGTTTCCATACTTGGTACATTGTTGTAATAACTCCATTATTCTCTACCTTTTTACACAAAGTGTAGGTTATGGATGCTTAAAGGATGTCTCTATGTTGAAGAGCTTGATATGTGTTTCCCAAGCTCAAGCAAAGGAATTCTAAAGATTCAAGGATGTCCTATGTCAAGTTTATGTTTAAAGTCATGTAATAGTATAGTTATGTTTTGTGTATAAGGTCCATGTCCCTAAAGTATTCTAATGATGTTGAGTTTAAGATGGAAAAGAGACTTAAAGTCTAACTATATAAATATGTTATTTCTATATTAACGGAAGTAAAGTTTCTAACATACAATGTGCTAAGAAAGTTTTAAATTTTGCGCTAAATTTACCTATGAAAACACGATGAATGATAACTATGGTCTTGTTTAAGACCTGCAAGAGGTCAAGTATGCCATGTTACTTCTAGGGGGTGCTCCCTGGTCGTGACAATTGGTGAGCTGAATTGATAGGTCCTTACATGGTTCATTAAGCCAAGGAGAAGGTGAAGATTATTCAAAAAAAGGTTGAAAACATTTCACTATCTTTAGAGATCCTATATATATATTAGAAGGAAAGATTTGGAGTTTGAAGTTAGTGATTGGTCTATTTTAAGGTTTCAACCATGAAGGGTGTTATGAGGTTTTGTAAGAAAGGAAATCTCAATCCCAGATAGATTTGTCCTTATAGAATGTCAAAGAGGATTGGTAATGTAGGTCATGAATTTAATTTACCACTAGAGTTAAAGATTTTCCATGTGGTATTCTACATCTCCATGCTAAAGAAATGCTTGAGCGATCCTTCTCTTGTTTTTCTTATAGAAAGAATTAGTGTGAAAATTGTGTATCCTGAGAAGAAGTTTTGATTCAAATCCCTAATTATCATATTTGCAAGTTGAAGAGTCTACATTGGAAGCCAAAGAGAATATGAAATCTAGACATTCTAATCTCTTTTCCTCTGATTTAGTTATAGTCCAACGTATTAATCTATCCAAAAGTATTCATTAAATTTAGTGTCTCCTATTGTGTTTTGAGATCATGAGTTTTCATGTGTATTTTAAATTAAGTTGCTAAATATTTCTTACCTCCTTCCATGATCAGTTAAACTATAATTTGAGGACGAATGATTCCTCGGGAAAGATTTTGTGTGTAAGCTCGTATTGGGTGATTCTTAAATTATTCTTAGGTGTTAAGTTCAATTATTTTGTGTAGGAATGGATTCTTATATAATTTTATGTCACAAGAATCCCCTAGCACAAAGTTGAGTTGAAAACTTCCTTATCCATTAGGTTTTGACATAAGATTCTACTTAGGTCAACTTCAAACAATCATATCTCTCGACACATAATGTATGATTTGGCTCATTACCTATAAATTATAGGTATATGAGTTTTCTTTCCGAAACCACTAAGTTTGCCTTATTTGAATTTTGAGTAAAAGGTTATCACTATTTTATGAGATATTTCCACAACAGAGTTTCATGAGTAAGTTCCTACAAATCCCTTCTACATGCCATAATTTCAACTAGTGGAAAAACATTAGAAAGTTAAATTTTGAGGTCCAATTCCTACGGACCCATCTTTGGGTCATAGAAAATTATAGTTTGGATCCGTATACTGAACTTTTTTTAGCCTTAACGTTAAATATAAATTCTATGAATTGGATCTACAGTCCATAGAAACTTCTAAGGTTCATAGTTTCTGTACGAAGAATGATTTTTTGAGCCTTAAAATTCAATATAAGTTCTATGCCCTGGACCTATGGTTTGTGGGAATTTCTATATGTTATAGTTTTGACCTGTTTAATGAAATTCCGAGGATAAAAATTCAATATGAATTCCACGCATGAGACTATGATCTATAGATTGAATCTATGTTTAGATGGCCGCATGGAATTTTTTCTATGAGGGGAAGTGCATTCTTATTATAACCCTTCTAAGCCTTGATGTACCGTGGTTTCACGGTACTTCCAATGCTTTTTTTAAGTTTAATGTGTTTCTAAGGCCTTTTTATAGTATATTTAATGTATTTTTTTCTTTGTTTGCAGGAAAACTATCCAGAATGAAAACGTAGAAGAATTGTGCTGAAATTGCAAAAGTGATGACCTACGGAGCCATCGATGGTCCGTCGACCCCTGTACGGTCCGTAGGTGGCAATCTTCGTCTAAATAAAATATTGTTGAAGGAAGATCGGGGAATTCAGACCAAGTGTGTGGATACGGAAGCTATCGACGGACCGTTATTTCAATGACGGATCGTCCTAGATATCCGTCGTTTCTAACAGAAAGTAGCCCAGTACCCATTTTGAAAAGATTCTAAGTGTGGAGAAATAGAAGCCATCGACGGAACATCGTGCACTCAATGGACCGTCATCTTGGTCCGTCGATGGTAATAGTGAGTTGGAGAAGAAAGAAGCTGAAAAAAGATTCTAAGTGTGGAACGACGGGAGGCCTCGATGGTCTGTCATGGCCTCAACGGTCCGTCGATACGGTCGTCGGCTCAAATGTAAAAACCTCGTAGTTGGGGTTAGACTCTTGGCTATTTTTCTGATTTGTAAAATTGGTTGTTGAATATTGGGTTTTGGAAAATACTTCATTTTTCTGGAATTGTTTATTGCATTATTTTCTCGAATTCAAGTGATTTTCTGGATTTTCTTCAATCTCATCAAAGTAAGTACATGAATTCTTGTCTAATCAATATGAATTGTGTAATTATGAACATGGGTAACTAAATTCATAACTAGGGTTGTGGGAAGAATGGGTAAATAACAAGTTAAAAACCAGCTAAAATAACAATTCTAGAATAGTTTCTTGCATGTATTGATAATTCTTTCATCTACAAGTCTTTTTAACGAGTGCACGCATTAGAACTCGCCTTGTCACTACTTGCCAGACCACGGAGGTAGATAATAAGAAAAGAATTATCAACGTAGATTAAGTATAAACTATCTAATAGGCTAGTGTCGATTGGTGCGAAGTAACAACTAAGCCATACTTCGATTATGATGCTTAATATGAGGTAAAGGTAAGGTTTAGTAAAGCATACACACGTAGGCGGACCAAGGTGCGGAATGAAATTCCCTAGTTGTCGGACCAAGAAATTAGGGATACATAACTTACCACTTTGCATGCAAGATACTAGGAAATGATTGTTATAGTTAGAATTACCGCGTTATGAACCTGTGGAGAAAACTTATGCCCTAATTACTCTCATCACTTGATAAATATCAAACATTCATACTTGCTACTATCACAACCGTCGACACTATCAGAACCTTTCCCTCTTATATTTTCAAAAATTCTTCTTTGAGTCCCTCGATGGACCCCCATGACGGACCGTCATCCCTTCTATGGATCGTCGATTGGTTTGTTAGGAAAAATTGCACATCTACACGTCCATTTATGTGTTTTACTTTCGTGTTTGATGCTTTTGAATGTGTTACAGGCTTCTAGTGGTACTAGTAACTTCTCTTTGCTGGTACGTATGACACTCAACCAAGACCTGTCTACTCGAGAGGGCGTTCTAAGTCTATCACCCTGTCGAACCAGATGGTCATAGACTCAGATGATGAGCATTACCCGGAGTACGTGCCACCAGGAACCCTCACTCCTATACGTGCTGCACGCACTAGCAGAGCTACACCCACGAAGGTGGCGCCCGGCAGAGTCACTACCTCCCTATTTGAAGAGGATCACATACTGACTGGCACACGTTCTAGGTCGTCTACACATTCTGAGAGAGCATCTATGTTCGATGAGGCCTACGATTTTGAGGAAGAGTCCGTCTTTGTGGAGGCTTTCGGGTTTGAGGAGGCTTCTACTTCTCCTAATACAAATGCTCCAGCTACTTCGGTCTAGTCTGCCTTGTCTGATGAGGCTGATAATGCTGATTCGACTCCAGCACCGCAGACTGACGTTCCTGCTTAGGTTGCTGATCAGCCCAACCAATGGTGTGTTGAGGGTCAATATCAAGTACATGTTTATGCCAAGGTGCCCAACGTATCGGGGGTCATGACCCAGACCCTGACACTCGAGCGACATGTTCTTACTAGGAGTGTTACCACTATGGCAGCCATCCATGCTATATTCACCAGACATCGGCTGGAGTGGAAGGCTCAGAATGTGGGTCTATAGTGAAGAAATGGTGCGAGATTTCTACGACTCCTATGTGGCAACTCTTCAGTCTCAGTTGGATAGGTGGGCTACACTAGCCAAACATGCACCTCTGGAGTATGTCCGAATCCACGATAAGCGGGTTTATATTTCTTTGCCGGCCATTCATAGGTTTATCTATTGTACGGACATTGATGCCAGGAGGACCCCCCTCACCACCAAGTTTGGATATCGGTGAAAGTTGATCAAGGACAGTTGGTTCAAGCATGACCCATATGTGAGAGAGACCACCAAGAGGTGGATAGCACAACACCTCTCCATGGATGGTAAGTCTTCTAATTGGGTGATGGAGCCCAAGGGGAGCATCAAGAAGGCCAACCTCACCTTCATAGCGAAATTCTTATGGCTACTGGTCTGACACTCCATTTCCCCCACTACTGCTGATAACATTTTCACTTGGGATCGTGTAGTGCTGATGGATTCCATGGTTGTGGGGATCGAGGTGGACTTCACGTGGCTGTTGCAAGCAGTGATGGATGAGAGGGACTTAAAGGACACTACTACTTACCCCTTCCCGTGCATGGACTTTGAGTTGTGCAGGTTTGCAGGTGTTCATCTGTGGCACATTGATGTGATTAAGACCTCACGCGGCACGATGGATATTGGCCTCATCTAGGATGAGGCCAATGCGTTGGATCCCCATAGAGGGCCCCATCTAGAGGTGCAGCCGCTCGGTTAGAACCTGGCGGCCACGATAGAGAAAGCCCAAGCGGCTAATCTGGCTACATCTGAGTCTATCGACACCACCCCAATTGAGTCTATCCCGAGTGCTAGCACCAGTATGAGCTCCTCCCTCTCGACTACATCTACTACATTGGTCCCTCTTGCTAGGGTCAACAAATTAGAGGCCCAAATGACCACACTTCTGCATCACACGTAGACTTGGATGCAGAGGTCCATCGCTGAGGCGGAGGAGCGAATAGAGCAAAAGATGACCCAACATATTGAGCGGCAGATAATGGAGGTCCACTAGCGCTTGGATGCATTTGAGTTGTGGGTTCTCACTCGGCCAGCCCCTACAGTGGATTTGACGACTCTCCAGGCTGCTGTGGAGAGTTTGAGAGCAAACTTGGATACCATACTGAAGGCTCGGGTGCTTGAGTCTGAGTCCCTTTCCGTAAAGCATGCTGAGGACACAGTGTTGGCTGACTTGTTGTCCACCATTGTCGTGCCACCATCTCCTCCACGAGATCGTGCCAAGAGGCACCGAGTTAGAGATAAGGACGAGTCTTGGGTACGGAAGAAAGAGCGCAATGAGTTGGAGCCCACGAGGAGAGTCTCGCTGATTGATGAGGAGGCCCGCCAGTTGAGGGTTCTAGAAGTTGTTGTTCGGCGCATCTTGCTCCAAAATTGTTGAGGGTGAGAGGAGCACTAATGATGGTGTTTTTATTGCTGAGGACACCAATGATAGTGTCCCTACTACAGAGGGAGCGAGTTTCAGGAACCTGTCAGCATGTTGCTCGTCGGCGCTTTGCAACTCAGGTTTGCTTCACCTATCACCCTATTTTATATACTTTTATGCATTGGGGACAATTGCATGTCTTGTTGTTGGGGGTGGGGTAAATGGAAAGTTAGTGCTAGGGTGAAGTCTGAGTAGCCCAACTCAGAATCTTCTCTTGGATTTTTCTTGCCTGTGTTCTTTTTCCCCAAGAGACTGATTATTTTATTGTTGAACCGGCATGTTGGTATCTTTTGTACATAGTATAGGAATGGAAACTGAAGCATGATGGCTAAACAAAATGATATACTGATTTAAAGAAAATGCTACATGACTAGGCATAGTAACCGATGAATGTGTGGATCTAAGCATGACATAGAGATACACCATGACATGGCCCTAAATCTAAAACATGAACTAGGTGTATGATAATCTGGTAGAGTAATGACATGTCAAGTGAGAGTGAGGAAAATTTTAATAGGCAACCATTGGTACTGAGTTAGAACTTGTATGGCTAGTCATGCTAAAATTAAGTTGTGATAGGCAATTAGGAAAGGATTATAAGCCCTTGTTCATGATAGCCAATCTTTAGCCTAGATAACAGAAAACTGAATGAAATAATCCCTTCTTAATCCAAATGATTTGATCTTAAAATAGACCTTTCTTTTTAACCCCAACTAATCTGTGCTGGGAACAATGTGTTGGCCATGGTCCCTCCTTGAACATGTTCACCTCAGCTTATGCCAGTTTTGGTTTTACATTTTTGTTTTCTTTTTTGAATGTCTTGTTTGTTTCTATTGGTACTAATTGTTCTACTAAAACTTATAGCACAAAAGCTAGATAGCGTGTACGCACGGGGGCGCTCAAAGTCCGTCGCCCCATCTGCCCTACTGGTCATTGGCTCTGACGATAAGTGTGACCCCGAATACGTGCCTCCAGGCACTATCACTCCTGCACGGGCTGCATGTACCACCAGAGCCACCCCCATGAAGGTGGCTCCCGGTGTAGTCATTGCCTCCCAGTCTGAAGAGTAGAACATACTAACCGGCACGCCTTTTGGGTCTGCAACACACTGTAGCGATGCTTCCGGTTCTGAGGAAGTATCGGGTTCTGAATAAGTCTCCGGGTATGAGGAGGCTTCTGCCCCAACCACTGCATCCTAGTCCGCCTCGTCTGATGAGGCTGAGAGTGTTGATTCCACTCCACCACCACTGACTGGAGTCCCCGCCCCGGTTACCGACCAGACAAACTGGTGGTATGTTGAGGGGAAGTTTTAGGTGTACACAAATGCCAAGCTACCGAATGATAGGGGGGTTATTACCCGGACCCTTACACTGGAGAGGCGGGTCCTTACGGGGAGTCTCCCCACCATGCCGGTAATACATACCCTCTTTACTAGGCACCGGCTGGATTAGACGGCTCGTGATGTGGGCCGATACAGTGAGAAGTTGGTTAGAGAGTTCTACGCCTCGTATGTGGCGACTCTCTGATCCCAGATAGACAGTGGGCTTCCCCCTCCAAACAAGCCCCGCTAGATCACATTCGAGTCCGCGGCAAGCGGGTAGACATCTCCTTGCCAGCCATTCGACGGTATCTATATAGCAAGACTGTTGATGCTAACCGGACTCCTCTCATTGCCGAGTTTGACTACCGGTGGAAATTGGTTAAAGATAGACAGTTCCTGCGTCAGCCAAAGTTGAGAGAGACCATCAAGAGGCAGATTGCCCGGTATTTGTTCGTTGATGGAGAGGCTGCTAACTCGCTACTAGAGCCGAAAGGAGCCATCAAAAAGGCTAACCTGACCTTCTTGTCCAAGTTTTTGTGGTTGATAGTCCGCCACTGCCTTTCCCCCCACTGCTGCAGATAATATTGTCACATGGGATCGTGTATTTATGATGGCGGTGATGATAGCAGGGTTCGAGGTGGACTTTGTTTGGCTTCTTCAGGCGGTCATGCACGAGAGGCCCTTCAAGGTCACTAGTACTTACCCATTTCCATGCATAGTGTTTGCTTTGTGTAGGTCCGTAGGTGTGCCTATTTGGCACATCGATCAGATAAAGTCCCCGTCGAGTAGTATTGATATAGGCCTTATCAGGGATGAGGCCAATGAGTTGGCTCCACACAGCGGACCCCTCCCGGAGGTACCTCCACTTTGTGAGAACCTGGCAGACAATTTGGAGCAAGTCCAAGAGGCTACCCAGGCTACAATTGAGCCTACTAACAGCACCCCGGACGAGTCTATCCCGGGTGGTAGCACCGCTTCGAGCTCCTCTCGCTCGGCTCCCTCCGCAACTCTGGTCCCACTTTCTGGGGTCCAGAAACATGAGGCCCAAATGGCCACTTTTCTGCATCACATCCAGCCTTGGATGCAGAGGTCTATTGTTGAGGCAGAGGAGTGCATGGAGCGGAAGATGGTCCAGCACACAGAAAGGAAGATCATGGAGGTTCATCAGCGTCTGGACGCTTTTGAGTTGCGGTGCTAGCCCGGAAAGCCCCTCCGGTGGACGTGTAGACCCTTCAGGATGTTGTATTGAGTCTGAGAGCGGACCTGGACACAAAATTACAGGCTTGGGTGCCCGAGACTGAGGCCTCTTCTGCAGATCCCGTCGAGGATTCTGTTTTGGTGGCCTTATTCTTCACTGTGGCAGTGCCACCGCCTCCACAACGAGAGCATGCCAAGAGACGTAGAGGTCGGAATGAGGATGATGCTAGGGCACAGAAGAGGGAGCCCCGAGATTTGGAGGCTGCGAGGAAAGCCTTGACTGCTGATGAGGAGGCCCATCAGTTGAGGGCTATTGAGTTAGCTGTTGGGGCATCTAGCTCTGGAGTTGTTAAGGAAGAGAAGAGACTATTGATGGTGTTATGATTGTTGAGAGAGGCACTAATCAGGGTGCTGTTGATGCTAAGGACACTACTGAGGGTGTCCAGACTATAGAGGGAGTGCGTTTCGGGACACCGGATCCACCAGTTTGTTGATCGACGGTGCTTTGCGCCTCAGGTTTGCTTCACCTACCACTCTATTATTTTGGATTCTTTTATTCATTGGGGATAATTGCATATCTTTTTATTGGGGTGGGGTAAATGGAGTGTGAGTGCTAGGGTGAAGTCTGAGTAGCCCAACTCACGATCCTCTTTTGGGGTTTTCTTGCCTGTGTTATTTTTCCCCAAGAGGCTGATTATTTTTATTGTTGAACCGGCATGTCTATATCTTGTGTACATAGTATAACTCTGAAGCATGATGGTTAAAGAAAAAGTGATATTCTGATGTAATGAAAATGATGCATGATTAGGCATAGTAATTGATAAATGTGTGACTCTAAGCATGACATATGGAGATTTTTAAAGTTAAGATCCCAAATTTTGTGATATTTTCTATTATCTTCTTTTTTTAGGCTTCCTATGGAGATTTCTGAGGTAGTTTTTTCTCATCTCAGTTAATCTTCTTACTCCTAGTTATGATCTTGTTCTATTCTAGAGACAACACCATTTGAGACATAATTTTCTGTTAATTTTTTAATACACATTGGAGGCTTTTGTTTAGAATTTTATATTAAAGTATTGGACTTTTATTTAGAGTTTGTTTTCGCACTTTATCATAATGGTTGAGTTTTAGGCTGACTTGTCTTGGTGGAAGAAAATGAGTACCGTCATATCTATTTTTGAGTCATGAAAAAATGGTATCGGAGCCCCCGTATTCATAGGTCTCACATGCATACAAGTCGAGTCTAAGTAGAGTCTCAAGGATCGATACTATAATGAAGTTTAGGAAAAAACTTCACATTTTTTAATCTCTATGGTGCATCCTTGGTATGACTTGGTATTATCACTTCATTCAACTCTCTTTATTTTAGTGATGACTCGTGTGTGGTTCTTCATATGAGTCGTTTGTGTGACATATATATCTTGGATGTTAGACCTGATACTAAGGTGGACGTGATAGACTGTTGAGTAGGATGCGTAGTCAGATTAATATTTATGATATTTCGAAGAAGAATTTAGAATATTCAATATTACTTATAGCTGGAGAATTGGGAGGGGGGAGGGCGGGATTTCACAATGATAATTTTAGAAGTGTAGTTCTAAATGAAGGATGAAAAGAATATTATAGAACTTCTAGAATAAAGTAGTTGAGAAATTATTCATTAGATTCTTTTATCACCATCTATAAATAATAGTGATTTATTTTAAATGAATATGGACTCAAATTAAATAAAGAGCTTGTGCTAAAAAATATGAACAATTAGATAACATGCATGTAAGCAATCAAGTGAAAAATAAGAAAACCAACAATTCTACTATATACAAGAGGCAAGTTGAAGACGATTGAGAGCAATTTTATCATTTCATAAAAATTTTAGAATATCTGTTTCTATATTATAAAATCAAAAAGCAAAAAGTGATCATAAATTTATAATAACAAAATAACCAAGCACCTTTACCTGAATGGCATGTCTATTCTAATGATGTAACATCTAACATAGACTCCACATTTTCAATCAAATTTTTCTTAAATATTCTAGATATAGAATAATAATTAGTCCATTTTAATAGAATATTATAATCTGTATATTTTTTTTAATTCTTTTTTTAGTTTGAAATATTCATTATAATCTATTGGCACAACTTACTATTAATTTTCATAGGTCGAAAGATAATTACAAAGTATAATTTGTTAAGATCTACAAAAGCGATTCAAGTAATTTTTTTTATTAAGATATTTTATTTTATTTGCTTGATTGGCGTGATATATTATTCAAAGTAATTCTCCTTTATATCAAAAAAGTAAAGATCCTATTATCAAGTCAAATATTAATACTTATTACCATTTTTTGATAATATTGTCAGATTTATAAATTTCTTAGTAAAATAAATTACATATTACAATAAGTAAATAAATTTGTAGTATGAAATTTCTTTAATGGAATATATATATATATGACATTAACTTATTTAAAATATAGGTTGTACTCGAATAATTATTAATAAATTGTATTTTATATTTTTTATGTTGTTTCACAATTACGGTTAACATATGATGTGTGGCTAATTTATGTAAATTTATATTTATATTCAAATATTTATCACCAGGTAATGTCATTTAATTAAATGATTTATATATAGCAATAATCTTAACAACTTTTCCAAATTACTATAATTTCTATCATGTAAATCTTTTGTAATGCCTTTTTATTTTCTGTTTTTAAAAGGTAATACATTGTTTAGCATGATTGTAAATTCCCTTGGAGCTCTCTTTGTTGTTAAATGTTCTATCAATTTTGTATTATATAAGATGAAGTGAAGCAATCTTCTTTCTACCCATCTTTTGTTATTTCATCCCCTCTATTTTATATGACATCGTTTAATCTGACATACAGTTTTTAACATATATATATATATATATATATATATATATATATATATATATATATATATTGAAAATTTAAAGTCTAAAATATTCTTTGACCAATGTATGATTAAAAAAACATTTCTTGGCAGTAAAGAGAGTATTAGAAAGTTCAATTGTTTTCTATTATAAAAAGGCAACATTCTTTTTGGGACGTATAAAAAGAAAAGTGTTCCGCATAAATTGAATCTGAGAGACTATGTTAGACAGAATAATATGATCAATTTACAATTTTATCAAAAAGGTAATAAGGATTCTTCTACCTCTTCACTCTTCTTCATAACAAAATCCTTGTTAATACATTAAATGCTTCTACATAATAAAAGCTTTTTAACAAATTAAACTGTCACAACCCAACCACCGGACAGTGCGGGTACCTACATACTATCACCTTAGTATGAGATTCCTCTAATCGCAAAAGTAATAACATGCAAAAATTAAATAAAACAGAAATAAATAACCACACATATAGGTAGGCATTATCAGTCAACACGAAACCCACACAAAACATAAGAAAATCAACTAACAAGAGTATGCAATAAACCACTCGCTTCTCCACCTTTACCCTCACTTGAATACTTTGGAATTACACTAATACCCTTACTACAAACAACCTTATTAATTGACCTACTTAATGGGTTCTTGATCATAGACTAACCATTATAGCTAATATAAGAGTCCATCAATAGAACTACAAGTACTCTGACTAGCCACTCACGACCTACCCTTACTTTCTCTTCATATTACCCAACCCTTGCCACATGATACACTATATCAAGCTTTCTAACTACCACCCACAAATCCTTTTTTTCTTGGTGAAATTTACCTAAGTATTCACATAACGAACACTACCTCCATTTCTCACCCTCACAACATACGAACAACCCTTGTCTCTCAATATTAACATGCTTGAACCCTTAGGCTTTCAAGTTTCATTCAATAACAAGATACTAATGATTTAAGTCAACATAGTAGAACAAACATAAATACGCCATCATAATCATTTACAATTGTGGTAAAACAACATCAAATATCACATACAAACAACGTATAACTTCATCATTCCATGATATACAATTATGTCAAGTCATTGGTCCTCCAAAGAGACCCCAACCCAAACTGTTAGCATGATGGAACATGGTACCCGATCCGATGATTATGACGGAACATGGCAATGAATCCATGATTATTCCAGAACATGGAAAATGATCCTATGATTATATTGGAATGTGTAAATCGATCTCATGATTATACCAAAACGTGGCAACTGATTAAAGCTAGCGTTTCACAACAAAACACTCGATCCGTTCAATAAGCCACAATCACAATCACCAGTATATTCTCAAAATCATACAATCAATTCATGATTCATGGCATACCACATTCAATTATGTTCATATACGATTAGTGTGATCCATATCACAGTATTTGCATATGTACATGCATTGTAACGAAGGAAGAATGAATGTTTATCCAACACATGAAATCACAACCATCATTTATGAAGTATCCATCAACATATATCATTATGAAAATAACTCGACCATACTTAGCTCTAGTTCATCATCTAAGGTTTCTTCTTCATATGATTTTAATCATCGTTCGTTTGGTGCGCGAAGGCCTATATATAAAAACCCCATTGATTTACATTATATTACGTATTGGGCATGAATTTATCACTAATCAATTAAAAAACCTAGCCTACCTGGGCAGGAAGCAGTAGCACGGAGTTGTGGCTTCATTCTTGTTTTTCTAACGTTATAACAGTGATCTTGATTGGAAATCCTTCATCCCCGCACTTCTTATTCTAGAAATATCCTTCTCCTTCCTTCCCAAGATTAGAGAAGGTTTTTAACGGTTTTTAGAGTGGTTTACATCTAAATTAGGTATTTTAGGAAGAAAAGAAAATAAGATTTCACGTTATTTATATTCTATCTTACCTATCCGGCTCTGCTGCCAGCTTACACAAGTGTGGCACTGCCTTCCTAGCAGCATCTACACATTGGGCCAGTAATTTCTCAAATTTTTTCTTTTCCTATATAATGAAGGTTTGGGTCATTAAAATAAATATCAATTTATATCTCTTTCATCCCCGAATGACTAGTGTATGTATCATCACATGCCCAATTTTATTTTACTTTTAAACTAAATATTGGACCATTCTACAAAGGTTGATGACTCTTTCAATCAAAAAACAAAAGTTATTATACTCTCCACGGCATGTTAGGTATTTAAGACAAACAAGAAGAAACGAACGTGTTTAATTTACATAGCCTCACCCCACTAGGGTGGAAGCCCTCCCACTGAGGCGGGTCCGCTGTGGTGAGGGATCTATCGGAAAACAATATAGATGGAAACGGGGAATGGTTTCCTCATTTCTCCCTTTCCTTACTCAAATTGTCCCAACAATCCTCCAAATCACTCATCCCAAATGTCAAATACAAGGTAAAATTCATGCTTTTTACTCTCTTTACTTCATTACTTACTTAACTACAAATGCACGACGATAAATTATTTATTTAGAAACAATTTTTGGGTAGTTATTCGAAACGTTGAACATAGGTTTCTAGTTTAATAGAAAAACATAGCATGGTCACTCCCCTATGTCCATGATGTCTCCACAACATAATAGGGAAAAAAATTATAAATATACAATTAAATCAGTGTTAATATGGTTGGGAGAAGTTGAAAATCCTCTTCATTTAAAACTCGAATTTGAGGTGTATTTATGGTTTATTTTGTCGAAATAATAGCATATTTAGATTCTATAATAGTTAATATAGTTTTATCTACTAATATTCTATCTAAAACGGGGATTTTAGGTTGAAGAGGCGCCATGATCGCGCCTGTTGGTCGTCCCAGATGAAGACTACTCTAGAGACATTCATCCCGATGTGGAGGCCTCCATCATCCTGTTATAGTGGGATTTTGGCTGCAATGGTCGGATATGCCAGACCAGTGGTCTGCATCTGTTTAAGATGGAAAATTTCTTCCTTCCCCTTTTCAACCTTAAAATGTTTATTTTTATCGTGTTCTACATTCTTATTAACCTTTATAGGATTCTATAAATAGTTGGTGTTAACGAGGAAAATTTGTCCTTCATCTAGTTTCCCGATGCTTCTAGTCAAGAGAGATTTCATGAATTTCGAAATCACAAGTTCCGTTAGGAGAAGGGCTTCATCTTACTCACACTGGAGGATAAATAGCCTTCATTCTATGCTTGTCTGATGGAGTTCAGGTGGGCTTCGCTGACCGAGGCTCCCTCTACCGCGCGTGCTGACTTGGTGAGGGATTTCTACGCTATCCTGCTCATCGTCCGCTTGGACGAACCTTACCCCATCAATTGTATATGGGGAATCAACATCCCCTTGAATGCCACTGTCATTAATGAGGTACTAGAGTTTCCAAGGGTCAGACAATCGCACAGACATGAAATTTCCTCAAGCCTTGGTGGTGGCGTGCGAAATGTAGGGCATTGAGCTGAATATGAAGGCGTAGATCATCTCAGAGTGGAAAATGTTATATCGGGGTAACAAGACGACTTTCTTCCTGCTCAGACTTATCACTACATTATGGTAAAAAGGCAGGGGTACCCCTTCTATATATTGATGAGATACTCCATATGGACCCCCCCTTCACCTATTTTGATTAGACAAGTCTCTACTTCTTGGAGAAAAAAGAGGAGAACGAGCAGGGTTAGACGGCTGCGGAATCTGACGACTAGGTAAGCTACTACACTCGTCCCACCAGGTCCCAGCTTCCACTCTCAGCTGCAAAGGTAGCCAAGGAATTTGCAGTTGTCTGGAGGAGAATGGGGAACCCTATTGCTTACAATGCTTCGGCTCCCCAACAGTACCATAGAGCTTCATATGCTCTGTCACCAGTTCTTACAAAAGAGAAGGAAGGTTCTGGCGTGGGACTGTATGCTCGTTCGAATATTGAAAGCAGTGAAAATTATGTACATTTTTCATCAATTCTCTTGTGTGGTGGAGGCCGTGATAGACCAGCTCCTCGGAGGATCTACTTTTGATGATCACACCACCCAGTCCCAGGGTTCTTGATTGTTTCTTCGCCCCTTTTTGGGCTTGTAATTTAGGACAAAAATTTGCCTTTATGATTCGTTCTTCCTTGTGTTTTTGTAACACTTGGATGCTGGTTTTTCTGATGTTTTCGCAGTAACTAGTTAATTACTAAGTTTTATAAACATTTCTTGATTTTTGAACACATATTGCGTTGCAGGGGTTAGCGCGGGTACCATTATGGGTTTATTTGGTAACTTGGGAAAACATGGGAGGCAGGCTGAGGTTCTGCCTCATACTGTCTCGCTCGGTCTCGCCCTACAGTCTAAGAGAGAACCAGAATCCATACCAAGACTTTCTAGGGGTTTTCTCTTGTCTAAACTTCCCTTAGATTCTCCAGATATAACTAAGCATTTGAAATGATCAATCCCCTTAGCCACTATAATTGTTGCCTACCCGAGCCAATCCAATGATACATGCTCAAAAATCCCTTTGTGTTACTTCAATGCTAAAACATCCTTGTCCCCAAGATACACCTAGACATTCACATGATAATAAGTTGGTTGCGACACACGTCTAGATTCCATTTTACGAAAAAACTTTAAAATTATCTAGACCCTCGCACCAATTTAGTTTTGAATTTATTCCCACAAAGAGTTTCACGATACTCAAGAAGTTACAACTTGCATAATTGAAAAGATTAAGTCAACAAATTACACATAACAAGGTAAATACACACATTTACCGTGCATCCAATCATATCATCACATTCCAGCACAACAACTTTCACATTCACATTTAATTAAGAAATCCGAAGAACGCTTTCATAGTTTCAAGTTACACTCTCATACAAATCCAAGTTTTTAATTAGTTACTTTGCTCCGATGACCAAAATTGATCATCCATGC
Source organism: Solanum lycopersicum (assembly GCF_036512215.1). Lineage (NCBI taxonomy): Eukaryota > Viridiplantae > Streptophyta > Magnoliopsida > Solanales > Solanaceae > Solanum > Solanum lycopersicum. The sequence continues at coordinate 11,501,920 of NC_090808.1, read as the reverse complement.
ATTTACACCATAACCAGATACCAATTGGAACTTTCTCAGTTTCAATTTTCTTTGCTAGTATACCTTCGATCGTGGATACAGATTCAGATTCACTTCGTTGAGTTAGTAATTGGAATCGGGAGATACCAATTAAATCCAAATCACACCACAATTGACACTCGCACGAAGGAGAGAAAATATGAGACTACTTCCTAGATTGCTTCCTAGCCTCATGAATATTATATGTGGACGTCAAACACCAATCTGCAAGAGTTTAGTTTACATTTTGCTCTTGCACTGAGAGATCACTAACCGGGGCTCTGATACCAATTTTTCACGTTCCAAGACACAAGACCATGAAGGCACGTACGCACTACCACCTAAGTAGAAGAACCCTCTTTTCCAATAGTTACAACATGCAAAAATTAAATAAAAGGGAAATAAATATACTAAGAAATTTTATAAATAAGAACTTTTAACACAATTTTAGTTAAGACTTGTAAAGTAACTTTGCCCCTAAGGATCTATTCTAAATATATACAATATCTACTAAGAGTATAAACTAGAGATATTAAATAAAAGACAAAGTTCTGACCAAGCGGAAGGAAAAATTAAAGTTGCTAGAGAATCTCATCGTCTTCATCTAATGAAACATCACCAACCTGTATCCAAACTATGCCCAAAAGGAATAACAAAATAAGTATCTAAACAAAACCACACATACTGGTAGGCATCATCGGGTCAACCCAAAACCCACCACATAACATAAAAAAATCAACTAACCAGATTAAGCAATAAAACAGTCACTTTTCCACCTTTACCTTTGCTTGAATACTTCAAAATTACACACCCTTACTATCAATCACCTTCTTAGTTGACCTACTTACTAGGGTCTTGACTGTAGACTTATCATTCTAGCTCATAAAAGAGTCCACAAAATATAACTACAAGCACTCCGACTAGCCACTCATGACATACCTTACTTAATCTTTATATTACCCAGTCATTGCCACATGATACATTATCAAGCTTTCTAACTACCAACCATGAATCTCCTTTTCCAATCTGAAATTTACCTAAGTATTCATATCACGTATACTACAATCACTCTTCATAATTTCAACATACGATCAACTTTTGTCTCTCAACATTTACACTCTTGAACTCTTGGCCCTTCCAGTTTAATTCAACAAGGAGATATATAACGGATTAAATAAACATTGTAGATTAAACATAAATAGGTGATCATTTACAAATCAAGGAAAACGACATCAAATATCATTTACGAACAACATACAACTTCACCATTACACGATATATAATTATGTCAAGTCATTGGTCCTCTCAAGGAACACAAGACAAAACTATTAGCACAACGGAACGTGGTACACAATCAAATATTTATGCCGGAATATGGAAATCGATCATATGATTATGCCGGAACGTGACAATCGATCTCATGATTATGTTGGAATATGGAAATCGATCTCATGGTTATGACAGAATGTGACAACCGATCCAAGTTAGTGTATCGGACTGCAACAACTGATCCATTCAATAAGTCATAATCACAATCACAAGTATATTCTCTAAATCATACAATTAAGTTAAGATTCATGGCATGCCACATTCAATTATGTTCATATACAATTAGTTTGATTTATAACACAATATTTGCACACATACATGCATTATAACGAAGCAAGAACAAACATATATCACCTACATGGAATCACAACCATCACTTACGAAGTATACATCAACATATATCACTAAGAAAATAACTCACCATACTTAGCTCTAGTTCATCATTTAAGGTTTGTTCTTCTTATGATTTTAATAATCTTTTGTTCGGTGTGCAAAGGCTTACAAATAAATTATGCCATTGATTTATATTATATTACACTTTGAGAACAAATTTATAACTACTCAACTACTAAAACCTAGCATATCTGGGCGCCAATCAGCTGCAGAGAGTTTTGGCTTCGATTCTTGTTTTTCTAACTTCGTGACGATGATCTTGATCGGAAATTGTCATCCCCCGCGGTCCTTATGCTAGAAATCTCCATCTCCTTCATTCCAAAGATTAGAGCAGCTTTTTGACTGTTTTCTAGGGTGATTTACGTCTAAATTTGATATTTTAGGAAGAAGAAGAAAATAAGATTTTGTATTATTTATATTATGTCTCACTTATACCGCTCTGGCGCCAGTTTACCCAGTCGTAGTCCCGCCGTCCTAGTGGCATCTAGCCCGCCCTGGCAAGACAGTGGCCTAATAATTTTCCGAATTTTTGTTTTTCCAAAAATAACGATGATTTGAATCGTTTCATAAACTCTTCGACATAATGAAAACTTGCTAATACAGTAATACATTATTTCTACTTATATTATAGTAGACTTTTCAAATACAATATGACAAAATACCAATATTATTAATTATTTGATATGATGTATATTTTATATATAATATTAAAATGAGTATGCCAGATATATTTTTAAATTTTAATATGAGAACTTCAAAAATTTATAAGTTCTATTTTGATTTTGTAGAAATAGATAATAAATTTATTATAAAGTGCAATTCATTTTATATCGTGTAACAAAATATTCATAAATATAAAAAAATAATCCAATAAAAATATAATATAACTTAATATTATAATATTGAGTCCGTCAACGAGCCTTTAAGTATCTAACAATAACAACGCCCCCAAAATATTTATCAAAGATATTAGATAATTGAAGGACGGTATTATTTTTCATAGAGAAATTTTAAGTGTTTACTATTATTTTTTATTTTTTATATTTTTTTAAAGAATAAATTTGCTAACAAAAATGTTAAATAAAATTTGATTAATATTATTTTCCCTAAAGAAACTTTTAGCATGAATATATAACATAATAATGTAGATTAACTGTAAAACAAATATAGTTGGTATGAATTATGGAAATATATGTTATTTTTGAAATACTCATGATTGCAATTTTATTTTATTTTTACTACTTATATAAATTTATAGATTTTGAAAATAAGTTATTTCTTATATTAAATTGTTGTATGTTATTTTCTTAAATGCCTATATTATTAAATTTACTGTTAACAAGTGGAAATTCGAATTAAGAAGCGCATTGTAATAATCCCATTATTGCATGAAGTTCAACGTGTAAGTCATCTTAAATAATAACAGAAAATATGATTAGTAATGAGTCAAAGTTTTAGTAATTTCTCATAAATTAGGACAGAAAAAGTAATATAAACTATTTGAAACTAACATACAAAATTACTATAAATCATAATTCATTATTTGAAACTAACATAAATAATATTGTCAATCATAATAATTAACAACTTCAAAACTTAAAAGATATATAATACATGAATACTTAATAACTTTTATTATTTATAACAATTAAAAATTATTGACTTCATATATATATATATATATATATATATATATATATATATATATATATAATTTGTTTTTCGTAAATATGATGTATATACATTATTTATGAATTTGAGAAGGAATAACAAAATACACACAATTGAGTAGATTAGATGTTACATTACTTTAAGAAAAAGAAAAAGTATCACGCTATATGATTTTTTGAATGTTATTTACTTATTAGTATATATTAAAAAGTTAAGAAAATTACTGTGATGACTTTGAAGGCAATATTGGACCCTACATTTACAGCAATCCATGTGATTTCTTTTACTCTTCCAATGTGTAGATAGCCACGTGACTTCAAGGAAATGCTAAAATTGAAAAGTTTTTCTGGAATTTCAGTATTTCTATGTACTCTACGAAGTACAATTGCTATTAAGTATATATTTTGCTTATTTATAAATTTATCCTTTAGTTGTTCTCCTTTTATATAATGGAGAACACAATTATATACCATAGAAATCAGGGGGGAAAGTTGAGCTAAATTTTTGAGAGAATATGCTTACCATAGGCAATATGCTCCAAATAAAGATTTAAGATATGAGACATTGACATTTTGTCACGACCCAAACCGGGTTGCGACTGGCACCCACACTTTCCCTGCTATGTGAGCGAACCAACCAATCTAACCTTAACATTTCAATATAATATCAACAGAAAGTAATGCGGAAGACTTAAACTCATTAAATAAAGACCAATTCATTAACTTCTAAAATTCAACATCTATTATTCCCCCAAAATCTGGAAGTCATCATCACAAGAACATCTACGATCAAATGACTAAACTAAGAATATTCTAAAAGCTAAAAAAACATAAGAAGCTAGTCCATGCCGGAAGTTCAAGGCATCAAGACTTGAAGAAGGAGATCCAGTCCAAGCTAGAAGCATTAGCTCACCCTGAATTTCCGATATAGTAAGACTGGCTTGAATTACTGTTGAGTTGAAGACGATGACACGTTTGCTGCACTCCAAAAATAAAAAAGAAGAAAACATCAAAATAGGGGTCAGTACAAAACACGGGTAGTGAGTAGATATCATCGACCAACTCAAAATAGAAAACAATATATACAAACAATATCATAAACTCAACTATGATACTCAGCATGTAGCAACAACAAGTACTATATCATTAACCATTACCATCAAGTTCACACATGAGGACTCAAGCCTCAATACCATACTCATTTGGGAATTATGTTCTTTAGATTGAGTATATTAACACCTTTCAAGATTCATTATCTTTATTTCTCTTGTGTCGGTACGTGACACTCCGCTCCCTCATATTCATTAATCCTCTTGTGTCGGTACGTGACACTCCGATCCCCTAAATCTACGTGTCGGTTCGTGACACCCGATCCCCTAATTCTACGTGTCGGTTCGTGACACCCGATCCCCTAAATCTACGTGTCGGTTTGTGACACCCGATCCCCTTATTCTACGTGTCGGTTCGTGACACCCGATCCCATAAATCTACGTGTCGGTTCGTGACACCCGATCCCCTAAATCTACGTGTCGGTTCGTGACACCCGATCCCCTAATTCTACGTGTCGGTTCGTGACACCCGATCCCCTAATCTCTTTCTATCAATTCATCAAGCCTTCTTTCTCACCAAGGCATCATCAATCTCATTACTTTAGTTCATCAAGCCTTCTTTTATATCAAGGCATCATCATTAACAAGAGATTAGGTTTTTATCAAGATTTGGGATTCAATAGCTTCATCATGCTTAATATAATCACAATTATATAATCACGTTCATGCATGCATACAATTAAGCACATAGGAGGGTTTTACAATACTACAATACATATCATTCTCTATTAAGAGTTTACTATGAAAGCATGAAAACCATAACCTACCTCCACCGAAGAATTGAAATCAAGCAAGTTAATCCTCAAAGCTTGGTGCTTTCCTCTTCTCTCGATTGTTTCTCTCTCTCCCTTCTTGTTCTTTCTATTTTCTTATTCAAACCCTCTTTCTTTTACCCTAATTAGTATATAATTAAGAATAAAAGATGGAAATAATACCCCACTAATTAACTTAAGGTTACCTCTTTTAACCCCCAAGAATTTGAGTTATTAATATAAACCCACGAACTTTATAATTAAGGCAAGAATAGTCAAAAACGTACCTTAAAACTTAACCAGAAATCTGACTCAAACTGGGATTACGCAAGCTGTGACGGGCCGTCGCGCTTGCGACGGTCTGTCCTGCTGTCCGTTGCGTAGTTCAGAAACTTGATTTTTGGGTGAATGGCCTGTGACGGTCCGTCACACCTGTGACGGTCCGTCCTGCCACTCCGTTACGAAGTTCAGAGAGTCGATTTTCGGTACCCAATTTCAGATTTTCTAAGTGTTTTGAAACGAGACCCTGCGACGGTCCGTCGTGCCCATGACGGTCCGTCATTGGGTTCGTCGCCTCAGCCTGTTTTTCCAGGAATAAAATCTGCTGCTCAAAACGACTAAACAGGTCGTTACAATAGATACCAATTTACCCATCGTTCGTCCCCGAACGATCACAAGAAGGAAAACAAGGGCGAAAAGGAGTACCTGAATCTGTAAACAGATGTGGGTATTTTTCTCGCATATCCGCCTCCTTCTCCCAAATGGCTTCTTCAACGGGTCGATTCTTCCATTGCACCTTGATGGATGCAATCTCTCTTGACCTCAACTTGCGAACTTCTCTATCTAAAATAGCAACAGGCTTCTCCCCATAAGACAAGTTCTCATCAAGCAAAACTGAATCCCAACGGATAATGTAGTTTCCATCCCCATGGTATCTTTTCAACATCGACACATGGAATACCAGATGTACTCCGGACAGCCCTGGAGGCAAGGCTAACTCATAAGCCACCTCTCCTACTCTCTTAAGTACTTCAAAGGGACCAATGTACCTTGGACATAGCTTACCCCTTTTTCCAAACCGCATCACCCCTTTCATGGGCGAAACCTTCAACAAGACTTGTTCACCTTCGATGAACTCTAAGTCTCTAACCTTTCGATTTGCATATTCTTTTTGTCTACTTTGCGCCGCTAGAAGCTTTTCTTGAATAGACTTCACTTTCTCTATCGAATCCCTCAAAAGGTCAGTACCCCAAGGTCTAACCTCAAATGCATCAAACCAACCAATGGGAGACCTACATCTCCTACCATACAATGCTTCAAATGGAGCCATATCAATGCTTGAGTGATAGCTATTATTGTATGAAAACTCCGCTAAGGGTAGGAAGCTATCCCAATGGCCACCAAACTCTATCACACATGCACGAAGCATATCTTTCAACACTTGAATCGTTCTCTCAGACTGACCATCGGTCTGAGGATGGAACGCAGTACTAAGGTCCAACCTAGTACCCAATTCCGCATGCAATGTTTTCCAAAACTTAGAAGTAAACTGCGTACCTCTATCTGATATGATGGATAGTGGAACCCCATGCAATTGCACCACTTCCGAGATGTAAAGTTTGGCTAACTTCTCTGCATTGTAAGTCATCTTGACCGGAATGAAGTAAGCAGACTTAGTTAACCTATCAACAATTACCCAAATAGAATCAAACTTTCCCAATGTCTTGGGAAGACCAACCACAAAGTCCATTGCAATTCTCTCCCACTTCCAGTCAGGAATGGGCATTCTCTGAAGTGTTCCTCCGGGCCTCTGGTGTTCATACTTTACTTGTTGACAGTTTGGACACTTGGCAATAAAGTCAACAATATCACGCTTCATTCTACTCCACCAAAAGTGTTGCTTTAGGTCACGATACATCTTGGTTGCACCCGGATGTATAGAATACCTTGAACTATGAGCCTCTGTCAGAATAGTGTTGATCAAATCATAGACGCGGGGTACGCATACCTTTCCCTTGATCCTCAAAACACCTTTCTCATCAATTTGTGCTTCCTTAGCCTCTCCTCGCAATACCTTATCTTGAATTCTGCACAGTTTCTCATCATCAGACTGTCTTCCCTTAATCTTGTCAAGAAAGGAAGATCTTGCCTCCACAGAAGCCAACAATCCTCCCTTCTCGTTTACTTCTAATCTCATCAAGTCATTAGCTAGAGTCTGAACCTCTCTAGCCAGTGGGCGTCTAGAAGCTTGCAAGTGAGCTAGACTTCCCATGCTTCCCGCCTTTCTACTTAAAGCATCCGCTACAACATTCGCTTTTCCCGGATGATACAAGATAGTGATATCGTAGTCCTTTAGTAGCTCCATCCATCTCCGTTGCCTCAAGTTCAAATCCTTCTAAGTAAAGACATACTGAAGGCTACGATGATCCGTGTAGACCTCACACTTAACCCCATATAAATAGTGTCTCCATTGCTTTAATGCTAACACTACCGCAGCCAATTCCAAATCATGAGTTGGATAGTTACGTTCATGCACTTTTAATTGTCTTGAAGCATAAGCAATCACATTCTTCTCTTGCATTAGCACTGCACCCAAACCCGAATAGGATGCATCACAATAAACAATGAAGTTCTTACCCTCTACTAGCAAGGTAAGGATAGGTGCGGTAAACAACAAAGTCTTGAGCTTCTGAAAGCTTTCCTCACATTCGTCCGACCATACAAATGGAACATTCTGCTTAGTCAAGTTCGTCAATTGGGAAGCAATAGAAGAGAATCCCTTGACAAATCGACGGTAGTAGCTAGCTAACCCAACAAAGCTCCTTATTTCTGACACATTAGTAGGTCTTACCCAATTTTTCACTGTCTCAATCTTAGAAGGATCCACCATCAGTCCATCCTTAGAAACCACGTGCCCCAAGAAGGACACTGCATCTAGCCAAAACTCACACTTAGAGAACTTGGCATAAAGCTTTTTCTCCGTCAACATTTCCAATACCATTCTCAAATGCTCTTCATGTTCCTTCTTGCTCTTTGAGTATACCAATATATCATCAATAAATACGATCACGAAGAGGTCCAAATATGGCTTAAAAATTTCGTTCATCAAGCTCATGAACGCAGCAGGGGCATTCGTAAGACCAAAAGACATCACTAAAAATTCGTAATGCCCATACCTCGTTCGAAAAGAAGTCTTTCGCACATCCGTTGCCCGTATTTTCAATTGATGATAACCGGATCTCAAGTCAATCTTAGAGAAGACACAAGCACCTTGTAACTGATCGAACAAGTCATCAATGCGGGGAAGAGGATACTTGTTCTTTATGGTTACCTTGTTTAGTTATCTGTAGTCTATACACATTCGAAAACTCCCATCCTTCTTCTTCACAAACAAAACCGGAGCACCCCAAGGGGATGCACTTGGCCTAATGAAGCCCTTGTTAAATAACTCTTGAAGTTGTGCCTTTAACTCTCTTAACTCTGCGGGAGCCATTCTATAAGGGGGTATAGAAATGGGGCTAGTACCCGGTTCAAGATCGATACAGAAATCAATATCCCTATTCGGTGGCATACCAAGAAGATCTGCAGGGAACACATCCAAAAACTCGCGGACTACCGAAACTGACTCAATCGAAGGTACTTGGGTAGTGTCATCCTTGAGATGTGCCAAGAAAGCTAAACACCCTTTACTAACCATTTTCTTAGCACAAAGAAAGGAGATGATACGCACCGGATTGGAAGTGTAGTCACCCTCCCACACTAACAGATCTGTTCCAGGCTTGGCTAACGTCACCGTTTTAGCATTACAATCCAAGATCGCAAATTGCGGAGAAAGCCAAGTCATACCCAGAATTACATCAAAATCAACCATTTCTAAGATAACCAAGTCTACATAAGTATTGCTCCCCGCAAAAGTTACAAGACAAGGCCTATACACCCTTTCAACTATCACAGACTCACCCGCCGGAGTAGAAACACGAATAGGTATGTCAAGCAATTCACAATGTAAGCTAAGACCATTAGCAAATGCGGAAGATACATAAGAAAATGTGGATCCGGGATCAAATAATACAGAAGTCATGCAATCACAAACCAAAAGATTACCTGTGATGACAACATCAGATGCCTCTACTTCAGACCGCCCAGGGAAAGCGTAACAATGGGCCCTATCGTTCGTCTGTCCGTTGCCCCTACCATGTTGTGATGTAGTGGCTCCAGTTTGCCTATCACCTCGGCCGTTTTGGTGACCACCATTTCCTCGACCACCACACCCTCCCGATAAACGGCCTCTACCATGACCACCTCTACCTCTAGCTATTGGGGGTCTGTAACTCTGTTTTGGACAATTTCTCCTAATATGTCCAGTCTCCCCACATCCGTAACACTCTCTGGAGTCAAGCATAGGTCTCTCGGAGAAGTGTTGACCGGTCTGAGGTGGTCCCCCAACTACAGTCTGTAGTGAAGACTGAATTGGTCGGAATGAGTAACTTCCCGAACCCTGTCCTCTAGTGTAAGCACCATTAAACTCACCTCCCTTTCGAAACCTTTTTGATGTCGATGTCGTAGTGAAGTCGTCTGGCTTCACTCCTTCCACTTCCATTACAAAGTCTACTACCTCTTGGAAGGATTTTGTCGTTGCCGCTATCTGTAAGGCCGAAATCTGCAATTCTGACCTCAACCCCTTCACAAACCGGCGAATTCGCTCTTGTGGACTGAAACACAGTTGGGTGGCATACCTGGATAATGCACGAAACTTAGACTCATATGCATTGACCGACATCCTACCTTGCTCTAGGCTCAAGAACTCATCCCTTTTCCTATCCCTCAAAGTTCAGGGGATATACTTCTCCATAAACAAGCTAGAGAATGAGGCCCAAGTCATAGGTGGTGCCTCTGTTGGTTGACACTCAATATGTGACCGCCACCACATTTTGGCATTCCCTTGAAACTGATAAGTCACAAACACCACACCAAACCGTTCTACTATACCCATCTTGTGTAGTAGCTCGTGACAGTCAACCAGAAAATCATAAGCATCCTCCGATTCAGCACCCTTGAAGACCGGAGGTTTCAATTTCAAGAACTTACTGAAAAGTTCATGCTGATCACTTGTCATTATAGGCCAAGTAGTCTGACGTGGAAACGTGCTTATGTCCAATGAGGCATCCATACGAGGAGCCATAGTGGCTGCATGTTGTACCTCTGGAGCCTGAGGTGCTGGTGCAGGAAACACTGGGGGTGTCTGGCCCTGATCAGATAACCCGCTAAGATAAGCCAGAACCTGATTGATCATCTCTGGGGTAGGTTGGGGTGGCATTTCCTCATTCTACACTTGTTCATTTTCCCCATCCACCCCTTCTCTTATTACCTCCTCAGTCGGTGGAGGAGTCACTGCCTTAGTATCATATGGACTAGGTGTTCGTCCTCTTACCCTAGAGGACGTCCTCCCACGACCTCTACCACGGCCTCTTGCCGCTGCTCTTCCTCGAGCTACAGCCCCAGTGGCTGGCTCAGTCGCACCCTGTCCCGCTGGTGCGGGTGTTGATGCTGGCGTAGTCGTTGCTCTAGTTCTAACCATCTGCGAAAGAGAGTGAAGATGGTCAGATACCAATTCGTATCGCATAGATAACAATTGGACTCAAGTAGTAGCACGAAAGAAAGAATGAAAGAGTGAAATTTTCCTAAAGTCTTATAGCCTCTCAAGGAAAAGTAAAGGCGTCCCCCTACCGTTCCTTAAGACTCTACTAGACCTGTTCTTGTGTGATGAGACCAATGAACCTAATGCTCTGATACCAAGTTTGTCACGACCCAAACCGGGTTGCGACTGGCACCCACACTTTCCCTCCTATGTGAGCGAACCAACCAATCTAACCTTAACATTTCAATATAATATCAACAGAAAGTAATGTGGAAGACTTAAACTCATTAAATAAAGACCAATTCATTAACTTCTAAAATTCAACATCTATTATTCCCCCAAAATCTAAAAGTCATCATCACAAGAACATCTACGATCAAATGACTAAACTAAGAATATTCTAAAAGCTAAAAATTTATAAGAAGCTAGTCCATGCAGGAAGTTCAAGGCATCAAGACTTGAAGAAGGAGATCCAGTCCAAGCTAGAAGCATTAGCTCACCCTGAATTTCCGATATAGTAAGACTGGCTTGAATTACTGTTGAGCTGAAGACGATGGCACGTTTGCTGCACTCCAAAAATAAACAAGAAGAAAACATAAAAGTAGGAGTCAGTACAAAACACGGGTACTGAGTAGATATCATTGGCCAACTCAAAATAGAAAACAATATATACAAGCAATATCATAAACTCAACTATGATACTCAGCATGTAGCAACAACAAGTACTATATCATTAACCATTACCATCAAGTTCACATATGAGGACTCAAGCCTCAATACCATACTCATTTGGAAATTATGTTCTTTAGATTAAGTATATTAACACCTTTCAAGATTCATTATCTTTATTTCTCTTGTGTCGGTACGTGACACTCCGCTCCCTCATATTCATAAATCCTCTTGTGTCGGTACGTGACACTCCGATCCCCTAAATCTACGTGTCGGTTCGTGACACCCGATCCCCTAAATCTACGTGTCGGTTCGTGACACCCGATCCCCTAATTCTATGTGTCGGTTCGTGACACCCGATCCCCTAAATCTACGTGTCGGTTCGTGACACCCGATCCCCTAATTCTACATGTCAGTTCGTGACACCCAATCCCCTAAATCTACGTGTCGGTTCATGACACCCGATCTCCTAAATCTACGTGTCGGTTTGTGACACCCGATCCCCTAATTCTATGTGTCGGTTCGTGACACCCGATCCCCTAATCTCTTTCTATCAATTCATCAAGCCTTCTTTCTCACCAAGGCATCATCAATCTCATTACTTTAGTTCATCAAGCCTTCTTTTATATCAAGGCATCATCATTAACAAGAGATTAGGTTTTTATCAAGATTTGGGATTCAATAGCTTCATCATGCTTAATATAATCACAATTATACAATACTACCAATACATATCATTCTCTATTAAGAGTTTACTATGAAAGCATGAAAACCATAACCTACCTCCACCGAAGAATTGAAATCAAGCAAGTTAATCCTCAAAGCTTGGTGCTTTCCTCTTCTCTCGATCGTTTCTCTCTCTCCCTTCTTGTTCTTTCTATTTTCTTATTCAAACCCTCTTTGTTTTACCCTAATTAGTATATAATTAAGAATAAAAGATGGAAATAATACCCCACTAATTAACTTAAGGTTACCTCTTTTAACCCCCAAGAATTTGAGTTATTAATATAAACCCACGAACTTTATAATTAAGGAAAGAATAGTCAAAAACGTCCCTTAAAACTTAACCAGAAATCCGACTCCAACTGGGATTACGCAAGCTGTGATAGGCCGTCGCGCCTGCGATGGTCTGTCCTGCTGTCTGTTGCATAGTTCAGAAACTTGATTTTTGGGTGAATGGCCTGTGACGGTCCGTCACACCTGTGACGGTGCTGTGACTGTCCGTCCTGCCACTCCGTTACGAAGTTCAGAGAGTCGATTTTCGGTACCCAATTTCAGATTTTCTAAGTGTTTTGAAACGAGACCCTGCGACGGTCCGTCGTGCCCATGACGGTCCGTCGTTGGGTTCGTCGCCTCAGCCTGTTTTTCCGGGATAAAATCTGCTGCTCAAAACGACTAAACAGGTCGTTACACATTTTGAGTCTTTTTATATCATTTTTTATTTAATGATGCGTTAGATCAACTACTTTATATTTTAAAGCAGAATAATTTGTAGTATTACACCTCTCTTCATTTCCCAAGTGCTTATTTACATGATTGACACCTCTCATATTAAAATTTTAAAATCTAGATTAAATTTAATTTTACAACCCGCTAAATAATGAAAAAATTATGAAAAAGCTACCGACCTTGAAAAGAAAATTTTCATCTTACAATTTCATTTTGATATAATTTTAATTTTATTTAAAAATTTAATAAAATCAAATGATGAATATGCTTAATAGAAAAATATATAGAAGACTACCAAAATAACTCAAATAATCTCTAAAAATTTAGTGTTAAAAAACAAAATTCAAATTATGTTTTCTAAATTCTTAACGTATAACACTATATTTTTTCATTCACATCTGGTTAATAAAAAGAATATTATTATCTTTATACCAGGAAAAGATATTAATGGTGATGTAAAACCTATATCATGAAAGTAATGATATTAATGAAGAGTCAAAATTAGTTAAAAGATGAGACTTTTCTTATTAAAGTTTTTGTTTTCTCAGTTCATATTTTTAAAGGGGAAAAGGACTTCAATATTCATCGAATTTTGAGAAAATATTAATTTATATCAATCATTAAAAGTTTGATTAATTTATGTTATTTTCACTTTAGAAAAAGTTCATCTATATTCTTATTTATTAATTAAAAATAATTTCTATTCCTTACAAAAATATTTTTTTTTACATGTGATCAATTATAATTTAGACATATTATTACTTTAATCATTTTTTTTTAAAAAGGAACAAGCTCAGATATGCTACAAACTTTGAGAAAAAAAACCTAATCTATGTCATTTCAATTAACTGTTACCCCTTCCCCCCCTCCCCCTCCCCCGAACTCATATTTTGTAATCATTATAAAATTGTGAATTATATGAAGATTTCTTTAAAAAATTAGTATAAAAATTTACAAAAAAAAATAAATTTACTGCATATTTCATACTAATCTCCAAAAAAAATTCTCATCTAATTTAGAGTTATACTCTAATCATTGTTCACTCATAAAGAAAACAACAACGTGATTCATGGTGGCATTTATGTGGACACAAATGGGGAAAGATAAAAGATTAATTAATTAGAATAAATACATCTTATCTAAAAAGAGGAAAATGAAATAAATAAGACAAGACTCACAATGTCGGAAAAGAGATTTTTTAACAGATAAAGGGAGATGCAACGTCGTAATTAGGAATCCAATTTTATAACAAGTGAAGCAAAAGAGAACAATGAAAACTTACGTATTTCTTGGCTGTGAATATGGGTTAGCCAGCCCATTTTATTTGAGTTAATTTATATAAAAATAACACTACACATACATTTAAGATGTTAAATATCAAGTTATAAATAAATTTTTTTAATAATAAACTACTTATAGCATATTATTATCAAGTTATAGCATATAAAGAAAAAATATATTATTCTCATTAATTATTTAAAATAATAATTAACTTATTTAAATAATTACATTTATTATTCAATTATCATATTTAAACCAATGCAATTAATTAAATTAATTATTTTAAGTTACTTTTTTTAAACAAAACTCTTAACTAATGTAATTTCAATTAAATATTATATAGTTACCTTTTTTTAAAAAAACTACAAAATAATAGAGATTTTATCATTCCATAATTAATAATTATCTATCAATATCTAAAACAATTACAGTTTTATTTTTAAAACTGTAACACATTATCTAAAAAAAAAGATTATATTCCCCAAATTTTTATTCTTCCCCAAATCCTTACAAAATCATATCCTTTGCACGCCTACAAAAATTTTTCATCAAAATTCGCTCAAAAATTTGAATCTCTTTACAGTCTTCTTCTCAAATTCTCCATTATCCATCTCGTTTGCACGCCTAAAATTCAATTTTCACAAAATTTCGTTCAAAATCTCTTCTCTCTTAACAGTCTTCTTCACGAATTCTCACATATTTGCACTCAAATATTCATTTTTAGCACTTAAATCTTCAACTCTTACGCTAAACAAACCGTACAATATCGAAGAGAGGCAATGAAACCCCGCGAAAAAGTAGAAGGTTGAATGATGAAGCAAGCTTAGACGATTTTCATGCTCCATCTTTCAAAATTTTATCACAAACACAAATTCAACCTTCATCTGTTAAAGTTAAATCTAGATCAGAGAAATCAAAAATGAAAAAGAAAAAAACAAACATCCAAAGGAAAACGAGAAGAAGAGAAAAGGAAAGGAAAGAAAAAAGTAGATGAATCTGAGAAAATGGTGAAAGAAAGAGGAAAGAAGAGGAAAGGAAAAGAAATTGAGGACTCATCAGATTCTGAATCTGATTTTGTAGAAGAGTTGATAAAATCAAAATCCAAAAAACCAAGAGCCTCTGAAATCGATACTTCACATTTACAAGAAGAAGAAGAAACAGTTAAACCCAAAAAAATTTCAAAGGTTAGTAAAAGTTTATTTTTTAAAACTTTTTTATGTTCTGTTATTTTTATTTTCTGTTATTTGGGTATAAAATACTTAATATATAATTTTAGTATGTATAAAAAATGTATGAATTGTGTATGATTCACTGTATGAAATTACATATTTCTTCATATTACAATATCAATATATGAAACATGTATGATTTGTATATGATTCACTGTATTAATCTGGTATGATATGTATATTAAGCTTTATATAAAATGTGTATGAAATCTGTATGAATTGGTATAAATTTTTTTGCACCAAGTTTTATGATACTGTTGAATATTAATATCCATAATTAGTTATACTTTATGTTTTGATTTGTATATTTTGGTGTTGAATATATTGTATATGAAAGAATGTTGTAAGTTTGTTTGAAATGTGTATGATTATATTGTATTATGTTTTGTATACTATGTGTATGAAATTATATATTTTTTAATATTACAACATCAATATATGAAACATGTATGAATTGTGTATGATTCACTGTATTAGTTTTGTATTACATGTGTATGAAATTCCACATTTGGTTCCCTTACATATCAATATATGAGTAATGTATCAATATGTGTATGATTAATGTATTTAATTTTTACAATTTTTTAGGAGAAGAAGTGTAACGACTGGTTTAGTCGTTTTGAGCAGCAGATTTTATTTCTGGAAAAACAGGCTGAGACGACGGAACCCACGACGGACCGTCATTGGCACGACGGACTAACGAGGGGGTCTCGTTTCAAAACACTTAGAAATTCTGAACAATGGGTACTGAAATCGACTCTCTAAACTTCGTAACGGAATGGAAGGACGGACCGTCACAGGCGTGACGGACCGTCACAGACTCTTCAAAGAAACTGAGTCTCTGAACTCTGTGACGGAGCAGCAGGACAGACCGTCGCAGGCGCGACGGTCCGTCACAGGCGCGACGGTCCGTCACAGGCTGCGTAATCCCAGGCGGGGTCGGATTTCTGTAATTATTTTAAGGGGCGTTTTGGACAATTCCGGCTTATAATTATAAAGTCAGTGGTTTAATATTAATAACTCAATTACTTGGGGGGATAAAAGAGGTAACCTTGAGTTAATTAGTGGGTTAATTCATCATTCTTTTATACTTAATTATATGCTAATTAGGATAAAGGAAAGAGGGCTTGAATAAGAAAAATAGAAAGAACAAGAAGAGAGAGAGAGGATTGATCGAGACAAGAGGGAAACGAAGAGAAAACAAAGCTTGGGAATTTGCTTGCTTGATCACTAATCTTCGGTGGAGGTAGGTTATGTTTTTGTACTATTCGTAGTAAAACTCTTAATAGCGAATGATATATATGGGTAGTATTGTAAACCCTTCTATATGCTTAATTGTATGCTTGCATGAATGTGATTATGTAATTATGATTAAATAAGCATGATGAAGCTATTGAATCCTAAATCTTGAAAAAGAAACCCTAATCTACTTTGTTAATGATGATGCCTTGGTATAAAAGAAGGCTTGATGAACGAAAGTAGCGAGATTAGGGGATCGGGTGCCACGTTCCGGTACCAGGATAGTATATGAGGATCGGAGTGTCACGTTCCGACACAAGGATAGAATATGGATCGGGTGCCACATTCTTGTACCAGGATAGTGTATATGGATCGGAGTGTCACGTTCCGACACCAGGATAGTATATGGATCGGGTGCCACGTTCCGGTACCAGGATAGTATATGAGGATCGGAGTGTCACGTTCCAACACCAAGATAGCATATGGATCAGGTGCCACGTTCTGGTACCAGGATAGAATATGGAGCGGGTGTCACGTTTCGACACCAGGATAGAATGAGGATCGGAGTGTCACGTTCCGACACTAGGATAGTATATGAGGAGCGGAGTGTCACGTACCGACACGAGGGGAATAAAGATAATGAATCTTGAAAGATGATAATATATTCAATCTAATGAACCTAATTTCCAAATGAGTATGATGAGGAGGCGTGAGTCCTCATTGATTTGCTTGGTGTTGTAATTAAGGGTTATGGTAATTGTAAATGCTGCATGCTAAGGATATTAGTTGATTTTATGATGTTATCTGATATATACTGTTTTTCTATTTTGAGTTGGCCGATGATACCTACTCAGTACTTGTGTTTGTACTGACCCCTACTTGCATTTGTTTTCTTTATAAATTGTGGAGTGCAACAAACGTACCGTCATTTTCAACTCAACCGCAACTCTAGCCAGTCTTCATTACTCCAGATATCAGGGTGAGCTAAAGCTTCTAGCTTGGACTGGATCCTCCTCTTTATGTCTTGATTCCTTGAAGTTCCGGCATGGACTAGCTGTTTATGTATTTTAGTTTCTTAGATACTCTTAGATTTAGTAATTTGAAGTAGATGTTCTTGTGATAATGACTTGCAGATTTTGGGGATAATAATAGTTGTTGAGTTTTTAGAAGTTATTGAATTGGTTTTTATTAATGAGTTTAAGTCTTTCGCATTACTTTCTGTTGATATTATCTTGAAATGTTAAGGTTTCGATTGGTTGGTTCGCTCACATAGGAGGGTAAGTGTGGGTGCCAGTCGCGGACCCATGATTTGGAGTTGGCTGCGGTAGTGTTTGCATTAAAGCAATGTAGACATTATCTATATGGGGTTAAGTGTGAGGTCTACACGGATCATCGTAGCCTACAATAAGTCTTTACTCAGAAAGATTTGAACTTGAGACAGAGGAGATGGATGGAACTACTGAAGGACTACGACATCACTATCTTGTATCATCCGGGAAAGGCTAATGTTGTGGCGGACGCCTTAAGTAGAAAGGTAGGGAGCATGGGAAGTATAGCTCACTTGCAAGTTTCTAGACGTCCACTGTCTAGAGAGGTTCAGACTCTGGCTAACGACTTGATGAGGTTAGAAGTAAATGAGAAGGGAGGATTGTTGGCTTGTGTGGAGGCAAGATCTTCTTTTCTTGACAAGATTAAGGGAAAACAGTCTGAGGATGAGAAACTAAGCAGAATCCAAGATAAAGTATTGCGAGGAGAGGCTAAGGAAGCACAAATCGATGAGGAAGGTGTTTTGATAATCAAGGGAAGGGTATGTGTACCCCGCATCGATGATTTGATCAACACTATTCTGACAGAGGCTCATAGTTCAAGGTATTCTATACATCCTGGTGCAACCAAGATGTATCGTGACCTAAAGCAACACTTTTGGTGGAGTAGAATGAAGCGTGATATTGTTAATTTTATTGCCAAATGTCCAAACTGTCAGCAAGTAAAGTATGAACACCAGAGGCTCGGAGGAACACTTCAGAGAATGCCCATTCCTAAATGGAAGTGAGAAAGGATTGCAATGGATTTCGTGGTTGGTATTCCAAAGACAATGGGTAAGTATGACTCTATTTGGGTGATTGTTGATAGGTTAACTAAGTCTGCTCATTTCATTCCGGTCAAGGTGACTTACAATGCAGAGAAGTTAGCCAAAATCTATATCTCAGAAATTGTTCGGTTGCATGGGGTTCAACTCTCCATCATATCAGATAGAGGTACGCAGTTTACTTCTAAGTTTTGGAAAACATTGCATGCAGAATTGGGTACTAGGTTGGACCTTAGTACTGCATTCCATCCTCAGACCGATGGTCAGTCTGAGCAAACGATTCAAGTGTTGGAGGATATGCTTCGTGCATGTGTGATAGAATTTGATGGTCATTGGGATAGCTTCTTACCCTTAGCAGAGTTCTCCTACAATAATAGCTATCACTCAACCATTGATATGGGCCCATTTGAGGCACTATATGGGAGAAGATGTAGGTCTCCCATTGGGTGGTTTCATGCATTTGAGGTTAGACCTTGGGGTACTGACCTTCTGAGAGAATCGTTAGATAAAGTGAAATCTATTCAAGAAAAGCTGTTAGCGGCTCAAAGTAGACAAAAAGAGTATGCAGATCGAAAGGTTAGAGACTTGGAGTTCATGGAGGGTGAACAAGTCTTGTTGAAGGTTTCACCCATGAAAGGGGTGATGCATTTTGGTAAAAGGGGTAAATTAAGCCCAAGGTATATTGGTCCCTTCGAGGTTCTGAAGCGCATAGGGGAGGTGTCTTATGAGTTAGCCTTGCCTCCAGGGCTGTCCGGAGTGCATCCGGTATTTCATGTGTCTATGTTGAAAAGATACCATGGGGATGGAAACTACATCATTCGTTGGCATTCAGTTCTGCTTGATGAAAATTTGTCTTATGAGGAGGATCCTGTTGCAATTTTAGATAAAGAAGTTCGTAAGCTGAGGTCAAGGGAGATTGCATCCATCAAAGTTCAATGGAAGAATCGACCCGTCGAAGAAGCCACTTGGGAGAAAGAGGCTGATATGCGAGAAAGATACCCACACCTGTTTACAGATTCAGGTACTCCTTTTTGCCCTTGTTTTCCTTCTTGTGATCGTTCGGGGACGAACGATGGGTAAATTGGTATCTATTGTAACGACCAGTTTAGTCGTTTTGAGCTGCAGATTTTATTTCTGGAAAAACAGGCTGAGACGACCAAACCCACGATGGACCATCATGGGCACGACGGACCGTCGAGGGGGTCTTGTTTCAAAACACATAGAAATTCTGAAAAATGGGTACTCAAATCGACTATCTGAACTTCGTAACGGAATGGCAGGATGGACCGTCATAGGAGTGACGGACCATCACAGACTCTTTAAAGAAATTGAGTCTCTCAACTCTGTGACGGAGAAGCAGGACGGACCGTCGCGGGCGCGATGGGTCGTCATAGGGTGCGTAATCCCAGGCGGGGTCGGATTTCTGTAATTATTTTAAGGGGCGTTTTGGAAAATTCCGACTTATAATTATAAAGTTAGTGGTTTAATATTAATAACTCAATTACTTGGGGGCTAAAAGAGGTAACCTTGAGTTAATTAGTGGGTTAATTCATCATTCTTTTATACTTAATTATATGCTAATTAGGGTAAAGGAAAGAGGGTTTGAATAAGAAAAATAGAAAGAACAAGAAGAGAGAGAGAGGATCGATCGAGACAAGAGGGAAACGAAGAGAAAACAAAGCTTGGGAATTTGCTTGCTTGATCACTAATCTTCGGTGGAGGTAGGTTATGGTTTTTGTACTATTCGTAGTAAAACTCTTAATAGCGAATGATATGTATGGGTAGTATTGTAAACCCTTCTATATGCTTAATTATATGCTTGCATGAATGTGATTATGTAATTGTGATAAAATAAGCGTGACGAAGCTATTGAATCCTAAATCTTGAAAAAGAAACCCTAATCTACTTGTTAGTGATGATGCCTTGGTATAAAAGAAGACTTGATGAACGAAAGTAGTGAGATTAGGGGATCGGGTGCCATGTTCCGGTACCAGGATAGTATATGAGGATCGGAGTGTCACATTCCGACACCAGGATAGAATATGGATTGGGTGCCACGTTCCGGTACCAGGATAGTGTATATGGATTGGAGTGTCACGTTCCGACACCAGGATAGTATATGGATCGGGTGCCACGTTCCGGTACCAGGATAGTATATGAGGATCTGAGTGTCACGTTCCGACACTAGGATAACATATGGATCGGGTTCCACGTTCTGGTACCAGGATAGAATATGGATCGGGTGTCACATTCCGACACCAAGATAGAATGAGGATCGGAGTGTCACATTCTGACACCAGCATAGTATATGAGGAGCGGAGTGTCACATACCGACATGAGGGGAATAAAGATAATGAATCTTGAAAGATGATAATATATTCAATATAATGAACCTAATTCCCAAATAAGTATGATGAGGAGGCGTGAGTCCTCATTGATGTGCTTGGTGTTGTAACCAAGGGTTATGGTAATTGTAAATGTTGCATGCTAAGGATATTAGTTGATTTTATGATGTTATCTGATATATACTGTTTTCTATTTTGAGTTGGCCGATGATACCTACTCAGTCATTGTGTTTGTACTGACCCCTACTTGCATTTGTTTTCTTTGTAAATTGTGGAGTGCAGTAAACGTACCGTCGTCTTCAACTCAACCGCAACTCTAGCCAGTCTTCATTACTCCGGATATCAGGGTGAGCTAATGCTTCTAGCTTGGACTGGATCCTCCTCTTCATGCCTTGATACCTTGAAGTTCCGGCATGGACTAGCTGTTTATGTATTTTAGTTTCTTAGATACTCTTAGATTTAGTAATTTGAAGTAGATGTTCTTGTGATGATGAATTCCAGATTTTGGGGATAATAATAGTTGTTGAGTTTTTAGAAGTTATTGAATTGGTTTTTATTAATGAGTTTAAGTCTTCCGCATTACTTTCTTTTGATATTATCTTGAAATGTTAAGGTTTAGATTGGTTGGTTCGCTCACATAGGAGGGTAAGTGTGGGTGCCAGTCGCGGCCCGTTTTGGGTCGTGACAAAACGATCTCCTAATTCTACGTGACAAAACGATCCCCTAATTCTACGTGTCGGTTCGTGACACCCGATCCCCTAATTCTACGTGTCAGTTCGTGACACCCGCCCCAATAATCTCATTCTATTAATTCATCAAGCCTTCTCTTATACCAAGGCATCATCATCTCATTACTTTAGTTCATCAAGCCTTCCTTTATACCAAGGCATCATCATTAACAAGAGATTAGGGTTTTCAAGATTTGGGATTCAATAGCTTCATCATGCTTATTTTATCACAATTATATAATCATATTTATGCAAGCATACAATTAAGCATACAGAAGGGTTTACAATACTACCGATACATATCATTCGCTATTAAGAGTTTACTACGAATCGTATGAAAATCATAACCTACCTCCACCGAAGATTTTTGATCAAGCAAGCAATTTCCCAAAGCTTTGTTCTTCTTCGTTTCCCTCTTCTCTCGATCGTTTCTCTTTCCCTCTCCTTGTTCTTTCTATTTTTCTTATTCAAACCCTTCTTTCTTTTACCCTAATTAGCATATAATTAAGAATAAAAGATGGCAATAATAACCCACTAATTAACTTATGGTTACCTCTTTTAACCCCAAGTAATCACACTTATTAAAATTAACCCACTAACTTTATAATTAAAGCAAGAATAGTCCAAAACGCCACTCAAAATAATTACAGAAATCCGACCCAACCTGGGATTAGGCAGCCTGTGACGGGCCGTCGTGCCTGCGACGGTCCGTCCTGCTGCTCCGTCACAGAGTTCAGAGACTCAATTCTCTGAAGAGTCTGTGACGGTCCATCACGCCTGTGACGGTCCGTCCTGCCATTCTATTACGAAGTTCAGAGAGTCAATTTCAGTACCCAATTTTTAGAATTTCTAAGTGTTTTGAAACGAGACCCCCTCGACGGTTCGTCGTGCCCATGACGGTCCGTCATGGGGTCCGTTGTTTCTGCCTGTTTTTCCAGAATCAAAGTCTGCTGCTCAAAACGACTAAACAGGTTGTTACAATAGATACCTATTTACCCATCGTTCGTCCTTGAACGATCATAAGAAGAAAAACAAGGGCGAAGAGAAGTACTTGAATCTGTAAACAGGTGTGGATATCTTTCATGCATATCAGCCTCTTTCTCCCAAGTGGCGTCTTCGACTGTCGATTCTTCCATTGAACTTTGATGGATGCAATCTCCCTTGACCTCAACTTGCGAACTTCTCTATCTAAAATGGCAACAAGCTCCTCCTCATAAGACAAATTTTCATCAAGCAGAACTGAATCCCAACGAATGATATAGTTTCCATCCCCATGGTATCTTTTCAACATAGACACATGAAATACCGGACGCACTCCGGACAGCCCTGGAGGCAAAGCTAACTCATAAGCCACCTCCCGTACTCGCTTAAGTACTTCAAAAGGGACCAATATACCTTGGGCTCAATTTACCCCTTTTACCAAAACGCATAACCCCTTTCATGGGTGAAACCTTCAGCAAGACTTGTTCACCCTCCATGAACTCCAAGTCTCTAACTTTTCTATCTGCATATTCCTTTTGCCTACTTTGCGCCGCTAACAAATTTTCTTGAATAGATTTCACTTTCTCTAACGAATCCCTCAAAAGGTCAGTACTCCAAGGTCTAACCTCAAATGCGTCAAACCACCCAATGGGAGACCTACATCTTCTCCCATATAGTGCCTCAAATGGGGCCATATCAATGCTTGAGTGATAGATATTGTTGTAGGAGAACTCTGCTAAGGGTAAGAAGCTATCCCAATGACCACCAAATTCTATCACACATGCACGAAGCATATCCTCCAACACTTGAATCGTTCGCTCAGACTGACCATCGGTGTGAGGATGGAACGCAGTACTAAGGTCCAACCTAGTACCCAATTCCGCATGCAATGTTTTCCAAAACTTAGAAGTAAACTGCGTACCTCTATCTGATATGATGGAGAGTGGAACCCCATGCAATCGCACCACTTCCGAGATGTATAGTTTGTCTAACTTCTCTGCATTGTAAGTCACCTTGACCGGAATGAAGTGAGCAGACTAAGTTAACCTATCAACAATTACCCAAATGGAGTCATACTTACCCGTTGTCTTTGGAAGACCAACCACGAAATTCATTGCAATTCTCTCTCATTTCCATTCAGGAATGGGCATTCTCTAAAGTGTTCCTCCGGGCCTCTGGTGTTCATATTTTACTTGCTGACAATTTGGACATTTGGCAATAAAATCAACAATGTCACGCTTCATTTTACTCCACCAAAAATGTTGTTTTAGGTCACGGTACATCTTGGTTGCACCAGGATGTATAGAGTACCTTGAACTATGAGTCTCTGTCAGAATACTATTGATCAAATCATCAACTCGGGGTACACATACCCTTCCCTTTATTCTCAAAACACCTTCCTCATCGATTTGTGCTTCCTTAGCCTCTCCTCGCAATACTTTATCTTGGATTCTGCTTAGTTTCTCATCATCAAACTGTTTTCCTTTAATCTTGTCAAGGAAAGAAGATCTTGCCTCCACACAAGCAAACAATCCTCCCTTCTCATTTACTTTTAATCTCATCAAGTCATTAGCTAGAGTCTGAACCTCTCTAGCCAATGGACGTCTGGAAACTTGCAAGTGAGCTAGACTTCCCATGCTCCCTGCCCTTCTACTTAAGGCATCTGCCACAACATTAGCCTTTCCCGGATGATACAAGATAGTGATATCGTAGTCCTTCAGTAGTTCCATCCATCTCCTCAGTCTCAAATTCAAATCTTTTTTAGTAAAGACATATTGTAGGCTACGATGATCCGTGTACACTTCACACTTAACCCCATATAGATAATGTCTCCGTTGCTTTAATGCGAACACTACTGCAGCCAATTCCAAATCGTGGGTCGGATAGTTACGTTCATGCACCTTTAATTGCCTCGAAGCATAAGCAATTACACTCTTCTCTTGCATTTGCACTGCAACCAAACCAGAATAAGATGCATCACAATAAACAATGAAGTTCTTACCTTCCACGGGCAAGGTGAGAATTGGTGCAGTAGTCAACAAAGTTTTGAGCTTCTGAAAGCTTTCTTCACACTTATTCGACCATAAAAATGGAACATTCTACTTAGTCAAGTTCGTCAATTGGGAAGCAATAGAAGAGAATCCCTTGATAAATCGACGGTAATAGCTAGCTAAACCAACAAAGCTCCTTATTTCTGACACATTAGTAGGTCTTACCCAATTCTTCACTATCTCAATCTTAGAAGGATCCACCATCACGCCATCCTTAGACACCACGTGCCCCAAGAAGGACACTGAATCTAGCCAAAACTCACACTTGGAGAATTTGGCATAATGCTTTTTCTCCTTCAACATTTCCAATACCATTCTCAAATGCTCCTCATGTTCTTTCTTGCTCTTTGATTATATCAGTATATCATCAATAAATACGATCATAAAGAGATCCAAATATGGCTTAAAAATCCCGTTCATCAAGCTCATGAAAGCAGTAGGGGCATTCGTAAGACCAAATGACATCACTACAAATTCGTAATGCCCATACCTGGTCCGAAAAGCAGTCTTTGGCACAGCCGTTGCCCGTATTTTCAATTGATGATAACCGGATCTCAAGTCAATCTTAGAGAAGACACAAGCACCTTGTAACTGATCGAACAAGTCATCAATGAGAGGAATGGGATATTTGTTCTTAATAGTTACCTTGTTCAACTGCCTGTAGTCTATGCACATTCGAAACCTTCCATCCTTCTTCTTCACAAACAAAACAGGAGCACCCCAAGGAGATGCACTTGGTCTAATAAAGCCTTAGCTTAGCAATTCTTGAAGTTGTGCCTTTAACTCTCTTAACTCCGCGGGAGCCATTCTATAAGGGGGTATAGAAATGGGGCGAGTACCCGGTTCATGATCGATGCAGAAGTCAATATCTCTATCCGGTGACATACCAGGAAGGTCTGTAGGGAACACATCAAAAAACTCATGGACTATCGAAACCGACTCAATTGAAGGTACTTGGGTAGTATCATCTCTGAGGTGTGCCAAGAAAGATAGACAACCCTTACTAACCATTTTCTTAGCACGAAGAAAGGAGACGATACGAACCAGATTGGAAGTGTAGTCGCCCTCCCACACTAACGGATCCGTCCCAGGCTTGGCTAACGTCACAGTTTTGCATTACAATCCAAGATCGCAAAATTCGGAAAAAGCCAAGTCATACCCAGAATTGCATCAAAATCAACTATTTCTAAGATAACCAAGTCTACATAAGTATCACTCCCCACAAAAGTCACCAAACAAGACCTATATATCTTTTCAACTATCACAGACTCACCCACCGGGGTAGAAACACAAATAGGCATGTCAAGCAATTCACAAGGTAAATTAAGACCATTAGCAAATGAGGAAGATACATAAGAAAATGTGGATCCAGGATCAAACAATACAGAAGCCATGCAATCACAAACCGAAAGATTACCTGTGATGACAGCATCAGATGTCTCCGCCTCAGATCGCCCAGGGAAAGCGTAACAATGGGCCCCATTACTTGTCTGTCCGTTGCCCCTACCATGTTGTGTTGTAGTGGCTCCAGTTTGCCAATCACCGCGACCGTTTTGGTGACCACCATTACCTCGGCCACCACGTCTTCCAGAATAACGGCCTCTACCATGACCACCTCTACCTCTAGCTATTGGGGGTCTATAACTCTGTTTTGGAAAATTCCTCCTAATATGTCCAGTCTCCCCACATCCATAACACTCTCTGCAGTCAAGCATAGGTCTCTCAGAGAAGTGTTGACCGGTCTCTCAGAGAAGTGTTGAACTGAATTGGTCGAACTGAGTAACATCCTGAACCCTGTACTCCGGAGTAAGAGACATTAAACTCACCTCCCTTTCGAAACCTTTTCGATGTCGATGCCATGGTGAAGTCATCTGGCTTCACTCCTTCCACCTCTATCACGAAGTCTACCACTTCTTGAAAGGATTTTGCAGTAGCCACTACCTGTAAGGCTGAAATCCGCAATTCTGACCTCAACCCCTTCACAAAACAGCGAATCCGCTCTTGTGGACTAAAACAAAGTTGGGTGGCATACCTGGATAATGCACGAAACTTAGCCTCATATGCAGTAACCGACATCCTACCTTGCTCTAGGCTCAAGAACTCATCTCTTTTCCTATCCCTCAAAGTCCGGGGGATATACTTCTCCATAAACAAGCTAGAGAATGATGCCCAAGTCATAGGTGGTGCCTCTGTTGGTTGACACTCAACATGTGACCGCCACCACATTTTGGCGTTCCCTTGAAATTGATAAGTCACAAACTCGACGCCAAACCGTTCTACTATACCCGTCTTATGTAGTAACTCATGACAGTCAACCAGAAAATCAAAAGCATCCTCCGATTCAGCACCCTTGAAGAATGGAGGTTTCAATTTCAAGAACTTACTGAAAAGTTCATGCTGATCATCTGTCATTATCGGCCCTGTAGTCAGATGAGGAAACATTCCTATTTCCAATAAGGCATCTATGCAGGGAGCCACAGTAGCCGCATGTGGTACCTCCGGAGCCTGAGGTGCTGGTGCAGAAAACACTGGAGGCTCTTGGCCTTGATCAGATAACCCGCTAAGATAAGCAAGAACCTGATTGATCATCTCTGGGGTAGGTTGGGGTGGCAATCCCTCATTTTGTACTTGTTCATTCTCCCCTTCCTCACCCTCTCTTACCACTTCCTCAGTTGGTGGAGGAGTCACCGCCCTAGTACCAGATGGGCTAGGTGCTCATCCTCTTCTCCTAGAGGACGTCCTCCCACAACCTCTACCGCGGCCTTTTGCCACTGCTCCTCTTCGAGCTACAGTCCCAGTGGCTGGCTCAGATGCATCTTGTCTTGCTGATGTTGATGTTTGCACGGTTGTTGCTCTAGTTCTAACCATCTGCGAAATAGAGTGAAGATGGTCAGATACCAATTTGTATCACCTAGATACCAATTGGACCCAAGTAATAGCACGAAATAAAGAATGAAAGAATGGAATTTTGCTAAAGTCTTATAGCCTCTCAAAGAAAAGTAAAGGCGTCCCCCTACCGTTCCTTAAGACTCTACTAGACTCGTTCTTGTGTGATGAGACCAACGAACCTAATGCTCTGATACCAAGTTTGTCACGACCCAAATCGAGCCGCGACTGGCACCCATACTTACCCTCCTATGTGAGCGAACCAACTAATCTAAACCCTAACATTTCGAACATAATAAATAGAAAACAATGAGGAAGACATGAAACTCATTAACAAAATCAATAATAAACTTCTATAACTCAAAACTTATCATTCCCCAAAATCTGGAAGTCATCACCACAAGAATATCTATGATCAAATTACTAAACTAAGAGTATTCTAAGAAGCTAAAATAAATAAAAAGCTAGTCCATACCGGAACTTCAAGGCATCAAGACATAGAGAAGAAGATCCAGTCCAAGCTAGAAGCTTTAGCTCACCCTGAAATCTGACGTGATGAAGACTGGCTAGAGTTGTGGTTGAGTTGAAGATGACGGCACGTTTACTGCACTCCACAAATAACAAAGAAGAAAACATAAAAGTAGGGGGTCAGTACAAACACAAGTACTGAGTAGATATCATCGGCCAACTCAAAATAGAAAACAGTATATATCAGATCATATCGTAAATCAACTACAATACTTAATTTGTAGCAACAACATGCACAAGAATCTTTTATAAATAACGTCAAGTACACTCATGAGGACTCAAGCCTCCATATCATACTCATTTGGGAATTAGGTTCATTAAGTTGAATATATTAACATCTTTCAAGATTCATTATCTTTATTCCTCTCGTGTTGGTACGTGACACTCCGATCCTCATCATACTATCCTGCTGTCGGAAATGTGACACTCCGATCCCCTATTACTATGTGTCGGAGCGTGACACTCTGATCCCCTAATTCTACGTGTCGGTTCGTGACACCCTATCCCCTAATTCTACGTGTCGGTTCATGACACCCGATCCCCTAATTCTATGTGTTGGTTCGTGACACCCGATCCCCTAATTCTACGTGTCGATTCTTGACACCCGCCCCACTAATCTCATTCTATTAATTTATCAAGCCTTCTCTTATACCAAGGCATCATCATCTCATTACTTTAGTTCATCAAGCCTTCCTTTATACCAAGGCATCATCATTAACAAGAGATTAGGGTTTTCAAGATTTGGGATTCAATAGCTTCATCATACTTATTTTATCACAAATATATAATCACATTCATGCAAGCATACAATTAAGCACACAGAAGGGTTTACAATACTACCGATACATATCATTCGCTATTAAGAGTTTACTACGAATAGTATGAAAACCATAACCTACCTCCACCGAAGATTTTTGATCAAGCAAGCAATTTCCCAAAGCTTTGTTATTCTTCGTTTCCCTCTTCTCTCGATCGTTTCTTTTTCCCTCTCCTTGTTCTTTCTATTTTTCTTATTCAAACCCTTCTTTCTTTTACCCTAATTAGCATATAATTAAGAATAAAAGATGGAAATAATAACCCACTAATTAACTTAAGGTTACCTCTTTTAGCCCCCAAGTAATTAGACTTATTAAAATTAACCCACTAACTTTATCATTAAAGCAGGAATAGTCCAAAACGCCCCTAAAAATAATTACAGAAATCCGACCCAGCCTGGGATTACGCAGCCTGTGACGGGCCGTCGTGCCTGCGACGGTCCGTCCTGCTGCTCCGTCACAGAGTTCAGAGACTCAATTTTCTGAAGAGTCTGTGACGGTCCGTCACGCCTGTGACGGTCCGTCCTGCCATTCCGTTACGAAGTTCGGAGAGTCAATTTCAGTACCCAATTTTTAGAATTTCTAAGTGTTTTGAAACGAGACCCCCTCTATGGTCCGTCGTGCCCATGACGGTCCGTCGTGGGGTCCGTTGTTTCTGCCAGTTTTTCCAGAATCAAAGTCTGCTGCTCAAAACGACTAAATAGGTCGTTACAACAACACATCATACATGTATATATGTGACTTATGAATATATTCATCAGTTATATATAAATGTTATGTATTAATCATGTATGAATTTTGTATTTATGAAATTACACATTATTAATAAAAAATGATATATTAAATTGATATATATGTATACTTTTTGTATGACTATTGTGTCAAAAATAAATAAATTGATGTTTTTCATAATAGTTGTTTATTTATATTATTATCACATATTTTCACTATTAAATAAATAAATATAACAACACATCATATATGTGAATTATGTATATATTCATCAGATATATGTAAATGTTATGTAATAATCATGTATGAAATTTGTATTAATCAGTTATAATTTTTTTCAGGACAACGCCTACCATCATGCTGCACAATCTGATCCAACAGATATGCCTACAGTTTCAATTGGACAACAAGTCTAAAGTTCAAACACAGCTGGTACGATATATTCATTTTTATCACATAAATGAAAATTTAAGAAATTTTTTTTATTTAACGATTTCTCATGTATATGAAGTTCAAAAGTCAACTGATGATTTTTTAAATGTTGATGCATCTACAACGTCAAAATCAAAACCACCAACATTGGATGATTATCCTGATTTTACCATGACACAAATAATTGCACTTGATCCGATTCTTAATGCCACCACGGCTCCAAATGTGTGAACAAGACACAAGAATGTGGGTAAATACGATTCTTCACCTTATATCAGAATGTCGGAATGAGAAAACAGTTCAAATAGATTACCTACATTCTTTCAAATCAAACATCCATTCCAAAATCACAATGGGTTTGATGTTCCAGTTGAACTGATTGAGGAGTTTAATAAATGGATTTTCAAAGATATGTCAAGCAGGCGTGGCAGGTAATATGTATGATGAAAAAAATTATTTTATTTAATTTCTAAAATCCAAAATTAATATAACACTTTTTTAAATATATATATAGGAAAACAGCATATTCCAATATTAAAAACACATTTCATTCTCAAATGGACTTTGGCGTTGTCGAAATCGGAGAAAAGGATTTTTTTCACATAATGAGTCAACCGGGCAGACCTTTGGAGGACGGGGTAAGATATTTTTTCAATTAATTATTATGGTTTTGAGTTGCAGTGATATACGTATGAATATTTTTTGTATGAAGTATGTGTGAACAGTGAATGAATCAGATAGGTATATTTTTTTTTGTTAAAACAGCATATTAATACAATAATGTGTCATCTCCGAAAGAAGGCAAAATACTCTCAAACAGCCACTTCTTACAGTACTGTTGATTGTTGGTTTATGGCGTGGATTGATAACATTGAGAAACAGTGGAGACAATCAGAACATGACATGAGATGCACATTACTGGACCATGATGTTGGACAATGCATTAGAGGATATAAGCTGCTTGCTACCATTCCGTGGGATAGGGTTGATGAAGTAATCATCCCAGTCAACATCAATGACAAATTTCATTGGTTTATTGTTGTATTCCGAATCAAAAATAGATGTTTATATGTATATGATTCGATGATGGGAGGATTTGTTCATTCAAGAAATGTCAAAAAAGCTGTTGATAAACTTGCAACCACGATTCCTTTATTTCTGACGAGCACAGTGTTTTATGGCAAAAGGCTTGACTTGTATGCGAATAATCTCCCTGATTATCAACAGAATTTTCACTCTGAACCTCTAAGTATCAAGAATGTTACACATGTTCCTCAACAGGAAGAAAGTTCAAAGTATGCATTTTTCTTATATTATTTTTTGTTCATTTTAAATTGAAATTGCTATATATTCATTAAAAAAAATTCAATTTTTTTACCGTGATTGTGGTTCATGCACATCTTTATTTGCCGAATACATGAGCAATGATGTTTTTGATATATCACATATTCATATTGATTCAAAATATCATCGTCAAAGATATGCTACATTACTTTGGCATTATGCAAAATCAAAGGCGCAATAAGTGAAAGTGAAGTTACAGGAACAGTTGCTAGCAAGAAGGGTGGACACCAATTATCCTACTCCAAAATTCCGTATCAGGAAGTAGAAATCTCCATGGCACAATGTACATTTTTTTGAATGACTTTTTTTTAAACTTATCAACAATTTTTATGTATTTTTTCAGTTTTTTTTTATTATAACTACTGATGGTTTTATATAAATTATAACTGATTATTACTAATTGTGTCTCACTATAAAATATAGAAACACAGTATGAATCATGTATGAAAATTATATTAATTATGAATGTCATATTAAAATTTGATATATAGAACATAGATAAATGTTATATGTATACTTATTTTTTTTAAAAAATTATATAAATGACAGACTGCTTCAATATATGTTTTTTAAATGATAAATGATAATGATTTTGTTATAAATTGCACTTTTCAATATGTAATGTTAAATACAAACAGGTGCAGATGTTAATTATATTACTGATATGAATAATGTATGAAAAATGTATGAATTATATCATATACATTAATTTGTTAATTATATTACTGGTATGAAAAATATATGCACTTTTCAATTTGTTTTGCGTGAATAGTATACACTTTCAAGTACAAACAGAAACAGATGTTAATTATATTACTGATATGAGTAATGTATGAAAACTATATGAATTATATCATATAGATTATTACAAGCAGAACGTATGAAAATTATATGAAATTAGTACTGACATATGATTCAACACCACATTATGAATAAATATACAATTGTACCTTAATAAATGTGTATGACCTTCCTGCATTCAATTTTTTTGTATGAACAATATATGAATACTGTATATTTTCAAATATATTTTTTCAAAATACAAACAGAAACAAATGGTATGTATATTACTGGTATGAATAATGTATGAAAACTGTATGAATTATAACATATTATAATTTGATATGTAGAACATAAACATACATTATTTTTTATATGCAAGTATTAAATGTATAAATTTTGTATGTAGTCTCCATTCATTATGCAATAACTGAATAAATGTTCTATGATTATATGAATTATTATTGTTAACATTTGTTAATATATGAACAGTTGTATATACAATGTATGCCATTTGTATGAAAAGTAACATGATTCAATAAAAAAATATGTTATAACAATGTAAACCCTCAAAAACACAGATATAACAATACGACATCATTATTTTTGTACAAGATAATTTGAACATGTCTTCCTATTGTGTCCAACCTGATGGCATCTACTGCATGTGCTTTTTGTCCTTTTGAATTTCACATCTGCGAACCCCTTCCACTGTTCAAATTTGGGTCTTTCTGCTGCTCTTTTTGGACCTGGCAACATCATTTTATGATCTGAAATATAACTTGGTATATCCCATGTACTCTCGCACGGGATAGGCTCAACAGGAATGACATAAGCATCTTTGAAATTCTTGAGACTATAAAAAGCGGAACAAAAATCTGCTTCATGTAACTTCCTGTACCGGAGAATAGCAATTGCATGACCACACGGTATCTCATAATGTTGAAATTTTCCGCAACTACACATCCTTGTGTTCAAATTTACTATGTATTTCTTTGCTATTTCAGCTACAACACGCAGATCAACAGTTGAAGGTATCACCTGTGTAAAAAAAATTATACATACTGCAGATTATTATGAATTAAAAATATAATACAGTGAAACACATACCCTCATATTGCATGACAATGTAATACTTTTCTGTAGATAAACATCATATTTTTTTGTCAGATTAGATGTAGTCTTATCAGCCTCCTCATTATGCTTGTGAATCCACCTCTGAATTGTTACCCTCATAAACTCAAGAAGTGAAATCACCGGTAACCTCCGTGCTAATCTGTTAACATTATTCAATGACTCCGCGATGTTTGAAGTCAAGGTCCATGTGTTCTTACAATTCGAGTAAGCTCTTGACCATTTGCTATAACCAATATCAAACAAGTATGGTCGTATTCGCGTATTTATCTGTTCTATTCTTCCCATAATTGTCTCAAACTGTTGTTTTGTATAAGCTTTTGCCAATGAAAAGAACAAAATCTTCAAATCTTCAGTATTTCTATTGAAATTCTTCAACCCATTGACTGATAAATGCCATATGCATGCATAATGTTCTGATTCAGGATATACATTTGTTGTCTCTTTCCATATGCTTTCAATTCTGTCTGACATAAAATACATATTTTTTCTAACTCCATATGCTTCTTTAAATTGCTCAAAGAACCATGTCCATGAAGCATCATTTTCAGAATCTACTATCGCATACGCCAACGGAAGTATATGACCTACTCATTAATTTTTTATAAAAATATCACACAAATCAGAAATATCATTCATATTTTTTTCATTATATTATATAATTAGAAAATTATATAGGCTAATAATTTACCTCCCGGATCCAATGTGCTTGCAGTTAACATTGTATCACCATATGCACATTTTAATGCAGCACCATCAACAACTACAATTGGCCTACAATATTCCCAGCCCATAATACAAGATTCTAAAGCAAAAAATGCATATAAACCTTCATTCCTTTTTATTTTCAAAACAGATCCTGGATATGGTTGCTCCAAAATGTAAAAATAACCTGAAAATAACAGTCCAATTCATACATAAAAAATACATTTTACATAAAGAATGCACGAAACTGTTACTGTACAACAAAATAACTAATGTTTAAATTTATCATTATTTTCGAAATTACAAGGTAATCTTGCATAAGATTCTGCTGGATCTCCTCGCACCAACTTTACTGCTTTTTCTTTAGCTCTCCATGCCTGTATGTATGTCAACACAACACCATGCAATTTCAACATATCATCAGCTACATCTTTTGGAGTATATACCTCAGATGGATCAATAAAATTCTCCATTATTAAGACAGCTACAACGTCAGTTATCCCTTGACGTCTGGCATAAACTCTTTCTCTAACACAACATGTGTGCTGAGCAATATACTTCCTAGCTTTGGATAAACTCGATTTATTCAAACTAAATGCCCTCATCATTCAAGAACAAGTCTTATAAATACAATTCAGGTGATAACTGTTACAAAATTTTAGAAAATATACATTACAATAGATACATTGTAACAAAACAAATAAAAAAATAAAAAATAATTTTAAACTTACTTAGATGCATTACAACGCGCAACCCGAAAGCTGAACTTCTCAACAAGTCCAAGATGCCTCATAACCTTCTTAAGGATTTCTTTATTATTATAAATCTGATTATCATTGACAACTCCGTCTAAATCCATTCAGATCAAACGGATAGAATTGTTGGAGTATAGATCTATGTTATTCTGTGATAATCTAACATCAGAATTTATTCTATCATTAACTATAACTCTATTACATTCGTTATACTGCTCACAATCTTTCAAAGTGATGCATAATGGATATTTTGTAAAAAAATTCAAATTCACCCTCATCTGATCTAGATAAACCTTTACCCCAACATCATTATGAATTTTTATAGGTGGACACATTTCGCTAACTATATACTTTATCTCAGCAGAATTTATATTTTCTTCTATATTTAAATGAGTTACTTTAGCATTAACTAAACCTAGAAGTATCGTATAGGATGCCCTTCATCTCAAAGTCGATGTATTTCCCTGTTTCACAACATTAAAATTACATTCAGTGCATCCCATAATAAAATTATAAATTTATTCATACAAAATTAATACACACTTCATACACAATTTATATACAAGTTACTGTTTAATACAGTCTTCGTACAAAAATAATACACACTTCATACACAATTTAATACACACTTACTACAATGTTTATACACTATTTCAATTTAAGGGAAAAAGGTCTGATATACCCCTCAACTTAGTCATTTGAAGCTGATACACCCCTCGTTATAAAAGTGGCTCATATATGCCCTTACTGTTATACAAACGGCTCACATATACCCCTGCCGTTACAAAATGGCTCACATATACCCTTCATTTAACGGAATTTTAAATAATTAGTTTTATATTTATATTTATTACTTATAATATTTTTTAAAAAATTATTTAGTGGTATATATGGTTCTTCTATAAAAGTTCAAGGTTTATTTTAATTTTTTCATACATAAATTATTTTTTGACGTTTTTTATTATAATTATTTGAGTTTCTTATTCTTATTTTATTTTTTTCTTTCATTCCTTAGTTTAAAGAAAAAAAATTAAACTATTTTTTTGTGTGTATTGTAATTTAATTTCGTATTCGAAAAACGAAATTTGGTCATCTACAATAAGTTTTACAAGAATATTAGTGAAACATAAATAAATTTGATTATCAAAATAATAATTATAAATAAGTCATTGAAACAAAAAAAAAGTCAAAAAAATATGTTTGAC
Organism: Solanum lycopersicum; assembly: GCF_036512215.1. NCBI lineage: Eukaryota > Viridiplantae > Streptophyta > Magnoliopsida > Solanales > Solanaceae > Solanum > Solanum lycopersicum. The sequence continues at coordinate 11,465,634 of NC_090808.1, read as the reverse complement.
GAGAATTAAATTTACTCATATGGGATTATATCTTTTAGAAAAAAATAATAAAAATTTAGATTGAAAATTATTATTGTTTCATTTCTGTTAGAGGAAAAGGGTTTATGTGAGCCATTTGTTTACAAGTAGGGGTATATATGAGCCACTTTCATTACAAGGTGTATATCAGCTCTAAATAACAAAGTTGAGGGGTATATCTGACTCTTTTCCTTTAATTTAATACACAATTAATACACTGTTTAGTACAAACTTAATACAATTTTTATACAAAATTAATACACACTTCATACGCAATTTATATACAATTCACATATATATGCAATAACAAAATTTTAAATTAATACAAAATTAATACAATGTTTATACATACTGCATACTACACAATTAACTGCTACATACAACCTAAAATACACTTTCATACACAATTTATCCAATTTAATAAAAAAAATAATACATAGTTAATTCAATTTTTATACATAAGTCATATATATATTACAAATCAATCACTGCTACGTACAACTATAAACATTGACTTTCGTATATATTGTTCATACACTATTTATATGCATTAAAATACAAAATGTATACATTATTAATACTAAATGTAAAATATTGTTCATACTGTTTCAAAAACAAAAAAAATTGCAAATTGATCAAAATCTGTAAACTTTTTAATTTTAACCAGTAATCACATTTAACATCATTCTTCGTTTAATTACACATGAAAATACACTTAATATTAGGAAATATTTATTATTAGAAACACTGAATAATTGTATCACAAAAAAAATATATCAATTGAACATATGCAATATAACATGGAAAAAAAACATACGACACATTCAATACATGAAAACAAAAAAAATATATATATATAACAACAACCAATAATTTATACTAAAAACATAACAAATTATTAAAAAAAACAAACCTGATGAATTCAATTTGCCACCATGTTTAATTAAAATTGACACAATTTTCTCCATCAAATCAAATCTAAACTTTTTCAACCTTCAATTTTAATTGTTTTTCCAAAAAAAAATGATAAAATATGACACAATTCAAATATACGAATATAGTTCACTTTCTGGAAAACAAATGGTACACGTTTATGGAAAGAAGATAACAGAATACAATTTTTTAAGGATAAAAATCAAAACTAATTATCATTTAAAACGGATTGAGACAATTAAGGTGCATATCTATAATTAATATATTTTCAAATCCCTTAAAAGGTGCACATTTGTTATCAGTTAATAACATTATCTAAATTCACGGAAGTTATCCAATTTTAATTAATAATTTTTTTTATTTTTCGTCCTAATTTTACAGAATAAATATTAACAATATTTTAGTTTAAAGAAATGCTATGAATTGATATATTAAATGTTATAGAATGAAAATCAAACTCTTATGCCATAACTTGAGAATATGACTACATAATATGCTATATACCTAATTTACACTTTATTTATATAGATTTTAATATTTTACAAGTTAGATTGGGCAAGTCTATTATAGTTGGAAAATTTAATCAACTAGTTAAAAAAATTAACTTATTTAGTGAGTAATTCGATATTTTAATAATATTAGTAAAAATGTCAAAAATGACATTATTTTAAAAATAAAAAAAATATTCTGATACAAATCATAGTTGCTTTCTAATAGATTACACGGGTCCTATATTTCGGTAATTGGCTAGATATTAAATTCCTTTAATTGGCTAGAAAAAATTGCAGGACTCCGTCGGTGTGCAAAATACTACACAAATTCATAGCGACAAAGTTGAAGAAGACCAAATTGTTAGAGAAGAGGTATTTTATTTTTTTGCATGTTTTGTGTCTTGCATGTCTAGTTAAATTTGTTTAGTAACTTTTAAGATTCAAATAAATACATGTTACAATGTGTTTATACTATTATATAATAGATTTAGAAGTGTATATGAAATTTTGATTCTGTTATAGTTAGTATGTATTTTTGTATTTCATAGATTTATTGTATTTTGTATTCTGAATTTTTTTTGTTAGTATGTCATATTATGCGTTTGATTATGTTATTTACTATTATAGAATATATTTGTACATGTATATGAAATTTTAATTATATTATAGTTAGTATGTATTTTTGTATTTCATAGATTTAATGTATTTTTTATTCATAGATTAGGAAGTGTATATGGAATTTTGATTATGTTATAGTTAGTATGTATTTTTGTATTTCATTGATTTAATGTATTTTGTAGTTTTTTTTTAGTTATGTCGATGTTGAGAGTTTTAAGCATCTGTTACTTTTTAATTTTTTTCTCTCCCCACATAGCTCATGTTTGTTATAGAAATTCTATATTCTTTTTAATTAAATCAAATAATTAAAATATAATTAACATACATAATAAGGTAATTTGACATTGTCAATAAATATTGAAACTGTTGACACAATATCCTATTAAATACTAAAATACTGACATTTTGAAAAATTTCCCTTTATAGTTTGGGCAAGAAAATGGTATCGCCAACCCACAAGTGTAATGACCTGTTTAGTCGTTTGGAGCAGCAGAGTTAATTTCTGAAAATCACTATCTGGGTCGACGGATCCCACGACGGACCATCATGGGCACGACGGACCGTCGAGGGTGTCTCGTTCCAAAACACTTAGAATTTAGAAATTTGGGTACAGAGATCGATTCTCTGAACTTCACGACGAAATGGCAGTACAGACCGTTGAGGGCTCGACGGACCGTCACAAATCCTGCCGCAGAATTAACTCTCTGAACCTTGTGACGGACGTGCACGACGGACCGTCAGAAGCTGCGTGACCTTGACCGGGTCGGATTTCTATTAAATATTTTAAGGGGCGTTTTGGACTATTCCTGCTTATAATTATAAAGTTAGTGGTTTAATGTTAATAATTTAATTACTTGGGGGTTAAAAGAGAGAACCTTGAAACAACTAGTGGGGTATTTTATCATCTTTTATACTTAATTATATACTAATTAGGGTAAAATAAAGAAGGTTTGAATAAGAAAAAGAAAAAGAACAGAGAGAGAGGGAGAAACGATCGATTGAGAGAGAGGAAGAACGCAGCTTTAGGAAAGTAGATTGCTTGATCACAATTCTTCGGTGGAGGTTGGTTATGGTTTATGGTATTTCATAGTAAACTCTTAATAGCGAATGATATGTATTGGGTAGTAATGTAAAGTCTCCTATATTGCTTAATTGTGTGGATTTATGATATGATTACGTAATTGTTATGAATTAGCATGATGAGGCTGTTGAATCTTAAACCCTAAAATCTTTTTGTTAATAATGATGCCTTGGTATAAATAAGTCTTGATGAACTAAAGATTGAGAATAGTAGATGGATCGGGTGTCACGTTCTGGCACAAGGATAGTATATGGATAGGAGTGTCACGTTCCGACACCAAGACAGTATATGGATCGGGTGTCACGTTCCGGCACCAGGATAGTATATGGATCAGAGTGTCACGTTCCGACACCAGGATAGTATATGGATCGGGTGTCACGTTCCGGCACCAGGATAGTATATGGATCGGAGTGTCACGTTCCGACACCAGGATAGTATATGGATCGGTTGTCACGTTCCGGCACCAGGATAGTATATGGATCGGAGTGTCACGTTCTGAAACCAGGATAGTAGATAGATCAGAGTGTCACGTTCCGACACCATGATTAGTAAAGAGAATGAATCTTGAATTATGTTAATGTACTCAATCTAAAGAACATGTTTCCCAAAAAGAGTATGATGTGGAGGCTTGAGTCCTCATAGATGTGTTGGGTGATGTTGTAAATGATTCTTATACTTGTTGCTATCACTTGTTAAGAATATTAGTTGATTTTATGTTATTATGTGAAATATATTGCTTTCTATTTTGAGTTGGCCGATGATACCTACTCAGTACTCGTGTTTTGTACTGACCCCTACTTGTAATTGTTTTTCCTTGTTATTTGTGGAGTGCAGCAAACCTGCCATCTTCTTCAACTCAACCGCAACTCTAGCCAGTCTTCATCATGTCGGATCTCAGGGTGAGCTAATGCTTCTAGCTTGGACTGGATCTTTTTCTTCATGTCTTGATGCCTTGAAGTTCCGGCATGGACTAGTTGTTTATTATTTAGCTTCCTAGATATTCTTAGATTTAGTATCTTGAGGATAGATGTTCTTGTGGTGATGACTTCCAGATTTTGGGAATAGTAAGTATTGAGTTTTTAGAAGTTATTCAATCGATTTTCATTAATGAGTTTAAGTCTTTCGCATTATATTATGTTATTTATGGTTGAAATGTTGGGGTTTAGATTGGTTGTTTCGCTCACATAGGAGGATAAGTATGGGTGCCACTCTCGGCCCGCTTTGGGTCGTGACAAACTTGGCATCAGAGCATTAGGTTCGTTGGTCTCATCACACAAGAACGAGTCTAGTAGAGTCTTAAGGAACGGTAGGGGGACGCCTATACTTTTTTTTAAGAGGCTATAAGACTTTAGGAAAATTCCATTCTTTCTTTCTTTCGTGCTATTACTTGGATCCAATTGGTATCTAGGTGATACAAATTGGTATCTGATCATCTTCACTCTATTTTGCAGATGGTTAGAACTAGAGCAACAACTACGCCAACACCAGCACAAACAGGACAGGGTGCGTCTGAGCCAGCCACTGAGACTGTAGCTCGAAGAGGAGCAGTGGCAATAGGCCGTGGTAGAGGTCGCGGGAGGACGTCCTCTAGTGGAAGAGGACAAGCACCTGGCCCATCTAGTACTAGAGCGGTGACTCCTCCACCGACTGAGGAAGTAGTAAGAGAGGGTGAGGAAGGGGAAAGTGAGCAAGTGCAGAATGAGGAATTACCACCCCAACCTACCCCAGAAATGATTACTCAGGTTCTTGCTTATCTTAGCGGGTTAATTGATCAAGGCCAGACGCCTCCAGTGTTTTCTGCACCAGCACCTCAGGTTCCGGAAGTACGACAGTCCGCTGCTGAGGCTCCCCGCATGGATGCCTCATTGGAAATAGGCATGTTTCCTCGTTTGACTACAGGGCCTATAATGACAAGCGATCAGCATGAACTTTTTAGTAAGTTCTTGAAATTGAAACCTCCTGTCTTCAAGGGTGCTTAATCTGAGGATGCCTACGATTTTCTGGTTGATTGTCATGAGTTACTACATAAAATGGGCATAGTGGAACGATTTGGCGTTGAGTTTGTAACCTATCAGTTTTAGGGAAATGCCAAAAGGTGGTGGCGGTCACATGTTGAGTATCAACCTGCACAGGCACCACCTATGACTTGGGCGTCATTCTCTAGCTTATTTATGGAGAAGTATATCCCCCGGACCTTGAGGGATAGGAGGAGAGATGAGTTCTTGATCCTAGAGCAAGGCAAGGTGTCGGTGACTGCGTATGAGGCTAAGTTCCGTGCATTATCCAGGTATGCAACCCAGCTTTGCTTCAGTCCACAAGAGCGGATTCGCCATTTTGTGAAGGGGTTGAGGTCAGATTTGCGGATTTCATCCTTACAGGTAGCGGCTACAGCTAAATCCTTTCAGGAAGTGGTAGACTTCGTGATAGAGGTGGAGGGAGTGAAGCCAGATGACTTCACCATGGCATCGACATCTAAAAGGTTTCGTAATGGAGGTTAGTTTAATGGTTCTTACTCTAGAGGGCAGGGTTCAGGAGGTTATCCAGCCCGACCTATTCTGTCTTCACTGCAGACTGTAGTTGGGGGTCCACCGCAGACCGGTCAACACTTTTCTGAGTTTGGAGGTTATCCCCAGACTTCGTCATTCTAATAGAGACCTATGCTTGAATCCAGAGAATGTTATGGATGTGGGGATACTTGACACATTAAGAGGTATTTTCCAAAACAGAGTTACAGACCTCAAATAGTCAGAGGTAGAGGTGGTCATGGAAGAGGCCGTCATTCTGGAGGGCGTGGTGGCCGAGGTAATGGTGGTCACCAAAAAGGCTGGGGTGACGGACAAATGGGAACTACTGCAGCACAACCTGGTAGAGGCAATGGGCAGACAGGTGATAGGGCCTATTGTTACGCTTTCCCTGGGTGGTCGGAAGCGGAGACATCAGATGCTGTTATCACAGGTAATCTTTTGGTTTGTGATTATATGACTTCTGTATTATTTGACCCTGGCTCCACATTTTCATATGTATTTTCCGAATTTGCTACTGGCCTTAATTTAAATTGTGAATTGCTTGACATGCCTATTCGTGTTTCTACTCCGGTGGGTGAGTCTATGATAGTTGAAAAGGTATATAGGTCTTGTCTGGTGACTTTTGTGGGGAGCAATACTCATGTAGACTTGGTTATCTTAGAAATGGTTGACTTCGATGTAATTCTGGGTATGACTTGGCTTTCTCCAAATTTTGCAATCTTAGATTGTAATGCTAAAACTGTAACGTTGGCCAAGCCTAGGACAGATCCGTTAGTGTGGGAGGGTGACTACACTTCCACTCCAGTTCGTATCATCTCCTTTCTTCGTGCTAAGAGAATGGTTAGTAAAGGGTGCTCAGCTTTCTTGGCACACCTCCGGGATGATACTACCCAGTTACCTTCCATTGAGTCGGTTCCGGTAGTCCATGAGATTCTGGATGTGTTTCCTGAGACCTTCCTGGTATGCCACCAGATAGAGATATTGACTTTTGCATTAATCTGGAGCCGGGTACTCGCCCCATTTCCATACCTCCTTATAGAATGGCTCCAGCGGAGTTAAGGGAGTAAAAGGCCCAACTTCAAGAGTTGTTAAGTAAAGGTTTCATTAGACCGAGTGCATCCCCTTGGGGTGCTCCAGTGTTATTTGTGAAGAAGAAGGATGAGAGTTTTCGGATGTGCATAGACTACCGGCAGTTGAACAAGGTAACTATTAAGAACAAGTATCCCATTCCTCGCATTGATGACTTGTTCAATCAATTACAAGGTGCTTGTGTCTTCTCTAAGATTGACTTGAGATCCGGTTATCATCAATTGAAAATACGGGCAACATATGTGCCAAAGACTGCTTTTCAAACAAGGTATGGGCATTACGAATTTGTAGTAATGTCTTTTGGTCTTACAAATGCCCCTGCTGCTTTCATGAGCTTGATGAACAGGATTTTTAAGCCATATCTGGATCTCTTTGTGATCGTATTTATTGATGATATACTGATATACTCCAAGAGTAAGAAGGAACATGAGGAGCATTTGAGAATTTTCTTGGAAGTGTTAAGGGAGAAAAGGTTTTATGCCAAATAATCCAAGTGTGAGTTTTGGCTAGATTCAGTGTCCTTTTTGGGGCACGTGGTTTCTAAGGATTGAGTGATGGTGGATCCTTCTAAGATTGAAACAGTGAGAAATTGGGTAAGGCCTACTAATGTGTCAGAAATAAGGAGCTTTGTTGGTTTAGCCAGCTACTACCGTCGATTTGTCAAGAGATTCTCTTCTATTGCTTCCCAATTGACGAACTTGACTAAGAAGAATGTTCCATTTGTATGGTCGGATGAATGTGAAGAAAGCTTTCATAAACTCAAGACCTTGCTGACTACTGCACCTATCCTTACCTTGCCAGTAGAGGGTAAGAACTTCATTGTTTATTGTGATGCATCCTATTCTTGTTTGGGTGCAATGCTAATGCAAGAGAAGAATGTAATTGCTTATGCTTCGAGACAAATAAAGGTGCATGAACGTAACTATCCAACCCACGATTTGGAATTGGCTGCAGTTGTGTTTGCATTAAAACAATGGAGACATTATCTATATTGGGTCAAGTGTGAAGTCTATATGGATCATCGTAGCCTACAGTATGTCTTTACTCAGAGGGATTTAAATTTGAGACAGACGAGGTGGATGGAGTTACTGAAGGATTATGATGTTACCATCTTGTATCACCCAGGAAAGGCTAATGTTGTGGCAGATGCCTTATGTAGAAAAGCAGGAAGCATGGGTAGTTTAGCCCATGTACAAGATTCTAGACGCCCATTGGATAGAGAGGTTCAGACTCTGCCTAACGACTTTATGAGGTTAGAAGTAAATGAGAAGGGAGGATTTTTTGCCAGTGTGGAGGCGAGATCTTCTTTTCTTGACAAGATCAAGGGAAAACAGTTTGATGATGAGAAACTAAGCCGAATTCGGGATATGGTGTTGCGAGGAGAGGCTAAAGAATCAATAATGGATGAGAAGGTGTTTTGAGAATTTAGGGAAGGGTATGTGTGCCCCGTGTTGATGATTTGATCCACACTATTCTTACAGAGGCTCATAGTTCTGGATATTCTATACATCCTGGTGCAACCAAGATGTACCGTGACCTAAAGCAAAACTTTTGGTGGAGTAGAATGAAGTGAGACATTGTTGATTTTGTTGCCAAATGTCCAAATTGTCAGCAGGTAAAGTATGAATACCAGAGGCCCGAAGGAACACTTCAGAGAATGTCCATTCCTGAATGGAAGTGGGAGAGAATTACAATGGACTTCGTGGTTGGTCTTCCAAAGACATTGGAGAAGTTTCACTCTATTTGGGTAATTGTGGACAGATTAACTTAGTCTGCTCACTTCATCCCGGTCAAGGTGACCTACAATGTAGAGAAGTTAGCCAGACTCTACATCTCAGAAATTGTTCTATTGCATGGAGTTCCACTTTCCATCATATCAGATAGAGGTACGCAGTTTACTTCTAAGTTTTGGAGAACATTGCATGCTGAATTAGGTACTAGGTTGGACCTTAGTACTGCATTTCACCCTCAGACCGATGGTCAGTCTAAGCGAACAATTCAGGTGTTGGAAGATATGCTTCGTGCATGTGTGATAGAATTTGGGGGTCATTGGGATAACTTCTTACCCTTAGCGGAGTTTTCATACAATAATAGCTATCACTCAACTATTGATATGGCTCCTTTCGAAGCATTGTATGGGAGGAGATGTAGGTCTCCCATTGGTTGGTTTGATGCATTTGAGATTAGACCTTGGGGTACTGATATTTTGAGGGATTCATTAGAGAAGGTGAAATCTATTCAAGAAAAGATTTTAGCGGCTCAAAGCAGGCAAAAGGAATATGCAGATTGAAAGGTTAGAGAAATGGAGTTCATGGAGGGTGAGCAAGTCTTGCTGAAGGTTTCGCCCATGAAAGGGGTGATGCGGTTTGGAAAAACAGGTAAGCTAATCCCGAGGTATATTGGACCATTTGAAGTACTTAAGCGAGTAAGGGAGGTGGCTTATGAATTAGCCTTGCCCCCAGGACTGTCAGGAGTGCATCCGGTATTTCATCTGTCTATGTTGAAAAGATACCATGGGGATGGAAACTACATTTTCGATGGGATTCAGTTCTGCTTGATGAGAATTTGTCTTATGAGGAGGAGCCTGTTGCCATTCTAGATAGAGAAATTCGCAAGTTGAGATCAAGGGAGATTGCATCCATCAAAGTTCAATGGAAGAATCGACCAGTTGAAGAGTCCACTTGGGAGAACGAGGCTGATATGCGAGAAAGATACCCACACCTGTTTACAGATTCAGGTACGCCTTTTCGCCTTTTTTTTTCTTCTTGTGATCGTTCGAGGACGAACGATGGGTAAATTGGTATCTATTGTAACGACCTGTTTAGTCGTTTGGAGCAGCAGACTTAATTTCTGAAAATCACTGTCTGGGTCAACGGATCCCACGACGGACTGTCATGGGCACGACAGACCGTCATGGGCACGACGGACTGTCGAGGGTCTCTCGTTCCAAAACACATAGAATTTAGAAATTTGGGTACTGATATCGACTCTCTGAACTTCACGACAAAATGGTAGGACGGACCGTTGAGGGCTCGACGGACTGTCACAAATCCTTCCACAGAATTAACTCTCTGAACCTTGTGACGGACGTGCAGGACGGACCGTCACAATTGTGACGGACCGTCACAGGCTGCGTGACCCTGACTGGGTCGGATTTCTGTTAAATATTTTAAGGGGCGTTTTGGACTATTCCTGCTTATAGTTATAAAGTTAGTGGTTTAATGTTAATAATTTAATTACTTGGGGGTTAAAAGAGAGAACCTTGAAACAACTAGTGGGGTATTTTATCATCTTTTATACTTAATTATATGCTAATTAGGGTAAAATAAAGAAGGTTTGAATAAGAAAAAGAAAAAGAACAGAGAGAGAGGGAGAAACGATCGATTGAGAGAGAGGAAGAACGCAGCTTTAGGAAAGTAGATTGCTTGATCACAATTCTTCGGTGGAGGTTGGTTATGGTTTATGGTATTTCATAGTAAACTCTTAATAGCGAATGATATGTATTGGGTAGTAATGTAAAGTCTCCTATATTGCTTAATTGTGTGGATTTATGATATGATTACGTAATTGTTATGAATTAGCATGATGAGGCTGTTGAATCTTAAACCCTAAAATCTTTTTGTTAATAATGATGCCTTGGTATAAATAAGTCTTGATGAACTAAAGATTGAGAATAGTAGATGGATCGGGTGTCACGTTCTGGCACAAGGATAGTATATGGATAGGAGTGTCACGTTCCGACACCAAGACAGTATATGGATCGGGTGTCACGTTCCGGCACCAGGATAGTATATGGATCAGAGTGTCACATTCCGACACCAGGATAGTATATGGATCGGGTGTCACGTTCCGGCACCAGGATAGTATATGGATCGGAGTGTCACGTTCCGACACCAGGATAGTATATGGATCGGTTGTCATGTTCCGGCACCAGGATAGTATATGGATCGGAGTGTCACGTTCTGAAACCAGGATAGTAGATAGATCAGAGTGTCACGTTCCGACACCATGATTAGTAAAGAGAATGAATCTTGAATTATGTTAATGTACTCAATCTAAAGAACATGTTTCCCAAAAAGAGTATGATGTGGAGGCTTGAGTCCTCATAGATGTGTTGGGTGATGTTGTAAATGATTCTTATACTTGTTGCTATCACTTGTTAAGAATATTAGTTGATTTTATGTTATTATCTGAAATATATTGCTTTCTATTTTTAGTTGGCCGATGATACCTACTCAGTACTCGTGTTTTGTACTGACCCCTACTTGTAATTGTTTTTCCTTGTTATTTGTGGAGTGCAGAAAACGTGTCATCGTCTTCAACTCAACCGCAACTCTAGCCAGTCTTCATCACGTCGGATCTCAGGGTGAGCTAATGCTTCTAGTTTGGACTGGATCTTCTTCTTCATGTCTTGATGCCTTGAAGTTCCAGCATGGACTAGCTGTTTATTATTTTAGCTTCCTAGATATTCTTAGATTTAGTATCTTGAGGATAGATGTTCTTGTGGTGATGACTTCCAGATTTTGAGAATAATAAGTATTGAGTTTTTAGAAGTTATTTAATCGATTTTCATTAATGAGTTTAAGTCTTCCCCAATATATTATGTTATTTATGATTGAAATATTGGGGTTTAGATTGGCTGGTTCGCTCATATAGGAGGATAAGTGTGGGTGCCACTCGCGGCCTGCTTTTGGTCGTGGCAACAAGTACGTGGGCTACATATTTGCCTGGTCAACCCATTTTTTTTTAATTATGTAATTATGAAATTCAATTATAAATTATAATTTAAAAATATTATTATAAATAACGAAAAAATAATATTACATGATTTTACTGTTACTACTTGTTAATCAAATCGACAAATAATATTATCTTTATAATATTTCTTAAGTTGTTTTTTTCAATTAAAAGTATAAATATCTAAATAGAAATATCAACCTTATTGTTTTGAGTTTTGATTCTCTTTAATTTTACATTTGGAAAAATTAGTAAACTAGTTAAAATAAATAACATAATTAGTTAAAGTATTCATACTTTATAAATATGAGTAAAAATATAAAAAAATGTCATTATTTCTAAGAACTTTGTGTATTCTAATTTTCTTCCTACTTTATCTCACATTGACATGTTTCCAATTAATTCTCTCTGCTATTTTAAAATAAATTCTTTCTCTTACCTATATTTTGAGATACTTAATTCTCTAACCCATTTTTTTAAAAAAAATTCCTCACGCTCATCTTTATCTATTTAGATTTTTCTCACCATTTTTTTTAAAAAAAATATCTCTCTCATATTTATTTTTTCAAATTTTCCTCCAAGATTTAAGTTGTCCATATTTTTCTTTCGTAAATTTTGATAATTTTTTTTAGAAATTGAATCAACAAGAATCTCTTTGATTAAGGTATCTGTAATATTTATTCTACTTTTTAGATTTCTTTTCTGATTTTATTGTATGTATAAAAAGTTTAAAAATTATTGTTTGTATTTTTCAATCTCGGATAGCGTTCACTCTACAATGGATGAATCCAAGAGGCTTACTACAGGTATTAAATTTTATCAACAATTTTTTAGGAATTCTCCATCCTTTAATTTATTATTACTCAAGAAATAACGGATAATATAGGATGCTATGCTAAAATGAGGGAAGAGAGACGATCAAAATCTTTGCACGATCCAATTAGTGTGCCGAATCTTCATCTAATTCAATTCAGAATGAAAATGTAGAATCTTCGTCTTCTTGTGGGGATATTGAATAATACGTCGAAGACCGAATAGTTGTCGAAAAGGATGATAACAAAGAGGTATCTAATTATTTTTGCATGTTAAGTTGAAGTTTCTAAAGATCAAGTTTTTTCAAAAAATTTATATTAGTCTGCAGTTTTAATTTTTACTTTTGTATTCAATATCATTTTAATATGTGTATTGATATTGATTAGATTTGCAAATGTTTGTGGGCAATGTGCACGTTAGTTAGTATGTATTTTATATTCCCAATTTTAGTTTATTTTTGTATTTTGGGAATATTCTTGTTAGCTTTGTCAATGTACCAAATGTTTGGAATCGTCCATTTCTAATTCTTACGTATTGATATGGAGTATATGTGTAAATTTTTGTGTAGTTGTACACTTTTATCATTATGTATTTTGTATTTTTATTTTATTCTATTTTGATATTTTGGAGATATTTTTATTAACTCTTATAATGTACCAAATTTTTGAAATCATTCATTTCTAGTTCTGCGCACATAAAGCATTAAGCTCTATGTGCTCTATAAGTAAATATATATATATTAACTGTATTCATTGTATCCATGCACTTTAGTTTTATTATTTTGTATTCATCACACTATATTTGTTGTATTCATCAAATCATAGATGCTTGCTTATGACGAGTGGCTGCCTTACGGACAAGGAAATTCGTCCGATAAATTTGACGTAATGTTTTTAAGGTCAAGATACGCTGCACTTCTTTGGAATTATGGTCAACAGAAGAATGATGTTGGAGCCATTAGTGATAGTGAGGCACCCCCAAGGCATAACAAGCCTCAGATAGTTCGGGCTGGTAGCGAAACAATTGAAATGCCTTAGTTGTGTATTTGTAGTTTAGTTAATCTTGTTTTATTATGAACTATTTTGTCTTCTATATTATGCTAATTCATCATTTTGAACTTATGAAGTGTTGATTTTTTTGAATACATATTTCTGTATTTCATTGATTGTGAAGTATTAAACTCTAAAATATACATTATGAAACGTCATCATCTGTTTTCAATAGAGCATTTAAATACGAATCATTATGATTTCAAATACAAATATAGGTCGGCGACCTCTCAAACACAAATACAATTTGTCTTGAACAATTTGTATTTCGTCTTGATCAATATAATTGTATACATGTTACTTTAAGAAAGGCATGTCAACTACATAATGTCAATTTGAAATAATAAATTTAGATGAATGCATGATAATTGGCAATACAAACTGACATATGAATAAATAATTGTTTTATTTTTATATACATTAAACTATATCAGTTTTGTATTTCGTACTAATCTATATGGTTGTATGTTACTTTCACTAAGCAAGTCATAAAAGATCAATATTTAAACGGATTCATAATTAATAACAATACGAACTGACATCTGAATTCATTATAGCATTCATTTTAAATATAATGAAATTGAACAATTTTGTATTTCGTATTGATCAATATAGATTTATCCAATGATATTTGCAGAAAAACAATTCACTAGGTCAACCCGAAGTAATATATTTAAACAAATAAAAAATACATGACAATACAAATTGACATAGAAATACAATTTTAAATATAATATTTATTAAATACGATAAAAAATGGACAAACAAAATCATCCATCACTTTTAAGGAAAAAATTCAAAAGCTATTTGTAGATAATTTTGTCGTCCTGTTTCGTTAAAATAATACTCAAAAAATTGATTTTTTAATCAAAATATATTAATAATCGATGATGAGAGAACTCATCGCCTATGGAGAAGATCGAATAATTTTTAATTTTTAAATTTTGTAACCGCATAGACTTTTGAGCAATTCTTTATTTTAAAAAAATAACTTCTCTCCCTAAATTTCTCCTTTTTGTTATTTAACAATTGTATTCATCCCATAAAAATAAATAATAAAAATTCAAATAAAATACATAATAAAATAGAATTTTGACATTTTTACTAAATATTGAAAGTGTTGACATTAAATCCTATGAAATGTCAAAATATTGACATTTTGAAAAATTTCTCTTTAAATTTTTATATGATATGATATTCTAGAATTAATTTTTATCGCCCCACGGGCCGTCCCTACTGATATTTCTCAAATCCCACAAATCAACAAACTTATTTAGGTTGGGCTAAAAAATTCTTTTTTAAAAGGAAATTCAAAAAGCTTAGCTCAACCCTATTAAATCTCGAGTTAGGCCAGACCAACCTAACGGGCTAGCACATATTGAAAACTCTACTCTTTAGCTTGGAGAAACGAAATTCAAACACTTAAAAAATATTCAAACAACATTAAGAATATTGTCACGACCCAAAACGAGCCGTGAGTGGCAGCCACACTTATTCTACTATGTGAGCGAACCAACCCATCTAAACCCCAACATTTCGAACATAATAGGCAGAATATAATGCGGAAGACTTAAAACTTAATAACGAAATCAATAATTAACTTCTAAAACTCAAAACTTATCATTATCCCAAAAATCTGGATGTCATCATCACAAGAACAACTATCCTCAAATTACTAAACCTAAGAGTATCTAAGAAGCTAAAATAACTGAACAGCTAGTCCATGCCATAACATTAAGGAATCAAGACGTGAAGAAGAAGATCCAGTCCAAGCTAGAAACAATAGCTCACCCTGAATTCTGGTGTGATGAAGACTGGCTAGAGTTGCGGTTGAGTTGAAGACGACGGTACGTTTGCTGCACTCCACAAATAACAAAGAGAAAACATACAAGTACGGGTCAGTACAAAACACGAGTACTGAGTAGATATCATCGGTCAACTCAAAATAGAAAGCAATATATATCAGATAATATCATAAAATCAACTACAATACTCAACACATAGCAACAACAAGTACAAAAATCATTGATAACAACGCCAAGTACACCCATGAGGACTCAAGCCTCCATACCATACTCATTTGGGGAAATAGGTTCATTAATTTGAGTATATTAACATAATTCAAGATTCATTCTCTTTACTATCTTGGTGTTGGAACGTGACACTCCGATCCTCCTCATACTATCCTGGTGTTAGAACGTGACACCCGATCCATTAATACTATCCTGGTGTCGGAACGTGATACCCGATCCATTAATACTATCCTGGTGCCGGAACGTGACACCCGATCCATTAATACTATCCTAGTGCCGGAACGTGACACCCGATCCATTAATACTATCCTGGTGTCAGAACGTGACACCCGATCCACTAACATCATTCTTTTAGTTCATCAAGCCTTCTTTTATACCAAGGCATCATCATTAACAAAGAGGTTTTAAGATTTAAGATTCAACAGCCTCATCATGCTAATTTTATCACAATCATATATAATCACATCATGCAAGCACACAATTAAGCATATAGAAGACTTCACGAAATTACCCAATACATATCATTCGCTATTAAGAGTTTACTATGAAATAGCATAAAAACCTTAACCTACCTCCACCGAAGAATTCGTGATCAAGCAAGCTATCCCCAAAACCTTTGCTTTCTTCTTCGTTTCTCTCTCTTCTCTCGATCGTTCTCCCTCTCTTTCTCTTTTTCTGGTTTTTCCTTATTCAAACTCTTTTTCTTTTATCCTAGTTACCATATAATTAAGTATAAAAGATGGTAAAAGTAACCCACTAATTAATCCAAGGTTGTCTCCTTTAATCACCAAATAATTGAATTATTAACATTAAACCCCTAACTTTATAATTATAAGCAGGAATAGTCCAAAACGCCCCTTAAAACTTTTAACAGAAATCCGACCCAGTCAGGGTTACCCAGTCTGTGACGGGCCGTCGTGCCTGCGATGGTCCATCCTGCTGAGTCGTCACAGAGTTCAGAGACTAAATTTTACTAAAGGGCCTGTGACGATCCGTCCTGCCATGTCGTCGCGAAGTTCAGAGAGTTGTTCTGAGTACCCAATTTTTCAGAATTCTAAGTGTTTTGGAACGATAGAACCTCGACGGTCCGTCGTGCCCATGACGGTCCGTCGTGGGATCCGTCGACCTAGACAGTTATTACCAGAAACAAACTCTATTGTTCAAAACGACTAACAGGTCGTTACAAATATACTTGGCATTGCTATGGAGAGCTTAAAACACTTATTTTGATTTTTTTTCTTTTGAAAAAAATAGGTGTTTGATAAACTTGTAAAACTACAAGCAGTTTTTTAAAGTTATTTTGTTATATATATATATATATATATATATATATATATATATATATATATATATATATATGTATGTATGTATGTATGTATGTATGTATGTATGTATGTATGTATGCATGCTGGATTAGGCTTGACATTTCAATCCCAATGTCTAGGGTTCAAACCTTGCCAACATCATTTTTTATTTTTGTTTTAATCTCAGCTTCTTTTTGGTCATATTACACTTTTTGAAAGTCAATTTGATTAATTTTCAAAGTTAAATTATAATACATTAATTTGGTATTTTAATCAAAAATTTTAGATACTCAAAAACTATATTGCAATTTTTTGCATGTCAATATGATGAAAAAATATATTGAAAAATGTTAGTCAAAGTTTTTATAATTTGACTTAAAAAATGGAAAGTATGACAATTAATGGTGGACGGAGGGAGTATTATTTTTGATAATTAAAGACGCCTACATCTACTAATTAATTTACGGGATTTTCTTCTTGAAAATTTGTATTTTAATTAGTAAAGGTCTTTAATTAATTTGAACTTATTTATTAATTTGAGGCTTTTGACATTTTGTATACGTTAACATATTCTTATTCATATTTTAGTTATTCCATCTTGGCAACAGATGAGACCACCAACATGTTTGTTGCTTCACATGTGTGGTTCCACGCATAATTAACAACATATTGACTCTTGAAATTCTATTTGTGTCATACATATTGGGGCAAAGAAACACATATTATTTAAGATTACGTAAATATACTATAAATTACAACAATTAATAACTTATAGTATTTAAAAATCATATTAAAATTTAATTTCACATAAAGTGAGACAAAAATAACAGATATTGGGCTCGTGCTAGCACAAGTGCATGTGTCCAGTATATATATATATATATATATATATATATATATATATATATATATATATGATTGGTTAAGTTCCATTTAACAATTTCCTTTTTTATTTTATATAATACATTTTCTATTTTGTTTTACGAGTATGTATTATTATTTTATTTATTAAAAAATTAGAAAATAAAAATAATTTGTTTGAAAGATTAGAAAAAAAAGAAAAAAAAGAACAATTAAAAATTTAAGATCTTAAAAAATTTATAATATTGATTGAAAATTTGAATATAAATATTTTAAGTAAATAAAAATTAAAATTTTCATCTTATTTCTTGTAATCGATGTTTAAACTAGTTTTTCTCTATAAAATATTTTTAATATTAAACATACATTAATCGTTGCCCTTAATCGTAATTTGACTCTAATAATATATATATTTGTAAAAAGATTAACCAAACACAATTTGCTTATAAAAACACTTTTCAAACGAATTAACCAAACACAATTTGTTTTTTTTTAATAAATAAATCATTTTTTCTGAAAAAGCTATTTAAAAAAGAAAAATACTTTTGAAAATAAGCATTTTTTAGCAGTAATGTCAAACAAGCTCTAAATTTATAGATTTAACTAAAACAGAAAATTTATAGATTTCTTAATTATTTTTTTAAAATTGTTTTGGCTTTTCTGATGAATGGTTGGTTGGTCTAGATCATATGACGGGAGGTGTATTTTTTTGATCAACTTTCACATATAACAAACATATTATATTTATATGCTATAACTATAGTTTACATAATTGCGTTCCATAGAGAATTTTATGCTTGCTATGGAACTTTTGATTTGTATAATTCACAACAAAGATCCACTTTTATACAAACTATTTTGCTTTGTATAAGTTTATTTATACATTGTAATTTGTATAATAAGATCTGTATTTGTATAATTATAAGTGTATTAAGAAAAAAAATATATGTGCTTGTATTTGTATATACACTTTTCTCTCTCTTTATAAAAATAAAAACACATATTGTACGTTTTATACTGAAATATATAAAATGGCTAATTGCATATCGAAAATGGCTAATTGTATATCGAATGAGATGATAAAAAATGGGATGTTTGCTGCAAATTACAATTAAAATAAACTATGACTACATCATATTATTTAAATTAATAGTTTGCTATTTCATACAATTTTTCCTATTTTTAAAAAATAATATGGGCCTTTTTGGCCTTTAAAAAAAATAAAAATGGAATCACTTTAATTTCGGATTAGTTTAAATGATATTATAAAAATATGATATTCATATCATAGAATATCTGTTGATCAACATTGTTTTAATTATAATCATTATGATACTTTACTTAAAGTGCGCAAATCTCAAAACTAAATTAAGTTGAATTACAAAAGAGTTCGTTAAAAGTTGATTCATGATATTATCCTACAAATTAATCCTCATAATTATTGTAATCAGATGTCCAGGGATGTATCAAAAATCCATAAATTCTGAGAGACTTTTATCATTTGAAAAAGAGAAGGGAAATAATATAATTAGCTCTTAACACTATGAGATCTATGTATATTATACTTAATTTAAACCTTTGAAAATTGTAAATATCAAATTTTGTAGAACTCTACATTACGAGTTCTATTTTAGTTACAATTTTTGGAGACTAGTTAACCCTACTCCAACTCATGTCTAAACAAAGGGTAATAAATTCCTTCTATATGAAAGGGTAATATACTAACTTGTAGAGACATTTTGAAAATTTCATAAATACATGATATGTTCATAAAGAGATCAAGATGTGACCTCGTGCTTTTGAGAAATACACTACTATTACCCCTCGAATCACGGAGAGATTTAAAGTGAAGAATTAGTAAAGATCAAAATTGTGCTCACATTATTTATCAATAAAACTTTTTTATTTCTTTAGATTCCAATTTATTATTCATCACATTAAAATATGTTGCAATCAAATTGACACGCCTAGTGAGACAAAATCTGTGTTTTTCATCTCATCTCTCACAAATGAAATGGACAAATATGAAGCTACAAAATCACAAAGGTGGAAGATTCATTTTTATGAGTGTTTCAAGTCTCATCATTTAGTTTCATCAAATCTACACTCTGACAAGCCATGGAGTAGGGGGCATTTGTAAAAATTTATTTTTTTTAATTCTACAAGATATGTTTAATTCTAGTTTGGAATCTACAAAATCTATTCAATTACATGTAGGGTTCTTAGTGACGACTCTACCATATACCCTATCTTATATATAAAGAAGATTATATATTCAGAATATTCCTTAAAGTCTTGGGATGTAGATCATAGAGATAAAAATATGTTACACTCTTCTTGATAGCCAAATATATCAAGAAGAACCGAAAATTCCTCTTTACATGGAGATCAAGTCCACATCATCCTTAATTAGACAAATAAGTCACTTACGGTTCTCGAAACAAGAAGAAATCTTATGAGAGAATAATAAAGGGATCAACAAATTTTTTTTCACAATATTGATGAATAAAGTTATTATTCATATTTTTTAATGATTACAGTACATTTTCATATTTATAAAAATTGTTGAAAGAAAAGAAAATTTTATTAAGAACCTTGTTGGCGGTTAAAATTTGTCACAATATAGTACGTGCTAGAAAAATATTAAAGGCTAGAATTACTTATTCTGAAGCCTTGATTTCAATTATACAATGTTTTTCTCGCCTCTCTATAGTAGTTTTCTCTCTTCACCACCATAACTCTAGATTTCCCTACGTATTCACCGACAACCATGGACATTCAGGTGACTAGATAGCCCCGTAAGGATGTTGTTCTACCTCTCCTGACATTCATAACTTACTCGTGATCCATAACATTCCAACCCCTAACGATGGATCAATATCATTGAATCCAACAACAACCCCTATTAATCAAACCCATGAAATATATATCTACACGATAGGCCAATGAAAATAGTGTCACGCTTCGAGCCTACACGTTGGATATGGCCGGGATATAAAACTAATATTGGTCCTAAGCAAACCCTCTAATTGACTTACTACTATATGAAAGGATATAACCCATATGTTGAAGCTTTTAATAGATGAGCTTATAAGAACTTTTGAAACAAACACAAATACTTTATTTAAGTATTTGAAAATATAATATAATATATATACATATATTTCTAAATATATATATATATATATATATATATATTATATTATATTATATTTCTAAAATAATGTTTAAAGTTATAACTAGATTGACATATCAAACCCTTGACGGGTCGTAGGAGCAGTCGTGATAGGCTCAAACCCTTTGACGGGTCTTATGATACCTTGAACAATGAAAAAGTTTCTACTATTCTCATATTTTGAATTTTGATTTTAACATTAAATTAAATTTGAAATTGAGATTTTCGGTTCTTGAATTATCCAAGTGGCTTGTTGATTTGCTTATTCTCACAAGTCTTTTCTAAACATGTTTTCATTGTATAATTCTGAATGTTTACGTGCAACCATGAGTGGCTAAATATAAACAACTAGGATTGTGGGATCTAGGACGTGAATCAAATTGTAATTTCGTGAAACGGCTTATAGGTGATTTATGTTTGCAAATAATAATTTAGCTTTCATTATTTATGTATTCTAATGAGTGCACACATTGTAGCGAGCCTGTATGTATTATGTTTAGAGTGAATAGTAATAGGGAGGAAAAATCTAAATTATCTTGAAGACATGGAGTCAAAGTTTGAGTTTGAGAGAAAAGATTTTAAAACTAGTAACACTTTAGGACCGAGAGGACTTGAGTGAACATTATATGATTAGACTAAGAAGTATCACACATATCTAACTCGTTTGTATTTTGTAGAGACAAATTGCCTGAAACTCAATTATGAAAGAACATTAGGTGTAACGTTATGGGGAACACAATCCTAATTTATTTTAAGGCAAAAGTATTAATTACCCCCCTTGTACTTGAAATTTTTTATTCAGTGTACACCTAAACTTTATTTTGTTTCAATTACCCCCTGAACTTGCTTATTCATTCAACACGTACACCTTTTATGTCCACTCACTACGATCGTGTTTACACACGCACGACACCTAGATTAATATTTTGCCATCTAGATAAATATTTTTCCACCTAGATAAATATTTTTTCACCTAGATAATACCAACCTTCACAATTTACAAATCAAACTCTCTCTTATATAACTTGCTCTTGTTTGCTCTTGCTTTTATTCCAATAAAATCTACTTTTCCGGCGTTCCACAGGAAAGTTCATCATAATGTCAACTAAAGAACTCTACCGAAGAATTCAGCGTTTGTACAGTTTTCAACCCAAAATAACGAGTCGCTTTCATCGCCTAATGCACACAATATCCGACTAAGAAAACTGCGCGTTGGAAGTGCAGACCCTTCTCAAGAATAAAATAGATAAATCAGTGAGTGAAATTTTTCAATCTCTAAGTAATTGCGATTTCATATAATCTGAAGATTTCATTCTAAACGTGTTGAAACGTCACCGTTCTTATTGGAAACAAACTTTTATCTTCTTCAAATGGATATTAGCAGGTGAAATCCATGTAGGTATTCACCAAATACGGAATCTTTCAATGAAATTCTCGATATTCTTGGTCGTATGAAACATTTTGATGAACTCAACAAAGTGCTCGACGAAATGTCTAAGAGAGGAAATTTTGTTAATGAAAAAACTTATGGTATTGTGATTAATAGATATGCTGCAGCTCAGAGAGTTGAAGATGCAGAAGAGTTTTTCTATAAGAGGAAAATTTTAGTTTGGAACTTGATCTAATTGCTTTTCAAACTCTTGTTGTGTGTTTATGCCGATACAAACATGTTAAAGAGGCTGAATTCTTGTTCTTTAATGAGATAATTGAGTTTAAGGATAACATTAAAACTCATAATATTATTTTGAATGGATGGTGTGTTTTGGGGAATTCACAAGAGGCGAAGTGGTTTTGGAATGATATTGTGACTTCAAAATGTAAGCCGGATAAATTTACATATGGAACAGTCATCAAATTATTATGTAAATCAGGGAAAATAAGCAGGGCAGTATAGTTGTTCCAGACAATGTTGGAAAAATGGTGTAAACCGAATGTTGCAATTTGTAATTGTATTATTGATGGATTGTGTTTCAAGAAGAGCATTCTCGATGCCCTTGAGAAAAATCTGAAATTTGAAAAGGGAGAAGGGATAAAGAAGAATAAATAGCTAGAGAATAGAGAGAGAAAAATTCTTAAAATAAGACAATATTAAAGAAAAAATAGATATTTACGTATATTACCGTTGTAACTTTATGATGTTGCAAAAAATCACTGTCTCACGCGGCTTGTAGAGTTTGATTTCAGTTTCTATGCCAGGTGGACAGAAAAGGTGTACGTGTTGGATGAATAAGCAAGTTCAGGGGGGTAATTGAAACAAAATAAAGTTTAGGTGTACACTGAATAAAAAGCTTCAAGTTCAGGGGGTTAATGAATACTTTTGCCTTCTTTTAATCATCAAAACAACTTGAGAACTAAAGTGTGTTAATTGGTAATCTGAATTTGGATTACAAACCTTACTTACTATAACATCACAACTAAACCCACTTTACTTTTCGTAATCATTTACTTAGGAAATAATAACTACATTTGAGCAACGCGACAATAAAATAATTTATGTAAAGAAATTCTTTATGGGATCGACGTCAACTCACGTTGATTTCTATAAATTGACTTTGACAGTTTATATTTCTTAATTGAGGTGTATGTTTGACTGTATCAAATTTTGGCGCCACTGCCGGTTGATTTCAATGAATTGACTTTGACAATTTATATTTCTTAATTGAGGTGTATATTTGGACGTATCAAATTTTGGCGCCACTGTCGGGGAATTCCAAATCATAAGTTTTTTACTTGCTTTTATTCTAACTGTAGTTAGATTTCTTAATTTTACATTTTTTTCATTGTCTGTGTTTATTTTAGGTGTGTTTGAGTGAAATATGCCAAATACCAGAAGTAAGGGAGCCCCATTAGTTCCATACAATAAAGAACTCCATAAAACATTCCGTAAAATAGTGATAGAAGAAGCTGTAAACAACCCACCTAGGGTAGTAGATGAAAACATAGTAGTGGATGGAATTATTCCTCCCCACCGCCAACTAATGTCTCCAAGGGGGAGCACACCATCTACCTCACATGATGTATGAAAAGTATGACTTAGACTTGGATGGATCTAGATCCACTGGAGCAATAGTTTTACCTGCATTACCTCCAGGTCTTAAATTCACTATCACCAGCATTATGATTCAACTTCTGAATGGGAAAGATATGTTTAGGGGTGAAACGGGTGATGAAACTAACCTACATATGATGAACTTTGTGGTGATCTAGAAATCTAAAGAATTTCTTGGAGTTAGATAGACTATAATGAGATTGAGGTTGTTCCCATTGTTTCTTACCGAAGAGGTAACAAAGTGGCTGAATGAGATGCCTTATGACTCGATCAGGACTTGGAATGAATTGAAGAAAGTTTTTTGGGAATGATTCTTTCGGAAATCAAAAGATCTGTAGTTGAAAGATGATATAAGTGCCCATAAAAAGCTACCGGTAGAAGCAATGCATGATACTTGGTGAAGATTCATCCAGAAGCAAAAGAAGTGCCCAGATCATGGTGTCATTGGGAGACATCTAAAACGGGCTTTTTATAGATTTTTAAATTATGTTAATAGAAATGTTGTTGATAATTGCGTGGAGGATTATCTATGAAGAAGCTCTTCTTAGAGACCATTCAACTGATAGACGAGGTGTTAAGGAATAGTAAGGCATGGCACACCAGGGATGCAGAAGTAGGAGGTATTTGGTAAACATTTGAACTCTCTGATGAACAATGAAAAATAGACAAAAAAGGGAGAACATGGCATACATGAAGACCCAAATATATCTACTTACGAAACATATTGTCTCAAAGTCTTAAAAGGTAAATGCTGTGGGACAGCCAAACAGGTATAAATATCAAGATGTCAATCTAGATGAGGAGGCTAATTACCTGGGAAATGAAGGAGTTTCCTGGAATTATAACATGGGAAACCAAGGTTACAATTATAGAAATGCAGGTCGGAATGACTCAAGGAAAGGATAGTGTGGTAGTCCAACAAACAGAGAATTGGGAAACTAGCAGAACAAGGATGGGTACAGAAATGATCAGGGTAGTGTGTATATGACCTAGATAATACAGACCGGTCAAGTGGTAGTTCCATCGGGTCTAAGATTGAAGACATGTTGTCCATGGTGCTCCATATAGTTGATCAACAGTTGTAGGGGGTGAAGGATACGAAAGGCGAATTCTCCAGTTGAGTCAACTGGTAGACTCTCACACCACCTTAATCAAGCAAAGTGTGCAGCAGTTGGGGTAGCTTTCAGCCTCACTAGATCAGACGAAGAATGGGTGACTATCAAGTGATACGATCCAAAATCCGAAGAAGGACGGTCATTGCATGGCTATCACCACTAGGAATGGTAAGGTTCTCAATGACCCAATTTCTTTAGGTACTAAACATGAGCAGGTGTTGGATCAAGCTAAAAGAGAGAAGGATGAACTTGAAAAAGTATATTACCTGGATAATGCTCAATCATTAAAAAAAACCATCATGAGTAAAAGAAAAAGAGGTTGAGCAAACTATGCCTTTACAACAGATCCCAAGACCACCTCCTCCTTTCCCTCAAAGACGTACAAAGAAAGTGGAGGATTGGAAATTTGTGAATTTATCACCATTCTGAGACAATTATCAGTGAATATCCCAACGGTAGAAGCACTATATAATATGCTAGGATATGCCAAATTCATGAAAGACTTAGTCACAAAGAAAGGAGTTATAAGTATTGATTTGACTAGTAATGTTCATTACTGCAGTATTATTGCAACTAGTTCTCTTGTACAGAAGAAGGAGGATCCAAGAGCATTCATCATAACATGCACCATCTGATCAATCAAATTCTCAAAGGCCTTATATGACTTAGGGGCTAGTATAAACTTGATGTTGCTGGCCATTTACATGCAACTGGGTTTAGGAGTTCCGAAACCCACATCCATGAGATTGATGGTGAAAGATAGTTAGTGAAGCGACATATGTGAATTCTATGTTATGTGCTCATAAAGGTGGACATATTCATATTTTTGGCAGACTTCGTGATCTTGAATTGCAAAGTAGTTTTTTAGAAGACAAATTCTTGCCATAGGACGAGCATTGGTAGATATTGAGCGAGGAGAACTGAAATTCAAAATCAACAAAGAAGAGGTAAAGTTTAATATATGCATGTCCATAAAGTATCCATATGACATGAATGTGGTGTCTGCGATAGAGGTTTGTGATGAAGAAGAAATGGGAGCAACCATTGAAGAGAGGCTGGCGGTTAAAACCTTAGCTGCAGTGTTAATTTATTTTGAAGATAATATCCGATCTCACTATATGGAGACCATGAATGCTTTGCATGGTATGTAAGCACACTCTTATTATCCAAATATATTGAACATGGACTGGAAAAATAGGTCAGGTTCTCAGCAAAAACATCCATTGAGGAGCCATCTGCAGTGGAACTGAAACAGTTACCCATTAACATGAGGTGTGTGTTTTTGCGAGATAATAACACTTAACCAGTGATTTCAGTTGCAAATTTAAATGATGAACAAGTCCAAGTTTTGATAAAAATGCTGATAAGGTATAAAATGGCTATTGGGTGGACTATTGGTGACATCATTTGGATACCTCCGGGTATATGCACTCATAAGATCCAACTTGAGAAGGACTGCAACCTATGCATTAAACACTAGTTGAGGATAAACTCACCTATAAAAGAGGTGGTCAAAAGGAGATAATCAAGTGGTTAGATGCTAGGGTAGTTTACCCCATTTATGACTGTCGTTGGGTTAGCCCAATGCAATGTGTTCCCAAAAGGGTGGTATGACTTCTGCAAATGCAAAAATGAGTTGCTCGCTATTGGATGGTGAGTGTACATGGAATACAAGAAGCTGAACAAGTGGACCTTGAAGGATCACTTCCCGATGTCTTTCATGGACCTGATGCTTGACATGTTAGCTGGAAAATGGTGGTAAAAATTCTAATATGGATATTTTCGCTACAACAAGATATCAATTGCTCCTTAAGAGAAGGAGTAGACTACCTTTAAATTTCCTTATATCACCTTTGCATTTAAACGCATGCCATTTGGACTATGTAACACACCAAAAACTTTCCAGTGTCTATCTTCTTGGACATGGTAGAAGACACTTTGAAGGTCTTAATGGATGACTTTTAAGTGGTAGGTGACAACTTTGATGACTATTTTATTAATCTTACTAGGCCATACATAGATGCGTGGAGGCAAAATTAGTGCTTAACTGGGAGAAGTACCATCTCATGCTCAAGGAAGGCTTAGTCCTTAAGCACACAATGTCATAGAAGGGACATAGGTTGACAAGGCCAAAATTGAAGTGATTGAAAATTTACATCCACCTATTTGTGTGAATGGTGTATGAAGTTTCTTAATACATTCCAGATTCTATAGGCATTTTATTAAGGACTACTCTAAGATTACGCACCCTCCCCCCCCCCCCCCCCCCCCGTGCAAGCTTTTGGAGAAGGATGTAAAATTTGTTTTTTATGAGGCATGTTAAAGAGATTTTTAATGCCTAAAGGAGAAGTTGATTTCTACACCAGTGATCATTTTCCCAGATTGGGATTAGCCATTTGAGGTAATGTGTGATGTTAGTGGTACTGCTTTAGGAGTTGTGTTGGGGGAAAATAGCAACAAGATGTTCCATCCAATTTACTATGCTAGTAAGTCATTGAATGGAGCATAAAAAAATTACACAGTTGCTGAACTACTGGCTATGTTTATGCATTTGAGAAATTCAGTGCTTACTTGCTGGGAACTAGAGTGATAGTCCATACGGATCATGCAACTCTGAGGTACCTCATGGAAATGAATGATGCCAAGCCAAGGTTAATGAGATGGTATTACTTCTTCAGGAATTTGATTTTGAAGTCAAGGATAGGAGAGGTTGTGAGAACCAGGTAGCTTATCACATATCTAGATTGGATGCTAAAAATAAAAAATAATGTGAACTAGAAATCAATGATGCATTCCCGAATGAGCAAGTATTGATTGTAACTCTTGATCTTATTCCTTTATTTGATGACTTCACTAATTTTATTGTTATTCATTTGATGCTTGAGAGACTGAAATTTAAGAAAAGGAAGAGGTACATATATGATGTGGGTATGTATTTCTGAGATGAACCTTATTTGTACAAGGTGTGTGCACATAATATTATTAGGAGATGCATCGCTGAAGCTGATATGTTGCACATCCTCAGGCATGTCACTCCCCTCCCATAGGTAGACATCATGTAGGTGCTTAGAAAACTTACAAGACACTTCAATGCTGGTATTATCATGATGCCATAGACATAGTGAGGAGTTGTGATGTGTGCATAGGCAATGAGCCATCCCTCGGCGCCATGAGTTATCTATGACACCTATTTTCGAGGTTGAGTTGTTTAATGTGTGGGGACTCAATGTCATAGGACCATTTGTGATCTCATATGGTTAGAAGTACATATTTGTGGCAGTGGACTATGTGTCCAAATGGGTCGAGACAACCGCTATGCTTGAGAATGATGACAAGGGTGTTGCTTGTTTAATGAAGAAGAATATCTTCTCAAGGTTTGGCACACGAGAGCTATCATCAGCGATGTCGGTTCCCATTTTCTGTAAGAAGTTATTTCACGTGCTTCTAGCCAAATATAGGCTTAAACAACACAAGGTTGCGACACCTTATCACCTGTAGACTAGTGGCCAAGTAGAGGTGTCCAATAGAGAAATAAAGGCAATCTTGGAAAAAATAGTGAATTCCATTAGGACAGACTGGGCACAAAAGTTAGATGATGCTCTATGGTCATATCAGACAGTTTTCAAGACACCTATTGATATGTCTTCATATTAATTGGTGTTTGGAAATGCATGTCATTTGTCTATTGAGCTTGAGCATAATTGTAACATTCTTAAAGTTCATGACTTGGTCTAGAGCCCCATATGATGAACTAAACTATAAAATACTGTTTCTAAGACTAAAATAATGTATTGAAACAAAGTAGGAAGTATTATAGCCTGAACGTCAAGGGATGACCACGACGTCTGAAACTAGTGCTATTGAACTAGTAAATGTCCTTAAGTCTTTTGAATGATTTGAAGTATTTTATGGAGTATAAAACTTGTAAAAATAATTTAAATAGGTAAAATGATGTATGTAGGTTAAAAATATCAAGGTTCGACCCCCCAAGGACCGCCCTAGGGGTCCTCGAAGGGACCCCACCTTTGGCCAAACAAGCTTCCTAAAGCTTCAAACAATTACATTATTATTAAACCTGTCCGCGTCGCGGACATGGTTAGCCATAGAAAAAAAGTTTAGGTCCATCGAGTACTCTACTGCTCATAAATTAATTTCGGAAATCTTACGGGAACAACTATGCGACGCAGACTTGTTTCTTGACAAAAAAATCTGAAATTAGAATTCAAGTTTGACTTCACTAAAAGGTCGACTTAAGTGAGGGGTCTTTTGGGTGTTTTAGGGGAGTGTTATATATTTATTTTAAATAAGATTTTTCCTACAATTTCCCACTCAAATCAAATCGCCGAATCAAAATCCAAAAGCTCTCCCTTCTCTCTACTTTCTCGCTCTACTCAACCTCAATTGAAGAAGCTTTGAAGCTTGATGAAGAAGACCAATTTTCCAATTTTTCTACTCAAATCGGACGCTAAAGTCTTGGCTAAGTATGATTTTTTAACTCTTGGTATTCCTTTCCTCAAGAGGTCCTTTCAAAGATATTTTCAAAATTGCCCAAACTGGGGTTTTCTCTCTACACATGGGTCTTTTTTGAAAAATAAAATTAAAAATCAATAGTGATGAATTATGGTCAGTCAATGTTATTTAAGTATACGTTGATGGTTAATTCTTACTATTCACCCAAGACTCCCATGAACCCATATCTTTCCCAATCTCATGAAGACCTTAAATTGATATGGTGAATTGTGGACATGATGAATATGTTGATTTATTATATTGATTTTAATTATGTAATTGCTTCTTCAATTTGCCTCGTCTATGCATTGATCATGTATTCTTTGGTAATTTGAGTATAAAGGCAATGAAAAGTGTAATAAGGTATGGCGATTGATTTTTCTTGAATTCAATTATCAAGTATGAGTTACTTAGATTATGATGCTTCTATGTCTAATGTGTGGTTGTGATGTTGATAACAAGTAATACTCATCCTTAACCCTACACTATTGAATTTTTTATGAAGTATGAAAGTATGATATGGTATGATGATTATATGATTAAAAGTAGTGTCTTATGATTATAATAAAGTGCTAAGTGAAAGGTTTACTCACTTGTTTGTGGATTCTAATGTGAAAGGATAGTTCTCATTTATGAATACCTATGAGCTATTATGATGAGATGTTCACATATGGGTCTAAAAGACACTAATGTGATCTTGTGTGATCAGTATGATGATTCAAAAGGGAATAAATTCTTAGCACATAAAGAAGAATGTAAATAAGATCGAGGTCTCACGTTTTGTAAGTCCTGCCTCCCACATGGACTTCCTCATGTTAGTAAGTCGAATTTCCCAAGATATATATTGTCTCATGAAATGGAAACCTCCACGTTTAGAAAGTCAAGGTTTCACGTAGAAATCTCCTCGACCCTTAACTATGTTACCACATAGGACTATTGCTTAGTGGATCCACCTAGATAGCTATGTACGAAAGGTTACACCTTAGGCGAGTGTTAACCCTCTCTTTTTTGTGTGGGAGTAGAACATTGGATTCCATGTAGCTCACATGGTATCATGTCGGTTATTGCACTTATTTCCCTAATGTAAAAGTAAATAAATAAGTTAAGTGTGTGAACTCTTATTAGGGCTTGTATTAAGGGCTACTACATAGTGTGAGGGAGGGTATAAGACTTCCTTTATACATTGAACATGTGTGATCCTAATGGATGATATTAGCATTGTTCTTGTATGATTTAGTGGATTTTATGTGGTGTATGTCAAGATATATATATGAACTTATGAATCAAGCATGTTATGATAAAATATGAGGTATGTCATATGTATGAAGTAAGTTCCTTATGTGATGCTTAGCTTTTGATAGAGTTATACGGTTCTATTTTTCTTATTACATAAGTGTTGCTTAGGTTTGTTTATGTGATGGGTTAATATCATGTTGTGTTGACTTATGATGATTTCAAATATTTGTGCACGTTGAGTTATTTAATATTCTGCATGGTTGTGACTAAATTGTGCCTTTTCTCATGCATTGATGATTTTATGCATAGAAACCATACTTAGTACATGTGGTTTGTACAAACCCATATTTCTTACCTTTTCCCCAACATTGTAGGTTCCAACCATTGAAAAACTTCTAGGACACTTTGCAATAAGACTAGGATTTTTCCTCCAAGTTGTACTTCATTTTAGATGGTTTAATGTGAGAAAAAAGATTAGGCTAATTCTTATGTATTGGTTATGTTGACTAAACGAGAAGCCTATGTAAGCATCATAAGCAAGGAGTCTAAGTAAACTTCATATATGATATGTGAGAGGTCTATGTATACCTCAATATGTAAAAAGTTCTAAATTTTCTGCATTTTTGACCTATGATATGTTTTAATGAATGCAAAGGGCAAGTCTAAGTCCTCTTTGAGGATGAAGACACCGGTTATTTGTAGGGGGTGCTGCTCAGTCATGACAAAGTTGGTATCAGAGCATGAGATTGAATGATCTTAGTATTGATGTCTCACTAAACCACGTCAAGTAGTCCTAGTCATGATTGTGAAGCGTGCCACAATTATGAATGAAATGCTACGTGATGCTTAGGAAAGTATCATCTTGTTGGTATTCTTGAAGTCGTGCCTATAGACTTTTTACTCTACATGTCCTTATCTTCTGACCTGTTCCTTTTTCTTACAGGTAATGAAAACAAGAAGGAATAACGCTTGAAGGGTCGAAGAGGGGAATGTGAATGAGTCGGTTCCCATACGGCTCCTCAAACCCTAAAGTTCTGATTGAAGAAGGAGCTATTTCTAATATAGAGATAAGGGAGACTATTCATGGGTTGACTCAAGTGATGGCTACTTAAGTGGCTAGGTATATTAGGGTACAAGTGAACCCCAATGCTATCACCACTGCATCAAGGATAAGGGATTTCACAAGGGATGAATCCCCCTACCTTCTTTGGCTCCAAAGTGCAGGAGGACGCCCAAGGTTTCATTGATGAAGTATTCAAAGATCTAAATGCTATGGATTGTCATCTCAAGAAAAAGCGGAACTAGCTTCCTACAAACTCAAGGATGTGTCACAAGTTTAGTATGAGAAATACATGGATGAGAGGACGCTTATAGAATGTTGTATTACATGGGGGCTTTCAAGACAACTTTCATTGATAGGTTCTTACCCTTGGAACCAAGAGAGAAGAAAATGCAAGAATTCATAAACCTTTGCCAAGCAGTATGAGTGTGAAGGAGTATAGCCTCAAGTTCTCTCAACTATCAAAATATGCTCCTACTATTGTAGCGGATCATAGGTCTACTATGAACAAATTTGTTCTGGGGATATCCGATCATGTGGTTAATGAATGTAGGCTGGCTATGTTTATTCCTTATACGGTGTGACACTTCGAAAATAAAAGACATGTTCTAGACACTAAAAAAGTTTCATAAGGTCTATTTTAATTAATATAGGTCGTTTAGGGAGTCTAGGAGCCAAAACGTCCAAGAACGTCTATGACGTCCGTAAAGTAGTTTAAGGAGGTACTAGTATGTCTTAGCCTACTTGACTAGCTTTTAGGAGTCATAAAATAATGAAAATTTGTGGAAGTGTGTCAAACATGTGTTTAAGTATATTCATGCTTGAAACATCCGGGTAAAACTCCCCAAGGACCAACCAAGGGCCCTTGAGGATGACCCATGCAAGTGGAGTCAAACAGTGCCTGGGCAGTGTGCACCCACGAAAGAGCATCGACGGGGTGTCTATGCCAACCGCCGACCAACACTTATCCAAATTTTTGGAGTCCCTCACCTGCACAGTCTTTTACAAAAACGATGAGTGTGCAGCACGGATAAAGGACCAGTCGTCGAGTCACAAACGGACCATCGATGGGGTTTCTTCTGTTAGGGTCCCATTTTCCTACACATTTTAACTTAGTCAAAAACAATTAATTCAGGGGTTTGGTGATTATTTAGGCAATAAGGAAAGTCTAATTAACTTAATTATCTCCCATGTAAAGATCCCAACCCCATTAGTCTAATGATAACTCTCAAAACAAAATTCTCTTCCTTCTCTCTTCTTTCTCTCTCTATTAGAAGACACCATTGAAGACAAGCGAGGGGAGGGATTTGGGGGATGTAAAGGGATTATTTTACCATCAATTATTCATCAACCATTGAGGTATGGTATCTAATTCACCTTTGAGACCTCTTTCCTTAAAGGGTTCCTTCAAAGTATTTTCAAAAGTTGAATTTTTATGTGGGTCTTTCTCAAAATAAAAAATTATGTTATGAATTTAATTGTTTATTATTATTTTAGATATTATAAGTATATTAATATGTATTCTAACTTAATTGTGATATATCTTTAATGTTTGGTCTAGTTTGTAGAAGATGACCCTTAACCCTAGATTTTATCTTGATATGAATTAGATTGTATTTTGTTCAATTGACTTGGTTATTGGTTGAATTACTACTAGATGATGTTTTTACACTTATCATGAACAAAATTAGGGTGATTGTTAGCCTTTCATGATACTTATTGAGAAGATGATCTAGGTTATAAAGTGTGTTGTTAAATGACCTAAGTATCTTGTATTAAGATATGATCTAGTATCGAATGGTGATGTAGTAATTCTTATAGACTTGTTATCATATTGATTATTGACTTATGATGATGTATACCCAAATTACGTTGAATGGAGAGTTTATGGTAAGACCTTGTTGATGAACTATGAAGGAGACTTGGTAAAGTCTTATGATCTCTATCCTTTACTTCAAATTGTGGTTAATTGTGATTAAGTCACGATGTTGTATTGGAGTATGCCTTGTATTAGGATTTAAAGGTTGGTATTATGTTGAATTGAAGTTTCTTGATTATGATTGTGAGGTGTTGGCTAAAGGTGTAAATGTTATAAGGAGGGTTAATGATTTACTAATGTGACTTTTTATGATATGAAGATATTAATGTGCTAACCTCACCTATATGTATTGTAATTAAAGGATTTATACTCATGAAATTCTTATTGATATATTGATGATGATGATTATACAACAGGGTAGACACTATGACCTAAACTAAGTTATAATTGATAGTAAAGGCTTAAAGACATTTCAAAAAGCGACTCTAGCTTAGCACCGAGTGAACAAAAGTGAGGAGGGTCCCTTCATACATAGGGAAGGTAGGATCAATAATGTACTCTTTAGATTTGAGACTACAATTCATGTAGCATATTGAGGGTCCCGACTATCTCCTAGTTCTTGAACTATGTTACCCCCACAGGAATACTAGCTAGTGGATCCACGTAGTTTCTATGTTTCATGTTTTGGTACGACCATGGAAAGTAGTACGCCTTAATTCGGTGTAGGGTTTTATGACACAAGATTCCACACTAGCTCATGTGGTCTCTCTGAGTTTGGGAAAGATGTTCCCAAACATGTAAAACGAACTAAGGTGTTGAACTCTAACTAAGATAACCTAAGGGGTATAGCTTACTCTAGGTAGGGGTATGAGACTCTACCTAAGCATTGCACTATTTAGCCTTGAGGGGAGTCTTAGGAGGATGTTCTTATGTATTGAAATGCTTATAATTCTATATGACATGTATATGATGAACTTGCACATTGTTGATACTATATGTTGAGTAGTTCACTTATGAATATGTCTTGGTTTATATTGTTAAATTAAGATGATATGTACACCTAAATGCCATGTTAAGTGAAGTAGGATGTTATTCATGATTCTTGTTGGGTTACTTGGTTGAGTAATGTTATGGGGATTTACTTGGTCATTTCACTTGTTGACTTGATAAGGGTTCATGGGTGATTGACTTGCTTTGGTTATGTTTAAATATACTCTTATTCATGTTTTTTTAATATGATTTGATGATAGAGTTACTTGAATATGTATCTATTTATATGATATGCATGGTTTACTTGACTAGACTTGATGATGTTGGTTTGGTAATATACATGCCTATGACTTAGTGAACATGTCCTATGGATTTGTATGGTCTTATTGAATGTGCATAAGTGTTTCAAAGTAAATTGCATCTTTATGAAATTTCCTTTTTCCTAGCATGATTTCAAAGTATGTGTGCATATGGTCCCATACTACGTACAAGTGGTGTACTAACCTCATTTTCCCTTTTTCCCTAACATTTTAGGTTTCGGTCGTTGAAGTGCTTTGAAGACGGATCTAAGAAGGCTTGGATCTCTTATTCATCCAAGTAGGGTAGGTCCTAATTTTCTAAGGGTGATGCCATTATCTAGATTATGAAGTTTGCTTTTAAGTTAAAAACTTCTATGGTTCTTTCTTTCCATTTAGTATGAAAAATTGTATAGCCCACGTGAGGCCTTTTTACTTGATGTATGGGTTATTCCTAAGTTCTTACAATCTTATTAGATGGTTATGAGATGAGACGACTATTATAAATATTATGTCTATGTTATACTTTATATACTTATGTGCAATAAAAGTAGAAGACTAAGTGTTCTTCCTACACAAAGGGTCTATGTATACTTGATATATATATGTTTTATTTATGTAGAGGTCTATTTAAACCTCCAAGTACAACTATTGAAAAGTTCTAAATTTTTTGCTAAATTTGAACTATGAATGCAATGATGTAAGTTAAGAGGCTAGTCTTAGTCCTTTAAGAGGACGATGACATCAGTTACGTCTAGGGGGTAAACTCGGATGTGACAAACTTGGAACGTCCGTGTAAGTTCCTATTCATAATTGTGAAGCGTGCCGCACTTATAAATAGGAACTTACGTGATGACTAGGAAACTCTAACTTTCTTGGAAATCAAATATCGTGCCAGTAGAGTATACCTATGATGTGCTTTTGCATCTAATCCTATTATTGTGATTATATGAAATGAACACGTTAAGGAATTCAACACGAAGTGTTGAAGAGGATATTGCCAATGCGGAAGCTTTTCTCTATGGTTATCTAGTTCCTTTTTTGGAGGAAGGTGAGAATGATAACCAAGCCCTGGTAAATCCTCTTCTTTTGACGGATGAGAATATAAGGGCCACTCTTCTTTATATGTCCCAAGAAATCACTACACAAGCACAAGCCATGACGGCCCAAGATAATCGGGAGGTTGTACCGCGAGCTCATCATCAAGTTGCTACTATGGCTTCCCGTCTACGGGATTTGTAAGACCCCAAAATGAATTAGGTTTTCTAGAGCCTAACATGCTCGTCTTAAGGTTCTAAGGTCCTAAAATTAATTATAATATGGTTTTGAGGTAGTGTGTAAAGTTTGAAGTCATTTGGAAGTCGAACATCAAGGGACGACCAAAATGTTCGACGACTAGTCACGTATGTGTCTCATGTGTCTATGCGTGTTTATATACTATATGATATTAGCTTATAAAGTAGTAGAATGATTTAAAATTATTTTTAAATATGGTATATGTAGTTTCTAAAAATATTGGATTTCAAACTACCAAGAACATCCAAGGTGTTCGAAAGATAGCCCTTTAGACGCTCAACGTGTGTCTAGATGGGGCCTAGCTTGTTTGGATAAGTTGCGTGTATTGTTTTTGGGTGAAACTCATGTGGGAGGTCTAAAACTTTTAAAAATTTGTATATACATTTGAAACTTCCGGGTACAACTTCTAAAGGGCCCTGCAAAAGGCCCCACAAGAAGGACCCACGGCTGGTAGAGACACTGCTTTGGTAGTGTCAATCGATGGACCAAATGACGGCCAGTTGGTCAACCAACGTTCCATAGGTTAGTTATCATGTATTTGTACTTATCTTGGGCAGTCTCAACCCAAAAATTGTCAAAGGACCAATCAACAGAAGCCAAAGGATGACCAATAGGCTGACATACGGCCAATTGATGGGTCCGTCGATGGTGGCCTGTAAGCAGTTGTCTTGCATCTCTTTCATTAATAAAAATTCACCCCACATCATAAAATGATTCTAATTAATTAATTTACCCATATTTGGGTGTATATAAAGTGTCAAACACGTGAAGATCTCATCAAAATCCTTTTCCACGAAATTGAACTTTCCCTCAAAAATATTCTCCCTAGAAACCACCATTTTTGGTAAAGCTCAAGAACATCTTGGATCTTGGATTTAATTGAATTAATCACTAAGTTTTAGAGGTTTTCAACTAGACAAAGGTATGGTGATACTTCATCTCTATGTAACCTTTCACTTGGAGAGATCTTCTCAAAGTTTTCAAAGAAGATTTTATGATCAATCTTTCAATCTAGCCATGGGTTCCTTCTCAAAAAGTTTTTAACGGTTAAATAAATATGAATTTACTTTAATGTAATGTTTTTATTTTTATTTTACTCCAATTGCATGATGAACCCATGTCCCTTCCCAAAATCGATTTAGCCCTTGCATGAGCATTTTTGTGATCATGACTTGTTCTTGATTGAATTGTGATTCTCTTACATAAAATTAATTATATTTACTGTTATTTACGTTAATTGATTGTCAATTGATTATGAAGAATCAATATGGACCAACATATGAAGAGTTGAATATGTTTAGTCTAGTTTTCCATGATTCACTATAATGCTGGTCTTTTTATGATTTAATGTTGAATTCGAATGGAAGTTGCTAATTCTATCTACTGCCTTAGGATGATCACTTGGTTGAATTGTGAATATAAATATGGTATGATTAAATTAAATAAGTCTTGGTACTAATTGATCTATGTGCTTCTAAGCTATTAAGTAGTAACTTATGATTCACTGTAACATGCCTTTTTAGTGATTTAATGTTTAAATTTATTAGGTTAAGACTCTTATAGCTTCTATTTTAGGTTGATGTTATGAATGACTTATGGGTATAAACCCTTAATTATCAAATCAAAGGAAACTTTATAAGGATTAATCTACATGTTTTAACCTTAAAGTTGCTAATGCTATGAACATAATGTGATATCGATTTAGGGTAGATGAAGCATGATTATGTTTTGATTATTATGGCTATAACTACTGCCCTTGGTTTCTAATATTGGTATATTGTGAATTATAATCATTATAAACAAAGTAAAGTATATTAATGAGTGATCTATGACTCTCTACTTACTAGTATATATGTGATGTCTTGTATCATGTTGTAGTATGATCTTTTAGCGACTTCTACATGGTTTATTTATGATTAAAATATATATGTATACTGACACCTATATTATTGTTGATGAACATGGTGTATTGATCAATGATGATCTAGGGGTGAAAAATTTGTAAGCATGCTTATCTCTTCTACTTTCCTTATAGTATTGTAGTTGATGAAGCCTTGTATGGTATTGTGTGGTATGGTCCACTTATGGTGGCGGTGTTTACTTTATCGTCATTATATATGTGTTGACCATAGCCTTGAAGGCAAATTGATTATTATAGGAATGAGTGGTTATGATGATCACTTTATGTGTAACTTGTGCCTAGTCTTGTACTTGAGTTGTGAATCTATGTTATGTGACTACTGTTATGAGCATCTAAAGAGTTAGGCAATATCATGTGTAGGTGCTGCCATTAATAAATTGTTAAGGATTGATGACCCCTACCCATGTACCCCTATGTAAATATGTGAATAGCTAATGTTAAGGAGCCTTAAAGTATAATATGAAGATTATCTTGTCTCCTATATTAAGTTGTGTTGTCTGGTCTATATTTTAAAGTGTAATGTGGTCTAAGAGGGTGGCTGACAGAATGAGTTGTTGATAGCCATTATGTGATCATGTTGACCAATATACTCAGACCCTCACACATTATGCATGCTTACAATGTAGTCAATGTTCATAGTGTTTAATGAAAGGTTGTTCTCATATTCACTAGTGTCTACTACTATGCATGTAAAGTATATGTATGTGAAGAATGTTATGTATTTTTTACTAGGATTACTTGATAGGTGTAGTAGTATGGGCAAGGGTATGGGACTTTGCCTATGCATTGCACATGTGTACCTTGATAGGATATTTCTAGTTTTTGTTTCTATATGTATGAATATGTATGTATAAACAAGTGTGACTTAATGTGTTACGTGAAAGGTTTGCTCACATTATGTGTACGTACACACATGTATGAAGATCTAGTCAAGAGAGGGGCCTTGAATGGTGTACTAATGTGTACCCTAAACTAGATGATGCTCTACATATGCTATGTTCATGTGAAGGGATTCTTTACATCATTTACGTTGATGAACTTTCATCTATGACCTATGAGTTAATCATATGAGAGGATGACTCTCCTAAACCTATGTTTCATAAAGTAAAAACTATAATAAAGGTTTTCAATAAAAGGAACTTAGCTTAGCACCGAATGAAAATGAACATAAGTGTGTGTCCCTTCCTATGGTAGGAAGGTAGGTCACCATAAACCTCATGGGGTGGATAGCCTCATGACACAAAAGGGTGTTAGATTGATATTTCCATAAGTGAATATCTACAATGCCTATATTTGAATAAAGAGTGTTTTCACATGTACCCCCAAGTTCCATAACTATGTCACCGCCATAGGATATTAGCTAGTGGATCTACCTACAAAGCTATGTCATGTTTGGTTCTACTTTGGCCGGTAGACCACCTTCTTTCGGTGTGGGGTTTTATGACACCGTATTCCATGTATAGCATCACATGGTATATGTTGGTTAAGGCTATAGTTTCCCTAAAGTATAATGGACAATGGAAGTAAATAAGTAAGACCCTAACTATAATGACTTAAGGGAGGTTACTTAGGATAGGTGGAAGTAATGAACCCATCTAGACATTGTACAAGTAGCTCCATAGGAAGTTATAGGAAGGTGTTGTAATGCATGTCACTATGTATGTGTTCTTTATGCATGACATTGTAGAATTTTTATACTTGTTATGAAGATGTTCATGATATGAGTCTTTATGCATGATGTTGATCTTGTTGACTATATGATGAAGGTCTTGCTTGACGTAAATGAAGTGGTCTCTTCTTACTATGTTTATACATGACTTGGATGTAAAGGTTGTGGTCTCATGATAGGTTTACTAAGTATGTGTGAGGTTATGGGGACTTACATTTACATTGTACTAGTAGACTTAGATTAGGGCATGAGTTAAGTCTTATAAGGTTCTATCTCAAGTAAAATATGTATATGTGCATAATGACTAGGAGTTCACTATAATGTCTTTATAGTATTGACTTTAGTATGTCTATGTTATACTATACTTCTATGATGGTACGTGTTGTCTTGTGTAGATGATATGTATGTTTCCTTGTGGCCTTAAGGCTATGCATTGCACCAAGTATCACTGATGGGTTACTTGAGCATTTATTGAATAAAAGAGAACAGGGTTCACTGTTAAGAGAAAAAGGGCTTACTCTAATGTACCTTAAAAAAGCAATAAATTCTAGATGTGATCTTATGTGATGTTTGACCTTTGAATATCTTTATATTAATTATATGAATATTATAAATGCTATTGTCTAAAGGTTTTATAAAGATTTACTCAGAAAGACATGAAGTATAATTTCAAGAAAATGTTTCTTTTAAATGCATGTTTTTTCATGGTTGCCATACTTAGTGCATTCTTGGACTAATCCCATTATTCTATACTTTTTACACAAACTGTAGGTTATGGATGCTTAAAGTATGTCTTGAATGGTGAAGAGCTTGATAGATGATCCCCAATCTCAATGAAAGGAATCCTTAAGTTCAAGGATCTCTTACTTATGTCTTTACTGTAAAGTGTTTAAATAATGTTTAGTTATGTCTTATGTTTTAAGGGTCATGTGTCTAATGTATTCTAATGTTGTTGAGTCTAAGATGACAAAGAGACTTAGCTTCTAAATATGTATTATATTTTTTATATATGAAGTTAATTTTCTACCATATGATGTGCTATAAAAAGTTTTAAATTTTCCGCTGAATTTACTATGTCAATAGGATGAATGATAACTATGGGCTTGTATAAGACCTCCGAGAGGTCAAGTACGCCATGTTACTGCTAGGGGGTGATCCCCGATTGTGACTGGATTTCACTCAGATAAATCCTCCTATGTTTTATAGGTCCAAGGTTGAAGAAGACTCCCAGGTTTTCATCAATGAAGTCTACAAGATAGTATTGTTGTTTACAAGTGAGAAGGTCGAGTTAGACACTTATCAACTCAAGGATGTGGCTAAATCATGGTATGTCCAATGGAGGTATAATAGGCCATTAAGAGGTGGTCCGGTGACTTGGGAGATCTTAAAGAAGGCTTTTCTTGATCGGTTCTTTCCTAGGGAGATGATGAAAGATAAAAATTCTTCTTAAAATTCACTAAATTGTTGAAATATGCTCCTTATTTTGTTTTAGATCCTAGAGATGAAATGAGCCACTTTGTTACATGGGTGTCAGATGATTTGCAAGAGGAGTGTCATTCAGCTATGCTACATGACGACATTAACTTTTTTCGTCTTATGGTGCATGCCAAATATGTGTAAGAGGCAAGGGTTAAGATTAAGAGTAGAGATGCTAAGAGGGCAAGATCTTTTGATGGAGGTTCTTCAAAGTATAGGTTTGAGATACAAAACAAGCCTAGATTTAAGAAACGAGTTTCTAATCAAGTCCCTTCCAAGTTGCCTAAGGCTAGTGGTAATAGGGTGTATAACGGTAAGACTAAGAAGGGAAAAGGTACTAGTTCACCAACCGAGAAGCCAACTTGTGAAAAGTGTGGCAAGAAGAACTATGGTGATTGCCTTAAGGGGACGTGAATCCTTTTTGTTGCGGTAAAAGTGGGCACAAGGTTAAGGATTGTCCTAATGTGAGGGGTCAAGACAAGGGTAGTGGTCAATCTCAAGCTTGTGGTTCAAATGAGTCTCTAAAGAAGAACCACTATGATCTCCGCTCAAGGGGTGAGAAAGAGACTTCTCCCGACGTGGTGACCAGTATGTTGAAAGTCTTCTCTATTAATGTATATGCTTACTTTATCCTACTGCTACTTTATCATTTTTAACTCTCTAGTGCCAAAAAAGTTTGACATTTTGCCTAATATTTTGCATGAACCTTTTATAGTGTCTACTCGGATGGGTGAGTCGGTTATTGCAAAAAAAAGTGTATAGAAATTGACCTATAATGTTGCCCAATAGAGTTTCTTATATTGAACTAGTAGAACTTGATATTCTTGATTTTGATATTATATTGGGTATGTATTTGTTGCATGCTTGTTTTGCCTCTATTGATTGTAAAAGAAGGTGGTAAGTTTAACTTTCCAAATGAACCCTTTGTTGAGTAGAAGGGGGGAAATTCTTTTACTAGAGGTCATATCGTCTCTTGTCTAAAAGCACGCAAAATGATCTCTAAAGGTTGTCTATACCATATTGTAAGGGTCCAAGATTTAGACTCAGAAATTCCTCCGATTGAGTCGGTCCACATAATGAGTGAATTTCCGGAGGTCTTTCCTAATGATATACCTGATATTCTTTCCTAAAGGGAAATTTATTTTGGTTTCGAGTTATTACCGGATACAAATCCCATTTTAATGCCTCCTTATCGGATGGCCCCGGCCAAATTGAAAGAGTTGAAGACTCAACTCAAAGATTTACTAGACAAAGGCCTCATTAGGCCTAGTATTTCTCCATGGGGTGCTCCAGTCTTGTTTAAGAATAAGAAGGATGGGTCCTTAAGAATTTCTATTGATTACGTCAACTCAATAAAGTAACAATCAAGAAAAAATATCCTCTACCTTGGATTGATGACTTGTTCGATCAACTTCAAAGGTCAAGTTACTTTTCTAAGATTGACTTGAGATTGATGTATTACCAACTTAGGATAATAGGTGAGGATATACCAAAGATGGAATTTAAGACTATATATGGTCATTATGATTTCTTAGTAATGTCCTTTGCTCTCACAAATGCCCCAAAAACTTTTATGGATCTCATGAATAGGGTGTTTTGAAATTACCTAGATTTTTTTATCATTGTCTTCATTGACGACATCTTGGTATATTAGAAAAATGAGGGTGAGCATATGAACCATTTGAGGGTGGTGTTTCAATTACTTAAATAACATCAATTGTTTGCCAAGTATAGCAAATGTAAGTTTTGGTTGAGGTCGGTGACATTTCTTGGTCATATCATCTCTGGTGAGTGAGTTGAGGTTGATCAAAGGAAAACGGAGGCGGTGAAAAATTGGCATAGATCTCTCCAACTGACATTAGGATTTTCTTGGGTTCAGCGAGTTATTATTGGATATTTGTGGATGGTTTTGCGTCCATTGCATCTCCCTTAACTACTTTGACCCAAAAGTGTAAGAAATTTGAGTTGTCGGAGTCATGTGAGAGAAGTTTTCAAATTATTAAGGATAGGCTTACTTCCTCTCCGGCGTTGACTCTACCTGAGGGTACAAAGGGTTTCCTTGTATATTGTGATGCATCCTGATTGAGTTCAGGGTGTGTGCTTATCCAACATGGGAAGGTGATAGCCTATGCTTTTCGGTAACTTAAGATGCATGAGAGAAACTTTCGAACTCATGACCTTGAGTTAGGTCCGTGCTATTTTCCTTGAAAATATAGAGACATTACATGTATGGTGTCCATGTTGATGTGTATACCCGACCATAAGAGTCTCCAATATGTTTTTAACTAAAAGAAGTTGAATCACTGATACGCTCAAACTTACTTCTCAAAGAAGAAGTAAAGAGGTTGTATCAAGTAAAGAACCTAACTAATGAGGTTGGGGTCGATCCCACGAGGAAAATAGTTCAGACTTAACTTTATTCTATTATTACTATTATTTTGTGAACTATTTCCCTAGAAAAAAACACAGAAAAGAGTGTTTTTATTTATGAATTAATGAAAATAATTAACTAAACTAAAGTAAACAACTAACACATTCAAATCTTGGAGCTTAATGAATAAATAAAAGTAACTAGGGCTTAAGTGTTCCCCACAGGTTCCTAACTTGATAATTCTAACTATAGAAATTCTTTCCTAGTATCTTGCATGTAAAGTGATAAGTTATATATATCTAAATCCTTGGTCTGGCATCTAAAAAATTTCACTCCGCACTTTGGTCCGGCTACATGTGTTGCTATACTAACCCTTACCTTTACCTCTTATTAAGCATTGTATTCGATATTTCACTAAGTTATTATCTCGTACCAACCTACACTAGCCTATTAGATAGTGTAAAGTAAATCTACGTTGATAATTCTTTTCTTATTATCTACCT
Source organism: Solanum lycopersicum (assembly GCF_036512215.1). Taxonomy (NCBI): domain Eukaryota; kingdom Viridiplantae; phylum Streptophyta; class Magnoliopsida; order Solanales; family Solanaceae; genus Solanum; species Solanum lycopersicum. The sequence goes on along the minus strand of NC_090808.1, from coordinate 11,421,597 downwards.
CCTTGGTCCGGCAAGTAGCATTAAGGTGAGTTCTAACGTTGGCCATCCGTTAAAAAGACTTCGAAAAGAAAGAATTATCAATACATGCAACACACTATTCTAGAATTAATATTTTAGTTAGATTTTACCTCATTATTCACCCATGGTTCCCACAACCCTAGTTATGAAGTTTAATTACCCATGGTTATAATCACACTATTCATATATTTAATATAAGAATTCATGCACTTATTTTAATGAGAAAGAATAAAATCCAGAAATTCACTTAATGAGTCAACAAAAACACCAACAATAAATTCTAGAAAAAGTGTATCAATTACTGAAATTAATTCTACAATACTTGAACAAGAGAACTAAAAATTATCGAAAAGTCTCAAAGTCTAACCCCAAAAATGAGGTTTTTCGAACTATTTATAATAAAAACAAAAACCTAATAAAAGAAGGATTCTAATTACTGAAAATCTTTTCAAATGCGTCTGAGTCGACGGACCTCGTGATGGACAGTAGTAGTCATGACAGGCCGTCATGGCCTCCGTCGTCCCATACTTCATAAATTCTCCTGCTGCTTTCTTCATTACCCTAAATGAACATGTATGACGGACCGTTCCAAAGACGAAGGTCCGTCGAGGGTCTCCTTTCCATAATACTTTAACTTCTTAGAATTTGGATACTGGGACTACTCTCTGATCACTACAACGAACCAACAAGACGGACCGTCGTGGCTATCACGGTCCGTCATGGACTTCCGTAATCCCACACTAGGTTAGACTTCCTCATATTTCTTCAGTAACTTCTCTCCTCACTACGATGCCACCTACAGACCGTCACATACTTGACGGACCGTCATAAACTCTGTAAGTGGTCTCTTCTGCATCTCTTGTTTAAAAACTTTCGCGTTCATCTTTGGACAGATTTCCTACAAATAAGGAGAAACTTAAATAAATATCAATACAAAAAGGCTTTTGGAAACACACTAAACTTAAGGAAAAAACATTAAAAATACCGTGAAACCATGGTACATCAACACCCTCTACTTAAATTTGTTGTTTGTTCTCAAGCGACGCACTATGACTCACTACAAAATCTCTGTACAAGAGTATCCATATTTTAACATTCAAAATCATTTGGCTATCAATCCCGATGATTCTCATCATTATTATGCATGTTATCACTATTAGGCTTGACTTATGTGGAACCAGACCATGACACAGACTCACCATGCACTGACATCTTTCCTCTTAAATTTCTCACCAAGGTGCTAATATTATTGGTATTGCAACTAGTGCCTTCACATAAAAAAAACATCCTTATTTTTCACACATTGATTTATGTTTGAGTATAAGGATTAATTTTCCACACTCACTCTCAGAATATATTCACATCTCATTCATATGTATTGCCATAAGCTTGCCCTTATTTTTACTGCTTTAAGTTCGCCATACGACTCTTAGGATAACGATAGGACTTTCTTAGCTTGTAACATAGGTTCAGGGTCAGGTAGAGTATGTTTAGGTATACGTTAGTGACTTGTTGCCCTCCTTGACATATCGGCTAAACGTACCACCTTTTTATCATTTTATATTGCCCAATTTCTCAATTTTCTTTTTATCTTGCTATTTTCCCTTTCTTATCCATATATGTAAGTGACTTTTCCATTTTTTTGTCACTTCTGTTTTGTTCTTTTTTTCAACCCCACTTTACAGAGTATTCCTTATAACAGCCACCCTTAATTCATGACTTTGCCGTGAGTGAAGGTTCACAATAACCACGGTTGGGTCAGGGACACGACAAGATTGTTTTCCTCATTAGCCACCGTCAACTTATGCTTTTAGGATAAATTGAGATGCACATATCCAAGGAGGGTCCAGGGCCAACACATTGTTCCCAAAGAAGATCAGTTGGGGTGAAAAATAAAGATCTATTTTTAGGCTCAAATCATTTGGATCATTACGGGATTAACTTCATTTTTTTTTGGGATGAAGATTGACTATTTCGAACAAAGGCATATGATATTTTCCTAATTGTTCATTTTGGCTTACTTTTAGCGAGACTAACCAGGCAAGTTCTAGCTCATTCTCAATGGTAGATCCTTCAAATTTTCCTCACACTCACTTGACATTCATTACATTCCCATATTATTAGACACCTAGTTTGATTCTTATATTCAAGGTCATGCAGTAGTGTATCTCCATGTCATGTTTTGAGCCACACAATTATCAATTACTATCTATGTAATGCTTAGAGCAACACAATTATCAATTACTATGCCTAGTCATGCATCTTTTTCATATCATGATATCATATTTGTTTTAGCCATCATGCTTCAGAGTTATACTATGTACACAAGATATAACATGCCGGTTCAACAATAAAAGTGATCAGTCTTATGGGGAAAAAACAACACATGCAAGAAAACACCAAAAGAGGATCATGAATTGGGCTACTCAGACTTCACCCTAGCACTCACTTTCCATTTATCCCACCCTCAACAAAAAGATATGAAATTGTCCCCAATGCATAAAAAAATAGAAAATACGAGAGTGGTAGGTGAAGCAAACCTGCGGCGCAAAGCGCCGACAATCAACAAGCTGATGGGTCCGATTCACCGGAACCCACTACTTCTGTAGTCTGGACACCCTCAGTAGGCTTCTCATCAGCCACAACACTATCAGTCGTGCCTCCCGCTGTCTCCACATCTCTGGAGCTAGATGCCCCGGCAGCTGACTCTATAGCCCTAATCTTATGTGCCTCCTCATCAACAATCGAGGCTCTCCTCGCAGCCTCCATCTCATGTCCCTTCTTCTTCCTTGCCCTAGCCTCATCCTCCTCTCAACCCTTTACCTCTTCGCATTCTCTGAGGGGTAGGTGGTGGAATCTCAGAAGTGGTGAATAAAGCAGCCAACACTGTGTCCTCAGCAGGCTCTGAAAAAGGGTCTTATGACTCAAGGACCCTAGCCTCTATGATAATATAAAAATCTGCGTGCAAACTCTCAACCGCAGCCTAAAGGGTTGATACATCCACCAAAGGGGCTGTCCGTGGTAGCACTCGAAACTCAAAACCGTCTAAGAGCTGATGAACCTCCACGATCTTCCTCTGTGTGTTCTATGCCATCTTATGCTTCAAGCGCTCCTCCTACTCAGCAATAGACCTCTGCATCTAAGGCTGGATGTGATGCAAAAGTGTGGCCATCTGAGCCTCTAGTTTCTGGACCCAACAAGAGGCACCAGAGTGGGGGAAGGGGATGAGTGAGAGGAGCTTCGGGGAGTGCTACTACCCGAGATAGACTCGACTGGGATAGTGTCAGTGGATGTTAAAGTAGCATGCGTAGCCTTTCGAGCATGCACTCTAGTATCAGCCAGATTCTCACCAGGTAGAGGCACCTCTGGATGGGGCCCTCTGCGTGGAGCCAACTCATTGGACTCATCCCTGATGATGCCGATATAACCATTACCCTGCAGAGTCTTAAGCTGATCAATGTGCTAGATAGGCACACCTGCGGACCTCCATAATGAAAATACCATGCACGGAAGAGGGTAAGTAGTGGTGAACTTGAAAGCCCTCTCGTGCATGACCACCTGAAGAAGCCAAGAAAAGTCAACCTCAAACCCGGCCATCATCGCTCCATCAAAACTGTGCGATCCCATGTTACTATATTATCTGAAGGCATGGGAGAGAGGCAGTGGCGGACAATCAACAACAGAAACTTAGTCATGAAGGTCAAGTTAGCCTTCCTGATGGCTTTTTTCGGCTAAATTACCTAGTCGGCAGCCTCTCCATCAATAGATTAGTGCTGAGCCATACACCTCTTGGTGGTCTCTATCAGCGATGGCTCGCGCAAGAATCGTCCCTTTTTAACAATTTGCCACCGGTAGTTGAACTCAGCGGTGAGAGGGGTCCTGGTGGTATCAACATCCTTGTCGTACAAATATCGACAACTGTTTGGCGGCGAGAGTAGACTGCCTATCTATCTGTGATCGGAGAGTAGCCATATAAGTGGCGTAAAACTCTCGGACCAAATCCTCAGTGCAGCGGCCCAAAGAACGAGCCCTCGACTCTAGCCGGTGTCTGGTGAAGAGAGTGTTGATATCTTGCATGGTGGGGAGACTTTCCGTAAGGAGTCGCCTCTCCAGTGTAAGGTTCCGTGTCATGACACCTTTATCATTTAGAAGTTTGGAGTCTGAATACACTTGGTATTGCCCGTCGACACACTACCGGTTGGGCTGGTCAGCAACCGGGGCGGGAACTCCAGTTGGTTATCCTGCAGTGGAATCAGGATTGTCAGCCTCATCTGACAAGGTAGATTGTGTAGCTGTGGCGGGTGCAGAGACTTCTGCAGACCCGGAGGCTTCCTCCAACCACGAAACTCCTAAGGAACCAGACGGTCCTTCTTCTTGTGTAGTTGACCCAGAAGGTGTGGCGGTGAGTGTGCGCTCCTCATCATATTGGGAGGCAGTGACTATGTCATAAGCCACCTTTTTGGGCGTAGCTCTTGTTGCACGTGCAGTTCGTGCTTTAGTGGACGTGCCTGGGGGCACGCACTCGGGATCATTCTCATCATCAAAGCCTATAACAAGTCGAGAAGATGGGGCGACAGATTTTGAACGTCCACCTGCGTAAACTCGATCTTGCTTCGGTGCTATTAGAGATAGTACATGTAAAGAATCATTATTAATAATACAAGGAGCAAACAAGAAAAACAAAAACGAGACAAAATACCCATAAGAGCAAAGTTGTAATGACATCTCTGCAGTAGCAGTGAAACACGACAGACCAGGTGATGGACCGTCGTGAGTATGACAGACCGTTATGGGGTCTGTCATGTCTTACTTCAAAAATGTTTATTTGGAGACCCTTAGAAGGAAAGTCTCTAACAGTTATGACGGATAATCAGGACGGACCAACATGATAATGACGGTCCATCGTCGATGTCCGTCGTGGGGCACTTAGAAAAACTACGGAGACCCTTAGGAAAGGGGTCTCTGACTCTCATGACAGTTATGCAGGACGGACCGTCGAGGGTACGACGATCCGTTGTAGATGTGCATTAGTGGACACTTAGAAAAAAATGGAGACCCTTAGGACAAGGGTCTCTGACAACAATGACAGTTGTAAAGGACAGACCGTCGTGGGTACGACAGTCCGTAGTATATGTCCGTCAGAGGACACTTAGAAAAATTTGGAGATCCTTAGGAGTAGGGTCTCTGACAATTGTAATGGTTTTGCTGGACGGACGGCTGTGGGAACGACGGTCCGTCGCATATGTCCGTTGGTGGACACTTAGTGAAAACGAATAGTGGGGTGTCAGACCTATGACTGTCAGTCGTGGGTACAATGGTCTGTTGTCGGGATCTCATTCTGTCATTCAGTGATAGAACTGAGGATGCCACAATCATCCCCTGTGACTTACACGATATACATGATATTAACCCACATGTTTCTACCCCAAATACCTAGCAAACTAGCAATTCTAAAACACCGATTTCTCGATTTTTAACAAGGCAATTCGAGGGACTCTCAACCTAGGTCAGACAAAATTGGATCAAAGAGCAAAAATCCACCAAAAAGAAATAGGCCAATAGTAATTGAAAAAAAAAGCAGCGTAAATGGGTAGAGATCAGAGACACATACCTGAGAAGAGGAGAAAAACAAGCAAGTAAGGCACTCAACAATCAAGAGCAGAAACACAGCACCCAACTTCGACAAGTAGAAAAAAGATTTTGGGATTTGGGGAAGTGATGTGGATCAGTTGACAGAGAAGAGGATGAGGAAGGCACGAAGTTGGAATGGGAGGAAAAGGAAAAAGAGGGAAAGAAACGGTTTAAATGAAGGGGTGGGAAGTTTAAAAGGTTGAAAACTTTTAAAATTCCCCAGCCGAGTCGGGTCGGGTTGCTGGTTAATGACGCAACGAGCCTTCAAAGATGGTCCATCACATATGAAATGGTCCATCATGGGTTCCGTCGTGGATGCCCTAGTTTTGGAAATAAATAAAAAATGTACCTGACACGAAGAATTCATGCGACGGTCCATCGCAAGTGTGATGGTCCGTCGATGTATCCATCAATGAATGTTACGGAGTAATTTTTCTACAGAATTTCCCGGTTATGTGATACCTGAAAATTTAAAACCCATTAGTAGAAAATGCTACCATTACTAGAAAGAAAACTGTAGTTGGGTTAGAGGATACGTATTGAGTTGCCTCCCAACCAGCGCCTGATTTAACATCACGGCACGTCTGAAGACACTTGATTACTCTGACTTCTTCAAGATTGTATGCCTCGATCACTTCATTCGCTAATTCAGCATGCTCAAAATAGATTTTAATTTGTTGTCCATTCACCTTACACCGCACACCATCCTTGGTTTCCTAGTCAACTTCTCCATGAGGTAATAGTTGGGTAATCAAGTAAGGGCCAGTCCATTTGGACTTGAGCTAACCCGGAAACAAGCGCAACCTAGAATTGTATAAAAGCACCAAATACCCAACAATGAATTGTCATTTTTTCAATTTTTAGGTCATGATACTTCTTCATCTTTTCTTTGTAGAGGGCTGAGCTTTCATAAGCTTTCAGGAAAAATTCATCGAGTTCATTCAACCCAGTTTATCATTGTTCTGCAGCTTCGTTCCAATCTATTTTCAACTTCTTCATAGCCCACATGGCTTTATGCTCTAATTCAATCGAAAGATGACAAGCTTTCCCATATACAAGTTGTTATGGGTACATACCTATGGGAGTCTCATACGCTGTTCGGTAGGCCCAAAGAGCAACATCAAGCCTCCTTGGCCCACTAGTTTGAGAATGGTAAGGAGTAGCCACATTATGGAGAACCCCATATTTCTCCATAATCCCTTGAACATTTTGTTGGAAAAGTGGGATCCCCCATCACTAATAATTGCCCTTGGGGTACCAAATTGAGAGAGTATATTCTTTTTCAAGAATACAATGACACTCTTCCCATCATTGTTTGCGAGGGAGATATCTTCCACCCATTTAGATACATAATAAACTGCTACTACAATATACTTCATTCATGAGAACTCACAAAAGGACCCATAATGTCAATACCCCAAACATCAAATAACTCAATCACAAGAATGGGGTTTAGAGGGAGCTCTTGCTTTCTTGAAATGCCGCCATATCATTGGAGTCTATGACATGGTTTGGCAAACTCATGAGCATCTTGATGAATAGTTGGCCAATAGTAACAACATTGTAATATCTTATGAGCGGTTCAGATACCACTATGATGTCTACCAACTTGTGAGGAATGGCATGCCTCTAAAACACTCAACATCTCAACTTTTGGCACATAACGCCGAATAAGCCCATCGTTACAACTCCTATATAAGTATGGTTTATACCAAAACAACTTATTCACATCGTACATGAATAATTTTCTTTGATGAAAGGACAAGTCCAATGGAGCAATATCGCTATCCAGATAGTTTGCAAAATCTGTGAACCATGGAATCAAGTCTTGTGAGGCAGCAAGTACATGCTCATCGGGGAAAGTATCATCAATATCAGTCTTATCCCCTAACTCTCACATAGCTTCATCTTCTAGACGGGACAAGTGATCGACAACTTGATTTTTGGTCCCTTTTTTAGACCTCACCTCAAAGTAAAATTCTTGTGGCAGTTTTACTCAACGAATCAACCGCCGTTTCGCATCCTTCTTTGCCATCATATATCTCAATGTTGAATGGTCAGTATGCACTATAACTCTAGTACCTAGAAAATAGCAACAAAATTTTTCAAAAGAAAAGACTACTGCATAGAGTTTTTGCTCAGTCACTGTATAGTTCTTCTGGGCTTCATTTAGGGCTTTACTAGCATAGTAAATGGGGTGAAGGATTTTGTTCCTTCTTTGTCCCAATACCACAGCAAGAGCAACCCCACTAGATCGCATTTCACCTCAAATGGAATGTTCCAATATGGAGAAATAATGATAGGTACAGACACCAATTTGTCTTTTAGCTCGCCGAATGCTTTAAGATATGACTCATAAAAATAAAATTTACAATCTTTCTCCAGCAGTTTGCACAACGGATGTGCAATTTTTGAAAAATCTTTGATGAGTCTCCTATGAAAACATGAATGCCCAAGAAAGCTTCTCACACCTTTTACAGACATAGGTGGGGGAAGTCTCTCTATTACCTCGACTTTAGCTCGATCAACCTCTATGCCTTTTTCTGAAATGCGATGACCCAAAAAAATATCTTCTTTCACCGTAAGGTGGCATTTTTCCTAATTTCGTACTAAATTGCAGTCTTCAAATCTCTTTAGGACCTCAGATAAATGGTCAAACATCACTCGAATGATTCACCAACCACTATAAAAATCATCCATAAAAACCTCAATAGCATCTTCCACCATGTCGGAGAATATTGACATCATACATCTCTGAAATGTTGCAGGTGCATTGCACAACCCAAACGACATTCTCTTGAACGCAATGGTCCCATATGGATAAGTAAAGGTAGTTTTCTCTTGATCTTCTGGTGCAATAGAAATCTGATTATACCTCGAATATCCATCAAGAAAACAGTACCACCCTTTTCCGGCAAGTCTATCCAACATCTAATACATGAAGGACATAGGAAAATGGTCTTTTTCGGTCCATGCATTTAATTTACAGTAATCTAGACACACCCTCCATCCAGTAACCGGTCTCATTGGAACAAGTTCATTTTGCTCATCGGGGACCAAATTAATTCCCCCTTTCGTAGGTACACATTCAACAGGGCATACCCAACTACTATGGGCGATCAGATATATTACTCCGGCATGAAACCATTTAATGATTTACTTCATCACGATCTCTTACATAGGTGGATTTAAGCATCTCTTATGCTCACTACTTGAATTATGATCGAGCATGAGTTTGATTTTATGAGAACAAATACAAGGAGCGATCCCAAGATCCGTTATCATCTGAGCCATCTCTTCATTAATCTCATCTGTGGCAGGGTTGTGTGTGGATTGCACTGGGAAGGTATTTCTTCCAGTATCTGACTTGCTAGTACTCCAAGCTTTATTATTCCGGGAGATTTTTTCTAACTTTTCGGCAATCTCGGCATAAGGACACTCCCCATAAGAACCGTCCACTATAGTATCTAATACCGCTTTATTATTATAATCCTGTCCCTGATAGAAGTATTCCTTCGGTGACTCATCATATATGCGGTGATTGGGGACACTTCTCAAAAATAAAGTTAATGTATCCCAAGAATCTGCTAACTAACTCTCCTGGTAGTGCCACAAAGTTGTTCATTCTGTCTTTGTGATTTAGTTTCTTGGAGACCGTGTAGTAACGTGCAAAGAAAATGTCTCTTAGTTGGTTCCAAGTGAAAATTGAATTATAAGAGAGCTCAGTGAACCAAATAGCAGCCTCTCCCATCAATGAGAGAGGAAGTACTCATAGCCCTATTACATCCAAATTCAAATCAGGCCTCCCTACACAGCTTTTACACGTTGCCCTTACGTTAGCTATATGGGCATGTGGGTCCTCTGAAGGTAGTCCTAAGATCAAACCTCTAGAAGTGAACATTTGCATCAGACTACTAGTTACCACAAAGGTGTGGCCTTGTGGTAGAGGGGACAAGACAACTGGCCCATCAGAGTCTGCAATATTATCATAACCTTTGTAGTATTCTTGTTGACGTGGAGCAGTATTTTGTCCCATTTGTTGATTTTCACTAAGATCATCGGGTAATTACTGACCATGAGCATCAATAGGAGTTGGGATGTTCTGGTTTGGATCATCATTGTTAATACCCAAGTTTCGATTTAATGTTCGTAGTGTACGCTCTAATTCATGGTTGTAGGAAAACAAGGGTTCTCTTCCTCTCCGTGTATTTGGCATACAAGGAAGTTAGTTCTGCAAGAATAAAAAACAATAGAAAAGTATGATTAAGAAAATATTAACTAAACTTTAGTAATAAGTTTAAATTATTCTAAAAGCTACTTTCCCTGGCAGCGGCGCCAAAATTTAATACACTCAAACTTACTTCTTAAATAATAATTAAAGCGGTGTTATCAAGTAAAGAACCCAACTAATGAGGTTGGGATCGATCCCACGAGGAAAATAGTTTAGACATAACTTTATTCTATTATTGCTATTATTTGGTCAACTATTTCCCTAGAAAACAAAAGACAGAAAAAGAGGTTTTTATTTCTAAATAAATGAAAATAATTAACTAAATTAAAATAAACAACTAACAAATTCAAATCTCGGAGCTTAATCAATTAATAAAAGTAACTAGGGCTTAAGTGTTCCCCACATGTTCCTAACTTGATAATTCTAACTATAACAATTCTTTCCTAGTATCTTGCATGTAAAGTGATAAGTTATATATCGCTAAATCGTTTATACGGCATCTAGAAAATTTCACTCCGCACCTTGGTACGACTACGTGTGTTGCTATACTAACCCTTACCTTTACCTCATATTAAGCATTGTATTCGATATTTGACTAAGTTATTACCTTGTTCCAACCCACAGTGTACACTAAATCTTTGTTGATAATTCTTTTCCTATTATCTACCTCCTTGGTCCGGCAAGTAGTGTTTAAGGCGAGTTCTAACGTTAGCCATCCGTTAAAAAGACTTCGAAAAAGAAAGAATTATCAATACATGCAAGTCACTATTCTAGTATTGCTATTTTAGTTAGATTTTACTTCATTATTCACCCATGATTTCCAATACCCTAGTTATGAAGTTTAGTTACCCTTGGTCACAATCACACTATTCATATATTTAATATAAGAATTCATGCACTTACTCTAATGAGAAAGAATAAAATCAAGAAATTCACTTGATTAATGGGAAAATGCACAAGTACCCCCTCAACCTATGCCCGAAATTCCAGAGACACACTTATACTATACTAAGGTCCTATTACCCCCCTGAACTAATTTTATAAGTAATTTTCTACCCCTTTTTAGCTTACGTGGCACTAGTTTGAAAAAAAAGTCAACCATCATTGGGCCCACAGGATAGTGCCACGTAGGCTATAAACGGGTAAAAAATGATTAATTAAATCAGTTCAGGGGGGTAATAGGTCCATAGTATAGTATAAGTGTGTCTCTGAGATTTCGGGCATAGGTTGAGGGGGTACTTGGGCATTATCTCCTTGATTAATCAACAAAACACCAACAACCAATTCAGTATCAATGACTGAAATTAATTCTACAATACTTGAACAAGGGAACTAAAAATTATCGAAAAGTCTCAAACTCTAACCCCCAAAATGAGATTTTTCGAACTATTTATAATAAAAACAAAAACCTTATAAAATAAGGATTCTAATTACTGAAAATATTTCCAAACGCATTTACGTCGACGGACCTCGTGACGGACCGTAGTGGTCACGACGGGCCATCATGGTCTCCATCGTCCCATACTTCACAAATTCTTCAGTTGCTTTCTTCATTACCCTCAACGAATAGGTATTATGGACCTTTCCAAGACCGACGGTAAGCCGAGGGTCTCTATTCCATAATACTTTAACTTCTTGAAATTTGGGTACTGCGACTACACTCTGATTATTACAACGAACCAGCAGGACGGACCGTCGTGACAATGAAGGTCCATTGTGGACTTCCGTAATCCCACACTAGGTCAAACTTCCCCATCTTCCTTCAGCAACTTCTCTCCTCACTACGATTCCACCTACAGACCATCACAGACTCGATAGACCATCATAGGTCTCTTCTGCATTTCTCGCTCAAAAACTTCCGCGTTCATCTTTGGATAGATTTCCTGCAAATAAGGACAAACTTACATAAAAATCAATACAAAAAGGCTTTTGGACACACACTAAATTAAGGAGAAAGCATTAAAAATACCGTGAAACCACGGTACATCAATCACCGACGAAGAAGGTTGCTAGAATTGTTGAAAGATTATAACATGAGTGCTTTCTATCACCTCGGCTAGGCCAATGTGGTTGCGGATGTTCTAAGTCTTATGACTATGGGTAGTATGTCTCACATAGATGAAGCCAAATCATACCTAGTGAAGTATGTTCATATGTTGTCTAGGTTGGGTGTGAGGTTGGAAGATTCTCCGAATGGTGGATTTATGGTCCGTCATATCTCCGAGTCATCATTGGTAGTTGAGGTGAAGTCCAAACAACACTTTGATAAATCATTGATGGAATTGAAGGAATCAGTCCTTGGCAAACATAATGAGGCATTCTCCTTGTGGGGATGCTGTTTTGAGGTACCAAGGAGGATTGTGTGTTACCAAGGTAGATGAGTTGAGGAACCAGATCCTTGAGGAAGCACTGGGTCCCACTACTCCATTCATCGGGGTTCGACAAAAATGTACCATGACTTTAGGGAAGTATTTTTGTGGGAAGGTTTGAAGAAGGACATAGTGGAGTTTGTTGCTAAGTGTCCAAATTGCCAACAATTGAAAGACGAACATCAAAATCCTGGTGACTTACTACAAGAAATCCAAGTTCCTACTTAGAAGTGACAAAACATCAATATGGATTTTATAGTGGGTTTACCTCGAACTCAAAAAGAAATATGACTCTATAAGGGTGGTTGTGGATAGGCTGACCAAGTCCGTTCACTTTATTCCAATCAAGTCTACTTATTTGGCGGAAGATTATGCTAGGATCTCCATAGATGAGATTGTGTGTCGCCACGGTATTCCATTATCCATCATATTGGATCGGGTGCACAATTCACATCTAGGTTTTGGAGGTAATTCCAAGAAGTGTTGGGTAATAGGTGAAGTTAAGTACCGCTTTTCAACCCCCAACGGATGCTCAAAACGAACGTACTATTCAAACCCTTTAGGATATTCTTAGGGATTGTACTATTCACGCTTTGCACATGTATGTTTTCTTCTTATCTTTATGGTTATTTTAGGTAGAGTTAACATTTATGGGTAGTTAAGCAGAGTATTGATGATTGGAAGAAAGGTTGATGATTGTTTGGGGGTAAAATTGATTGAAATTGCTTATGTTTCGAATTCTTGAGTAGAAAACATGGTAATTATTGTTGTGGGGTGGATTGCTTTGATTATTAGGGTACGTGGGTGTGTGAAATCCAAAAACATTATGTTGCATTATACTGGTGATGTGAAACATGGTTCGCTAAGCTTATTGTTGTTGAATTCTTTAGTAGATACCACGAGGGAATGATTATTATGTATCTAGTGATAGTTGTGATTATTTATGTAGCATTTGATTATTGATTGCATGGTTGGTTGAGGATATAAAGCTTAATAAATTAATGCATTTTGTGAATTGGTTGATTACGTAGACTATACCTTTTGGGAAGTCTGAGTACCGAAGTTGTAGTACTATAAACCAAGTGAGGGGTGGTGTATGCGCACCATCCATGCTTGTTGTTGAATAGTAACCCCTGGGACTAAATGGTTAAATATTATGCATGTAATTATGTCTACCTCACAACGACCCTGAAAAGATGTTGCTCAGGCATCCCAAAGAAGAGGCCAAGGAACGGGAATGTTCCACTTAAACCCACAGACCCTGCAGGCAGACGAGACACTACGGGCTAAAGGAGGTGCCTAAGGAAGGAAAATATTGATACAAGAAGTAGACAAACACTTCCTACTTCTCTACTGTGTGCGTTGATCGAGACAACCTAGCTCGTGAGTCCCACATATTGTAAGGTGGATGCGAGTGCTTAGTCTTGGCTTTGCATTTGAAGAGGCCAAAAAAGTACAACTTGAGCATGGTTAGTGAGTTCTAGAACAACTATGTTTTGAACACGCGCTCTTATTTTGTCACTGTCCCTAGCAGGAACGTGCCATTACACCAACCAGCATCAATGATCTATTGGGCACAACGGAGGTCACAGACCCATCAGTGTTAGCTTGGATAAATATCGACCTCCATATCAGTCCATCCAATATTTGGGTTGAGGACCGCAGTCCATGCTTGGTCGACAAAAAATAGTAATAAGAGGTATCACAAAATCCTACCATATGCTCACATGCTTAGAGAGACAAGAGTCTGCTTGAAGATTGTGTTGAACTGCTTGATGTATTGTTGTCTATGAGGAATACTTAGGTTCACAAGGGCCACATGTATTGTTGGACTCATTACAAGGATATATCATAAAGCATGTGTTGCGGAGGAGAACATGGATTACATGGGCCTTATACACAGCAATTGTGGGTATTACACGAACAAAAAGGCCTAATACTCACTTAGGTCCCTCACTTACCACTTTGGAGCATCACCAACGAGATGAATTGATCATGGCGCAGATGTATGGATTGGAGATGCTACGCAAAAATCTTGGTGCTCGTCCATGTGGTTGAACTTCTAGAAATTAACCAAAGGTATCCTTTGAATGCTCATGTTGAGGCATTGTTGGGAATTCGAATAGAGTTCAGATATTCGTTTGATGATGACATCCCGTTAGATGAGGATAATTTGTGCGCCAGTTCAAATGTCAACTCTGATGCTGATGACGAGTTGAACCCTAAAGAGGTAGGTGATGATACAGAGGCCAACGATGGAATGTAGGATTGATCAGGGAGTGTGTACCTTACCCTTTGAATTGTGCTAGAACTTCTTTTTATTTGAAATGGGAACAGTGCTATTATATAAGTGTGGGGCGGGTTAAACACTTTTTTTATGGTTGTTTTGATTTTCATGTTTTTTTTATTTTGGGTTCCTTGGTAGTTGTTTACAGTTCTTTAGCCGAGGATAGTCCCTTTGAACGTAAGAAAAATATTTTCTTTAAGTAGAATTGAGTCTGTAATAGTCATTGATCGGGTCAAGCTGCGCCCAACGATCGATGGTTTACTATCGTATTAAGGGCAATTTCGTCATTTGAGTCGTAGGTTAGGTTGTGTTGAAGCCATTATTCTCTAGAAATCACATGCATAAGTATATTGAAATTCATATATGAATGCAGGGTAATTTAGGCATGCTATAGAAATTGTACAACTTAAGTTTAAATGACTCTTCTATATAACATCATTGTCTGCTGAGGTTGATGTTTCTGATTGCAACTAGTGTCATGAGTGGTGAGCTTTAGATAGAATCCATGACATGCTTTTGAGTCTAGAAATTTTCCAAGTTGTTATTGAAGCAAAATGCAGGTGTTACTGTGCGTAGAAAGATAATAGCAGGGTTTCTTTGGAAATTGGTCAGAAATTGAGCTTATTTAGTATCCCTACTTAGCGCATCTGAGCCTTTAACCTGAATTTAATTTGAACCCACAAATAAGACGAATCCCTCTTATTGGTACCATAATTTTGATCCAGATTCTTAATGCACTGTGTTAGGCTGAAAATAGAAACAAAGAAAACAAATATAGAGAAGGTGATGAAGTGTAGTTATGTCACGACCCAAAACGAGTCGCGAGTGGCACCCACACTTACCCTACTATGTGAGCGAACAAACCAATCTGAACCCCTACATTTCAACCAGAATAAAAAGAATATAATGCGGAAGACTTAAAACTCATTTATATAACCAATAAATAACTTCTAAAATTTATCAATTACTATCCCCAAAATCTGGAAGTCATCATCACAAGAACATCTATCCTCAAATTACTAAATCTAAGAGTATCTAAGAAGCTAAAATAAGTAAAAGAGATGGTCTATGTCCAAACTTCAAGACATCAAGACGCGAAGGAAAGAATCCAGTCCAAGGTAGGAACAATAGCTCACCCTGAAATCTGATTGTGCTGAAGTCTGGCTAGAGTTGCGGTTGAGTCGAAGTCGATGGCAGGTTTGCTGCACTCCACAAATAACAAAGAAAGAAACATACAAGTAGGGGTCAGTACAAGGCATAAGTACTGAGTAGGTATCATCGGCCAACTTAAAATAGAAAGCAATATATATCAAATAATATCACAAAATCAACTACAACACTCAACAGATAACAACAACAAGTACCATAACCATTGGCCACAACCCAAGCACATCTATGAGGACTCACGCCTCCATACCATACTCGTTTGGGAAATAGGTTCTTTAAATTTGAGTATATTAACATAATTCAAGAATCATTCTTTTAACTATCCTGGTGTCGGAACGTGACACTCCGATGCTCTACTACTATCCTGGTGTCAGAACGTGACACCCCATCCACTACTACTATACTGGTGTCGGAATGTGACACCCGATCCATAACTACTATTCTGGTGTCGGAATGTGACACTCGATCCATTACTACTATCTTGGTGTCGGAACGTGAAACCCAATCCATTACTACTATCCTGGTGTCGGAACGTGACACCCGATCCATTACTACTATCCTGGTGTCAGAACGTGACACCCAATCCATTACTACTATCCTGGTGTCAGAACGTGACACCCGATCCATTACTACTATCCTGGTGTCGGAACGTGACACCCGATCCACTAACCTCATTCTTTTAGTTCATCAAGCCTTCTTTTATACCAAGGCATCATCATTAACAGAGAGGGTTTTAGGTTTAAATTTCACAACCTCATCTTTCCAACCCATTACAATTACATAATCACATCATGCAAGCATACAATTAAGCATATAGAAAACTTTACAATACTACTCAATACATATCATTCGCTATTAAGTGTTTTCTATGAAATAGCATAAACCATAACCTACCTCCACCGAAGAATCGTGATCAAGCAATTTATTTCTCCAATGCTTTGCTTTCCTCTTCATTTCTCCCTCTCTCTTTCGTTCTCCCCTCTTCTCTCTATTCTTTCTATTTTTCCTTATTCAAACTCTTTTTCTTTTACCCTAATTACCATATAATTAAGTATAAAAGATGACAAAAGTAACCCACTATTTATTTCAAGGTTATCACCTTTAACCTTCAAGTAATTGAATTATTAACATTAACCGACGAACTTTATAATCATAAGCAGGAATAGCCCAAAACACCCCTTTAAACATTTAACAGAAATCCGACCCAGTCAGGGTTATGCAGCCTGTGACGGCCCGTCGTGCCTGCAACAGTCCGTCCTGCTAAGTCGTCACAGAGTTCAGAGAATCAAATTCATTAAAGAGTCTGTGACGGTCCGTCGTGCCTATGACAGTCTGTCCTGCTCTTCCGTCGCGAAGTTCAGAGAGTTGTTCTCAGTACCCAATTTTACAGAGTCTAAGTGTTTTGGAGCGAGACCCCCTTAACGGTCCGTCGTGCCCATGACGGTCCGTTGTGGGATCCGTCGACCCAGACAGTTATTACTAGAAATAAGCTCTACTGTTCAAAACGACTAACAGGTCGTTATAATAGATACCAATTCACCCATCGTTCGTCCTCGAACAATCACAAGAAGAAAAACAAGGGCGAAAAGGAGTACCTAAATCTGTAAACAGGTGTGGATATTTTTCTTGCATATCAGCCTCCTTCTCCCAGGTGGACTCTTCAACAGGCCGATTCTTCCATTAAACCTTGATGGATGCAATCTCCCTTGACCTCAACTTGCGGACTTCTCTATATAAAATAGCAATAGGCTCCAAGACAAATTCTCATCAAGCAGAACTGAATCCCAATGAATGATGCAGTTTCCATCCCCATGGTATCTTTTCAACATAGACACATCAAATAACGGGTGCACTCCTGACAATCCTGGGGGCAAGGCTAATTCATACGCTACCTCCCCCATGCGCTTCAGAACTTCAAATGGGCCAATATACCTCGGACTAAGCTTACCTCGCTTATCAAACCGCATCACCCCTTTCATGGGTGAAACGTTCAGCAAGACTTGTTCACCCTCCATGAAATCCACGTCTCTAACCTTTCGATCTGCATATTCCTTTTTGCCTACTTTACGCCGCTAAAAGATGTTTTTGATTGAATTTCACTTTCTCTAATGATTCCCTCAGAAGATCAGTACCCCAGGGCCTCACCTCGAATGCATCAAACCAACCAATGGGAGACCTACATCTCCTCCCATACAATGCTTCGAATGGGGCCATATCAATACTTGAGTGATAGTTATTGTTGTATGAGAACTCTGCTAAGGGTAAGAAGTTATCCCAATGACCACCAAACTTTATCACACATGCACGAAGCATATCCTCCAAAACCTGAATTGTTTGCTCAGACTTACCATCAGTCTGAGGGTGAAATGCAGTACTAAGATCCAACCTAGTACCTAATTCAGCATGCAATGTTTTCCAAAACTTAGAAGTAAACTGCGTACCTCTATCTGATATGATGGAGAGTGTAACTCCATGCAATCGAACAATTTCTGAGATATGAAGTTTGGCTAACTTCTCTGCATTGTAGGTCACCTTAACCGGAATGAAGTTAGCAGACTTAGTTAACCTGTCAACAATTACCCAAATGGAGTCATACTTACCCATTGTCTTTGGAAGACCAACCACGAAGTCCTTTGCAATTCTCTCCCACTTCCATTCAGGAATGGGCGTTCTCTGAAGTGTCACTCCAGGCCTCTGGTGTTCATACTTTACCTGCTGACAATTCGGGCATTGAGCAACAAAATCAACAATGCCACGCTTCATCCTACTCCACCTAAAATGTTACTTTAGATCACGATACATCTTTGTTGCACCAGGATGTATAGAATACCTTGAACTATGAGCCTTTGTAAGAATAGTGTGAATCAAATCATCGACGCAGGGTACACATACCCTTCCCTTAATTCTCAAAACACCTTCCTCATCGATTTTTGCTTCTTTAGACTCTGCTCGCAACACCTTATCTCGGATCCGGATCAGTTTCTCATCGGTAAACTGCTTTCCTTTAATCTTATCAAGAAAGGAAGATGTTGCCTCCACATAGGCCAAAAATCCTCCCTTCTCATTTACTTCTAGCCTCATAAAGTCATTAGCCAAAGTCTGAACCTCTCTAGCCAATGGACATCTAGAAACCTGCAAGTGGGTGAGACTTCCCATGCTCCCTGCCTTTCTACTTAAAGCATCTGCCATAACATTAGATTTTCCCGAATGATAAAAGATAGTGATATCATAATCCTTCAGTAGTTCCATCCACCTCCTCTGTCTCAAATTCAAATCTTTCTGAGTAAAGACATATTGTAAACTACGATGATCCGTATAGACTTCACACTTAACACCATATAGATAATGTCTCCATTGCTTTAATGCAAACACTACTGCAGCCAACTCCAAATCATGGATCGGATAATTACGTTCATGCAACTTTAATTGCCTCGAGGCATAAGAAATTACATTCTTCTATTTCATAAGCACTGCACCCAAACCAGAATAGGATGCATCACAATAAACAATGAAATTCTTACCTTCCACTGGCAGGGTAAGAATTGGTGCAGTAGTCAACAAGGTCTTGAGCTTCTAAAAGCTTTCTTCACACTCGTCCGACCATACAAATGGAACACTCTTCTTAGTCAAGTTTGACAATTGGGAAGCAACAGAAGAAAATCCCTTGACAAATCGACGGTAGTAGCTAGCTAAACCAACAAAGCTCCTTACCTCTGTAACATTAGTAGGTCTTACCCAACTCTTCACTACTTCGATCTTAGAAGGATCCACCATCACTCCATCCTTAGAAACCACATGCCCCAAGAAGGACACTGAATCTAGCCAAAACTCACACTTAGAGAATTTGGCATACAGCTTTTTCTCCCTCAACATTTTTAATACCATTCTCAAGTGCTCCTCATGTTCTTTCTTTCTCTTTGAGCATACCAGTATATCATCAATGAATACAATGACAAAGAGATCCAGATATGGCTTAAAAATCCCATTCATCAAGCTCATGAAAGCAGCAGGGGCATTCGTAAGCCCAAAAGACATTACTAAGAACTCATAATGCCCATACCTAGTCCGAAGAGCAGTCTTGGGCACATCCGTTGCCCGTATTTTCAATTGATGATAACCAGATCTCAAATTGATTTTTGAGAAGGTGCAAGCACCTTGTAGCTGATCGAACAAATCATCGATGCGAGGAAGAGGATACTTGTTCTTAACAGTTACCTTATTTGCCCGTGAAGTAAATCATCGCACCTACGGTCCAACCTATTGGGAGAGAATCAATAGATTCCTTTTCTGGAGCGTTTCATATTTTTTTCAGTTGTTTGCAGTCAATGCACATCCGAACACTTTCATCCTTCTTCTTCACAAACAAAACAGGAGCACCCCAAGGGGATACACTTGGTCTAATAAATTCTTTCCCTAACAACTCTTGAATTTGGGCCTTTAACTCCCTTAACTCAGCGGGAGCCATTCTATAAGGGGGTATGGAAATGGGGCGAGTACCCGGCTCTAGATCAATACAGAAACCAATATCTCTATCTGGTGGCATACCAGGAAGGTCTTTAGGAAACACATCCAGAAACTCACGGACTATCAAAACCGACTCAATTGAAGGTACTTGGGTAGTATCGTCCCTGAGGTGTGCCAAGAAAGCTAAACACCCTTTTCTAACCATTCTCTTAGCACGAAGAAAGGAGATGATACGAACTGGAGTGGAAGTGTAGTCACCCTCCCACACTAACGGATCTGTCCCAGGCTTGGCCAATGTCACAGTTTTGGCATTACAATCTAAGATTGCAAAGTTTGGAGAAAGCCACGTCATACCCAAAATTACATCGAAATCAACCATTTGTAAGATAACCAAGTCTACATGAGTATTGCTCCCCATAAAAGTCACAAGACAAGACCTATACACCTTTTCAACTACCACAGACTCACCCACCAGAGTAGAAACACGAATAGGCATGTCAAGCAATTCACAATGTAAATTAAGACAAGTAGCAAATGAGGAAGATACATATGAAAATGTGGATCCAGGATCAAATAATACAGAATCCATGCAATCACAAACCAAAAGATTACCTGTGATGACAGCATCAGATGTCTCCGCTTCAGATCTCCCAAGGAAAGGATAAGAATGGGCCCTATCACCTATCTATCTGTTGCCCCTACCATGTTGTTCTGCAGTCGCTCCGGCTTGCCCGCCACCCTGGTTGGTTTGGTGACCACCATTACCTTGATCACCACGTCCTCCAGAATGGCGGCCTCTTCCATGACCACCTCTACCTCTGACTATTGGGGGTCTGTAACTCTTTTTTGGACAATATCTCTTAATATGTCCAATTTCCCCACATCCATAACACTCTATGGGTTCAAGCATAGGTCTCTGTGAGAACGACGGAGTCTGGGGATAACCTCCAAACTCAGAGAAATGTTGACCGGTCTGCGGTGGACCCCCACCTACAGCCTGTAGTTAAGACTGAATAGGTCGGGCTGGATAACCTCCTGAACTCTGCCCTCTAGAGTAAGAACCACTAAACTCACCTCCCTTACGAAACTTATTAGTTGCTGATGCCATGGTGAAGTCATCTGGCTTCACTCCCTCCACCTATATTACAAAGTCTACCACTTCCTGAAAGGATTTTGCTGCAGTAGATACCTGTAAGGCCAGAATCTGCAAATCTGACCTCAATCCCTTCCCAAAACGGCGAATCCGCTTTTGTGGACTGAAGCAAAGTTGGGTGGCATACCTAGATAATGCACGAAACTTAGCCTCATACGCAGTAACCGACATCCTGCCTTTCTCTAGGCTCAGTAACTCATCTCTCCTCTTATCCCTCAAAGTCCGGGGGTATATACTTCTCCATAAACAAGCTAGAGAATGATGCCCAAGTCATAGGCGGTGCCTGTGCTGGTTGACACTCAACATACGATCGCCACCACATTTTGGCATTTCCCTGAAACTGATAGGTCACAAACTCGACGCCAAATCGTTCCACTATGCCCATCTTATGTAGCAACTCATGACAATCAACAAGAAAATCGTAGGCATCCTCAGATTCATCACCCTTGAAGACTGGAGGTTTCAATTTCAAGAACTTACTGAAAAGTTCGTGCTGATCATTTGTCATTATAGGCCTTGTAGTCAATCGAGGAAACGTGCCTATTTCCAATGAGGCATCCATGCGGGGAGCCACAGCAGCTGCATGTTGTACTCCCGGAACCTGAGGTGCTGGTGCAGAAAACACTGGAGGTGTCTGGCCCTGATCAGATAACCCGCTAAGTTAAGCAAAAACCTGGTTAATCATCTCTGGGGTAGGTTGGGGTGGTAATTCTTCATTTTGCCCTTGCTCATTCTCCCCTTCCTCACCCTCTCTTACTACTTCCTCGGTCGGTGGAGGAGTCACCGCCCTAGTACTAGATGGGCCAGGTGCTTGTCTTCTTCCTCTAGAGGACGTCCTCCCCCAACCTCTACCACGGCCTCTTGCCACTGCTCCTCTTCGAGCTACAGCCTCAGTGGCTGGTTCAGACGCATCTTGTCTTGCCGGTGTTGGTGTTGGCACAGTTGTTGCTCTAGTTCTAACCATCTACGAAATAGAGTGAAGATGGTCAGATACCAATTTGTATCACCTAGATACCAATTGGATCCAAGTAATAGCACGAAAGAAGGAAAGAATGGAATTTTCCTAAAGTCTTATAGCCTCTCAAAGAAAAGTAAAGGTGTCCCCCTACCGTTCCTCAAAACTCTACTAGACTCGTTCTTGTGTGATGAGACCAACAAACCTAATGCTCTGATACCAAGTTTGTCACGACCCAAAACGAGTCGCGAGTTGCACCCACACTTATCCTACTATGTGAGCGAACCAACCAATCTAAACCGCAACATTTCAACCATAATAAACAGAATATAATGCGGAAGACTTAAAACTCATTAATATAACCAATAAATAACTTCTAAAATTTATCAATTACTATCCCACCATTAAGGAAGTCATCATCACAAGAACATCTATCCTCAAATTACTAAACCTAAGAGTATCTAAGAAGCTAAACTAAGTAAAAGAGATGGTCTATGTCCGAACTTCAAGACATCAAGACGCGAAGGAAAGAATCCAGTCCGAGCTAGGAACAATAGCTCACCCTGAAATCTAATTGTGCTGAAGTCTGGCTAGTGTTGCGGTTGAGTCGAAGTCGATGGCACGTTTGCTGCACTCCACAAATAACAAAGAAAGAAACATACAAGTAGGGGTCAGTACAAGGCATAAGTACTGAGTAGGTATCATCGGCCAACTCAAAATAGAAAGCAATATATATCAAATAATATCACAAAATAAACTACAACACTCAACAGATAACAGCAACAAGTACCATAACCATTGGCCACAACCCAAGCACATCTAGGAGGACTCACGCCTCCACACCATACTCGTTTGGGAAATAGGTTCTTTAAATTTGATTATATTAACATAATTCAAGATTCATTCTTTTTACTATCCTGGTGTCCGAACGTGACACTCCGATCCTCTACTACTATCCTGGTGTCGGAACGTGACACCCGATCCACTACTTCTATCCTGGTGTCAAAACGTGACACCCGATCCATTACTACTATCCTGGTGTCGGAACGTGACACCAGATCCATTACTACTATCCTGGTGTCAGAACGTGACACCCGATCCATTACTACAATCCTGGTGTCGAAACGTGACACCCGATCCATTATTACTATCCTGGTGTCGAAACATGACACCCGATCCATTACTACTATCCTAGTGTCGAAACGTGACACCCGATCCATTACTACTATCCTGGTGTTGGAACGTGACACCCGATCCACTAACCTCATTATTTTAGTTCATCAAGCCTTCTTTTATACCAAGGCATCATCATTAACAGAGAGGGTTTTAGGTTTAAGTTTCACAACCTCATCTTTCCAACCCATTACAATTACATAATCGCATCATGCAAGCATAATATTAAGCATATAGAAGACTTTACAATACTACCCAATACATATCATTCGCTATTAAGAGTTTACTATGAAATAGCATAAACCATAACCTACCTCCACCGAAGAATCGTGATGAAGCAATCTACTTCTCCAATGCTTTGCTTTGCTCTTCGTTTCTCCCTCTCTCTTTCGTTCTCCCCTCTTCTCTCTGTTCTTTTAATTTTTCCTTATTCAAACTCTTTTTCTTTTACCCTAATTACCATATAATTAAGTATAAAAGATGACAAAATTAACCCACTATTTATTTCAAGGTTATTACCTTTAACCCCCAAGTAATTGAATTATTAACATTAACCCACTAACTTGATAATCATAAGCAGGAATAGTTCAAAACACCCCTTAAAACATTTAACAGAAATCCGACCTAGTCAGGGTTACGCAGCCCGTGAGGACCCGTCGTGCCTATGACGGTCCGTCCTGCTGAGTCGTCACAGAGTTCAGAGACTCAAATTCATTAAAGAGTCTGTGACGGTCTGTCGTGCCTACGACGGTCCGTCCTGCTCATCCGTCGCGAAGTTCAGAGAGTTGTTCTCAGTACCCAATTTTCCAGAGTCTAAGTGTTTTGGAGCGAGACCCCCTCGACGGTCCGTCGTGCCCATGACGGTCCGTCGTGGGATCCGTCGACCCAGACAGTTATTACCAAAAATAAACTCTACTGCTAAAAACGACTTACAGGTCGTTACAAGTTATGAGGGTAAAGAAAAGGAAAAGGTAAAGAAATGCCCCAGAATAATAACTGAAGAGATTATCTTGATGATGTATTTGACCCTAACAAAAGGGGTATACACTTATCTTCAAGAATCCAAATGTGAAGGAAGGTTAGACTTGAAGAAGAAGAAACAAAATGAGATAAAAATGTATTTGTAGAGTAGAAGCTGAAAATAGTGCTATAGGGAAACAAGTCACTATTTTCATCTAAATGAATCTTCCTTGACCCAAAGCCTACATTAGAAACCGAACAAGTCCTTTGATTTTGAGAATAATACACTTTATTAGTAGAGATGTACATAATGGGCATGCTTATGGTTCTCAATGCATGCATGAGAATTTGATTCTTGAGAGTGAGTTGTTTTGTTGCTAAGTCCAGAAACTATTTTCACTTGTAGCTTGTGGCCATGACTGTTTATTAGCGTAGAGGCACTTGTTGTAGTAAGTAAAGTGATAAGCAGTGGTACACATGTTTTTACTAATGTTGGCGGCCAAAAATTTTCGAAGCGTCTCCATTATATGTGCATATCATAAGATGGAATATGATGAGTAAACCAACGAAAATTATCGGAATGAGGTGGAAGCACAATTAAGTCTACAGTCTAGGTATATGAGTATTAAGTAGTTGTTCGAGGACGAACAAAGCTTTAAGTGTGGGATAATGATCTTGGGCATATTTATATGCCCATAATTCTATGTATGCCTCTTTTTATGCCTACTTTTGAGTCGGTAAGTTCATGTAAAGAGTCGTATTGAGTCAATTCTATGTTTCTGAGCTAAAAAACATTATTATTTGTGTAGGGAGGCTATTCGAAAGAAATATACATGAAATGGGGTAAGGAAGCAATATGGAGATTTGATACAAAAGATAGCAAGGAACAAGCTGGGGAAATACTTCAAAGGAAGAGGCGTGTTGTCCCCGCATCGCGTAGAAGGAAGTGAAAAAGCAAGTCATGAATTAGTTGCAAGGAAAAAGACCTCATGAAGCCTCCGCGTCGCAGACAAAGCTTCTGATTTTGATCTGAGAATCAAATGTTGTTGCGCGTCGCGTGCCTAATGCCTCGAATTTGTCAATTTGAATTTTTGTAGAAATAGGGTTTATTTTAGGTTTATTATTATTCTTTTTATAATTTTTGAATGTGAAGAGTGGGAGAACTATACTTTGAAGATTTTAGGGTTCATTCTCCATCTCTTTATCTACGAATCGTCTTTTAGTGATTTATATCCATTGCAAGATAGATTGTAAGACTATGAGTAGCTAAATATCCTAGTTCTATGTTGTGGTTGTAGGATGAATATAATACATTGAATTTTAGAACGGTTTTATCATTTTTATTCGAAGAATCTTTATTACGTTCTTGTTCGTGGTATTTCATGCTTGATCACCATATAAATAAATATATTGTCTGAATTGAACTCGAGAGAGGAATAATAGGATACAACATGGAGCATAAGGATTTTTCTAAACTCTAAATAACCAGGGTCGATTTGTTTCTAGGATAGATATATACATAGAAACCTTGCTTGGATCACCAAACAAGAATATATCTTAATATTCAATTTTTATTAACCCTATTTCCGCTCAATGATGTAGTTAGGGTGATATCTATTTTACGTGATTAGACGTCGAGTGACCATGATCATACATTTAACCCTTTGGTTAAGCGATGAGATAATGCCAAGAAAATCTTTATTAAATGATATTGATTACATGATTTCTGGTAAAAGTTGCAGCCTTGGATCTTTCCCATATTATTGTTTGAAACTTAAGGATTTGAATCATCACAGTTACACTTTAGTTTAAATAAAATTAGTTAGTTATCAACTTTTACAAAATCTGGAAAGTTTACTTGTGTTCAGTGACGAGTTGGAGAAATCGATATATTCTAGTCTTAAGTCCCCGTGGGTACGATACCTGATTGTTTGACAATATCCACTTTATTTATTGTATGATCACATGAACTTGCGTGTGCAATTTGACAGCAACCTTAATATCATGTTGGCTTGACTTATGATTATTTCGTATATGTGCAAGTTGAGTTATTTGATATTATGCATGGTTTTAACTAAATTGTGCATTTTCTCATGCCTGGATGATATTATGTATAAGAACCATACCTAGTACAGTGGTTTGTAATAACCCATATTTCTTCTCTTTTTCCAAACATTGTAGGTTTCTTCCAATAAAGAGCTTCTAGGACACTTTGCAAGAAGACTTGGATTTTTCCTCCAAGTTGTTCGTGAGTCTTCAAGTTTGAGGATGGTTCCATTTATTCAACCTTAGTAGTCTTTCTATTGTCTAAACACATTCATTTCTTTCCCTATTCTTCATGATATTTGTTGTAAGCCCTATATGGTAATATGAATTTGTATAAGGTCTATGCCCGAATGTTGTACTTCGTTTTAAATGGTTTAATATTAGAAAAAGGATTATACTAATTCTTATGTATTGGTTATGATGAAGAAATGAGAAGCCTATGTAAGGTTCATCAGCGAGGAGTCTAAGTAAACTTTATATATGATATGTGAGAGGTTATGTATACCTGAATATGTAAAAAAATTTAAATTTTCTGCATTTTCAACTATGATATGTTATGAAGAATGCTAAGTTCAAGTTTGAGTCCTCTTCGAGGACGAAGGTGCTAGTTACATCTAGGGGATGCTTCTCAGTCGTGATAATAAGATACTCTAGGTTTTGAAGAAGTTGAACCTTAGTTGGAGTGAATTTGCAAACGTGAGACTAGATCAGATCAATGAGATAGATGTGTTCCGATTGAGAGCATGTGAGAGATAAGCACTATAAAACGAGAGGATTAAGCTATACCATGATAAGAATATTGAAAAGAGAACCTTTACACTTGATGACACGATGTTATATTCCAAACTTGGACTATTTCTAGGAAAATTAAGATCCCAATGGTCTGGACATTTTTAGGTTACTCAGGTGTTCCAGTAAGATGCAATTAAGCTTGAAAATGACAAGGGTGAGAGATTCAAAGCAAATGGTCAGTGCATCAAGGCATACTTGGGTGTTACAGGAGATGTGAATATTGTAGAGTAATGTAAACTTGATGATATTTGAGTAATCAAGTAACCTGAATCGCGCTGCGACTTTAAATTATGCGCTACTTGAGAGGCAACTTGTATAACCCCTTATCAAAAATAGACAAAAAATGCAATTTATCATAAGTTGCAGGTGTCAGCGACAGAACCAACTACAGAGCGTCAGTCGACTGTATCAATAGGCCAGCTGATTTTTCGTTCTAAGTCACAAATGATGGTCAACCAATACGAACCATCAGTCAACTTACGATTTGTTAGTCGACTCCATCGATTGAAGATCTAACTTCAAGTTCCCAGTTATGAACTATGTCGACCAATACAGACCATCTGTTAACTTACGATTCGTCAGTTGACTCAGTCAATGATTCTGACAGCATTTAAGGCAGGGGTCTTTTGGTTCTTTTCTTGTTTATTTGGCCCCTAAGCTACTCCATTTAGACCTAAATCATGAGGTTTTAGTAAGTTGAAGCCTAGAAACACAACTAGAACTTACCCAAGTAAAAATCATTAATCAAGACTTTGAAAAATACAATCTAGAGAGAAGAAAAATGTCAAGAACACTAGTTCAAGAAGGAAATTTTTTTACATCAATTCTAGCCCTGAAATCAAAAGATTTCTATATGGAATTCATCACCATGCATTTGGCATTTTACTAGTGGGTTCGTGTAACCTATTCGGTCTCCAGATATTAGTCAAATTCTTGATTCCCTTATCATGATTAGACCTAGGATTACTAGAACATCAATAGATTATTATCAATTAGTTAGTTATATTTTCTAAATCAGATTACCATGTTATCATTCATTTTATTGCATGAATTTTAGAACCCTAACTATGTATTTCTTTAATTCTTGAATTACACATGCTATGTCAGATATTTTAGTTAATTCAGTTATACATGGCTGAGTTATTAATGCATCATTATCAGATCAATTGTTGCATTTTTAGTTTGCATGTTTCGTTTGAGCTTTCCAGTATTTATAGAAACTCTGTCATGATCAGTTAACTACTTAATTCATTAGAAGTAGCATTATACCGAATTGGAATAAGATGTAGTGTACCCAAATAGTCCCAAAACTACAAGCCAAGTAAGTTGTAAGTCCCTTATGTGAGCATCAATTTAGTGATCAAGCCCGCATGCCTTTGTACCTTTAGCAGGGTATATATGGTTCTCTTATTGAATGTATACATTAGACTCTTCATTTAGCTGATATGGTTTTATTATCCATTATTAGTAAGCTCCCAGAGTTCAGTGAGACTCTATTGCATAGACCACATATACAGTATCAACATGTTTTAAATTTAATCATTACATCCAGTTATCTCCGCAGTTAGTATATCATGTTTAGAATATTATACTTTCTTTTGTGCTTGTTCAGATATGTATTATTTTAGATTTAATCTATAATGTATGCTCAGTACCTTTAAAGTGTTGATGCATACGTGCACTACATCATTCGTGATGTAGGTTCAAGTTCCCAGCATCTAGATCACATTTAGATTGGATCCCAATCTCTAATTAAGAAAAATCAGTGGTGATTTCTCATTCTCTGAGGACAATAGTCACGAGTTCCCTTTTCAGTATTTTAGTTTCAATTTTTCTAGACTTAGAACAGGTATGTCTGAGCATTGCTAGTCAATTTGATGCTATTTTATTACATAGTTAGTCATATTATCTAATTACATTCTAACTCGAGGTTCTACATTTCATATCATACCTCCTCGTAGAGGTAACACTATGAATTTGTATGCCAGGAAGGTAAACATAGCTCATCTAGTGTAGATAAGGAATTCTCCAATGCTGGACTCATGAATGTTGTTCAAATATTGGATCAGAGTGTAACCAATAAGAACAATCAGCAATATCAAGCTCCTGTGAATGCAAATGTTGGACTAATATCAGCTGGAGTCTGTGACTTAAACTAGTGAGGATCCCCATAATTTTATACATGACATCAAAAAGATATTTGAGGTGATGCTCACTGAGAAGCCAAAAGATGTTGTCAATGTTTGGTACACTTAGTGAAAGGAAACTAGGGGTACATAAGCAGCTCTTATTACTTGGGATTGCTTTAGTGAGATCTTTTTGGACATGTTTTTCCTAAAAGAATTAAGTGAATCAAAGGCTAAGGAATTCATGAACTTAAGGTAGGAAACATAAAGGTCTAAGAGTATGCGCTCAAGATTAACCAACTCTTCATGTATGCTCCTCACATGGTTATTGACTCCAGGGATCAAATGAATAAGTTCTTGTATGAAGTGTCAAAATTAGGTGAAAATAGAGTAAAACATTTGCTATGCTACTAGGAGACATGAACGTCTCTAGGCTTATGACTCATGCTTAGCAGGTTGAGGGTGATAATCTTAGGGAACAAGCCAAGAATAATAAGAAGGCTTGGACTGAGAACTATGACTACTCTCACCGGAAGTTGAGTGGTGGAAATCTCATGCAATTTCAGCAAATGTCTTCGAACCCAGCCCCTTCATCAGCTAGTATTCCATCCTCAAGGAACAGCTATGATCAAAAGGTTAGGAAACCAGGCTCTAAGTCTCATGAAGTGTATCAGGTGCCAAGACTTACCCAACTTGTCCTAAATGTGGTAATAACAATCCAGGCAAGTGCCTCATAGGAAAGGAAGAATGTTTTGTAGGAGGTTAGTCTGGTCAGATGTTGATGGATTGATATTCTAGACAATCAAGAAGGTAGTAATCTACAAATCCACCAATACCAACAAGTCACCCGACTCAATAAGGTAACTCAACTGGTACTGGTGGCGGTCCAGTACTAGAAAAAGTTTTATGCTCTTCAGGCTCGCCAGGATCAAGAAGGTTCTCCTGATGTAGTCAGTGGTACGTTACAAGTTTTTGACCTATATATTTATGCATTGCTATATACAGGGGCTACTCTCTCCTTTGTAACTCCTTACAGTGTAGTGCAATTCAGTGTTATTCCATAAACTCTGTGAGAAACTTTCTCAGTCGCTATTCCAGTTGGTGACCCAATTATAGCTAGACAAGTATAAAAAAATTGCCCTTTCACAGTCCCTCAGAAAGTCACCTTAGCAGATCTTGAAAAGTTAGAAATATTAGATTTCAATGTCATTCTAGGCATGTATTGGTTATGTTCATGTTATGCCTCAGTTGATTGTAGAACTAGGATTGTTCATTTCCAGTTTCCAAATGAACCAATCTTAGAATTAAACGGTATTAGCTTCGCGCCTATGGGACAGTTCATTTTTTACCTTAAGGCCAAAAAAATGATCTCTAAGGGTTATATCTATCATCTAGTTTGAGTTAAGGATTCTAGCGCTGAACCCCAACATTTGAGTCAGTTCTAGTAGTTAGTGAGTTTCCAAAACTCTTTCCAGAAGATCTTCTCGGAGTTCCTCTTAAAAGGGAAATTGAATTTTGAATTGATATCTTTACAAATACGCAGCCTATTCATATTGCTATTTAAATAATGGGTACAGTAGAGCTTATGGAATAGAAAGAGTATTTGAATGATATTTCGCCATGGGCTACAACAGTGTTATCTGTAAAGAAGAAAGATGGTTCTCTCAGGATGTGCATTGACTATAGGCAGTTGAACAAGCTCACAATAAAAAACAAGTATCCCCTCCCCAGGATCGATGACTTGCTTGACCAACTTCAGGGTGATAGCCATTTCTCAAAGATGCACCTCAAATCATATTATCTTCAGCTTAGAGTCAAAGATTGTGATATTCCAAAGACAACCTTCAGGACTTGGTATTCATTGTGAATCTGTAGTTATATCATTTGGTCTAATCAATGTTCCTGGAGCTTTCATTGATTTGATCAACAGAGTATTCAAATTGTAATTGGACTTTTTCGTTATCATCTTGATTTATGATATCCTCATTTACTCTAAGAATGAAGAAGAATATGCGAGTCATTTGGGAGTTGTTCTACAGACTCTTAAACATCACCAGTTATTCACTAAGTTTAGAAATGTGATTTGTAGTTAAAATCCATTGTTTTCCTTGGTCACATTGTATCAAGCAATGGGATCCGAGTGGATTTGAACAAAATAGAAGCAGTGAAACAATGGCCCAGACCTAACTCTGCTACATACATAAGAAGTTTCTTATGTCTAGCGGGTTATTACAAAAGAATCTTGGAAGAATTGTATTCATAGACTCATCACTGACTAGGTTGAATTAGAAGATCATCAATTTTCAGCAGTTAGATAATTTTGAGAAAAGCTTTGTAGAATTGATAACTACATTGACTACAATTCTTGTCTTGATTATACGTGAGAGTTCAAATGGTTTTGTGATCTATTCTGATGCATCTAAAGTTGCCCTAGGTTGTGAATTGATCCAGCGAGATAAAGTTATAGATTATGCTTCTAGACAACTTAAGGTGCATCCAACTCATTATCTCAAGCTTGAATCAATGGTATTTGCACTCAAGATCTGGAGACACTACTTGTATGATGCTTATATAGATGTGTGCACTAAATATTATCTTGATTCTATAGAAAGGTTTAGATGGTTATGTGATTTATTGTGATGCATGCAAATTTAGCCTAGGTTGTAAATTTATGCAGCGAGATAAAGTTATAGCTTATGCTTCTTGACAACCTAAGGAGCATGAGAAGAACTATTCAACTCCAATATGCGTTAACCCAGAAAGAGTTGAATTTTTGCCAAAGGAGATGTCTTGCGTTTTTGAAGGATTATGATATGAGTGTGAGTTATCATCCTGGTAAGGAGAATGTAGTAGCAGATGCTCTTAGCAGATTATGCATGGGTAGTGTATCCCATGTTGAGAAATAAAGGAAGCAACTAGTCAAGGATATTCATAGGCTTGCTCGCATAGGGGTTCACCTTATAATCATATCAAACAGTGGTGCAACAACTCAAAATCGGGTAGAATCTTATTTGGTAGTGGAGGTTACAAAAAAGCAAGACCGTGATCCAATATTGCTTCAAATTAAGGGTGAAGTCCATAATCAGAGAGTGGAGGTTTTCTCCCAAGGGGGCGATAGTGTAATTCGCTACCAGGGTTGATTGTGTGTTCCTTATGTGGGCGAATTGAAACATCATATTCTTTCATAAAGCCCATAATTCCATATA
Organism: Solanum lycopersicum; assembly: GCF_036512215.1. Taxonomy (NCBI): domain Eukaryota; kingdom Viridiplantae; phylum Streptophyta; class Magnoliopsida; order Solanales; family Solanaceae; genus Solanum; species Solanum lycopersicum. Next base: position 11,389,019 of record NC_090808.1, on the reverse strand, counting down.
TTCTACTCATCCAGGTGTCACTAAGATGTACCGCGATATACGAGAAGTCTAGAGGTCCTCATTTTACCTCTCATTTTTAAAAGTTATTTAAGAAGGGTCTTCGTACTCAAGTTAACATTAGCACAAAATTTCATTCGTAGACGGATGGACATGCAGAGCATACCATTCAAACCTTAGTGGATAAGTTCAGAGTTTGTGTGATCAGTTTCAAGGGTAGTTGGGATGATCACATTCCTCTTATTGAGTTCTTCTAAAATAATAGCTGACATTCAAACATTCACATGGCCCCTTATGAGGCACTGTATAGGCCTAGATGTAGACCTCCTGTTGGTTGGTTTGAATTAGGTGAAACAACATTTATAGGGACCGATTAAATCATTTATGATATGGACAAATTGCAACTCATTAGAGATATAGTTAAGACAGCCTAGAGTTAGCAACAATCTTATGAAGATGTTAGGAGGAGGAACTAGAGTTCCAAGTTGATGATTGATTTTTCTTGAAAGTGTCACCTTTGAAGGGGGTGATGGGATTTAGCATGAAAGAGAATCTCAGTCCTAGATATGTATGCCCTTAGAAGATCTTGAAAAGGATTGCAAGGTGACATATGAGTTAGAGTTGCCAAAAGAACTAGCAGCAGTGCATCCAGTCTTTCACATCTCGCTCTTGAAGAAGTGTGTGGGTGATCCAGCCTCTGTAGTGTCATTAGAAAGTGGCGGTGAAAGATAGTTTTTGTTATGAGGATGTACCAGTTGAGATTCTTGACCATAAGGTTAGAAGGTTCAGAAATAAAAAAGTTGCTTCACTCAAGGTTTTGTTGAGGAGTAAATTTTTAAAGGGAGCTACTTGGGAAGCAGAAGCAGCCATGAAAGCAAAGTTTCCTAACTTATTTCATTCCGATTCCACTCCAACTTAAGGTAATAGTTCCTTTTAAGTTTTTCTATCATTCATGCATTAATTCATCCTTAGAATCATGTTCCCACAGTTTGTAGTTGCCCTTTCACCGTAATTGCATGTAGTTGGAACTCAATTCTCAGTGTCTAGTGGTAGGGATTGCAGCTATCTCCCTCTATTTTAGCTAGTTTAGTAATTATTCGAGGAAGAATTGTTCCAAAGGGGAGATAATGTAACACCCCATATCCAAAATAGACAAAAAAAATGCAGATATTCAGAAGTTGCAGGTGCAAGCGATGGAGCCATCTATGGAGCATAAGTCGACTTATGGTCCATTAGTCGACTCCGTCTACGGGCCAGCTGACTCTCAGCACTATTTTAGAAACACCAGTCGACAACTATGGACTGTCTTTTGACTTACGATCCGTCAGTCGACTCCGTCGATTGAACAACTCCATTCTAGTTAGTTATTAGTCGAGAATAATGGTTGATCAGTACGGACTATCACTCCACTTACAGTCCATCAGATGACTCCACCTATTGATAATCTTACATCCAGTTCTAAATCCCAAACGAAGGTCGACCAGTATGGACCATCAGTTGATTTATGATCCATTAGCCGACTCTATCGATTAATCATCTTACATTCAGTTCACATTCAAGAACAACAGTCGAGCAGTACGTACTGTCAGTCGACTTATGGTACATAAGATGACTCTCTCAGTTCTTTAAATGACTTTCAACTCTCAGTTACAAACGATGGTCGACTAATATGGACCGTCAGCCGACTTACGATTTTTTAATCGACTCCGCTGATGATTCGACAACTTTTAAGTTGGGGGTCTTTTTGTATTTTTCTTGTTTGTTTGGCCCCTAAACTATGTCATTTAGACCCTAAATCTTGATGTTTTAGTCATTTTAACCCTATAAATATAACTAGAACCTATCAAAGTCAAAATCATTAATCAAAATATAGAAATTAAAAGTAAGAGTGGATAAAAAGATCAAGAACCCTAGTTCAAGAATGAAAAAAGTTTCCATCAATCTAGCCCAAAAATCATAAGATTTCTGTGTGGCATTCATCACCAAGTATGTGTGATTTCACTAGTGGGTTTCTTTCATCCATTGGGTCCCTAGTTATCAGTCAGATTCTTGATTCCCTTATCATGATTATGCCTAGGGCTTCTAGAACTTCAGTAGATTATTATGAATTAGTTAGTTAAATTTTTCAAATCAAATTACCATGTTGTTACTCAGTTTATTGCATAAATTTCAGAACACTAGCTATGTATTTCGTTAGTTCTTGAATTACACATGCTAGATGAGATATTTCAATTAATTCATTTATACATGCCTCAGTTATTCATGCATCATTATCATATTTATTGTTGCATTTTGAGTTTGCATGGTAAGTTTGAGCTATCTAGTATTTACAAAAACTCAGTCATAATCATTAAACTACTTAATTCATTAGGAGTAGAATAATACCGAGTTAGACTACGATTCAACGTACCTAAATGTTCTAAAACTACTAGCTAAGTAGGTTGTAAGTCCCGTGTGTGGCCATCAATTTAGTGATCACACCAATATGCATGTATACCTCTAGTAGGCTATATTGGGTCCTCTAGATGGGGCGTATACATCAGACTCTAGATTTAGCTCATATGGTTTTATTATTAGTTAATAGTAGGTCCTACAGTTTAGTCAAACTCTATTGCATTAACCATATTTACAGTTAAGTTAGTATTCACTCTCAATATGTTATAAATCTTGTCATTGCATCCAGTTAGCTTAGCATTTAGTATATCATGTTAAGAATATTATACTTGCTTTTGTGCTTGTTAAGTTATGTATTATTTAAGCTTTACTCTATCCTACATGATCAATACCTTTCAAGTACTAACACATACATGCACTGCACCTTCTCGTGAAGTACGTTCAGGTTCTCAGCGTCCAGATCACTTTCAGATCGAGTCACGATCTCCAATTCAATAGAATCAATATTTTTAGTCCTTTTGTTTATGTTTTGCTAGACTTAGCTGAAGCATGTCCCAACATTTCTAGTTAGTTAATGGCTATTTTCATATGTAGTTAGTTTCAGTTTAGTATGAGGTAATATATTTTTGTATTAAACTCATCAGTTTCATATATCTTAGTTATAGTATATGATTATTCCCCATATTTTCATTTTAATTATGATTTAGCTTGCGCATTATTTTATCATCTCTGATATGCTCATGATCATGCCAACAGGGTTAGCTTGGGAGCACTTCTGGTCCTAGGTCCCGTGTCCGTGTCTCGGGTGTAGCTCAGGGTGTGACACAACTCAAGATGTAATTGTAATAGGTATTTTTATTTTCCCTTGTTTTTTTGTTTTTATAGTGTCATAGTGTGTTGATGTCTGCAGTAGAGAGTGGGGTTAAGTATTGCAGGAGCTGGGTGTAGATAATTCTTCATGAAAAGCCTCACTAATGTGGTTCCCTTCAAAGGAAACTTCACCATACATCACTCTAAATATCAACTTAATGGATCTACTGAAAATTGCAAGAAAAAGGTTAGCAGAAGGGTTCACCGCCTGTCAAGATATCTATGGACCCTCTAGTCTCTAATGAACCACATTTAACTATTTTATCGAAATTCATGTCCATGGATCACTGTAAGAACCATGGTGGACTTCATGGGCACTTTCACAGTCCATCCTGCATAACCCAGAATTTCTAATAAATCATCCCAGCCCACGCATGCCATAAATCTGAAATTGAAACGTACATATGATTCCTAAGTGCCAAAGGTCAGGGTTTTCCTCTTAGCTTATCTTCCATAGCGGTTCTTTAAGAATTAAAAATGGTTCTTGTCATCCATAAATCATTTTTCTAAGTGAAATATTCATCTATGTTCCAAGTAAATTCTCCTATCACTTTCCATAAGTTTGATGTTATAGAAAAGTGACATAGAATTACTTTGACTTAATCGAGTTTAGTATGTTTATGTGATGTACTATCTTGGTTATCATTGAATTGTTGTGGGTTAGTTAAAATTGCATATGTTTGATTGTTCTTGTATATGGGTATAATCACAATGGGTTGAAATAATTATTATTGTACATGATTATTGATATTTGTGTTAGAGTGATTAAATTCATATTCTATGAGATCTTGTAATTTCTTGATGAGATGAAATTGGGCATAAGTTTGTGTTGGAAAGAAAAATTACTGAAAAGGGCCAGGTGTAAATCCACAATAGGCTTCATGAACAGTGGAATAAACTAAGGGTCATGAATCTCATGGACCACACTTTGCCAATGATGAATTCTAATGGTAGGATTACAACTGCCTTCACAAACCACGGTTCACTTCACAGACATGAAGTCATTTGTTATCCACTCCAATCCAGTGTCCCATACATTTATGTCTCTAACTGTTGTTTGTGAGGGTCTTCAAAGACTATGGTACCTACTGTGGCCCTTGATAGTTCTTGTACGATTAACATATTTTGTGTATTTTTTTCTTTTATTTCTGTTTGTATTTTCCTTACGTGGCCTTTTCAAATAAATTGGTGATGAAATTCGTAATGAAAGACATCAAGATGTAATTAAATAAGGGAAGTTTGAGTACATGATAATGGGTCTTTTATAGTTTTTGATAGTGTTGTGTTTCTTAGGTACTATGTATCCCCGATGAAAGAACGCAATAAAATATGCATCTTCTATTGCGTCACAATCAGAAGGCCATAATTCTTTGGAATCCAGTATTTTAGAGGTATAATTACACCTAGAGATCATCCACCTTGAGTTACTAGATCCAGACAAGGACGGGATATCTTCTAGGACACTTCTCCTCAATCTGAAAAGGAAGGTATTAATTACAGTAGAATCGGGAAGTAAATTTGATGCTGCTTTGGGAAGACAGTCGAATGATGGTTTGGGAGGCAGTACACAGTTGGAAAGTGGTTATCAGGAATATGCAACCACATCTCCAACTGAGGTAAAAATAGAAGCTAAAACTTGAGTTTGGGAGGAGGTATATGCTATAGATGAGGATATAGAGTTCACCATCGATGATACCATCGTGTTTTCTACAAACATCCATTAACCTTATCCTGTATCGAGACAAAAACTGATTGACTATTTCCGTTCCATATGGACTTTAAATTGGTCCAAAGAATTCTTCAAAAATGGTATTAGGACCAAGATTGACTACTTCAAGAAACGAACAATCATGCTTGATACTATGGCGGTGGTAGCTAATATCAAATCATTCCTTAACATTTATCGGACATTTAAGTTTCATCAGTTTTACTGGATGAACAATGCACCTGAAGAATATTGTAGCCACCTGCCTAGAGAGTTTTATTCATCTTATGCAGGCACAATGATGAAATTTGTTGTGGAAACAAAGAAAACAAAACGTGGACAGAAAGACATTGCTTACACCTAGGTTCACTCAACTCAACTATGGCTCGGGAAAAATCGATCGATATTTCCAAGGATTCTATCAGTAGGATGCTTCATGGCTCAGAATACACAGTACCACCAGCCTCAGTTAGCCAATATCATGAGGTCACCAATGAGAGTGAGATGGAGGTTTAAAGTTCTAGAGATAGAGTCTTCCGATGGATTGCACGGCAAATTGTTGTAAATGTTGAGAATGCAACTTGGGTGATAGGAACACTAGAAATTCATTGCTAAAGTATCCTTATATTTTTTTTAAAAAGGTGTGATGGGTCGTCGTCTGTACATAATTGAGACCTACAGGTAATGATAACACCTTCTCTCCCAAATTGGCATCTTTAGTAGCATGCCTCATGGCTAGTTACATGGTAAATGTGATGCGGATCATAGTGACTGAGATGAGTTATAGAGAATTAAATGAGAGAGTTGGAATTTGATTTTCGCGTGTGATAAAGAAATTATGTAGACAAGCAGGCATTCCCCCGAATAAGTAGTGGATAGATAGGGTGAAACATCTAGGCCCATTCAGGACTCGAAAATCAAGGATGTCTAACTATCTCTTTGGTGCAAAATATGGGGCAGTTACTTTAGTAGTTATCCCTCATTACCACTTGAAAATCCACAAGCAGATATAGGGAGAGTAATCTTATCTATCTACAGAGGCAACACAACCGCCAACTTCCACCTCACAAGCTCCATGTATATATGTCACTATTCTAATGTTTTTTCTTGAGAAATGGGTTGCACAAGGTTCTTAGTCGCCTAGATTGTACACCAGATACCTAGGGTAATAGAGAGAGATGTTCTATCTCTAAAGAAAGAGATTAAAGATGAGATGCAGAAGGATTTGGCTGTCTTAAAAGACTAGATAAATAGATTGGAGAACCGTGTACAGATTTGATTCCAGGCCGCTAGGTTAGTAGATACGGATGAGTTCAAATAACAATTGTTTGAGATGTGAACTAATGTTTTTAAACGGGCTGAAAAGCCTGTATAGGTACCCACTCCTGTCATTCTTCGATTATATTTCTCAATTAGAGACCCTCTACTAAATCACTTGATGATTTCTAGAGTGAACTGCCCAAGAGTAAGTCTGGCAAAAGAAAACACAAAGCTAGAGAATTTTGTGAGGAGACCCCAGATGACCTGTCTAGAGAGAAAATAAGTCAATAAAAAAAGTATGCAAGGCATCAAGGAAGGAAGATGAAGCACGTGAGAAATAACAACGACGTGAAATATTAGCTAAAGCTTTAAGTAGTGGAGTTCTATTCTGGTGAGTGGTAGAAAGCTTGTACCTGCGCTGGTCTCTGAGACTGCACATTTCAATCAGGATGAGGACATAGATCCGACTACCAGCGCCTAAAGTGTCGTGGATATAACCCTTCGTTATAACCCTATTTAGTTTTCTTTATTGACTTTGAAGGCAAAGTCTTTTATTTGGGGATGGAGTGGTGAACAACATGCCATTTAAGTTGTTAAGAGGAATGGAGATTTATTCCATGTTTAATTTGAAAACTGTTACAGAATTGTATTTTGGATGGTATGTTGGGATGCAGAGCAGCTATCTATATGACATGATTACCTTGACATGAGATTTGACAGTTAGGATCTTTAGATGACATCTTACATACATATATGTTGAACATTGCTAGTCTGATAAATAAATTGGTGAACCAAGAAACTGGAGAATTTAGTCTTGTGTCATGTGTGTGTGAATGTTTTTTTGAAGTCCAACACTAAGATCATAAACTAGAACTTGCCAGAGTAGTCTTTCCTAAATTTGATAATAACTGAATAAAAAGGATTACTAGTTCATTTTTGTTAATCCATTAAAAATCAAAAAATATAATAACAAAAAAAACTTATCATCATAACACAATTTTTGACTAAAAATCCATTTTTGTTCTTACCCAGTAAATATCCTATCCTTTAGTCTACGAACATACGATGTCACAAGTCAGGCCAAAATCCTAAGTTCAGGGTTATTACGATCTGAGAAGAAAGAAAAAGTGAAAAAGAAGGTTCAACCAAAGAGTTTTTTGCATATGAAAAATTTAATTAAAATAGAAAGTGTGAAGAAAAGAAAAGATAAAGCAAGGGAAAATAACGGTTGCTAGGATATGCTAAGATGAAGAAGAGGGAATCACTCAGAAAAGAGTTGTGCGTAAACAAAACTCTACAAAAACGAAGCGACTAGTCACTTACAAAACCAAAAAATCCATTCCCTATCCTAAGCATGTACAAGCCGATAAAGTCCTAAAGTGATCCTATTCCGGGTGTTTGAAAGAAAGAACATGGAAAATAAGAGGGTGTTGATGTGCCGCAAAATGTTTGCACATTTGATGCTTGAAAACTCAGTATGAATAGTAGAATTGAGTGTATTTTTGTATACTTTGATATCTTTGTTGGATGTGTAGATAGATTCTTGCTTGTGCTGAAAATTGGATAAAGAACTCAAAGATGATGTTGATCAAGTGAAGACCACAAACACCTAAATGGATCGTGGTCCTTGTCACAAACCGTCGTACAAGTAATGAAGCATTTCCAGCATGATGGCTTGGAGGAGTTGATATTAGATTGGACCAAGTAAATACCCTGACCAACCTTAAGGACCGTGGTCTTCATAATGGTTCGTGGTTTCAGTCGTGAAGGTGAACAAATGGATGGGAAAAGAAAAGTTAAGAAAGGAATCGACCAAGTGAAGACCACAGAAAGCTACACAAACCATGGTTATCGTCACGAGTTGTGCTGCTCGTGGTGAATGATAATATAAGCGACATTAGAAAGTTAAAGAGGGAATTGATCAAGTGAAGACCACGGACAACTACATGGACCGTGGTCATTGCCACGAGTCTTGGTAATGTTTGTGATGACGATACAATTTTATAGTCCATGAACTTATTTTGGGTGAATCCAAGGGAAGACAACTTCACAGACCATGAAGCCCTTGACGAGTCATAGGGGCAGTCGTTATAGGTTCGAGAGTTAAGTCCTACTTGAAGTAGGACTGTTTCTACAACACATTATTTGAATTATTAGGTTGTTTTTTTTATGTTTGTCTTATTTTACCTTGAACGATGAACAAGTTTCCATTATTCTCAGTATTGGATTTTTGAGATTAACATTGAATTATGTTAGAAGTTGTGATTTTTTTATTCTTTAATTATCAAAGTGTCTTGTTGATTTTCTTATTCTAGTAAGTACTTTCAAAACATGTTTTCATTTTATAATTCTGTTTGGTTACGTGAAATCGTGAGCGGATATACCACAACTAGGTTTGCAAGATCTACACCGTGAATTAAACTGTAATTTCGTAAAATGAGTGATAGGCGTTTTATGTATACAAATTGTAGTTTAGCTTTTATTATAAACATATTCTTATGAGTGCATGCATTGGAGTGACCATATATCTATTATTTTTTAGAGAGAATAGTAATAGTTAGGAAAAATCTAAATTGACTTGAAGAAATGGAGTGAAAGTTTGAGTATGAGAGAAAATAACTTTACCACCACCATTGTAAACGGGGGTAAAACTAGTAACACTCTGGGATCGAGAGGCCTTGAGTGAAATTATCTAAATTTTATTGAGAAGTAACAAATATATCTAACTCATCTGTATTTTGTAGAGATAAATTGCCTAAAACTCAACTATAGATTAATATTAGGTGTACCATTATGGGGAACACAATCATGCTTACTTTTAACCATTGTAACAACCTGAGAACTACTGAAAACTCTGTTAATTGTTACTTTGAATTTGTCTTAAAAATATTAGTTACTATAACATCACAACTAAGACCATTTTACTTTTTATAATTGTTTATTTAAAAAACATTGACGACATTTGAGTAAATAAGACAGTGAGATCATTTTTTAAAGAAATTTTTTGTGGGATGTACTCAACTCACATTGTGTTTTATTAATTGACGTCGTCCGTCTATATGTCTTAATGGATGTGTAAATCTTGATGTATCACCTCCTTCATACTAAAGTTAGGATAATGGGAAAACACTAGACTACTTAAATACTACTAAAAACATATGCCAACTACTGATGTTCTAAACAAAGGAGAGAATTTCAAAAGTAAGAGGTGTTCGAAGGTTGAATGAAAGGGCCCTTGTAAAAGTTTCAAAATCCAAGACATGTTGTAAAGCCTAATATAGGTTTAATGTTGTATAAGTGATTTTATAAATCCATTTTAAGAAATATAGGTCATTTAGGAAGTTTATGAACCAAAACGTCCAAGAACGTCCATGACTTCCAGAAGTTGGTTCCAAGAGGTATTAGCGTGCCTTAGCCTTTTTGACAAACTTTTAGGAGTCAAAAATGTATGTAAATAGGTAATAGTTTGATAATAGGTTTTAGAATTGTTTCATGGTAGAAACGTTTGGGTACGACTCCCCAAGGACTAACCAAGGGCCCTTGAGGAGGACCCTTGCGTTTGAAGCAACACTGCTTGGGCAGTGAGCATCGACAGGACCACTTACGAACTGTGTGTGTACTGACAGGGCATTGATGCAACCATCTTCCCATACTTACGAATGTTGAGGAAGGTCTTCGTTGTCTGTTAACTCATCGATGGAGTGAAGGATGGAGGGGTGAGGGTCCGTAGGTTCACAGACGACCCTTCAGCGGGTTTCTGTCTGTGAAGGGTGAGTTTCCTGCACGGTTTCAAATTAGTTCATTTAATGAATTGGGGTTTTAGGGGTTAGTTAGGGATTAAAGTGAGACAAATTAACTAATTTAAAATCCCATATAAAGTCCCCAACCCCAATTAATCTAATTAGAATTCTCAGATTGAAAGAGGAGAATTCACCATCAAATTGTTATCAAACGTTAAGTTATGGGACCTAATTCACCTTTGAGACTCTTGAATATGTTGTGATTTTTTTAAGGTGTATATGATATAAAGATGGTGTAAACTATCAATGTGCCTTGATATGCTATGAAATGCTAATGTGTTAAATCACTTATATGAATTTTGATGAAAGGACTTATACTTATACAATTCTTATTGAGCTATTGATGATAATGATAATACAAGGGATAGACCCTATGACCTGAACTAAGCTATGATTATTAACTAAAGACTTAAAGACATTTCAATAAAGGGACTTAGCTTAGCATCGAATGAAGTTGACAATGGGAGGTGATGGATTACCAAAGAGGAAGATTCTCCCTATAGCTCTATATGATATGTTGACTTCCCAGAGAGGAATATTCATCCAATGGATTCCCATTAAAGGAAGCCCCCATTACCAAGTGGTATCGAGAGGAAATATACGATCTCTTAGTTCTTGAACTATGTTGCGCCCATAGGAAGACTAGATAGTGGATCCACCTAGAAAGCTATGTTTGTGTTTGGTTCTACTTTGGCCAATTTACCACCTTCCATCTGTGTAAGGTTTTACAACACCGGATTCGGCACTTAGCTCATGTGGTCTATGTCGGTTAAGGCAAGTGTTCCCTAAAGTAAAATAAAGTAATGAAGTATAAACTAACTAAGGTGACTTGAGAGGTTTAACTTAGCCTAGGTAGGGGTATGGGACTCTACCTATGCCTTGCACTAGGTAACTTTGATGTAAGTCTTAGGAAGTTAATATTATGTATGCATATGATAATGATGTATATGATGATAATATGTTGATGCTATACTTTAAATGTCTATATATGATGATGATTATCCTCTAGATATATGTAGTTTGACTATATTGTAAAGTTGGACATTGGTTGTGTTTTCTTGTTAAGTCGACTTGCTTGAGTAAGGTTATGGGGCTTTGCTTCGTCATAGCACTTGTTGACTTGATAAGGATTCATGATTACTTGTCTTTTTTATTATAATATGATTGAATCTTATTCATTCTTGTGATGTTATTCCTTGATGATAGGGTTGTAGTAAATCATTGTTTCAAGTATGTTGGAGCATGTATTACTTGTTAAGTTAGTAAGCATGTTTGGTTGGTTTATATGACTTGCTTGGTTTTGCATTAGTTTCATATAAGGGTAAAATGACATGTTTTGACTAAAAGTCCCTTTTTAGGATGTTTTGCTTTTATATGTGCATAAGGTCTCATATTTAGTATATGTGGAGTACTAACCCCGTTTTCTTTCCTTTTCCTAAACATTTTAGGTTACGGTCGTTTAAGGGTTTGGAAGACGACACTGTTGAAGCTTGAATTATTCCTTTCATCCAAGTGGGTAGGTCCTTACTTTCCAAGGGCGACGCCAGTATCATGCCTGTTAAAGTTTCTTTGTTATGAGTGTAAGACTCTTTTATGTTCATTCCAATTCTATTTTGTATGACTTTTATAAGCCTATATGTGGCTTCTTTACATTTGATGTAGGGATATACCCGTATTATGATAATCTTTTAGATGGTTTGAGATGATACATTCCTTGAAACTATCTTTCTATCTTATATATATGTTTGTTCAATAAAAGTAGAAGTCTATGTAACCTTCATATACGAAAAGTCTATGTACACTCGATAGGACTATATATATGTGTATGTAGAGGTGTGTGTAAACCTCCACGTAGTTGTAATAAAAAATTTAAATTTTTTCACATATTTAAACCTATGAAGTTAATGACATGAAACTAAGAGGCTAGTCTTAGTCCCCAATAGAGGACCATGATGTTGGTTACGTCTAAAGGGTTAACCCGGATGTGACAGCCCTAATGATGATTTAGTAGTCTAGTGTTTCTGAATCTGTATCATAAATTGGTGCAACACTGAATTAGGTTTGTACATGAAATATATGGTATATACAATAGCCTAAAAAAGAAAAGCTAGACTGAATATACTGAACTAAAAGAGTATATGAAGGTATAGAGTAAAAAAACTAATCATAAGTAAAGTATGTATGTATACATTTACAACCAACCTTTTCAACTGAATGCGCATATAATGGAGTAAATACTGAGGATACTATATTTTTAATTTTCTTGGGGACTTTTTCTATCCAACTACAATAACTTGAGCCTCAAGATGATAAAATTTTCTTGCCCATGTTACTTGATCCATGCAATACCTTTCAAAGGTAAAGGACAAACTAAACTACTACATTAAATATTTGAGACGTTATCAGGGGATTTTTTAGGAGTCATCCCAACCAACAACATAAAATACTCCTAACGACACAAACTACTCATATTTTGGTGGTTTTAAATTATCATAACCCTTACCCAACTCGATGCTTAGTGTTATCTTCAAAATAACGCAATGATGCTACATAGCTTCAAAAACATCCTACTTTAGGGGGAAAATAACAAATCGATTATGTTAAGCATATCATCAATAATACTTCTTTAGCATTGAACTAAACTCAATTGAACTATATTTTAAAACTTGACTATTCTTTTATGATAAGCGCAAGACTATGCTTTTTCTGGAAAAAATAGAAGACCATTTATTCTAAAAACTGAGGAATACTTCTTTATAGGTAAACATGTTCACTCTATAAAACTCTATATGTGCTTTCTTATATCTGAGATATATTATCTTTAAGAATATCACGACCGTGACATGCCATAAGTGACACACACACTAACCCAACGGAGGAAGAATCAACTAGTTACAAACCTAAATTTAACCCATCAACCCATTTAAGAATTAATTGATGATAAAAGCTACTGAGAAATAGTTTCAAAACAAGTAAAAGTTTGAGTTTCCATGAAATCCACCAGTCAACCAAAAAAATATGGATTTTCACTCTTTAGAACTTGAAAGTTAGAGTACCAATACTCTAAAGTGTCTACAATAAGAGTATTAAACCCAAGAGTATAAGTGAAAATCTAAAATGCTTGTATCTGAGAAAATAGGAAATGAGATAAGGAAGAAGCCATGGCAGCCCAACAGATGTCACTCTCCCGTGAATTCAAATGTCTTGTTTCTCACAAGTAGGATCTCGAAGAACATGTAAAATTTAGAATACAACTTTTACTTCCCAGAGTACCTCAAAAAATATAAAGGTGATCTACATGCTCTTGCATTCCCTTGAGGTAAATAAAATTATCATCTATAAATATGTTGACAAAGAAATCCAAGAATGGTTCAATAACCCCTATTATCAAGTTCAAAAATGTTGGTGGCGTATTAGTCAACCTAGAAGATATTATTAAGAACTCATCGTGTCCATAAAGAGTTCTAAAGGATATTTTTGGTATGTCCTCAGGCCTAAACCGTAACTACTTGTAGCATGACCTCAAACCAATCTTATAGAATACTAAATCTCCCTATAACTAGTAGAATAGATTATCTACACAAGGTAAGGGTACTTGTTTTGGATGGTGAACTTATTCAACTATCATTAATCTATGAACATTCTCATACTACCATTATCTTTCTTTATACACAAAATTAGAGCACCCTAGGGAGAAGCACTACGATAAATGAACACCTTATCAAGAATTTCCTACAACTGAGTCTTGAGTTCCCTCAATGATATCGGAGCCATTCAATAGGGAGGAATAGAAATTGGACAACTGTCTGACTCCAATCAATAGAAAAGTCACTATCCCTATTCGAGGGCATACTAAGCAAATTTTTAGGAAATGCCTCTAGAAAGATAGACTAAATAGGAGGGGATTCTACAAAACACCCCATGTATGTGCCAAAAAGGCTTAGAACCCTGCCTAGCCCAACGGAAGGATATGATATTTACTGGCTTAGGATTTTTTACCCTTCCCCCTTGAATATTTCCTTTCCCAGAATCTCTAGTCACTGGCTTAGTACTACAGGTTAGCAAAACAAAATTAGGAAACAACCAAGTCATACCTTCTCAATCTACATTGGTGGTGATATACATAAATAACAAGCCTATGCGCAAGTATTTAAACTTTAATTCATTTGTGAGAGTGAGTATATTTACATGATATATATTCCTTTGAATTTACATTCTTAATTGTGTATGAGATTTTCTCTTGTATGAATGACATTTCATACTTCATGTGAATTGTGTTGTCTTGATTTCAATTGAGTTGCATGAATGCGAAAAATTTGTGTGAATCTTTTGGAAAACCTGGAATATTGATGCCATTGACTTGAAAATGCTTTAAAATGGTTCTTGAATGAAAAAATGACTCCCAATTGGAAGTAAAAAGGTGTTGTTTGAATAGAAGAAAAACTTTTGCCTAACGATTGATGGTGGAATCTAAGGTGAGATGTTTTTGTATAGAGTCCTTTTAGTTTGAATCTATTGTTTTATTGATTTTGAGTAAAACATATAATTATGCGAATCATATATTGGGTATAGTCGGGCTTATGTCCTTTAATTAAAGAGTATTTTGTTGGGTAAGAACTTATAGTTTAACTTCCGGAGTTTGATGAGTTGGTATTTTACCAACTCTTTAGATTCAAATTCATGAAATATTGCCATATTCTAATGCTAAGTAAAGGGACTTAGGAACTAGTTCTCTTGTATGTATGCATTCCTTAGAAAGTGCACGTTTGATCTATTTGAAGTTGAAAATCATTGAAGCATATTGGCAAATGAACCGATGTCCCATAGGAACAAACACGCAACTCATAAGCTAAACATTGACTTGAATGAATCAAGGATGCCTTAGTACAAGCGTTGTAATTGGCATAGTACGTTGATTCAGTAGCAATTCATTTATGTAATTTTTCATCATTATTATTTCACAATTAGGGATAGACGAGAGATACCTCTTTTGTGAAAAAATATATTCATGGAGGATAGAGAATAACTTCTTATATTGTAGAGGAAGAAACATCATATTTGTGTTATTCTAATATTTGATTTTATATTTTGTTGAACAACATTTATTGGAACGGAGATTCCCTATATCGATATTTATTATATTTCTTTTTTTATGAGTATCTAAATCCTTAGCTAGGGATGTGTGAGCTAGATGAGGGCTTAAAACAATGATTGGGTACTTAGTGATCAACTCTAAATTGTTTGATAGTATCTAAAATTGAATGTATGACGTTAATTTATTGTTGCATAGAATTTTTTATCTAAACAACGGTGGTTGCAAATATTGATTGAACTATTTAGCAGCACTTTAGCTTCAAAGAAATAAATGGAGTTGGGTAAGACTCAATAGTGAGGTCATGTTTAAATTAATCTATGGGTTTGATCCAAAGATGGGATAATCCAAGTAGTTTCTCAATTAATGATGTGAGATAGGACTAGTCTACTGAGTAATAACGTTTCAAAGACACTTCATCCAATTCGAAGCGTCAATGATCGTTAATTAGTATAGAATCCGTCCACATGAGTTGGAGTTGAATTCCATAGGGAGCGATAAGTGTTTCAGATCCTATTGGGAAGTATGAACGTGGTCAATTAGTTTAAGCATGAAAAGTTTTGAATAAAGACATCATTTGAAATAAGCGGTGAAATAAATGTCAAACCCCGGGGAAGGGGGGTTTGATTATCACCTACAACCAGTAATCAAAACAACATGAATTAACAATAATGAGACGAGTTGTTGGGATGTGATCGATTTTAACCTAATATAAACAAATGGGTGACATCAACTATTGGTGAATAGCCACCTATTAGTGAGTATGCTAGGCTATAGTGTAGGTAAATTTTCTCGCGAACAATTTATTCCAAATCAAGTGATTTCTCTTGAACATCAACAAGCATGCAAAGGAAGAGAAGCTCACACCTTAATACATTCACTCTCTCGAGCTAAATGTGTGGTATTGGGTTTAGGATTCACTCTCTCGAGCTGAACCCAGGTCAATCCGATACCCATAAACCATGAATCAACAATTTTATTTCTAAAACTTGTCTCTCTTGCAAGCCAAGATCACAAACATAGAAGTAAATTTACAAATACCATTCTTGAATTAAACATCAATTAATGATTAAACTAACTTCTAAATAGCATTTAAACTAACAATTAACAATACCCATAAGTTAAATAAGCCTATAATCACATAATCACACCCTAAGAATGGGGGTTATAGCTAGACATCACAAAAAGGTAAAAATCATTACCATATTTATTATCCATCAAATGGGTCAATTGATTTCGTTCTTACAATGCTTCAATTTGAAGAATCCCAAATACCCACTTTAAATTTCTCAAAAGTAAATTTTTTTCAATCATTCAAAGCTAAGGAAAATACTAAGGAAAAGTCTCTCTAAGATTAAACTTTAAAATAATTTCAAAAAGATTCAATAATAGATAGCTCATTGATAAAATTTGATGCTAAACTAAATATTCAAAAAAGTATTTATAGTCGTCAAATATGTGCTTCCAAGAGTAATTCGGTGAAGTAATTCGGGCTAGTCGAACCACTCAGGAGCCGCCCTTTGGTCACTTCCATCTCCCTTATACCATTGCATTCCAAATCCTCAAGTTTTGTAACTTTGGGCGACCTAGCACTATAACGTGGAACTACTTGTCCATCCTCCAACTGCTCCTTTCTCTCACCGATTAGTCTCTTCCCTCAAAGTTTGGCACACTGGACTTTAGAAAGTTAGATGTATCACTCGACGACATACCGAGTTCTCTTGGCGATCCTCGGGCTTGCTCATTTTCATTTCTTCAGCCTATTTTGTTTCTTTTTGCCTGTTAGAATCCTTGCTTTGTTCCTCACTCCGTATTCCTGAAAATTGATGATTTAACATCAGTTGGTGACAAAATAAACATTTGAGGACACTATTTTTATATAAACTAAGCCCTAAATGAGTCTAAATCTGAGACTCGTCAACACCCCCGACTTAAGCTTTTGCTTGTCCTCAAGTAAAACTCAACTTCAACAGTTCAAAAAGAATGTCTCAACCAATGCTACAAAAGACTCAATTATGAGTGCACAATTGTGCACTCAAAGATTGAAGTTGTGACTCACCATTATCAAAGATTCTCAATTTCACAATTCTTGCTTTAAATGCAAATTCAAGCTCAACAAAGATACTCAAATTCCCTCACAAAAACAATGCATCCATATTCACAAATAATTATTCAACACTTTATAACTCCAGAATCACATACAACTCTTGAACTCAAAAATACGAACACATGCATGACTTCACCTATTGGTTTGCCCTTATTTTCCAATCAACATTTGTTTGAGATCACTCAAGATCAATAATTTCTTTTCAAAGATTGTAATGGGGCTGACTGTAAAGGTATGGTCCTTTAAGCTTAGTGGCTTCTATACTCATGTAGTATGGTATGAACATCACTTTCCTTTCTTTTTATTAAAAACTTTTACCTATGCTCAAAATTTACCCCATTATTCACTTCCAATGGAATACCGCACACCCCATTTCTTTTGAAACATTCCGAACTTTATTTTACAAAATTTTTATTATTTTTCTTTCTTTTTGTTATGGTATGGAGTGGTTTCATATTTTTAAAAATTGTGGATCAAAGAGTAATTCTTCACATTTCTTGATTTACCTTCTCTTTTCACCACACCCTCAACTTAAGCTTTTTGGACGAAGTTGGATATTAAAAAAAACTTCATGATGATTATGGGTGAATAGATAAATAGAGGTCTCAATTGATCAGGTTTCTTCGAAGAAAAGGAGAAGTCTCAAAGGGGATTTAAGAAAAGTTCACACATCTCAAAAGGTTGGCCATAAAAGAGGTATATTGTAAGATTGTTTTACCTTTAAAATTGTAACCTAAAATCATTTCAAGAGCTTGCATAACTTAGTAAACCTTATCAACGGGAAAAATTCTAGGAGTTATCGCATAAGTTCACTGTAATCTCATTACAGAAGGTATTAGCACCAATGTCAGACAAGACTCCACACTTTCCTAGTGTGCAATGTTCATCACAACAGACTAATTTAATCGGCTAGTCACAATGAGATGCAAAAATTCCACATATTATCTATGATATTTTATTTGTCCTCATTTTAGCCGCACATTCATTTTTGATATGTTAAGAGAACTCTTCAAATCATCAATATTGATCATAACCTATATGTTGCTCCCTAGTATACACGCAAGTGTACGTGGTCACACAAGTAATATAGTTTGTTCTTAAAACGAGTTATCATTCGCAAAGGACTTATGATCAACTTATATTCACACTCAAATACACAATTAAAGAGAAAAGTAACTACTTCGCAGGTTGAATGTTTTCTTGTTAAGCAAGACTATTATGGACTGAATTTGAAGTAAACAATGGTGAACTACTTTTATGTAAGGTTTCAGGCAAGATTTAAAAGCAATTACAGAGCTACAACTTTAAACGAATGTCTTGAATCATAAGATCGTCTTAGAACTAACTTCAGTTATCAAATTATGAGTTTATAGGGTTGATAATATGATTCGGGTTAACCACTTTTAGTCGCCTAACCCAATTAATTATCTAACTACATCATTGTGCGGGGATAAATAAACTAACAGGAAAGCATTTATATTTCATGCTATTTTGTAATCAAGTAAGGTGTTCGTCTTTTAGGCATCAATCCTGAACACTAATCTACTCAACCGAGCTCTCTATATATTCTCTAGTTTATCTAATCTCTCCTATGGTCAATTCAAGATTTAGACGCTAGATTTATTCCTAGATAACCACTCAAGAAATAGTAAAAACTGTATAAAATTAATTTGAATTGACAACCGAATATTACTTCATAAGGCTTCAAATGATAAACAATCAATTCGTAGTTGTATCCCCATAACTCGGGCGTTAAGCTACTCATTCTCATAGAATCAAGAAAAGATAATTGTTCATAAACAAATCCGAAGAATACAAAAGTTAGGATGCTTATAAATTTGAGTTTTTCCTATGCGCACTAAAAAATTGTTGAACCCTCACAATGGAAGCCCTAGGATCTATTTATTGTAGTAGATAAAAATCAATACAAATCCAAACAGACCTCCTAGTTAATGTTTATAACTTGGAAAAGTTGGTTATTCTCTTGGGGTGGCGCGCCTCCATCAGGCATAGCACATTTTGGTACTCAGATATCAATTGGTGTGGCGCACCATCATTGCGCCTGGAGAAATTTTCTGAGCATAAAGCCTTGGCGTGGTGCATGGTGCAAAATCGCCTAAATAATGGCTATGAGCGACAAGCCTTAGCGCGGCGCGCCTGCTAATGTGCCTCGCCTAGGTGCTTCCACACTTGGTCATCATTCCACGCCTATATAGTTTCTTCGTTTTTCTTCGCTCATGCTCCAATTTCTTCGAGAGTCCCTAAAATCACTAATCATGTGTATAAGTTCATAATCAACACAATCAACAACAAAATCAAGATAATAACTAAAAATCATCATTTAACAACACTAAAATATGGGCAATTATTGACTACTTAGGCATATAAATATCCCTAAGATCACTATACTCAAATTTCCATAAGAAAAACTAAGTTCACACACAGAAATAGTGGTAAAAAATTTCAGATGTGTCAAAAATCATTTTCATTCCATAATAAGGAGCCATAAGGTCAAACATTCACAAAACAATGTCAACACATGATTCAAAACACAAAAAACCAGTAATACATATGAATAATAGTCACAAGAGGTAGGTACAGAATGCCTTATCCCAAAACAAATAAAAAGGCAGTTGTCCTCAAAGGCAACAATATAATAAAAATTAAAGAAAAATGACATATAAAGAGGTAAACAAAAGTCCTATCTATACAATTACTCCATTTTTTGGGGTATATATGCCCGGGGTAGCATCAATACTAGCTTCACCAGAATCTTCCACTAGCGTGTCTTCCAATGAAATTTGGATGGTTGAATTCATCATAGCCTCCTCAATCAATGTAAGGCGCTCATATGTTGTACCTTTTGGAGACCGAGATTTTCCTCATCCATCTCTGTTTCTGACTCAGCAACATCCACCTCCTTAACTCGAACCTCATCTCTGATGATATCTAGTGGAACATCTGTAACGGTTGGTATGTCGGGGATCTCTGATGATATCGGGCTCGCTGACCTATTCGGTGAGTCATCGACTCGTCCATGGGCATGTCAAATTTACAAACAATGTCCTTGTAATTTTGTTGGGTCGAATGGTGATCCAATTCGGGCTCGCTGACCTTTTTGACGAGTAACTAAATGGACTCTTGTCTTACCAACCTGTAATTTTTTAACACATTCCACACTTTAACATGGACATAAACACACATTATTTCGAAACTGAAGTCAAGCAATAAAATCTTAGGTTGCATCCTAAGCACCGCGTTACTTAACATTGTATCACAACACAAGTACTGAATAAGGTTTTATTATTTTGGTTTTCCAAAGTGCCTCTACGAGACCCTCCTTGTTGTCTTGAGTAGAGACAATACAACATTGAACCAATGTAGGTTTCCAATATCTTAGTAGATATGGAATGAGAAGTAGGCATATAATTTGTCAATGAGATATTCTCTTTTATCTCTTTCAACACTCTATCGTGCTCTTCGACTTTGTGAAGAATGAGTGAGATTATCTCCTTTATCTGTCCACACTCATAATCCTTGGGCTTTCTATGTTTATGAGGGAGAATGTACCTATGTTTATTTTTGTACAGTACTTCAAATCTAATGATTTTTTTGTCTAGGAGATCCAACTGGGTCAACAGTTTGGCCAAACTCTTGTCCTTTTCACTCCATGTTGGACTTAGTTATGTGATCAAAGAGATGGGCTACTACCGTATAATGTTTTTTATATTAGACCACCCTGATAAAGTTTGTCAGTCACCCCTCTGCTCCCAAGACATAGACCTCTATAGAAATAATCTAGTAGCATCTTATATTGAATTCCATGAGTTGGATACTACTTGGTTCATGGATCATCTGACCTCTACATCGTTGGCTTTAGGATGTTATCCCTAAGAATCACCATTTTTGAAGCAGGGTGGTCTACTTGGTTACCGTTGCTACAGGATATGCTTATTTCCTCTGTTCAACAAGTAACCCGAAAACCAAAAATAAAAATAAGTAGATTGAACTATGAATAAAAAGAAAAAAATTCAACATCTCAAAAAGAATTTCAAACAACACTCCCCGAGAGCATCACCATTTATATTTAATAACGCTTCAAAGACACTTCAATACAATTCGAAGCATCAACAATCATTAATCAGTACATAACCCAATTAAATGAGTTGGGGTCCATTCCCACTAGGAGAGGCACATGTTTCAGATTTGATTGGGAAGTATGAATATGGTCAATCAATCATTTCTAAATTGCATTTAAACTAACAATTAGCAATACCCATAAGTTAAATCATCCCATAATCAGATAATCACACCCCAAGAATCGGGGTTTTATTGAGACATCATAAAAATGTGAAAACAATTACCAAATTGATTATTTATCAACTGGGTAGATGCGATTTCATCCTTACAATGCTACAATTTTAGGAATCCCAAAGACCCACTTTAAATATCTCAAAAGTGAATTTCTTCAATCCTTCAAAGCTAAGGATAAACTAGGGAAAACTCTCTCTAATATTGTTCTTCACAGTAATTCCAAAAATATAAATAAGATAGTTCATTCGATAAAATTTGATACAAAATTAAATGTTCAAAAATATATTTATAGTCGGAAAAGATGTGCGGTGAAAAGTCACTTGGCCAATTTAGTCAGGCTTGGCGAACCACTCGGCCAGCCTCCCTTTGGTCACTTCGATTGCTCCTTTGGGTGATCTAGCACTACATCGTGGAACTACTTGGTGTTTCGCCGACTTGTTTTCTTCCCTCAGTACTTGGAACACTAGAATTTAGGAGGTCAAATGTTCTACTCAGCGACATGCCAAGTGCTTTTGGCGAATCTCTGACCCGCCCATTATCATATCTTCCACTTATTTTGTTCCTTCTTGCCTATTACTTTTCTTGATTTGTTGTTCACTCCATCTTCCTAGAAATCGAGGATTTAACATCATTATTTGCAAAAAAAATAATTATTTAAGGACACTAAATTGATATAAGCTAAGACCTAAATGAGTTTGAATCTTAGACTCATTATTTACCTACTCAAGAAAGGATCGTTTTTTTTAAATGGTATTAGAGTTTGAGAGAACCCAAAAGACATATATCTGATGGTTTGGAAGAATATTCTAGACCAAACACTATCCATGTACATATCAGTTTTATAATCGTTAATCTTCACCTATTCGAATCGTAACCCTAATTATTATGCCCACACCCCTAGTCTTCTCCAAATTTGGTAAACCATATTCATGTTGATTTCCTGTATTATTACTTGATACTGATGAATTTAAATTATTACCAAAACCCTCTTTATTTTTATATAAATATGTATATTAAGGTTTTTATTTGCTAATTGGTTTCGAGTTGTGAAATCTATTCAAGGGAACATTATCTTCCAATCCTTGTGGTTCAGCTCAAACCTCCAAAGTTTGGTAATTTATTTTGCATGTGAACGCCCATACCCTAAAGATGGAACATAGTTGAGCATTTATCACCTATAGGTTATGATAAATAAGTACACAAGTCTCTAGTAGTGTAGTCGAGTTCCAGCATATTGGTCAGCTCAACTTCATCCAAATTTTTTTAATCTAAAGGTTTGTTACTTTTTTTATGTATTACTAATGGTTAGGTCGGGTACTTGTCTCGACCAATTATGCTACTCTTAGAGAATTTTAGACTTGGGGTTGTATAGATGTGCATTATCAACTATATTGACCTTATTATTATTTTTTTGTTTTAGAACAAACACTTGTACAAATTCATCATATATGAGAACGCTGATGGTGGGACTCTTGTCACTACCTCCATAGGCCTCACAAAATATCCACTCAACAATATATGCATGATCCATAACTTAGAAAAATGTAAAACTAGATGCCAGTAGTTTCTCTATTGTCAAATCAGAAGTAAAGCTAATCCTCTAATAAACCAGCTAGTATGCTAATGCTTTGACCGCATATTCATAACACCATGCCTAGCCAACTTGTGGGACTGCGTCTCATACTAAAAAAAGGCATCGATCCCTATTGAAGATCCTTATTCTCATCCCCAAACCTCTCTCAAATCATGGGGCATATACTTCTCTAAGAAAGTCTTGGAGTATCAATCTCAATTCATCAAAGGTAACCTGGTTGTCCTAGACTCAAGGTAAGACCTCCACTACTCCTTCACTACCCCATTTTATGAAACACATTATAGTCATCCATATGTGACTCTACTAGGATAAGGTTATTTAACTTGTCCTAACAACTTACCATAAAGTTATGTTTGTTCTGTTCATGATACCTAAAAACCGTAGAGGAACCAATATGATCAGCCAACCCAACATCTTCTACTTTTAAGAAGGCATCACCGGTATAGCTTCAATTGACTAAGCAATAACTAGTACCAGTAGAACTACAAAACAAGATTTCATTGTAGGAGGCAGTCTTTCTAGAACCTGAACACCATGAGTAGGAGGCAGTCTTTTTGAAACCTGAACACCATGAGTAGGATGGAGTCTTTTTGGAACTTGAACACCATGAGATATTGCATTCACTAAAGTCTGACACCATTCCAAGAAAACTTCTTACCTGAGACATATCCTCCAAGAAGCTGGGGAGTCTAACAAAAATCTCTTGAATAACTTACATAGTTTCAAATCCTATTAGAGGTTTGGCTAATCTTATACCATACTACTAATGCTGAAGATAGTGTATCTCAATGTCAAATTTTGGCGAAAGTTCCCTATCCTGACCTTGAGTAGGTGTGAGAATTAAAGACTTACTTCAAATTCTAGATTTCCCTTTGCCTCACTCATAGTTGGCCCCCTATATGCAGGAACAAGAATCTCACACATATTCGCAGATGACCTCATCCTAGCCATTTGAGAAATAATGAACAAATAAAGTTTAGAAGTTAATATATTCAAGAACACATGATAATGAGAAAATAAGATCAAATATTTCTAGAAGAGCTTATAAACTCCCAAAGATAGAATATGGAGGTTATTATACCATCCACAAGACTCGAGAAGGTACTTATTGTTGTATTAATAAGGATGATAAATGTAAGTATCTAATTCCACATTGTCACAATCCAAAATAGTTGCTAATTCCACATTGTCACAATCCAAAATAGGATCATAATGACATATATCATAAATACAAATGATAGATAAATCAACAAAAAACTAACAAAGAATCAATAATAATAATATAAGAATGAACACCTATCATAGATATATAAAAATATACAGAAAGGCCCCATGAGATCTGAAAAGATGAATCTATGAAGGAACCAAATCTTATACCAGGTGTCACCGATATAAGTAAATCTAAAGTACATGAATAGAGTTATACAAAACATTACTATCCATCAACATACAAAAATAAATAAAAAATACATAGAATTAAAAAATTAGTGATCCTTTCAATGCTAAGAGCTCACCACTATATGAACAACACGATGTTGTCAACGAGAAGAACACATGATAAGAAGTAAATAAGGGGAAATATTCGAAATGATGGTTTATAAACTCCCAAAGATAGGATATAAAATACATTTTACAGATTTACAAGACTCTAGAAGGAACATGCTCAAATATTAGTAAGACAAATACACTGTCACAACCCAAAATTGGATCATTCTTGAACATGCTCAAGTATTAGTAAGATAAATACACTGTCATGACACAAAATAGGATCATAATGATTCCTATCATAATTCCCGCGTTGGCAAGATAAAAATACATACAATAGAGAAACCTATAAATAACTCACACAAAAGCAATAATAATATAAGAATGGGCCCTATCTTACATAAAAACAAAATACACAAAATGTTCCCAAAACAGTCTAGAAAAGACGAATTCACAAAGGAACAAAGCCGTGTATGTGGTGTCAATGGTACAAGAGCATGTTACATGAATATACCTCTACACATAACATCTCTATCAATCAAAATTCAAAAATAATGACAACACATTAATAATGAAAAATACCAATCCTCTAAACGCTAAGAGCTTACTACTATTTGTACAACAATTTGTCCTAAAATTAGAAGAATACATAATAAGGAGAAAATAAGGTGAAATATTCCTAAGAGTGTCCTATAGCCTCCCAAATATATGATATCAACGTCATTGTACCGATCTGGAAGAATTTAAAAGACACTTTTTCTTGTAATAGTAAGACCAATAAACCTAAGACTCTAATACCACACTGTCACGACCAAAAATCAAATCAAATTGATGCCTATGATAAATCCCATGAAGTAAAGATAAACATACTCATATAAGAATGAACCCCTATAATAGATAGATAAAAAAACATATAAAAAGAGACCAAAGGATGCCAGAAAAGACGAAATATGAAGGATCCAAATCCGGTTCGTGGTGTCACATGTACAAGTGCATCTATTAGACATGAATAGAGCTTTTCACATAACATCACTATCAATCAAAATACAAAAATAAAGACAACATATGGAGAATGAAACGTAGCAATCCTCTAAAGGCTAAGAGCTCACCACTGTTCGTACAACATGATGTCACCGAACAAGAAGAACACAAGATAATTAGAAAATAAGGTTAAATATCAAATTCATAGTTCCTATACACAAGAATCTAGAAAGCACTTTCTCTTTTATTAGTAAGACCGATAAACCTAAGTCTCTATTACCACACTGTCACGAACAAAAATCACATTATAATGTCACCTATCATAAATCAAAAGTAGGCAAGATAAATGTACATACAATAGATAAATATAGAAACAAATAATAATATATATAACTCAACTCTATGGATTGATACAAGAGCAATGAATAAAGTGAAATTCCTATCACCCTATAGCCTCCTGCTCATAGATGTGTCGCGAATTATACTGATGAACAAAACTCTCTTAGATGTGGCTTGTGAGACAATAGAGCCTAAACTATTTTTTAAAACTTTATACTTTGATACCAACTTTGTAACGACTCGAGATTACATCATTTAAGTTAGATCACCCTTAAGTCATTATGTGACATACTTGACCTGTCAGAGGTCTTGTACAATACTCATAGCTTTGATTCTTCACATAATTATGAAAAGTAATGTGAAATTAAAATTTTTAAAAATATAATTAATAAGAAACTATTTTATAAAACCAAGGATCAAGTCTCATCATCACAAGCCAACTTAGACACGTCTTAATTATCAGAGGGTCATGACCCTTTACATTGGAAGAAACATGCCAAGTCTTATACAAATATTAAAAGAAGAAACTAAACAAATCATAGTATATGTACTACAACATATAAGGCCATACCAAATCACGAGAGAATAAACTTCTTAAGGTTTACCTTCTAAGAAACCTTTGCTTTCCACATATACTTTTAGAAATATATAAGAGTATAGAGTTGTTCAATTAACAACATAATTAATAAGAAACTATTTTGTAAAACAAAGCATCAATTCAAATCATCAAAAGTCATCTTAGACACGTCTTCATTATCAGAGAGTCACAAACCTTTATATTGAAAGAAACATACTAAATCTTATACAAATATTAAAAGAAGAAACTAAAAGAATCATACTATATACACTCCAACATATGAGGACATACCAAATCTTGAGAGAATCAACTTCCCAAGCTTTACCTTCTAAGAAACCTTTCATTGACTTCCACCTATACTTTTAGAAATACAGAAGAGTATAGATTTAGTACAAACATTAAACTAAGTATAATTTATGCAAACATATTCTAAAGAGGATAATTTCACTGAAATAAAGCTTTCATGCTATTTTAGGAAAACCTTCATGAAATAAGTGTACAAAACATCTAGAAGTCATCATTTATCATTCAAGTAATTCCATGAGCTTCAACATTTAGTCATATTCATAATGTAATTTATTTATCATATAAACCTTCCTATATGAAGTTATCCTAAGACTCACCTATATAAGACATGAAGAGATCACCAATGAAAAATAATGTAATTTATTTATCATATAAGGACAAACCAAGACTCCCTCTAACTGTCTACTTATGAAATGATAAATGATGTCCAATGCCACAACCTACCCTAAGTAGTACTCCTTTAAAAAGACTTACTTTAATAAATTCACTTGTGGGGGCTAGCTTTAACAAACATAAACCATGACACTTAGACATAAAATCTACATATTAACCCCTATCGAATGAGAGATCCCCATTTGCCTAAGGTAGGGTTGTTCTCTTAGCCTTTACATGATCTGCAATAGCTAAATCTACGCGGGCACATAATTAAGAGATAAGGAGATTGCTTCTAAGTACTAGATCTCAACTCATGAAGACTACTCATCTTAAGAGGTACATTGGATACAACATTTAAGAGGTCTGTGACGGCCCGTCATGCCTGCGACGGTCCGTCCTGCCATTCCATCACGAAGTTCAGAGAGTTGTTCACAGTTCCCAATTTTCCAGAGTCTAAGTGTTTTGGAACGAGACCCCCTCGACAGTCCATCGTGCCCATGACGGTCCGTCGTGGGATTCGTCGATCCAGACAGTTATTACCAGAAATAAACTCTACTGCTCAAAACGAATAACCGGTCGTTACAATAGACACCAATTTACCCATCGTTCGTCCTTGAACGATCACAAGAAGAAAAACAAGGGCGAAAAGAAGTACCTGAATCTGTAAACAAGTGGGGGTATTTTTCTTGCATATCAGCCTCCTTCCCCAAGTGGACTCTTCAATTGGTCGATTCTTCCATTGAACCTTGATGGATGCAATCTCCCTTGACCTCAACTTGCGGACTTCTCTATCTAAAATGGCAACAGGCTCCTCCTCATAAGACAAATTTTAATCAAGAAGAACTGAATCCCAACGAATGATGTAGTTTCCATCCCCATGGTATCTTTTCAACATAGACACATGAAATACCGGGTGCACTCCTGAGAGTCCTGGGGGCAAAGCTAATTCATAAGTTACCTCATCCACGCGCTTCAGAACTTAAAATGGACCAATGTACCTCGGACTAAGCTTACCTCGATTACCAAACCGCATCACCCCTTACATGGGTGAAACCTTCAGTAAGACTTGTTCACCCTCCATAAACTCCAAGTCTCTAACCTTTCAATCTGCATATTCTTTCTGCCTTCTTTGAGCCGCTAAAAGCTTTTCTTGAATGCATTTCACTTTATCAAACGATTCCCTCAGAAGGTCAGTACCCCAAGGTCTAACCTCAAATGCATCAAACCACCCAATGGGCGACCTACATCTTCTCCCATACAGTGCCTCAAATGGGGCCATATCAATACTTGAGTGATAGCTATTATTGTATGAGAACTCTGCTAAGGGTAAGAAGTTATCTCAATGACCACCAAACTCTATCACACATGCACGAAGCATATCCTCTAAAACTTGAATCGTTCGCTCAGACTGACCATCAGTCTGAGGGTGAAATGCAGTACTAAGATCCAACCTAGTACCTAACTCGGCATGCAATGTTCTCCAAAATTTAGAAGTGAACTGCGTACCTCTATCTGATATAATGGAAAGTGGGACTCCATGCAATCGAACAATTTCTGAGATGTAAAGTTTGGCTAACTTCTCCGCATTATAAGTCACCTTGACCAGAATGAAATGAGCAGACTTAGTTAATCTGTCAACAATTACCCAAATGGAGTCATACTTACCCATTGTCTTTGGAAGACCAACCACGAAGTCCATTACAATTCTCTCCCACTTCCATTAAGGAATGGGCATTCTCTGAAGTGTCCCTCCAGGCCTCTGGTGTTCATACTTTACCTGT
The DNA here is from genome assembly GCF_036512215.1 of Solanum lycopersicum. Taxonomy (NCBI): domain Eukaryota; kingdom Viridiplantae; phylum Streptophyta; class Magnoliopsida; order Solanales; family Solanaceae; genus Solanum; species Solanum lycopersicum. Next base: position 11,360,042 of record NC_090808.1, on the reverse strand, counting down.
TGACAATTTGGGCATTGAGCAACAAAATCAATAATGTCACACTTCATCCCACTCCACAAAAAATGTTGCTTTAGATCATGATACATCTTGGTTGCACCAGGATGTATAGAATACCTTGAACTATGAGCCTTTGTAAGAATAGTGTGAATCAAGTCATCGACGCGGGATACACATACCCTTCCCTTAATTCTCAAAACATCTTCCCCAGCGATTTTTGCTTCTTTAGCCTCTCCTTGCAACACCTTATCTCGGATCCAGATCAGTTTCTCATCAGTAAACTGCTTTCCTTTAATCTTATCAAGAAAGGAAGATCTTGCCTCCACACAGGCCAAAAATCCTCCCTTCTCATTTACTTCTAGCCTCATAAAGTCATTAGCCAGAGTCTGAACCTCTCTAGCCAATGGGCGTCTAGAAACCTGCAAGTGGGCTAGACTTCCCATGCTCCCTGCCATTCTACTTAAAGTATCTGCCACAACATTAGCTTTTCTCGGATGATACAAGATAGTTATATCATAGTCCTTCAGTAGTTCCATCCATCTCCTCTGTCTCAAATTCAAATCTTTCTAAGTAAAGACATACTCTAAACTACGATGATCCGTATAGACTTCACATTTAACCCCATATAGATAATGTCTCCATTGCTTTAATGCAAACACTAACGCAGCCAACTCCAAATCATGGGTCGGATAATTACTTTCATGCACCTTTAATTGCCTCGAGGCATAAGCAATTACATTCTTCTCTTGCATTAGCACTGCACCCAAATCCGAATAGGATGCATCACAATAAATAATAAAATTCGTACCTTCCACTGGCACGGTAAGAATTGGTGCAGTAGTCAACAAGGTCTTGAGATGGTCTATGTCCGAACTTCAAGACATCAAGACGTGAAGGAAAGAATCCAGTCCGCGCTAGGAACAATAGCTCACCCTGAAGTCTGATTTTGCTGAAGTCTGGCTAGAGTTGAGGTTGAGTCGAAATCGATGGCACGTTTGCTGCACTCCATAAATAACAAAGAAAGAAACATACAAGTAGGGGTCAGTACAAGGCACAGGTACTGAGTAGGTATCATCGGCCAACTCAAATTAGAAAGCAATATACATCAAATAATATCATAAAATCAACTACAATACTCAACAGATAACAACAACAAGTACCATAACCATTGGCCACAACCCAAACACATCTATGAGGACTCACGCCTCCACACCATACTCGTCTGGAAAATAGGTTCTTTAAATTTGAGTATATTAACATAATTCAAGATTCATTCTTTTTACTATCCTGGTGTTGGAATGTGACACTCCGATCCTCTACTACTATCCTGGTGTCAGAACGTGACACCCGATCCACTACTACTATCCTGGTGTCAGAACGTGACACCCGATCCATTACTACTATCCTGATGTCGAAACGTGACACCCGATCCACTACTACTATCCTGGTGTCGGAACGTGACACTTGATCCATTACTACTATCCTGGTGTTGGAACGTGACACCCGATCCATTACTACTATCCTGGTTTCAGAACGTGACACCCGATCCACTACTACTATCCTGGTGTCGGAACGTGACACCCGATCCACTAACCTCATTATTTTAGTTCATCAAGCCTTCTTTTATACCAAGGCATCATCATTAACAGAGAGGGTTTTAATTTTAAGCTTCACAACTATTGAAGACTTTACAATACTACCCAATACATATCATTCACTATTAAGAGTTTACTATGAAATAACATAAATCATAACCTACCTCCACCGAAGAATCGTGATCAAGCAATCTACTTCTCCAATGCTTTGCTTCCCTCTTCGTTCTTCTCTCCCTCTTGCTCGCTCTCCCTTCTTTTTCTTTTTAATTTTCTCCTCTTTCAAAATCCCTTTATTTTACCCTAATTACCATATAATTAAGTATAAAAGATGGTAAAAGTAACCCACTATTTATTCCAAGGTTATCACCTTTAACCCCCAAGTAATTGAATTATTAACATTAACCCACTAACTTTATAATTATAAGCAGGAATAGTCCAAAATGCCCCTTAAAAATTTTAACAGAAATCCGACCCAGTCAGGGTTACGCAGCCTGTGACGGTCCGTCGTGCCTGCGACAGTCCGTCCTGCTGAGTCATCACAGATTTCAGAGACTATTTCATTTAAGAGGTCTGTGACGGCTCGTCATGCCTGCGAAGGTCCATCCTGCCATTCCGTCACGAAGTTCAGAGAGTTGTTCTCAGTACCCAATTTTTTCCAGAGTCTAAGTGTTTTGGAACGAGACCCCCTTGACTGTCCGTCGTGCCCATGATGGTCCGTCATGGGATCCGTCGACCCAGACAGTTATTACCAGAAATAAACTCTACTGCTCAAAACGACTAACAGGTCGTTACACAAGCGCCGCTATGAAAACAAAAATTGTCCTGTACAAGATACATAATATACAATAATGCAAATGTTTCTTGGATTAGACTAAATTTATCAAAACAACATAATTCAGTGGAGATTAACAAAGTAAAGAGCTAAGCAGTACGACCAACTATTGCAGCAAATAATGACTTGTGTTTCGGGAACTTAAAGACATGTCCATGTATGTACTTCCATCCCGTCTCCTCTTGATCACTAACTATTTCTTCATCATGTGCATACCTTTTGTAAACATTGTCAATTGAAAGAATTATTTCTCGAGACAATCAGATATAGTCAGACCACTTTATAGCGAAAAATTTTTCTTTGGAATGATGTATTTCAATATGTTATATGTAACAAAATTTTGTTGTAGCAGCCAAAAAATATCATGAAAAATATAGGAGATTTTTCTATAGTTAGTTTTCTTTTTGAATAGGAAGGATAATCACTTACTTGATAAAATCATTCTTAAGGAATGGCATAAGAGTCGCAGCAATGAAACTTATTTAAATGAGGACAGTGACACAAGAAGTGATAAGCGAGAACCAATGGATCTCCAAGATATGCAGTAGAGAAGTCTCCATGAACTTATCCATTCGATTCTTACCTAAATCTTTCTTATTTTCTTCTAATGTCACATGATCTGCATATGAACTCAAGTAACATAAGATTTCAACTGTCTGTCAAAATTTGTGATACAAATCACAACTATAGTCTTACCATATAGGAGGATACATGATTTGAAATTTATGAGTTCTTACAACAGACATTAAAAGTTCATACAAAATAAGAACTGAAGTCATAGTCATATATTTATTTAACAAGTTTTATATACGAGGTTCGACAAATGTTTTTGAATTCACATACCCCGCATAAATACAACGAGAGAACAATTGTAGAATGAACCTGGCATGCAAAATGGCAGATCATAATACTTTTCAGTTTGAACAAACTATACCAATCATGAACACATCTAATTTACTTTGGACAAGAATAGGAAATTCAACAATGCATAAAATCATTTAGCACATGTTGGTACAACACAACAAAGTTGTGAAATTAGCATATTGGCTTATTCAACTCAGCACAAGACCTTGAACCACGAGCCTTCAAATTAGCATCAAGTAAAATCATGAATTATAAAGCTGTAAAGATAAGGTGTTTGAAGTAATGCATGGAAGAAATATTATCCAGGGAAAAACTTTAATAGGAAAACAGAAAAGGGACAAAATGGCCTTAACATATCATAAATGGATAAGAAGTACCTTCGTTCTATATATTAGATCAAAACCGCCCTCAACACAGCAGTCTCAAAAACAAGAAATAAATAATCCATACATATAAAACAATTCTGAACATTTGAATTTTATGGTGATTAATAATTAAATAACAAAGCTTACGGCGAGCACAAAACTACAAACTCAAGACGACTAAGAACGGGAAGCTAAACAGAACTCAAGAAGACAAACAAGCCTAGGTTCACTTTCTGCTGAACCTATGATTCCCACATTAATTAGATAGGATGTATGATTTTTATTACCTTTAATAAATAGAACTCAAGAAGACTAAAAAGCCTAGGTTCCATCAACTTTTAATTCTTTTCAACACTGTAAGTTTTTGTTCTACTTTGATGGTATATGAGCAGATTCCTAAGTTATAACGACAAACTATTCACTCTCTTGCTCTTTCTTTTCTTGCACATGTTCAGATATCTGATGTACAATTTGACTAACAACGAATACCATAAACAGTGATTATATGAACTTGACCAATATGCACCAGTAGATTTTATAAACAGTCACAACTATATGAACTTGACTAGCATGACGTTCAACCTGTCTAGAGATTGAAGGCAATAAAAATTGAAAAACATAATGAAATCAAGAAGCAACACATAAACTAACATATACAGATGATCACAACCAATATGGAATTCACATGGATGAGAAACAAAAATTCAACAACAGTGTCTCTATGAAAATGATCATGAGACTGAGATGGAGGTTACTGCTCAGGCAACACATGGCCAATGCATCCATTGTACAGTGGTTGACAGAAGAACAAATTTTATGTGTGATATAATAATGGGATATGGAAGCAATAACCTATAAGAATGAAGCAACTTAGAGGATGGCTTGATGAGGTTGGATGCTAACCTTACTACCCCTCGGTACATATGATGAAACTTCAACTCTCCGTTATCATTTGAGGATAGAAAATGAGGCGAACCAATAAACGTAAGTTAGCGTAGATATTTCCAAGAAGTAATCATACCCTCATCCTAACTGATATGTAAGCAATTGAAAGAGTATTTAATAGGCATATAGGGAGCAAAATAGATAGAGCATTAAGTAACGAGGAATGCATTTAAAAATATGGCAACATTACAACTCAATTCGAGGAAAAACATTTCTCAGATAACTCCCCAATCCATAGACTTGAGAAGAATGTATTTCAGGTTCTTTAACAATTTAACTAAGGATGAGAAATCATGGTGATTGTAGAATATTGTTGGCAGCAACCATTTCGGGGGACAAACATTTTTAGACTTTGGACTAGATTGAAATTATGCAAAGAACCACCAAAGATACTACAACATCAAGGAGATAGCTTGGACAAAAGAAATGTAGCAGTAAGGGAAAGGCTACATGAGATTCAAACTCATATTAATTATGCCTCAAACATGAAAGGGAGAGAATAGAAATAGTAGAAATGACAAAAAGGATAAATATTCAATTAGAAATTTGTGGGTGTCTGTCTTTCGTGGTGCATATAATTATGTTATACTAATATAAATCATGAAGTTGCACTATATTATTCGTAGTTTAACATAGTAGAAATACAAATGAGTGTGACGGAAAAAATACATAGAGAACAATCCACTCCCTCACACACTATTACAAAAGGGTGAGAAAGTAGATAAATTTCAATAAATGAAGAAACTTGAAACATATTTCAAAAACTACCTACCACAGAGTGGATGAAGCTCGATGAGATGTTGAGGATAATTCTGGCTGAAGCACAATTGAGAAAGTGTTGAAACAACATAGAACATCATTTTAGCAAAGAACTAATGTCGATAATTCTTTAGCGATTAAGGAAATTAAATGAACTTATTGAGATGAAGAAATTCTATTAGGAAGTATATTCACATTGTAAAGAACGTTTTAAAGAAGTTCAAACAGCCCGATCCAATTGAGCTCATTCTATTTTAACTACGCCACAATCCCAACCTAAAAATTGAAGTTCTACACGCATCAAGAAAGAACCCTTATTCAAACATTTAAAATTTTCGTTGATACCCAATGACATAATCTATAGTTAGCAAAAACTTATACTATAAAGAAAACACCTTTTACTCTTCAACATTGAAAACATTACCTAAAAGGGGTCATTCATCTTAGGGCTATTGAACCTCGGAAAATCCAAACTTTCATAGAAATTGATTCAATTGTTGATGAGAATTCAAGAGTCAATGTAATGAATTCTCACTTCCTAGCAATAGCATTAACCCTACAACTAATCCAGAAAATGAAATAATTAAATGAAATCAGGACACGTATGTACCAATTATTGTTGAGTTGTTTTAAGTTAACTTGCACTCGGCTAAGGTATAGTATTAAATTTTCTATTCACCAAACAGTAGTTCGTTGTTTTTGCTATCCTTTTCTAATTTACTGTTTCTTCTGTAATCTTTGAAGGTAGTGGGTTTAAGGGAAACTAACAAATATAAAAGAGAAAAATGGGGCAAAGAATTAACTGATGTGGGTAGATAAAAAACGAGCTAGACTCCAAAATATCAATAAAAAACATCTCAAGAACACAAGAACAAGAATATCAGCCAGATTCCATAAGTTTAGACTTTTAAGGAATAAATTTTTAATCTTCTTTTTCTTCTCTTATCTTTGAGTGCAATGGGTTTGAGGGAAACTAACAAATCATAAAGAGAAAAATGGGACAAACAATTAACTGATGTGGCTAGTACAAAAACGAGCTAGACTACGAAAAATCAACAAAAAAAATCATCTCGACAACACAAGAATATCAGAAAAATAAACCCAGATGCCATAAATTTGGAATTTTAAAGATTAAGTTTTTACATGAGAAACTCTATTTCAACCAAATCCTTTAAATCTTATGAAGCTTTAAGACGCCATCTTCTGAAGTGATGCAATTTGTTCTATCATGTTCACTAACAAGACTAGAAGAGCGAAAAAAATCAGATTTGGAGCAAATTTTGTTCTTCAAGTTGACAAGAACAATTAGACACGTGATTCACGGTGAGTAATTTACTTGATTGGAGGAAAATCGTAGTCCGATTGTAATGAACGAAATTTTCAAATGACTCTTCACTTTGCTTTGTGAAAAATCTTAATTAGTTTATGTGTGGATGAAGAAATAACTTCTTAATTTTTGATCCCTTGGAATGTCTTAGATTTGGAGAAAAGGCCTAAAAGTTGGGGAAAATTTTATATTCGGAGCAAATTCATTTATAAAAACAGCACACTTTAAAAGTATAGCCATATATTTATATAGTTATTTCCAATTATATCCTAATAACAAAATTTATAAAGTGTAGACTTTGCTATTAAAGAGTATGTTTTACAAGTGTTGTTAATATTATCGTGTCCAAAAATTAAAAACATTGCCTACCGCTTTAAAAATGTGCCCAAAATCATTTTTCGCAACACTTTGGAAACATTGTCCAGTTTTAGTGTGGCCATAGGCCTAAAATGGTATAGTGAAAGTTATTACATGCTGAGCTTTATAATTATGTGTTGAGCATTTCTAAAGTTGGGGAGGGTAGTTCCTCCATAAATACAAAGAAAATGATGAAGTAAGTGTGCATTTTTAATTGTGGAAATATTCCAAATTTACTTGTGTTGCTTAGAGTGCATAATGATATGAAGTTGGTGCTCTTTGTAAATTTGGTGCATTGACTATGAATTTTATATCCATGATGATCTATTATGTGAGTTGCGAGTCCAGTCCTTGATGTCCTTGAAAGTGTGTTTTTCTAAGTAGGGGAGAATCTAGCAACCCTCATAATGAACTAGGTTGAACTAGAGCTTCATATGTATTTCACGATTTAATAATGTGTTAAAGTAATGAATTTCAACTTTTGAGGTCAGTTTGACAAGTTTGGAAGTCAAACATCAAGTGACGACCAAGACGTTCAAAAACTAGTCTAGTGTGTGTGCTAGTGTATTCTTGTATGTTCTACATGTTTTAAGGTATTGATTAGATTCCAAAATCAGTGGGATGACCTTTATTCCTAGAGAGACATATGTAGGGTCAAAACATCCTAGAATGACGTCCCAAGGACAAGTCAACGCGTCCATGAGGAGGATCAAAACATGGGCCAAGGAAGCCACTGAGGCAGCAAAGATTTGGGTTCAATGGCGTGTCGCGCCTGCTACACTTAAAGGGAAAAAATTTCCCTACCATGAGGGGTCGACATGAACAATGTCGTCCCAAAATAAATTCCACAGCCAAGATGTGGAGGTGTATCCGCGATGCGCAACTGTGTCCCAAATTTTGTCGCGTCATTTTTAAATCCAATTAGACTTTGGAAAAAGGTCGAATTAGTGTAGGGGACTTCTGGGAACTTTGGATTATTTATGGATGACTTTTAGTTCACTTTAAACCCCAATACCCCCATCAAATCAAAACCCTTAACTTCAAAACAAAAGCTCTACAAAACACTTTTTCCAAAAACCTCCATTTTCAGGAATCTTTGAAACTCCAAGGAAAAAGGTCAAATCCTTAAAGTTTCAACCCACATTTAGTCGGATTTTTATCAACAAAGGTATGGTTGTTCATCCTTGATATCTCTCTCATTCAAGGAGCCAATTCAACGGGTTTTCAAAAAGGATTTCAAATTCCAAATTCCTCTATTTTGAAATCTAAGCATGGTTCTTTGAATAAATATGTTTTAATGAATGGGTTATGATTTTTTAATGTAAATTGATGGTTTTTGTTGACACCAAATTTTGACTGACCTTTGACCATGTTTAGGAATACTATTCAATTAAGTACGTATTTTAAATTTTAAAATTTTTAATCGACTTTGCTTAAAAATTATATATTTTAGTACGTTTTACTTTATAAAATTATCGTAAATATTATTAAAATATTTTAAATTTATTAATGAATTCCTCCTCTTCTCCTCTCTCCCCTCCCGTCTCTTCTTCCCCCTTTTCCTCTTTTTCTTCTTTTTTGCAGGTATAGGCAGCAGCATCCAACGCTTCCCACCAGCCAGCAGTTCCAGCGAAGTCTGCAACTCGACGGGAACCACCATTGCTGGCAGCAGCCCCACCGGCGGAGAAGACACCAGCCAGCAGCCGCTGGCAGGACCTTCTCTCCCTCTCGTCTTCCTCTTCGCCTCCACCACTCTCTCCAACGCCTCCCCCCAGCCGCACAACAGTTACCGGCGAACTGCAGGCAGCAGCGAGAAGTAGCAGATGGAGGCTGCTCCGACCAGCAGCAGCTCTGGCGAAGTGCGCCAGGCAGCGCTCTATTCCTGTCTCTACTTGCCTCTTCTTTCTCTTCTCACTTCCCTTCTTCTATGTCTTCTTTTCTCCATTGCTGGCAGCGCTCGCGCGAGCTGCCAGGCAGCAGCGAACCCCAGAAACTCCGGTGAGCATCCGCTAATGAAAACAACAACAATAAGAAACCGAAATAGACGGAAAATCAAGGTAAGGTGATGTCCGTTTTGTTCTCAGTTTAAGGCTTCAATATCTCGCCTCGTTAGTATGGATTGGTACTTTTTCTTGACCATCAAATATAATATATTCTTGTTGAATCTTTATACTTATTTGAAGTATTCCTCTCACTAATATGACTAATTTCCACTCATGCTTACTGTTAATAGTTGTTTTACTAAATAATCCTTACTTAATTGCATGTTAGTCATTAACTATTTCTATTAACTTGGCATATATTTTAGATAGTATAATTACTGAAACTTAATCAGTTAACTTTTGTCTTGCTACATGATTACATATATGTATAGTCGGACAACTTCTTTCAATTCATTCTATTCATAATAAAAATGTTTAATCGCCTATAGTTGTTTTTTGTATGTTGAATGTTTAAATATTTTCTTATTTGATTGGCTGGTTCGTCTTGATTAATCTTCGTGATTTTGGTAATTGACCAAATTAATTGTTTATTTGATCAATATTTCTCTTCGTTCTTTAAATCCTAATTGCTACTATATTGTGTCTTAATATGGGAGGATTTTGTTTGTTTATCAATGTGTATAAAATTAGTAATTCAATTTGATTTTTTTTCCTTGTTGAACTTGGACAGATCACCTTTAAATTTCTTTAATTATGGGAAGAATTGATTTAATTATTTGTATTAGGAATATTTATAAATTGACTTATATGTACCGCTATCTCTTTTTATTAAATTGCATTCTTTTGGCTAATTTTGTTGTATTGATTACCCTCAATTGTTCTCTTACCTTAGTTAAAAGATAGATTTTTTACATGGGTTATATGGTAAGTATATATTCTATGTTTGCTTAAAGGTTTGACGGATTGCTTTATTGACTAACTAATTGACTTGTTTTGTTTTATTTAATGTTGTACTAATTTCTTACTCTTCTATATTTGGTAAAATTATATTTGGCTCTTCTTTATTTAAGGAAAATATTTTACTCTTATATGTTTATATTTGGTAACAAATTCTTAATTTAAAATCTGATTTCGCTCTTCTTATTTAAGGGAAGATAATATTACTCTTCCTAATTTTATTCTTACTTATTTATTTTTGATGATATAATATTTTCTGAATTTTGCTCTCCTTTGAAATAAGGAAAATAGTATTATAATTGATGCTATTAAATGTTTATTTTTTATTTTGTTCCCCCTTCTTCTACTATAAAAAAAGACTCCATTTTCATTCTTTTAGAATGCTCTCACATCTTGAGATGAATTCACATTCTCCCAACTGACATCAACTCATTCACACACTCATCCACTAACTCTTACAAGTTCTCTCATAACACATACACTCATTCACTCTCAATCAAAAATTTCTCTCATCACTCTCTCTGTTTTCTCATTGCTCTCTTCCTACTTTAACAACACATTAATATTCCGGTAAATATTGAAGTGTTCTTCGCTATTTTGCTACTTTGTTCGAGTAAAAGGTGAATCAATTTGTTTTGCTTAACTGGTTAGTATTTTTAACATTTATATTATCTTCACATTCACATATTTGTGTAAGCTATTGTCTGTTTTTTTATGTAGAATTCGTCATTAAATAATTGCATATTGTCTCACCTTGACTAATAAGTGTGATTACTTGTGTAGTTATTTGATTACTTTGACAGGTTTCAAACTTGAAGTTCAAGTTGAAGATTAATTGAAGAAAGATTTATTTGTTTATTTGAATGTATATATATATTTTATTTTTGCCTATTTTATTTATTTGAATGTTGTAACAATTGTAACTCTAAAAGATAATATATATAAATTTATTTGGGGGGTCGTCTAGGGGAGGGGGATTTATATGCTTACTTGTTCATTAAATTTTTTAGAAATCATGCCTATAGGTTTGTCTTTAATCTCCTAGATTTAATATTAGTAGGTGTTATAATCTAATCAATTTTCAATTTGCTTGACGCTTTTGTTAACAAGTCTTAAAAAATAATAACTAGATTCCATTAATTTTTTAAATGTTAAAATCAAATCCTAATAATCTAGTAGGTTGTTAGATGTTAAAAATATATTATAAATTTTCATTTGTCTTGTCACGTAGAAACTATGCCTAAGTATTAAATTGTTCATATCATTTACAAAATCATGCATATATATGTTACTTTGTTTTTTTTTAACATCTAGAAATCATGTCTATAAGGTTGTAAATAAACTTTTAGCATATCCTTAAAAAATAAAATTTGTTTGTGCATATTTGAGCCCTCTCCCTAAAATTAGTTAATATTATTTAATTAGTAATCCTATTTGTTTTCCGCATTCATGATGCAATATTTTTCTTAATAATACTAAATTAGAACATTTCGTGCATTTAACAAATTACTTGGCTTTAAAAATATTTCATATCAAAACCTTGTAACATAATTTTCTTAAAAAGTCATTATTCAATCTTTCTTTAAAACTTTGGATTGATTTTGACATTGTTTATTTTGAAAATAAATTATAAGCACTATCTCCTAACCTATCGTTAGTGGGAAAGTCAAAGGAACTACGAGGTCTAGTTCCAATTTTTAAACCCGACGCGTCCCCGGAAGTACCACCTACCCACTAATTTCAAAAGGAATTATGTGTATTTATATGTAAATGTTTATGTGCCTACATGTAAACTAGATCTTTTAAATCATTTTTTCAAAAATATGAACTATTGTTTTTTTAAGACCGACCTCAAATCAAAATTGTTTCTATGGTGGAGGAGTGCGATCAACAATATCGTGACATCATCCCTATGAAGAAACAAACATTTTTTTTAAAAATAAAAATTACATATTCAAAACTTGCTCAATTTTCAAACTTTACTTTTGCACATATTAATTGCTTAATATTTGCCAATTTTGTCTATAACCTAGTCTCGCATGTTTAAATTAATAAAATAGCCTTAATTGTTTTATACTTGTTATCCCTTAGCAAGCATATTAATGAATAATAATGAAGTGAACTTGATTGCTACTTGTAACCCCCACATAGAGTGCATGAGATACGGCCGGGACCCACGCTTGTGGACCTCGAGGGATGCCTAACACCTTCCCCTCGAGGTAATTTGAACCCTTACCCTAATCTCTGGCTCGTTGACCTTAGTTAGACTTAGTTGGTTTAGATAGGTGCCCTAATGCGCCTTAACCCGTTAGGTGGCGACTCCAAACTCGAAAATCCCGAAAGAGTTGTTAGGTCGCGCACAAAACCCGTTTTCTGCGAAAATGGGGCGCGACAGAATGGCGACTCCGCTGGGGATATTAGGTTCTTACCATTATGTGTTAACTGCTTATTTATGTGGGGTTTACTTTATTCCACTATTTGTTAGGCGCTTACCATGTTTAGCTTATTTTTTTTCCTTATTTATTGTCTTCTCTCCATGTTCCACCCTTTCCTTTTTTCTTAATTGTTTATTATCATGTTTCACCTCTTCCCTTTCCCCTTATTTGCTTACATGTTTAGTCTCGTATTCTGCTTCTTTATTTGTGTAGTTTTTATATTTTTATATGTTTAATTTTCTTTATTCATGCTTATTTATTTATTTATTGTTTATAAGATGCCTATATGTTACCGCTTTCCAACTTGAATGCTAAATGTTTATTGTTTTGATAATTGGCATCCCGCTCATACTTCCCCTAATTGGGACCCTCTTCCTTTTTTATTTTGTTCTCGTGATGTTGTGCATTTGCACCTCTCACAACTAGTCCATATTATTCAAATACCCATTATAGAGAGTCGGCATATGCGTGGACGTAGTGGATAGTTTTATTACCGCGAAGCCACGAGCCTCTCGCATAGAATCCCTTTCAAGTCCGTGTCAAGCCACTCTTAGAAGTCCTGGTTTAGTCATACATGCTGCATAAACCTAGGTGGTTTGACCCTTGGTGTCAATCCACATAATTAGTAGCCACCCTATTGCCTAAAGGGCCCCAACACCCTTAGACAAATTGCATATTTATGTGTCAACGTGATCATGATAATTAAATCAAGCCAACATTGTCAAAATGGAGTTTAGAAGTCGTTTGTTACTTTGTTTGCAGAGTCATGGCTCACCCTCACTTTCCAAACACGCAAATGGTGGTCAAAGTTAATCCTATTTTGAAGATTTGGTGGAAAGATATTCAAAAAACTCGAGAGTTAGAAGCAAATGAACCGTTAGGCGGCCTCACTGCTTTGATCTCCGTAGAGTCAGATCGTCACTTAATCAAGGCAGAGAGAAGATGGGCTAGCAACCTCCTCAACACCGATTATGACATTATCCCAGAAATGAGGAAGCAGATTGTGCCTAACATTGGAGAGCAACATAATTGAAGTTTTTTTTATTATTCTTTTTATTCCCCATGTGTTATCCTTTACCCTTTAGTTATCTCTAGATTGATGTAATAAATAGAAATTATTTCAATAATTGAAAGTCGTTTTATTGTCTAACTCTAAACTCCAAATTGACAAATAAGGCTTGAATTAGTTATTGTGCATCACTTATGTGTCGCTTAGGCCTACCTCTGGCTCAACGAGGCTCTTTTGCATTTAGGTCGTTTATCTTAAATAACGTGTTTGATATCTCAATTTATGCAATGTTCTAACTTGGGTTTTATTTTGCTTTTATTTATTTTACCCTTTCTCAATGGTTGATCTGTAGACCATGGTTTATCACACGCGATCAAAGGTCATTTCCTCTTCTTCCGACTGAGAATTGCAAAGGAAAAGTGAAAGGGACTAATGTTAAGGTTATGTGCAAAACTATTGAAAAAGTGTCTTTCAGACAAGTTGGTATCAAACCTTGAGCAGAAAATAAAGAAGTTAGAAGAAGAGTTGTTGGACATGCGTGAGTGGGCAAAGTTTTTACTCTCTGCCAATCCAACTTTGGAGACGAACATTCACTCTCCAAAATAATCTTCCTCCGGATTACTCTACCTCTCAAAGTCAACCGAGCTCCATTCAAATGCTTCTAAAAACATCTACTTTACAAATCACCCATATCCTCCGCTAACGCCATGCATATGCTCTTAAACCTCAACATCTTACTTAACACCCGCATTATCCCACTATACAAGCTCCTCAATACGAAACACCTCTGCACCAAGTTCCTTGGCATCATGCACCTCTCATGCCATTTCCAAACACTCCATATCAAATGTCTCTGTAACAAAGGCCTCCTATGCCATATCTTTTGGAACTACGTCAGACCTGATTCCCGTTTAGGAGGGGATACGTAGGCGCTCTTATGGGGTTTTGTCTTATCATAAATAAAACCTTTATTTTCCCCTTCTATTGATAACTGGGGCAGAATTTTTGAGAGGTTCTCAAAAATTCCATCAAGATTTCTTCTTGTGCATCTCCATACTGGGGCAGAATTTTTGAGTAAACTCAAAATTTCCATCAAAAACATTCAACAACTGGGGCAGAATTTTGAGAGGATCTCAAAATTGCTAAAAATCAAGACCGGGTAGAAATTTTTAAGAGAATCTTGAAAAATCCAACAGTCGAGCTGCAATTACAACAGATCAGAATAACAGAAGCTCTACACTAGGGCAGAAAATTTGAGAAAATCTCAAAATTTTCGACAATACTCCGAAGAGCATTCTATCAAACACCAAAGAAGCACGCTGTGCCAAATCATGGATACAGATCAACCTCCCCTTCAAACTAACTATTTTTCTTTGAATATAGAAAATACAGGTACATATACAAAGGCAGTTTTAGCAATCAACATACCACTTTTGATCCTGACAAATGACACTCGACCCTCCAACAAGGCAAATGTCCAAGCTACTACATACCCTCATCATTCAATATGAAGTTGCACTATGCCTGAGATCTAGGTTTGCATGACTACATTATGCCCGAGATCGCACTATGCTCAAGAAATGTATCATAGCATGTGCCCGATAACACATGTGCCCGAAAATGCATCATTGCATTGTGCTCGAAAAAATGCATCATTGCATTGTGCCCGAAGAAATGCATCATTGCATTGTGCCCGAAGATATGCATCATTGCATGTGCCCGATAATGCATGTGCCCAAAGAAATGCATCATTGCATGTGCCTGATAATGCATCATTGCATGTGCCCGACAATGCATGTGCCCGAAGAAATGCATCATTGCATTGCGCCCAAAGAAATGCATCATTGCATTGTGCTCGAAGAAATCCATTATTGCATGTGCTCAATACTGCATGTGCCCGAAGAAATGCATCGTTGCATGTGCCCGAAGAAATGCATCATATGATGTGCTCGATATTGCATGTGCCCGAAGAAATGCATCATCGCATTGTGCCTGAGACTGCATTGTACCCGAAATTTGCATAAGCTCAAGATTGCATCGTGCTCGAAGTTTACATGTGCCCGAATCAAATCAAGTCATAAGTATCAACAGATGTCAAAAACAGATACGCTCTCTTTACTCATTAATGATATCCCAAAGGCGTCATCCTCCAAAGGCATCATCTTTCATGGCCTGCAGACTTCATGTCATGGCCTGAGGACTTATTTTATGCATATCATATTCCTAAGGCGTCATAGTCTAAAGGCATCATCCTCATGGCCTGCGGACATTATATCATGGCCTAAGGGTTTAATTTCTGTCTATCATCATCCGAAGGTGTCATAGTCTAAAGGCGTCATCTTCATGGCCTGCAGACAACATTTTCATGACCTGAGGATACATTTCGCGTATCATGGCCCTAGACATCATAGACTAAGACATCATTTTGCATGGTCTTAAGGCAAACATTCATGGTCTATGTGGGAAATTGCATCATGTTTACATTTACCGCTTATTTTGCTCTAATTACTCTACTACAAGTTACAGTTATGCAGATTACAGAAAAAGTCACCTTCTAAACGGCTGTTCCCTTGCTTACACACAAAGGCTCCGACAAATTCTTGGCTACTCGAACTATCGTTTCGCTATCATTCAGGCTACCATGAAGATTCTTCGGATTCAACTCACCACTGTGACCTACTGTCTCTACATTTAGGCTCGTCTGCCTCACAACACAACATTTAGGCTCGTCTGCCTTACAATACGACATTTAGGCTCGTCTGCCTTACAATACGACATTTAGGCTCGTCTGCCTTACAATACGACATTTAGGCTCTTCTGCCTTACAATAGGATGTTTAGGCTCTTCCGCCTTACAATAGGATGTTTAGGCTCGTCTACCTTACAATATGACATTTAGGCTCGTCTGCCTTACAATACGACATTTAGGCTCGTTTGCCTTACAATACGACACTTAGGCTCGTCTGCCTTACAATACGACACTTAGGCTCGTCTGCCTTACAATACGACATTTAGGCTCTTCCGCCTTACAATAGGATTTTTAGGCTCTTCCGCCTTACAATAGGATGTTTAGGCTCTTCCGCCTTACAATAGGATGTTTAGACTCGTCTGCCTTACAATACGACATTTAGGCTTGTCTGCCTTATAATACGACACTTAGGCTCATCTGCCATACAATACGATGTTTAGGCTCATCCGCCTTACAATAGGATGTTTAGGCTCATCCGCCTTACAATAGGATGTTTAGGCTTTTCCGTCTTACAATAGGATGTTTAGGCTTTTTCGCCTTAAAATATGATGTTTATGCTCGTCTGTCTTACAATATGACGTGTAGACTCTCCTTACAACCTGATATTTTCGTCTATATTATTATATATTTATAGTATCAAATCTATTGGAGTTTGACGTTATTCTTCAGAGATGGGTTTCAATCCTTCAAGAAGTTAAAGACTGTCAAGGCTTGCACTATGTCTCAAACAGATACGCTTCTTATCATCTTTTGTCATTTATTTAGAACTCATATTTTATCATTATTGTTTATACATTATTCATAAGCTAACATTTTATCTAGAATTTGCAGATATGATCGATCACCCTTGATCACAATTATCATGCTATCCTCTATCACAACAAAGACTCTATCAATTCTTCGCTTTTCATACTCCGAACCCTTGCTCAAATGTTGATAACCTCACTCTATCATGCTCTTCCTGCTTATCTGTCACGCTCTTCTAGCCTTTCAATCTCTCTTTTCTCGCTACTCTATTCTTATCTATTCAAGCCAATATCGTGCCTTTCAAATACCTTAGCGCTCTTTTAATTTTTAAGAGTTTCATTTGCTCTTGAATCTAGAACTACACACGACCTGATTCTCGTATAACCAGAGATATAAAGGAGACTTAAAACCAAAGTCTCGGTCGTACCCTTTTTCAACTCTATATCATTTCAATTGACCCCACTGACATCTGTCGTTGGTCAGACAAAATCGGCTACTAAGTCAATGTTGGTTGCCTAACAATTCATTCTTCATTCTCAATCAACCAAGGGGCAGCTGTTGACACCCAATTTTGACCGACCTTTGACCATGTTTAGGAATACTATTCAATTAAGTACGTATTTTAAATTTTAGAATTTTTAATCGACTTTGCTTGAAAATTATATATTTTAGTACGTTTTACTTTATAAAATTATCGTAAATATTATTAAAATATTTTAAAGTTATTAATGAATTCCAAATGTTTTAAAATTTAAATGATTTTCAATTATATATATAAAAAAATTAATCTATGTATTATTTTAATAGTAATTCCTACACTTTCCTTAAATTTTAAATTTTAGCCTATTCTATCACAATTTCTTTCAATTCTAGCCACTACACTTCAAATTTTATTCTAATCATAGCCCCTCTTTCATTTCAATTCTAGCCAAATGTTATTGAAATTTTAGCCATTTCATATCCAACCAAATCTGACTTTTTAAATGTCATCTTTAATCTCATCCGTCCATCTTTAAAATAAATCCAAAATCGAATCATAGCCCTTTATCTTTTATTAAATCCTACGGTCAAGATTTAATCTCCTATTCTTCCTAAATTCTAATACCCTAAAAGACCAAACCAAAAAAAACTCACTCTCTCTTCCTCCCCTCCCTCTCTCCAGCCGCTTCTCTCTCTCTCTCCCCATCCTTTCCGGCGAAAGCCACCATCGCCGGTGAGCTCTTCCTCCTCTTCTCCTCTCTCCCCTCCCGTCTCTTCTTCCCCCTTTTCCTCTTTTTCTTCTTTTTTGCAGGTATAGGCAGCAGCGTCCAACGCTTCCCACCAGCTAGCAGTTCCGGTGAAGTCTGCAACTCGACGGGAACCACCATTGCTGGCAGCAGCCGCTGGCAGGACCTTCTCTCCCTCTCGTCTTCCTCTCCGCCTCTACCACTCTCTCCAACGCCTCCTGCCAGCCGTACAACAGTGACCGGCGAACTGCCAGGCAGCAACGAGAAGTAGCAGATGGAGGCTGCTCCGACCAGCAGCAGCTCTGGCGAAGTGCGCCAAGCAGCGCTCTATTCCTGTCTCTCCTTGCCTCTTCTTTCTCTTCTCACTTCCCTTCTTCTGTGTCTTCTTTTCTCCATTGCTGGCAGCGCTCGCGCGAACTGCCAGGCAGCAGCGAACCCCAGAAACTCCAGTGAGCAACCGCTAATGAAAACAACAAAAATAAGAAACCAAAATAGACGGAAAATTAAGGTAAGGTGATGTCCGTTTTGTTCTCAGTTTAAGGCTTCAATATCTCGCCTCGTTAGTATGGATTGGTACTTTTTCTTGACCATCAAATATAATATATTCTTGTTGAATCTTTATACTTATTTGAAGTATTCCTCTCACTAATATGACTAATTTTCAATCATGCTTACTGTTAATAGTTGTTTTACTAAATAATCCTTAGTTAATTGCATGTTAGTCATTAACTATTTCTATTAACTTGGCATATATTTTAGATAGTATAATTACTGAAACTTAATCAGTTAACTTTTGTCTTGCTACATGATTACATATATGTATAGTCGGACAACTTCTTTCAATTCATTCTATTCATATCGCCTATACTTGTTTTTTGTATGTTGAATGTTTAAATATTTTCTTATTTGATTGGCTGGTTCGTCTTGATTAATCTTCGTGATTTTGGTAATTGACCAAATTAATTGTTTATTTGATCAATATTTCTCTTCGTTCTTTAAATCCTAATTGCTACTATATTGTGTCTTAATATGGGAGGATTTTATTTGTTTATCGATGTGTATAAAATTAGTAATTCAATTTGATCTTTTTCCTTGTTGAACTTGGACAGATCACCTTTAAATTTCTTTATTTATGGGAAGAATTGATTTAATTATTTGTATTAGGAATATTTATAAATTAACTTATATGTACCACTATCTCTTTTTATTAAATTGCATTCTTTTGGCTAATTTTGTTGTATTGATGACCCTTAATTGTTCTCTTACCTTAGTTAAAAGATAGATTTTTTACATGGGTTATATGGTAAGTATATATTTTATGTTTGCTTATAGGTTTGACGGATTGCTTTATTGACTAACTAATTGACTTGTTTTGTTTTATTTAATGTTGGACTAATTTCTTACTCTTCTATATTTGGTAAAATTATATTTGGCTCTTCTTTATTTAAGGAAAATATTTTACTCTTATATGTTTATATTTGGTAACAAATTCTTAATTTAAAATCTGATTTCGCTCTTCTTATTTAAGGGAAAATAATATTACTCTTCCTAATTTTATTCTTACTTATTTATTTTTGATGATATAATATTTTCTGAATTTTGCTCTCCTTTGAAATAAGGAAAATAGTATTATAATTGATGCTATTAAATGTTTATTTTTTATTTTGTTCCCCCTTCTTCTACTATAAAAAAAGACCCCATTTTCATTCTTTTAGAATGCTCTCACATCTTGAGATGAATTCACATTCTCCCAACTGACATCAACTCATTCACACACTCATCCACTAACTCTTACAAGTTCTCTCATAACACATACACTCATTCACTCTCAATCAAAAATTTCTCTCATCACTCTCTCTGTTTTCTCATTGCTCTCTTCCTACTTTAACAACACATTAATATTCCGGTAAATATTCAAGTGTTTTTCGCGATTTTGCTACTTTGTTCGAGTAAAAGGTGAATCAATTTGTTTTGCTTAACTAGTTAGTTTTAACATTTATATTATCTTCACATTCACATATTTGTGTAAGCTATTGTCTGTTTTTTTATGTAGAATTCGTCATTAAATAATTGCATATTGTCTCACCTTGACTAATAAGTGTGATTACTTGTGTAGTTATTTGATTACTTTGACAGGTTTCAAACTTGAAGTTCAAGTTGAAGATTAATTGAAGAAAGATTTATTTGTTTATTTGAATGTATATATATATTTTATTTTTGCCTATTTTATTTATTTGAATGTTGTAACAATTGTAACTCTAAAAGATCATATATATAAATTTATTTGGGGGGTCTTCTAGGGGAGGGGGATTTATATGCTTACTTGTTCATTAAATTTTTTAGAAATCATGCCTATAGGTTTGTCTTTAATCGCCTAGATTTAATATTTGTAGGTGTTATAATCTAATCAATTTTCAATTTGCTTGACGCTTTTGTTAACAAGTCTTAAAAAATAATAACTAGATTCCATTAATTTTTTAAATGTTAAAATCAAATCCTAATAATCTAGTAGGTTGTTAGATGTTAAAAATATATTATAAACTTTCATTTGTCTTGTCACGTAGAAACTATGCCTAAGCATTAAATTGTTCATATCATTTACAAAATCATGCATATATATGTTACTCTGTTTTTTTTTAACACCTAGAAATCATGTCTATAGGGTTGTAAATAAACTTTTAGCATATCCTTAAAAAATAAAATTTGTTTGTGCATATTTGAGCCCTCTCCCTAAAATTAGTTAATATTATTTAATTAGTAATCCTATTTGTTTTCCGCATTCATGATGCAATATTTTTTTTAATAATACTAAATTAGAACATTTCGTGCATTTAACAAATTACTTGGCTTTAAAAATATTTCATATCAAAACCTTGTAACATAATTTTCTTAAAAAGTCATTATTCAATCTTTCTTTAAAACTTTGGATTGATTTTGACATTGTTTATTTTGAAAATAAATTATAAGCACTATCTCCTAACCTATCGTTAGTGGGAAAGTCAAAGGAACTACGAGGTCTAGTTCCAATTTTTAAACCCGACGCGTCCCCGGAAGTACCATCTACCCACTAATTTCAAAAGGAATTATGTGTATTTATATGTAAATGTTTATGTGCCTACATGTAAACTAGATCTTTTAAATCATTTTTTCAAAAATATGAACTATTGTTTTTTTAAGACCGACCTCAAATCAAAATTGTTTCTATGGTGGAGGAGTGCGATCAACAATATCGTGACATCATCCCTATAAAGAAACAAACATTTTTTTAAAAAATAAAAATTACATATTCAAAACTTGCTCAATTTTCAAACTTTACTTTTGCACATATTAATTACTTAATATTTGCCAATTTTGTCTATAACCTAGTCTCGCATGTTTAAATTAATAAAATAGCCTTAATTGTTTTATACTTGTTATCCCTTAGCAAGCATATTAATGAATAATAATGAAGTGACCTTGATTGCTACTTGTAACCCCCACATAGAGTGCATGAGATACGGCCGAGACCCACGCTTGTGGACCTCGAGGGATGCCTAACACCTTCCCCTCGAGGTAATTTGAACCCTTACCATAATCACTGGCTCGTTGACCTTAGTTAGACTTAATTAGTTTAGATAGGTGCCCTAACGCGCCTTAACTCGTTAGGTGGCGACTCCAAACTCGAAAATCTCAAAAGAGTTGTTAGGTCGCGCACAAAACCCGTTTTCTACGAAAATGGGGCGCGACAGTTTTATGGTCAAAAACTCAATGGACCCATGAACATGCAAATTCTCAATTTTGACTTATGAAGTGGGTTAAATGTATATGATTAGATAATGTTAGAGTTGTGTTTCTTTATGTTGTATCATGAATATTTACTGCATTTTATGCCTTATTATGGTGATTTATTTGAAATATTGAAAAAAATGTGTCCAAGAATTGGATGAAGGGTAAGTTGGTTTATATTGTTAGTTCTTATTGAATTGATCTTTAGTGGTATGGTCCACATTTGGTAGCGTTATTTACTTGAAGTATATGAATACATATGTGTATTGTGATTATGTCGTTGAAGGCATTGAATGTAGAGTAAAGAAAGGTTATAATGCATGTGCATAATATTTCTTTTGAAGTTGAAAAGGTGTATCTTAAAGATGTTATGTCTAAATGAGGTATAATGTGAATGTGAACCATGATAATGTATAAAATATGATGAATGTAGAATGATCATGTTTAGAAGTCAATATTATGAATATGGTGGTAATGTGAAGAGTGTCCTTACATATACTCACACACACACTTTGAATGAATGAATGAAGTTAATGATTGAAAATACAAGATAATAGGGTAGACACTATTCGTGATTAGAGATGAATTGTCTTATACCAACCCTACTATTCCTACGAAATCTAGTGAATGAAAAGGGAGATTTTGGGGTTGAAACTTTTCGTGAGTTGAGATGAAGTGTTCAGTAGCAACCTCACTATTTCCAAGAGCTTTCCAAAGAAAGGTTGGACGTTGGATACTCTTCGTGAGTAGAGATGTAGTATTCAAAAGTAACCTATAGAAATTTGTACTCTTCGTGAGTTGAAATGTAGTACTTGGTAGAATCTCTTAACAAATATCCAATTAATGTACTGAATGTCTAGAACTCAATGGGGACTTATGCTTAGCACCGAGAGAATTTGAAGAAGGGGTGAATACTTTTTGTGAGTAGAGATGTTGTATCCAATGTACATCTTAGGATGAGTACTCTTCATCAATTGAAATGTTGTATCTAATGTACATCTTAGGATGAGTAGTTTTCGTTAGTTGAAATGTAGTACTTAGAAGAAATCTTGTTATCCCTTAACTATGTGCTTACATAGGTTTAGCTATTGGAGATCCATGTAAAGGCTAAGAGAACGATCCTACCTTAGGAAAGTGGGGATCCCTCATCCCGTAGGGGTTCATAATGGAAATTCATATCTAGCTCTCATGTCCTATGTCGGTTAAAGCTAGTCCTCACAAATGAATGTAATGAACTAAGTCTTCTTAAGGGTGTACTAATTAGGGTAGGTGGTGTTATGGGACGTCATCTATCCAATGCACAACTAGATATTTAGAGGGTTTCTTGGTGTGTTCTTATATGAAAATGTATGAATGGGTTACTACATGATGTTAATAAAGTAAGTTGACTTTATGTCTATTATTAATGAAGCATGTTTATCTTATGTATAATGTAATAAAATTTATGTCAATGATGAATGTTATGTGCCTAGCCTAGGGTGATTCCTAAGGAACACCAAATGGAAGTAATATTATGAGATGTTACTTTCACAATGCACTAGTGTACTTGGGGGTTGTCTTGGAGGATGGTCTTTATATGAAATTCTTAAATGTATGTATGCTTATTAAAGTATCTTTAGTAATAGATTTTTACTTGTTGAATTGAATGAATCATGCTTATCTTTGATAGTCTTAAGGATCTCTTAGGTGTGTATTTAAGAGGTTGTATGGGCAATTTCTTCATGTTTTACCTAGGTTAGTCTAAAGAAAACTTTGGATAGGAAGGTCTATATGATAAATGGATTAGTTGATGAATATGACTAAATGTTGATCTTAATGGATACATTACTTGAATGATAAATGATGATTTATATGATATTTTCTACACTTGTTTCATGAAGTTTTTTCCTAAAATAGCATGAAAGGTTTATTTCAGCTTAAATGTCCTCTTAAGCATGTTTTTTCATAATGACATACTGAGTATTATGTTTGTACTAACTCCATACTGTTCTATATTTCTAAAAGTATTTGTGGAAGTCAAGGGAAGGTTTCTTAGAAGATGAAGCTTCGGAAGTTGGTTCTCTCAACATTTGGTATGTCCTCATACGTTCGACGACATAGACTATGTTTATTTTAGTTTATTCTATTAAGACCTGTATAAGACTTAGTATGTTTCTTTCAAAGTAAAGGGTCATGATCCTATGATAATTCAGACGTGTCTAAGTTGACTTGTGATGATGAGACTTGTTTCTCAGTTTTATAAAAGATTTTCTTGTTAATTATGTTCTGAAAAGTTTTCATTCCGTGCTACATGTCATACCAATGTGATGAATGAAAGCTAAAAGGCTTGTACAAGACATCCTAGCGGTCAAGTATGCCGCGTAACGACTTGAGGGTGCTCTAAATTCTAGGGTACTCTCGGGTCGTTACACAATCACTTTGTAATTGTTCCTGTTCACATCCAATTTTGACCCTCCACAATTTTGTTAATTTTGATGTTTCTCCAACTTCAAACAATTTGAAGTGATTATTTTGAAAAAAGTTAAAATACTTTAGAATTCATTTTCAAGGCGATTTCTCTTTTTTTCCCTATAAAATATATCTCTATATTTGAAATATAAAGATTTATATAGTTTTCAATAATTTTTTAGAAAAAAATAATTGTTTAAAAAAAATCATGTTTGAACTAAGTTAGCATTTTTATTTTTAAAATAACTAAGATCTTATGTCAAGATAATTGTTTTATATTGTGGAGTTAAAGAACCTTAATAATTAATTTGATACATAAGTTATTTTATACCAAGGGACTAAGGCCATCTCTTTGTTTTTTAACCTCTTTTAAAACTAGTTCATGCCCGATTCCTAACCCATTCTCGGCCCAACATCAATATAACATCAAAAACCCATTCATTATTTAAAACAAATTCCAAAACTCCCACCCACAGCAACGATACAATATTTATAGGATAAATTAGCAATGAAGTCACAATTATTAACATAATTCTTCAAAATAACAACAATTTAAAATATTTATTTAAATTGGCAGAATGACAATATTTTTATAAAATAATATGTTTAGTATATTTTAATATTTAAATTTAATTTTACTTATGAAAAGAGTCATTGTTGGACAAAAATACACACTAATAACCGTTATAAATTGGAAAAAAATACAATTTACTTTTTTTTTATTATTAGTCAACTTTCTTCCTCACATTTCATGTTTCCTCACCATGTCTCAGCTTTCAAGTTTAGATCCCTTCAAGTGTCGAATTGTTGCTCACCAAGAAATTCTTTATTGTTAAACTAAAATAATTTATTAATTCAAGCAGTTTCTCGATTGGCAAGGTAATTTCCATCATTCGAAATTAGTTTTTGGTTTGATGTTTAAAGTACCGATTATATACATTACGGATTTTTAGTCAAATTTTTCAATTTTCATTTGAATTTTTTAAAATATTCATCATATACTTATAATTTTCAATTTTTTTTGTGATTCTCTTTTAACTTTTTTAGATTCGTAGATTCTAGAATTTCATATATATGATTATTTTGTTTAATGTTGACTACATTTTAATATTTTGAATATATTTTTTTAATATGATGTTGAATAATACAAAATACAAAATAAAAACTAGAATGAATACAAATACAAATAATATATCTATTAGAATGAATACAACTTAGGAAAGGAAACATATTTTAAAGAGAAAAATAAATATACAATTAAAAAATAAAATGAATACAAATATGCTTCTTAAATAACTACAAATTAATTTGATATGCCTATTGGAATAAATACGAACTAATAAAGAAATACAAATTTAATTATACAAAATACAACATGAAAACTAGAATGAATATAACTAATACAAATGACATACATATTGAAATGAATACGATTTAAGAAACGACACAAATTTCTGGTAAATAAAGTAAATACATTGTAAGAAAAGTATATCAAATAACATATGAAAATACAACATGAAAACTAGAATGAATACAAATACAAATGACATACATATTGGAATGATACAGTTTAAGAAAGGATACAAAAATATGGTAAATAAAATAAATACACTGTGAGAAAAGGTGTTCAAATTTGTAAATTTAAAAAAAATAATTTTTTTAATAGATAAAACTCTAAGATTTTTATAACAATAACTAATTTTGAAAGACAATGACAAATAATGGCCTTTATGAAGAATGAAGAGACCACCTATTTTAGGTCTTATAATCTTTTGTAAAGAAAGTAATAAAGATTTTCAGCAACTTAATATAATTTGGAATATCGTTCCTTGATTTTCTCTTGTTTGTCATTTCTTAATTATATTATGTTAAATTAAGTAAAGAAAAAAAAATACATAAATCAACTCATAACAAATTAAAATATTGTCATTTTTAATAAATATTAAAAGTTTGCTATGGGATCCTATTAAGGGCCCGTTTGGCCATAAATTTTGCAAGTAAAACTTGGGAAAAAACTTGGCAAATTTTGTTTGTCCATACACTTTTTTATTATTTGGCAAATTTTTTTGGCAAAATTTTCAATTCCCAAATACTAGAAAAAACTAGTATTTGGGCCAAATTTCATTATTTGGAAAGTTTTAGAAATTCAATTTTTACCCTTAACTTTTTATTTTACAAAAAGAATATATTTATCGAAAAAGGGCCTAAAATACCCTCGAAGTATTGAAAATGGTACAAAATTACCCTCCATCCACCTATTAGCTCTAAAATACCCTCCCCACCAACCTATTGGCTCCAAAATACCCTTGTCATCCACCTTTGAATTCAAAATTGACCACTTATTTAACGGTTTTAAATTTAAACTATTTAAATATTTTTTTAAATACGTTACGCTCAACTATTTGTTATAATTTAACTTATTAATATAATTTATAAATCAATCGACTACCCACATTTCTAATTAAATCCCACCAAAATAATAAACTCATCACATTACTAATGCAACAACAAGAAAGCTACTTCCAATGAGAGTTTTTGAAAATTTGAGGCGAAAATATCTAGAGAAGTAAATTTTATCATACATTCAAGTGTCTAAATAAAAATTAACGATAAACTTAAAAGTTTGACTATGTTCATCTTAATCATTCATTCATCTCAATTATGTGATGTTACATCATAGATAAATTTTTTAAAATAATATATTAAGTTTTTTTAAAAAATCATAAATATGTATAAAATTATATTTAAAAAAAGTTCATGAATTAATTCGGATGTACTACTTCTTTAACTTTAATCATAGACTTTGATTTCAAGCTTGAAATAGAATCCTATTGAAAGTGTCCCCCTAAATAAGGGGCTCAACCTAAATTTAATTGGGCTTTTATTCAGAGTCGAATAATTTTAGATGTCATTTTCAAGAATCTATAATTTCATCGTGTTTTAGTAGTGTTTATGACAATTTTGATATTATAATTGGTTTATTAATTCGGTGGGATTTAGTTAATAATGAGTCGGTAGTGGGTTGGTTTATAAATTATATTAATAAATTAAATTATAACCAATAGTTGAACGCCAAGTATTTTAAAAATAATTTAAATAGTTTAATTTTAAAATAGTTAAATAAGTGGTCAATTTTTGAACCCAAAGGTGGATGACAAGGGTATTTTGGAGCCAATAGGTAGATGAGAATGACATTTTGGAAACAATAGGTGGATGTAGGGTAATTTTGTACCATTTCCAATACTTCAAGGCTATTTTAGACCCTTTTCCGTATATTTATTGACACCAACCAATTCAATTAGCTCCCCATCTGCCAACATTATTTAGTCTTAATGAAGTAGCTACAAAATAAAACATGAATTGCATTTATTTTATTTTGGTAGATAAATATTACGTTGTTGATGTTGGTCTACGGAACACAAGAGGATTTTTAGCTCCATTCAAAGGAATGCGCTATCATTTACAGGACTACCGAGGAAGTGAAAGAGAGCCTAAGAATGGAAAAGAGTTATTTAACTATAGACATTCTTCTCTGCGCAATGTAATTGAAAGAACTTTTGATGGGTGGAAAAGTAAATTCAGAATACTAAGACAAGGCATGAACAACTATGAATGTGACATGCAAGTGAAAATAGTAATTGTTTGCGCTGCATTGCATAATTTTTTACGTGAACACCAAAGTAGTGAAAGAATATTCAATGAATATGAAAATGATGATATGGTTGTTGATGAAAGTGACGAACTATTGGCTCAGGGTAACAACATCGCTTCATCTTCTCGATCATCTGATTCGGAAATGCAAGCTCATCGAGAAGAGATTGTTCATAATATGTGAGAAGATTATATTAAAGAATAGGTTGAACTATTTCAGATGAGAAAACATAGGTTATTCAGTGATTGCAATATTTATTTCCTTTTGTTTTCTTCTCTTTATTTTTTTCCCGAATTTATATTAGTTATATTTTCATTACCATGATTTGTACCAATACCTTTTCACTATACGAATATTTATTGTAATGATTCTTGTTGATTTGTTGCGGAAGTCATAAATCTTGTTACATGAGATTTCTATTGTGCTATGTAATAAAAATTTATGGTTAGTTTGATAGTTTTAAAAACTTATGGGTAGAAATCATATTTTTTTTAAAAATGAAATATGTTTCTCAAATTCTATGGTCAAACACATGGTAAAATTTCATCCAAATAATATTTGCCAAAAATATTTGAATATCTATGACCAAAGGTTAGCTAAATGTCAAAATATCACAATGTAAACCAACCGACCCGACCCCAACATGATACTCTTCTTCTTTCACACCAACGTCGCAACAACAAACCCAAAAAAAGCGGACGTTAAATACTAATTCGTAGATTCAATTTACTCTTCTCTCCCTTGAATTCGTACATTTAGGCGTGCCTAACACGAACACGAGGACATCTGGAGGTTTCCAAGACAGCCCAGCAACTTTATCCTCTTAATTTTCCGGGTTTTTTTTTCAAATTTTTGTTGAAAAATGGTACGAATTCGTACCCTAACCTTATCTACTGAGGAATTTTGAACTTTTGAATTAGTCCGACATCGTTTTCCTACTCTACTTTGACCTAAAAGTTGTCCTATATAAGCCCTTCTCCTCTTCACCATTCAGGGGGGAAGTTTTAAACCCGGAGTACGCTAAAAGGTTTGGGAAATATTGGTTTAGTAGTTTAATTTTTGTGGTTATTCTACTTTAAAGAGGAGGTGGAGTTGCCTTCTCAATTCGTCGTTTTGGTTTACTGCACAGATCAGGTAATGTTCTTGCTCTTTCTATAGTCTTTCTTTCTGTTGCATTTTAGAATTTTATATGTTCTAGTTTTGTGATTTTTTTTAGATTCATTGTGTTTAGTTAAAATAAGGGTGATGGTTATGTCAATAACAGTGACAATTTTCATTATCATGTTCACTTATTCTAGCCAATTCTAAATGAGTTTATTAAGTATTTTTCTCCATTAATTGTTGTTTTCTTATAATTTAGAGATGTGAATGTGGTTCTTTAACTTAGTCTAGTTCATAAATTTTTATATATTCTTCTAGTTACTGGTAATTTCATTTGACTTTAAATTCCATGTGATGTATTTGTTGGTTTCTCTTCTTTGTTTTCTTTGGATACATATAGTCAGAGTAGTTAACTGTGTATTTCACTGCTTCAAGTTTGTTTGGATTGAGTGATAGGTTGAGCATTGTTGTTCCCAGAGTGTGTCCTTTTCAGCTAATCTCTAGTGTAGTTTGACTCAATCAAGTTATTGTTTCTCTATGTAGCATTTCTCCCTTGTCGTATGATGTCTTCTTACAATTTTAGCACACTTTGGTTATTTTTTTTAATTATTAAAAGTTCCCTTTCTTTTGTTTGTCTAACAATCTGTCTGGCATCCCTGATTTGAAACGAATATAAACTAGTTTTGTAATCATCTGGTTTAAATGTGTAACTTTCTGAAACCTACTACATTATCTGATATTAACAAATTCTCAAGTTCCCATGCTTAGAAATTTAGTGTTTATAGATTAGGTTAGATCTTGTAGTTAGAGAAGGCTATTGGTGTTGTTGTTCTAAGTTCAAGTTCTTCTTTTTATTGAGGTTTTCTTTGATGAACATGTTTGTGATTAATAGAATATTTTACTTTGTTTGTCCATTGCGTCTTATAAGATTCAAAATAACCAAAAAGGCATTATTCTTGTAGCTCAACTGTTCTGTTTGTGTTGAAAAATAGCTAGCTCTTTGGGTTGCTCTTTAGCATTCTCCAAAGATATAGTCTTGAATAAATGAAAGCTTATATTGTATCACTTATGTATCCTAAAGTATTTTAGTTTACTATCCTTAGACGCATGCTTAAATTTGAGTAAAGTTTCTTAAAAATTTACATTTAAATGCTACATGATAGTATCATCGTATTTTCTGCTCTCTGTTTGTCCCGATTCTGATTTAAAAGGTTCAGCATAAGTGTGATATTAAGTGTTTGTCTATTTACATTAGTAGTTTGATTCTATTACGGGTTGAATTTTGAATACTCATTATGAGTTTTAATTGGGATATAGGGACTTCTTCATAACATTGTTAATCGTTTAAAATAAATCAATTTCTCTGTTTTTCCTCTCTTATTTGACATTGTTGGGTCCCATTTTGCAATTTAGTTTCAGATTTCTCATAGAAGCTCTAATTATATAATTTTCAGTTTGGTTTACACATTATGATTTGAATTTTTGGCTCCAAAGATGTTCCAAAGTAGTGTATTGTCTTCTGTTTGTCCAATGCATTTCTGTACATCTGTAGATAAGCTAAATATAATTGAATTGTCTTTCCTTTGTTTGTTTCAGCTTATTTTAGAAATCTTGCACGAAGTGTTATTCTTTTAGTTGTCGATCATATGTGTTCTTTATTTAATAAGGCATACTTAAGGCGGTAGTTAGATATTTATAAATTTTAAGCATCCTGTGTAGTGCTAAATTAGTAGCATACTTAATTTTCTTTTATTACTATTGTTTCTTTTGCGTGTTGGTTCTAATTCCTATTCCTTTTTGTTTTTCGCATGAAATCATTCTTCATCGACTCCTTGGACACCTCGCTCCCTTGCACTCGCTCCTCTCTGAGTCGACTTCCATCACGTTTGGAGAGAAATCTAATTTTATTGGACTAAAATCCAAGAATTAGGAGCCTCAACTCAAGGGATTAAAAACGTAGAATTTTGGACTTAAAAGGTCAATTTGAACTTGCAACAAGAGCGATACAAAGTAAGATTTTATGGACTCAAAAGTCAAAAATCACATATGCAACAGAGAAGTAAAGCAGGCGGCGGCCGAATTTAGACCAAAAATTCAAACTTTTCTTTGTATTACTTGCTTGCTTTCCTTGATATTATGACATCTACCCTTTCTTATTATTATCTGTTTATTACCTTGGATAAATCCTCAATAGAGTTTGTGTTATTTATTCATTTTATTTCAAAAAATTTGGGTAATTTATAGAATAATTTAAGAACTCTCGTGTTCTTTCATAGTTATTGAAAAGATTTTATGAGTTTGAACTAACTAATTAGTTCAAATTTTTTAGTAGGATAAATTTTTTATGTAATTTGAGTTCTTTTTTTAAAAAAAAATATAAAAATAAAAAATTATCTCAAATTCGTCGGTCAACCGTATGTTAGCGGATTCTCTAAGATGCCTAAACCCTTCCTTAGAGAACTAATTGA
Source organism: Solanum lycopersicum (assembly GCF_036512215.1). NCBI lineage: Eukaryota > Viridiplantae > Streptophyta > Magnoliopsida > Solanales > Solanaceae > Solanum > Solanum lycopersicum. The sequence continues at coordinate 11,328,502 of NC_090808.1, read as the reverse complement.
ACACTTACCCAACTCTGATTTATTTAAACGTTTTCTTTCAAAAATTTATTTCAAATAGTTTTCTTAATTTTCACCTAAAATTTAAATGGCGACCCTGCAATTACAAATCATTCCAAAGAACTTAATAAAAATTTATCAAAGTTGCGAAATAGGTTTCGAAACCCCTAGTTTTCGAAATCCGGTCATAATATTTCCCATCCCTTTTAATTTTGTAGTTGTCTATTTTGTGTCAGAAAACAACTTTGGGTCAGGTGGGGTCAACTGGAATTTGGTCAGTCCACATGGACAACCTAATAATGCTGAACTGCTCTTCATCCAATACTAAGTGTAGGCACTTAATCTAGTATAAATCAAAGAAATGGGATCGATTCTTTTATTATTATTTTTTTCGTTTGTGTGTTGGTTCTAATTCGTTTTCCTTTTTCTCTTACGCATGAACTCATTCTTCATCGAGTCCCTTGGACACCTCACTCCCTTGCATTCGCTACTCTTTGAGTCAACTTCCATCAAGTTTGGAGCAAAAGCTAATTTTATCGGGTTAAAATCCAAGAATTAGAAGCATCAACTCAAGGGATTAAGAAGGTGGAATTTCGGACTTAAAAAGTCAATTTGAACTTGCAACAACAGCGATACAAAGAAAGAATTTATGGACTCAAAAGTCCAAAATCACATATGCAATAGAGAAGCAAAGCAGGCAGCAGCCGAATTTTGAAAAAAAGTCCAAACTTTTCTTTGTATTACTTGCTTGCCTTCGTTGATATTATGACATTTACCCTTTCTTATTATTATATGTTTATTACCTTGGATAAATCCTCAATAGAGTTTGTGTTATTTATTAATTTGATTTCAAAAAATTTAGGTAATTTAAGCTTATAGAATAATTTAAGAACCCTCATGTTCTCTCATAGTTATTGAAAAGATTTTATGAGTTTGAACTAACTAATTAGTTCAATTTTTTGAATAGGCTAAATTTTTTAAGTAATTTGAGTTCTTTTTTGAAAAAAATATAAAAATAAAAAATTATCTCAAATTCGTCGGTCAACCGTATGTTAGCGGATTCTCTAAGATGCCTAAACCCTTCCTTAGAGAATTAATTGAACACTTACCCAACTCTGATTTATTTAAACGTTTTCTTTCAAAAATTTATTTCAAATAGTTTTCTTAATTTTCACCTAAAAATTAAGTGGCGACCCCGAAATTATAAATCATCCAATGAACTTAACAAAAAACTATCAAAGTTGCGAAATAGGCTCTGAAACCTTTACTTTTCAAAATCGGGTCATAATAGTTCCTATCCCTTTTAATTTTGTAGTTTTCTTTTTCTGTCATAAAACAACTTTGGGTCAGGTGGGGTCAAATCCAATTGGGTCAGTCCTTATGGGCAACCTGATTATGCTTAACTGCACTTCATCCAATACTTAGTGCAGGCGGTTAATCAAGTATGAACCAAAAAAGAGTTGGGATCGATTCTACCGGGAGTGATAGGGTAGAGAATTTAATTACAAAGTGAAAGAGATGATCTAATCAGTTGTAGGAATAGAAATTATCGAATTCATAAGATTAGATCTAAGGGGTTGACAACAACTGTCAATCAGGAGGATAAGGTTTGTCAATCAAAAATTACGAATACAAGGGAGTAATCAAGTAGAAGAGATACTTGGGGATGTGATCGATTAATTTCCAATTTCTCTATATGAATGATTACTAATTGCTAAAATTTTCTAAATCTTAGTGGGCAGGCTAGACTTAAGATTCAATAGCCATCTCTGAATTATCTATCATGAATTAAGTTAGTTCTCTCCAACCCAACAAGCATTGTACTATAAACAACACAAATTTCGATTTATATTCTCTCTTGAGCTAGATAGGTAGGATCAAATTAAGACTTACTCTGTCGAGCTGAACCCTCAACAACCTAATCACAACAATTATCAATTGATAACCTTAATTCTAAAACCTCTTTCGCAAGCAAGCACATAATACTAGACTGGAACTGCATTTGCAATTATAGTTCATGACTTAAAACTCAATTATCAATAGAATCAACTTCAAAACAACATTAAGAATCAGTGATTACTAACATCCATAAGCTCATTCAGATAAATAATCACATAATCACACCCACAAGAATGGGTATTTTAGCCACACATTATAAAAAGGAAAATATTACCAACTATGCTCTCCATAAGTTGGGTAGCAAAATCTATGTTTTTACTATGCTCAAAGTTAGCTTCAAATTTGAACCCAGCATGGAAATCTACTTAAAAACTATAAAAATGATGTTTTAGATCAAAAGCTCTTTGTAAAACTCTAGAAAAACATAGAATAAGTTATCAGAACTTTAGAACTACAACATAACTCTTGAAAAAAACTCCCTTTTTCTCTTTTTGAAAATCAATTTATACATTTCCAGATTCTTGCCTCCGAGGAAATTCACCGGAGTTACTCGAGCATCGCCGACCAAGTAGGCGATGCGCCATGTGTTATTCTTCATCGTCGTTTTTCCATTGAATATTCACCATTAAGACCCTGTAATTTTAGGCGATTAAAATCTTTTTCATTGATTCATTCGAAGGTTCGCTGAATGTACAATTCCATCGCTAAATTTCCTTTAACCAAGGCTAACATTGGTAAGCCAAAGTTCTAATAGGGGACTCGCCGAGTGGCTTTGGAAATTTTTAGCTTTCAATATCTTCAACTTTTGTCATCTTTTCGCTCCTTTTATCCAAGTAGTTTCATTGCCATGCTCTTTTGCCTTCATATATGAAAATAAACATTAAAACACCAGTTTAGAGAACAAAATAGGAAATAAGTACACTGATACTAAGAAGGACAAGCCCTAAATGAGTTATACTCGTAAACTCATCATCACCCCAAAGAAAAACTTTTTCTTGTTTCCAAGTAAAACACAAGATTAATAAGTTCAATAAGGATATCTACAGATAGTGCTACTCAAGACTCAACACTAATGCTATGTTGAATTGTTTAATCTATGCTTCCAATTGTGACCAACCATTATCACATAGAGGTCAAGCTAACAATACATGTTTCAAATGCAAGCTCAAGGTAAACAAAAGCGTTCAGATGCCCTCACACCAAGGATGATTCAATGCTCACATAAAACTATTCAACAATATAAACTTTTAGAATCAAAGAAAACTCTCATTCTCCCAAATATAACTAAAGCCCACAATACATGCTTCAAATTCAAGTTCATGCATGAATCTACTCATATGCTTGCCCTTATTTTCCAATCAACATTATTTTCAGCTCACTAAAGATCAAAAAGTTCTTTCGAGGCTTGTAACATGGCTGAGGGTAAAAGTATGATAGTTTTTATTTAGTGAATTATACCTTCATGAAAAATGTAATTCACTTCACTCTTTCTCCTTTTCATTCACTCTTTTTTATTTTCCGATTCAACACTATGATCTTTTACGCATGATTCATCGGATACCCCATTTATTCCATCCATTTCACATAATTTATTCAACATACTTTTCTTTTTCAGTGTTCTTCTTCTTCTTTCAAATTTATTTACATGGAGGGGTTCTGTATTTTTCAACATGATCTTTCAAGGGAAATTTTTTCACACTTCTGTACTTCCCTTTATTTCTACCACAACCCCAACTTAAATTTTTAGCCTAAGTTGGATATTAAACAAACCAATGCTTCATGAATGTTATAGGTGATGGGGAAAAAAGGTGATACAAAAAAGAGGTCAAAGTTATTCATGTTTTTTCCAATGAAAACAGATAGGTTTAAATAGTGCGATGCTATGTTTACACTCTGACAATGGGACACAAAGAGGTATAAAATCAAATTTCGTTCACCCTTCACAAATTGTGTTTAAGATCAGCTAAACTTTTTCCTTAAATCCGTCAGTTGAATTAATGAGGCAAATTTTAGGTATTATTAGGAACATATTTCAAAGAATCATCACCACATATGACATTCATCACAAATATCAAACAAGACTCTACATTATTTAACTTGCCTTCAACGATCATCACAAGAGATCAACTAAACAATTAACTAGTCACAATGAGATGCTATGAGTTCACATATGACTTATGTAACTTAACTTAGCTCATTGGACTCGTACACTACTATCGTTCAATCAAAATCATTGTTCAAGTCACGATATTGATCTTAAGAGCTTGTAATTTCTAAAAATAGGTCAAAATTATCATACAACTTAAACCATTAGAATAACAAACCTACATATTATATATATATATATATATATATATATATATATATATATATATATATATATAAACAAAACCGAACGTTCAAAAAAACAATCACACGAACAACAAAATTTCTAGAAAATTACACAAAAGAGGTAGGTACGGAACCTCACCCTACCAAACTAAACTATAAATCCTCCTTAAATGTTAAAAACAATCAAACAAGTCAAAATACTAAATAGAAAGGGAGTTAACAATCCTCCTTCCACGCTAAGCCCTGTTGAGCTCTACATACATGTGATCCACCTTTCTTGGCATAAGTGCCTGATGATAAATTGGTATTTGCTATTAGATCCCACTAGAGGTGACAAATTGGTAGGTTGGGTTGATATTAAAAATATTAAAATTGGTTGAATAGAAATTGGGTGTGGTCTTGACCATCCCAAGCTTATTTTGGGATCAAATGTAACGTATATCCCTCATGTCCATCTCCTGCTCAATGATCAGACCTAGGTATGTCCTATCCTGGTCCATGATATAACCCAAAAATGCAGCCTTGAGATTCCAGAGGATCGACTCATTCTATGATGGCATCAATATGATGCTAATGAACCTGAACCCATATGTAGCACCCACACTCAGGTCCTTCTTTTAAATAGGAACACCAGCCTTAATCCACGACGGTATGATGTCAAAAACCTATGTTGCAAACCAAATTTTCAAATGATTGAGGGTCTTCTTCTAGATTTTACCTATATAGTATTGCATCATGTTCATCATACAACCTAGCACCTCATTGATATTGATGCTGCTGCATGACCTTCCAACCTTGGACTACCACATGGTCAAACCCACTAGAATAAGTTGGCCATCTTCTTTCCTTTTGGGACCAACTTTCCATAGTCAACATAAAATTCTCCAACCCAGAAATAAATATAAGGGCCTCAGGGATTTGTGAAAATCTTAAAATTGTAGAAGTTAGTAGTATTCCCCAACCTATGGGTATACGTCTACATCACCATTTGTAGACGACCACTTCTCTTATACTATAGTCCTCAAACCCTCATCCTTCAATCTATTCAGTGACTCGGGAGAAGGAGCCTGAACTGGTGGTACCTTCTCCACTACTTGTGCTGAAGGTGGAGGAGGTGTATGAGTCACTAAGATCCGAGATGGATCATGAATCTCCTTTGAGCGTAGCTCCTCTCTTCTACCCTGGAGAAAATGATCATCTTCCAGCTGAGATGAGGATATCGGAGAACTCTCACCCGAAATACCCTATCTTTCAGAGGTAGTCAAATGAGTGGTATAAATTCCCTCGCTATTGGATCTCTCAACCATTGGTATTGGAAGTACAAGCGCTGTGACTTTTTCCTTCCCCTTAGTTAGAGGAAGTTTAGTTGGTGCATTTTACGATGATGTAGAGCCTACGTTTATTATAATGCCTATTGCCTACTGTCATTTCACTTGATTTCTCCTAAAAAACTTCAAAGAGAAAAAATTGTAGGAAAGCTCGCAGAGTCATTCGACAATCACCCATTTGACGAGCTAATCTGAACTTGTAGAATGTTCTAGAAAAAAAGACTCATAAATCAACACAAGTCGGTGATGCCTACAATGTTTTGACAGATCATTGAAACAATTTGGCAAATTAAAAGTAGCTTATCCAATGTTATAGAATATTTTTGAAAAATGGGATGCGAAAGGGTGATCAAAAGGGGCATTCAGTGATCACCGAATAAACTAGGTGAATTCAGGTGACTCACCAAAAGTGACTGACCAAATTTCACAAAAATGAAGGATAAAAAGTCAATCCAAAGGTCTTTATGCGAACCAACGGACTGCCCGCTGAGCTCGACCCAACTTTCTGAATAGTCCAACATACCAGATTTTGAGCCCAACCATCAAATTCTAATCTGCAGCCCACAAAAAAATTGAACACCTATTCTACGCTATTAAGCTCAGGCCCATACTACCCATGACCTCGGGGTACTCGGATTTCCCTTGTTTTGGACAAAATTGGGTAATCAACGTCTTTTACCCTTAAGAATGACGTCAACTACTCTATCATTGGAAAAAATTGGATTATCAAGACAATCAGGATTACTGAGATATCACCCCCACTAGACAAAACAATATAATAAAAAAACACAAGTTTCATCAATTAGGCACATGAGATTTCATAATTTAAAGTCTAAAAACTCAAAGTGAAACACGAATATAGTTATGTACTGCCTACAACCATTCAAACAATAAATAATACGAAAATAAAACGAAAAGGAAATGATCATGCATTTGAAATTACTTAAATATAAAGGTGGGATTCAGATAACCAACCTCAAATGTAGATATTTGTACGGTTGGCTAGCGAAGTACACAAAAATTGGCTCTCACTAATTGATCCAACATTAAATGCAAGAAATGCGAGTACAAAAATATATATCTGGTGGTAAAAGTGTAGAAAGTTGAAAAGTATGAAATGAGAGAGATATTTTAATTTTAAAATTGTTTTGGCCTTTTGACCCTTTAATTCGCATTCCACTCGACAATGCTCACTTGCACCACTAACTCATTTGGCGATGTGCCGAATAGATCTTTTTCCCTCGTAATTTTATTGATCCACTAGATAATTAGATGGTCCAAAATTTGATTCGAATTGGGTTCACCGACTGGTACTTGGCTTAACTAATTTCTAATTTTGTCAAAATTTCAAATTTTCAACCTACATATTCAACACCCGTTATTTAAATAATAGTAATAATAGCGTAAAGCTCAGAGTTACACCCAAAAATCACCTTATGTAATTTCGTGATACGATGTGGATAAGATTTTAAGGCTTATTATTTAGGTTAACAAAGGTATTACTTGGTAAACCTATTTTTCGGCCTGGATTCACCTGACATGAAATCAGACGCATTTGTGTTTCCAGTTGTTTAATAGACACGAGTGAGACTAAATAGTCTAATTCAGTGTTGAGACATCATTTTTCATATCTTTAAGAACTTTTTCTAGCCCTTCTACTTTATTGAGGATGTGTGCAAGCAAATCTTCACTGCAATGTTTTTTGGGTCAACCCTTTTCTCTTTTGGATTTTAAAGCTCATAAGGAGGGACATATTTCTCTTTGTCACCATCTTGCTACCCCCAAATTTTTTCATGATCGTTCCACTATCTATCAGGATCTTTACATCCTTTGTAATCCTACCGAATTTACTCTGGTAACTCTTGCATTCACAACCTTAGAACGAAACCCATAGCATGCTTTGACAAAAGATCCATTTGGGTCATCATTCATGTTTTCATCCCGAGCTTGGTGTTTTTTAGTTTCTTTTTTTGTCATGCTGAAAGTTAAAGGAGACACCTAATCGTCCCTAGTTTGGTTTATCTTCGTCATCCCATTAAGGAGAGCTGATGCTATCTCAAAAGATGGCTACATAATTCCTCCTATGACAAGTTGATCAGACACATTGTTGTTTACGGAGTCTAGAGTGCGGTAAAAGTGTTATAACAACATGTTTTTGGGAAGTCCATGAGTGGTACATTGAAGCAACAACTTCTGAAACCTCAGCCAAGTTTTGTGGATTGGTTCGCCATCCTAATATTTAAAACCCTGAATATTGTCTCTTAATGTAATCATCTTTGAAGGAGGGAAAAACCATATTTAAAATACCTTGATAAGATCTTCCAACGATGTAGTAGAATCCCTCGGTAGATCAACTAACCATTTTGTCACTTCCTCCATCAACAAAAAAGGAAACAATCAGAGAGGAACTAACTCTGTTGAGATGTTTTTGAATGAGAATGAACCATACACATCCATAAAGTTACAGATATATTCACAGGGATTTTATGAGCTAACCCTCCAAAATATCCTTTCATTTACCAAAGTTGCAGGATTGTGCTAGTCACATGGAATACATCATTTCCCACAACAAGAGGTAAATGAATTACACCTACACCACCCATATGAGTTGTAGCATCCCGTATTCAAGTAGGCCAATTAGGACTAAGTGAGAGGGCAACAATGAAACACCCAAATAGTAGTACGCTAAACTAGATCTTGAAGTAAGGGTTAGAGTTGTAGATAAGACTTTATACACTTAAAATGAAGGGTTTAGAGTTATAATATCAAGGTGCAACTCCCAAAGATCCAACAAAAGGTCCTTAGGGAGAACTCTAAATCTTCCCCAAAATAGTCCACTAAAAAAAGACCTACCCTATTGGAGAGGGGTCGTGGATCAGGTTCCAAAAAGATGTGGTGTAGACCACCACCCAGGGATGACCAGCACTCCACATCAGTCCACTGCCCCGGCGTGGTCTCATGGGTGAGTAGTGTATATGATTAAGATGGTTAATTGGGGCAATTATGGATCTTACCAGAATAAAATAAGGATTAAGTGGTGTCATTTTATTAGAGTTTAGACCACATATATAAAGACTTTAGAACCTTAATTTATTCATTCCAAAATCATTAATTGAGCTTTCCATAAATAACTGAATTCCATCCAAGAAATTCTCTATCTAGAATGAAGAAGAGATTCAAGCTAGGTAAAGAATCCATTTCATGTTTTGAAAGGATTTTTAATCTACGTATAATAGCTTATTCATCCATGAATTCTTCCATCTTTGGAGTCACCTAGTTACTCTACTATTGTTAAGATGAAATCCCCAATTCAAGTTAGTCTTCCTTCCAATATTGTGGGTTAAGTTGAATAAGGATCCAATTGAGTGGATATTGATTGTTTATCGTCAAATTAATATTTAATTATATTATTATTATGACATTCTATGTTTTCTATGCTTAAACTTACTCTACTTGATGAAATTGAAGTAATTTGGGTTTATATCTTGAAAGGTGAAATTAAGGATTTAGAAATAATTTTCTAGGGTTGATGATATGTAAAGTAGATTGCTATAGATTGATGCATCTATATATGAATTTAATAAGGTTAAGTATCGATGTTGAATTATGATGAGAAAATGTTGTCTTTAAGCCTATATGATGAATTATTACTAGAATTACTTAAGAGTAAAATATTTATGAGAAATTATAAGTAGACTAGTGGTAAAACCCTCGTATCAAAACAGACAAAGCATTAGCTTTTAAGAAATTTGCAGGTACAATTAATGATTACCATCGATGGACCGAAGTCTGACCCACGACCCATACTGCACATCCGTTGTTTGGGACTGAAACTCTCCCATGAAGTAGCCTAGAAAAATTTTCTAAGTGTTGATCCATGGACAGACCTACAGCCCGTAAGTAGGACTACGGTCCGTAGTCTATGTACCTCAATCAAGACCCCATTTGCCCACTCTCTGATAAGAACCACGATTAACCAGTACAGCCGTGGATGGAAATACGGACCGTATGTTGAAATTAGTAGAGAGTTAGGGGGGAAATATAGCTGGCTCAACTTCAAATGATCATAACTCTTATTATAACATGAATTAGGTGTCCCATGACCTATGAAATGATAGATAAATGAATTAGCTTCCCATAGAAACTGAGTTTGAAAAAGCCTGACATCCAAGTAAAAGTTATGCCCGTTTTAGTAAATGCCTATCGAACAGACTCAACCTATGGCCCGTCAGTCCTGGTCATTATTTTGGTTCGACAACAATTAACTCAGGGGTATTTTAGTCTTTCCCCACTTTGTTTAGACCCTAAGATACGTCAATTTGACCCTAAATCATCAGATAAGTTAGTTTAAGACTCAAAACATAACAAAAACTTACTTAATTCAAATCATCAATCAAAAACATAGAAAATTAGAAGCATGAAAGAAGAAAAAGGTCAAGAACCCTAGTTCAAGAACACAATAAGGTTCCACAAGTTCCTACCCCGAAGTCTAAATATTTCTCCGTGGATTTCATTAATAGGTATGTGGGATTTCACTAGTAAGTTTCTTTTACCCATTAGATCCCTAGTCTTTAGTCAGATTCTTTATCCCCATATCACGATTAAACCTAGGGTTTCTATAACTTCAACAGAACTTCATGAATCAATTAGTTATATGTTCCAAATCAGATTTCTATGTTATCCTGAAGTGTATCGCATAAATTTCATAACCTTAGCTACGTATTTCTTTACTTTTTGAATTATACATGCTAGGTAAGATATTTCAGTAATTCAGTTATACATGCCTCAATTATTAATGCATCATTATAAGATTAAATGTTGCATTTACAATTTGCGTGTCCAGTTGTGAGCTATCCACTATTTACAAAAACTCAGTCATAATCAATTAATTGCATAATTCATTTGGAGTAGTATAATACCGAGTTGGACTAGGGTTTAGCATACCCGATTAGTCATAGCGCTACTATCCATGTAGGTTGTAAGTCCTATCTATGAGAAATCAGTTTAATGATCACACGAACATGATTTTATACCTATGATGAGGTGTATTGGGTCTTCGCGATGGGGCGTATACATCAGACTCCACATTTTTATTATCGGTTATTAGTAGCTCCCACAATTCATTCAAACTTCTTGCATTGACCATATTTAAATATCAGTTAGTATCTAGTCTCAACATGTTATAAATTTGTTCATTGCATCCAATTAGCTCAGAATTCATTATATCATGTTCAGATTATTATACTTTCTTTTCTGCTTGTTTAGTTATGCTTTATTTCATCTTTACTTTATCCTATATACTCAGTACTTTCAAGTAATAACTCATACATGCACTACATCTTATCATGATGTAGGTTTAGATTCTCAGCATCCAGATCACGATTATATCGATTTTCGATTTCCAGTTCAGCAGAATCAATGGTGAGTCCTCATTCTTTGAGGACAATAATTATGAGTTTCATTTTACAATTTTAGTCTTCATTTTTAGTTTTTGCTAGACTTAGATGGGGCTTGTACCATCATTTCTAGTCAGTTAGAGACTTCTTTCAGACATATTTGGTTTCAACTTAGTATTGAGTTAATATTTCCTTTGAATTAAACTCATTGTTTACAAATATCTCAGTTATAGAATATGGGTATTCCCCATCTTTTCAGTTTAAATTATGATTTATCTTAAACATTCATTTTATTATATTTTGTATGCTCATGATCATGCCAGTAGGCTTAGCTTGGGATCACTTGTGGACCTAGGTACCCTGTCCGCATCTTGGGGATAGCTCGGGGCATGACAAAACTTGGTATCAGAGCACTAGGTTTAAGTTACTTAGGATGTCTGAAAAGCCACACTAAGTAGAGTCCTTTTCATGGGTGTGAAGTACACCACATTGAATGAGAGGGAGACTACAACGCGTTTTTGAAAAACTTCACTTTCTTGTAACTCTTAACGTGCGTAAGGTATGATCTAATTGCATTCTAACTCGACGTTCTATGTTTTAGATCATGCCTCATCATAGAGATAACGCAAGGATTGTAAAGGTAGCTCCTCCAGTCCCAGATCAAGAAGTCTCTAATGCGGAGTTCAGGGCCATACAAATGTTGGCTCAAAGTATAACCAACAAGAACAATCGGTTTCATGTTCCTGTGAATGCAAATGGTGGATCAGCAGCAGCAAGAGTCCGTGACTTTGTTAGGATGAATCTACTCGATTTCTTTGGATCATAAACTAATGAGGATCCATAGAATTTCTTGGATGAGATCAAGAAGATCTTTAAGGTAATGCAACTCACTGGAAATGATCGGGTTGAGTTGGCATCATACTAGTTGAAGGATGTTGCGTATATCTGGTACACTCAGCTGAAGAGTTGAAGGAAAATAGGGGTACAAATGTAGCTCCTATTACTTGGAGTTGCTTTAGTGAGACATTTCTAGACAGGTTTTTCCCAATAAAGTTGAGAGAAGCAAAGGATGAAAAATTCATGAACTTAAAGAAGGGAAATATGACGGTCCAAGAGTATGGGCTGAAGTGTAACCAACTCTCATGGTATGCTCTCACATGGTTGCTGACTACAGGGCTCAGATGAATAAGTTCTTGTATGGAGTGTCGGATTTAGTGTAAACTGAGTGCAGAAATGCTATGTTACAGGGACATATGAACATCTCTAGGCTTATGACTAATGCTCAACAAGTTAAGGGTGATACGCTTAGGGAACTATCAAAAGGAGTATAAGAAGGCTAGGACTTGTAAGTATGACTATTATTAGTAGAAATTGGGTGGTGGAAATTGCTCGTGCAGTGAGTAGAAGTTTTTAGCTCTAAGACCTTCGTCAGCTGGTGTTCCATCCAACAAAAACATGTATGACCAGAAGGTTAGAACACAAGGATCTAAGTCTCAACTAAGTGTTTCAGGCACCAAGACTTACCCTACTTTCCCTATATGTGGTAAAAAACATCCGGGCGAGTGTCTCGCAGGAAAAGAAGGATGTTTTGGGTGCAGTCTGTTCGGTCACCGATTGAAGGATTCTCCTTCTAGACAGGGTCAAGGAGGTGGTAATGGTAGAGATCATTCTACATCTTCAGCAGCACCAGAAAATTGCCCGACTCAGCATCGTAACTCATCTGGTAAAGGTGGCGGTCAGTGCCAAAACATGATATATGCTCTTCAGGTCCGCCAGGATCAGGAAGGCTCTCCTGATGTAGTTACTGGTATGTTACGAGTCTTTGACCTTGATGTTTATGAATTTTTATATCTAGGGGATACTCTTTCCTTTATAACTCCATACATAGTAGTCCAATTCAGTGTCAGTCTAGAAACACTCCCAGAGCCTTTCTCAGTTTCTACTCCAGATGGTTACCCAGTTATAGCTAGATGAGTATATAGAAATTTCCCTATCAGTCACTTAGAGAGTCACCTCAGAAGATCTTGTAGAGTTTGAAATGGTAGACTTCCATGTCATTCTAGACATGTATTGGCTTTATTGCTGTTATGCCTCATTCTATTGTAGAACTAAGATTGTTTGTTTTCCATTTCTAGACAAACCAATCTTAGAATAAAAGTGTAGTAGATTAGCACCTATGGGTCGATTCATTTCTTACCTTAAGGTTAGAAAGATAATCTCTAAGGGTTATCTCTACCATGTAGTTTGGGTTAAGGATTATAACTCTGAAACCCCAACTCTTGAGTCAGTTCTAGTAGTTTGTGAGTTTCCAGAAGTGTTTTCAGATGATCTTCCCGGAGTCCCTCCCGAAAGGTAAATCAACTCTGGAATTGTTCTCCTTACAGATACACAACCTATATCTATTCCTCCTTACAGAATGACTCCAGCAGAGCTTTATGAATTGAAAGAGTAGATGTAAAACCTTCTAGATAAGTGCTTAATCAGACGTAATATTTCACCATGGGGTGCACCAGTGTTGTTCGTAATGAAGAAAGATGGTTCTCTCAGAATGTGCATTGACTATAAAGAGTTCAACAAGGTTACAATAAGGAATAAGTGTCCCATCCCCAGGATTGATGACTTGTTTGACCAACTTCAAGGTGTTATCCATTTTTCAAAGATAGACCTCATATCAGGTTATCATCAACTTAGAATCAGACATAGTGACATTCCAAAAACAGCCTTAAGTACTCGGTATGGTCATTATGAATTTGTAGTTATGTCATTAGGACTAACCAATGCTCCTACAACTTCCATGGATTTGATAAATAGAGTGTTGAAGCAGTATGTGGACTTGTTCATTATTGTTTTAGTTGATGATATCCCTATTTACTCTAGGAATAAGGAAGAACATGTGAGTCATTTGAGAATTGTTCTACAGACTCTCAAGGATCACTAGTTATTTTCTAAGCTTAGCAAGTGTGAGGTATGGTTGCAATATGTTTCCTTCCTTGGTCACATCATATCTAGAGAATGCATCCGAGTTGATTCACAGAAGATAGAAGTAGTGAAACAATGGCCTAAACCAACCTATGCTACAAATACCAGAAGTTTCTTAGGTCTAGCCGGTTATTATAGAAGGTTCGTGGAAGGATATTCATCCATAGTCTCACCATTGACTAGGTTAACTCAGAATATGGTCATGTTTTAATAGTTATATGATTTTGAGAAATTCATTGTAGAATTGAAAACCAGATTGACTACAGCTCATGTCTTGACTCTACCTGAGAGTTCAGATTGTTATGTGATTTATTTTGATGCATATAGAGTTGGCTAGATTGTGTATTGATGAAGCGATATAAATTTATAGATTATGCTTCTAGACAAATTAAGTTTCACGAGAAGAACTATCAACTCATGACCTTGAGCTTGCAGTAGTAGTATTTGCACTCACGATATGGAAACACTTCTTGTATGGTGTTCACATAGATGTGTTCACTGATCAAAAGAGGCTTTAGTATGTGTTCACCCAAAAAGAGTTTAATCTTTGCGAGAGGAGATGACTTGAGTTCCTTAAGGATTATGACATTAGTGTGCATTATCATCCTGCTAAGTCAAATGTAGTTGAATATGCTCTTAGAAGTTTATATATGGGTAGTGTAGCCCATGTTGAGGAATAGTGGAAGGATCTAGTGAAGGATGTTCACAGACTTGCTCGCTTGGGAGTTCTCCTTATAAATATATCAGGTAGTGGTGACAGTTCAGAATGGGGCAAAATCTTCTTCGGTAGTGGAGGTAAAGAAAAAACAAGGCAGTGATCCAATCTTGCTTGAACTTAAGGGTGCAGTCCACAATAAGAGAGTGGATTTTTTCTCCCAAGGGGAAGATAGTGTACTTCGCTACCAGGGTAGATTGTGTGTTCCTGATGTTGGTGAGTTGGGAAAGCATATTATTGCAGAAGATCATAACTCCACGTATTCTATTCATCCATGTGCCACTAAGATGTACAACAATCTGCTGGAAGTCTATTAGGGGAATATCATGGAGAGGGATATAACAGATTTTGTAAGTACCCAATTACCATCAAGTCAAGGTTGAACATCAGCAAGCAGAAGGTATGACTTAAGAGATCGATATTCCTACCTGGAAGTGGGATGTGATCAATATGGACTACATCACAGGGTTAACTCTTACTCGCAAACAGCATGACTCAATTTGGATGATAGTTGATAAGATGACTAAGTCTTCTTATTTTTTGGCGGTCAAGACTATAGTTTCGGGCGAAGACTATGCCAAGTTTTACATTAATGAAACCGCTAGATTGCGTGAGGTTCCTTTTTCTATCATCTCAGATAGAGGTCATCAGTTTACCTCTTATTTCTGGAAGTCATTTAGGATAGGTCTTGGTACAGAAGTCAAAATTAACACGACATTTAATCCACAAATGGATGGACATGTCGAGCGTATTATTCAGACCCTAGAGGATATGTTGAGATTTTGTGTGATCGATTTCAAGGGTAGTTGGGATGATGACCTTCCTATAATTTAGTTCGCCTACAATAATAACTACCATTCCAACATTCAGATGGCCCCTTATGAGGCTTTGTATGGGCGTATATGTAGATCTCTCGTTGGTTGATTTGAAGTAGGTGAAACAGCTTTGATAGGACCTGATTAAGTCCTTTATGCTATGGATAAAGTGCAACTCATTAGAGAGAGACTTAAGATATCCCTGAGTCATCAGAAATCTTATGCAGATGTAAGGAGAAGGGAATTAGAGTTCCAAGTTGATAATTGGGTTTTCTTGAAAGTGTCACCTACGAAAGGAGTGATGAGATTTGGAAAGAAAGAGAAGCTCAGTCCTAGATATTTTGGATCTTACAAGATCTTGAAATGGGTTGGCAAGGTAGCATATGAGTTATACTTGCCAGCATAACTAGCAGCAGTGCATCCGGTCTTCCACATATCGGTTATGAAGAAGTGTGTGGGTGATCTAGCCTCTATAGTGCCATTAGAGAGTGTGGCGGTGAAGAATAGTCTTTCTTATGAGGATGTACAAGTTGATATTCTTGACCATAAGGTTAGAAGATTGAGAAATAAAAGTATCGCTTCAGTCCAGGTTTGGTGGAGGAGTCAGTCCGTAAAGGGAGCTACTTGGGAAGCAGAAATAGCCAAGTATCCTCACCTCTTTACTTCTGCTCCACTCCATCTTGAGGTAATAGTTCTTCTTTAGTTTTTCAGTCATTCATGCATGAATTAACTCTTATAATCATGTTTCCTTAGTTTGTACTGCAATTTTTAGCGTATTTGCATGTTCTCGGAACATAATTCACTTAGTCCTCAATGTTTAGGAGTAGGGATTGAAGCTCTCTCCCTCTATTTTAAGCTAATTTAGTATTCATTCTAGGACGAATGTTCCCAATGGAGACATAATATACACCTTGTATCCAAAATAGACAGAAAAACAGTTTTTCCCAAATTTGCAAGTACAATTGATGGTTACAATCGACGGACAGTAGCTTGACCCACAGCCCGTACTAGACATTCGCCATTTGTGACTGAAACTCTCCCATGACACAGTCTAGAAAAATTAACTAAGTGTCGATCCACGGACATACCTTTGGTCCATAAGTAAGACTACGGTCTGTAATCTGTGTTCGTCGATAAAGACACAATTTACCCACTCTCTGAAAAGAACCTCGATTAACCAGTACGGTTTGTAGCATAAATCAAATGCAGTTGGGTCAACTTCAAATGATCATAACTCTTACCGTAACATGATTTAGGTGTCTCATGACCTTTTAAATTATAGATAATTAAATTATCTTTTCATATCCACTGAGTTTGCAAAAATCGTACCTTCAAGTAAAAAGATATGCCTGTTTTAGTAAAGGTTTTTCGAACAGACCCAAACTACGGACCCAAATGACGGACCATTGATTGAACGATGCCCGTCATTCTAGGTTGGCATTTGGTGCCACAACAATTATCTCAGGGGTCTTTTAATCTTTTTCCATTATGTTTAAACCCTAAGATACGTCGTTTTGATTCTAAATCATTAGATTTTAGTTAGTTTAAGCCTAGAAACATAACTAAAACTTACGTAAGTCAAATCATCAATTAAAAACATATAAAATTAGAAGCAAAAAAGGAGAAAAAGGTCAAGAAACCTAGTTAAAAAATGCAACAAGATTTCATCAGTTCCAGCCCGAAATCTAAATATTTCTCCGTGGATTTGGTCTCCATGTATGTGAGATTTCACTAGTGGGTTCCTTTCACCCATTAGTTTGTTAGTTTTCAGTCAGATTCTTGATCCCATATCATGATTAGACCTAGAGTTGCTAGAACCTCAAGAGAACTTCATGAATTAATTAGTTTTATGTCCCAAATCATATTTCCATGTTATTATTCAGTTTATCACACGCATTTCAAAACCCCAGCTATGTATTTCTTTAGTTATTGAATTACACATGGTAGGTCAGATATTTCAGTTATTTAGGTATACATGCCTCATTTATTAATGCAGCATTATCAGATTAAATGTTGCATTCATAGTTTCGATGTCCAGTTGTGAGCTATCTGGTATTTACAGAAACTCAGTCATAATCAGTTAATTACATAATTTATTGACATTAGCATAAAACCTACTTGTACTAGGGTTCAGCCTACCCAATTAGTCCCAGAAGTACTAGCTAAGTAGGTTGTAGTTCCCCTCTATGGGCAATAAGTTTAGGGCTCATGCCATCATGCCTTTATACCTCTTGTAGGGTATATTGGGTCCTGTTGATGGGGCGTATACATCGAGCTCCACATTTAGCTCATATGATTTTAATATCGGTTACTAGTAGCTTCCACAATTCAGTCAGACTCTCTTGCATTGAGCATATTCATATATCAATTAGTATCCAGTCTCAAAATATTATAAATTTGGTCATTGCATCCAGTTAGCTTAAAATTCAGTATATCATGTTCAGATTATTATATTTGCTTTTGTGCTTATTTAGTTATGCTTTATTTCAGCTTACTATATTCTACATGCTCAGTATCTTCAAGTACTGACACATACGTGCGCTACATCTTCTTGTTATGTAGGTTCAAGTTCTCAGCATCCAGATCACGCTTAGATAGATTTTCGATATCTAGTTCAGCAGAACCAGTTGTGAGTCCTTATTCTTTGAGGAAAACAATTATGAGTTTCATTTTTGTATTTTTAGTCATTACTTTCAGTTTTTGATAGACTTAGCTCGGGCTTGTCCCAACATTCCTAGTAAGTTAGAGACTTATTTCAGACATAGATAGTTTTAGCTTAGTATTGAGTTAATATTTCCTTTGTATTAAACTCATCGTTTCCAAATATCTCAATTATATAATATGGGTATTCCCCATATATTTTTAGTTTAAATTATGATTTAGGTTCCGCATTCAGTTTATTATCTTTAGTATGCTCATGATCATGCCAGCAAGGGTTAGCATGGGATTGCTTGTGGTCCTAGGTCTCGTGTCCGCATCTCGGGGGTATCTCGGGGCGTGACACTTGTCTTAAGAACTAGCCATATATGATTTGTGTGAGTTGTAATACTTTGAGGGAAAAGCATGAATGAGTACTTATGAATATTATGTCTTTAGAGTAAAGGTTGTAAGATGTTCAATGAATGTTAAGGCCTTGAGAGTAAAGCTACTATGCATAATGATTTCAACATAGAATTATTATAGACGAACATTACCCACATGGCCTAGATAATGAATTTATGAGGTTATTCATGTTATTATACAACCTATCTAATTTCTTTATGAACACTTTGAGAGTTAAATGTCCATGATTATGGTATGTATATGTGTTGATAGAAAGACATTTTTTATGAACACAAAATGAACATGATGTAAAAGGTTTTCTCACATAGAATGATTCTAGGTTGATTGTCTTTGTCACCTAAAATAAATCAAGCATGTTAGACTAGAAAATCTTGAAGTTGTTAAATAAGATCACTTGATGAATAGTTTGACTTGGTAAGGCAAGACCATTTCGTGATAGCTTGACCATAAGACCTCGGTGTAAACTTAGATTGATAAATCATACTTTTCCTAGGGTATTTTGCATTAGCATCATAAAATTATCGCATGGTAGCATAACTTTGTTAGGCAAAATCATTTCATGGTAACTAGGATGGATAAATAATACCCTCCCTTGAATATCTTGGACTTGCATAATTCTATATTGCCATGGTATCTTGGTGTAGCATAACGTAATTATGTTAGTTAGATGGTAGTGTGGTCTAGTCTAGCATGCTGCTATTCCCTGTTATTCTACAAATATTAATAACAATTATTTCTGATTATGATGGCCTAAAGTGGTACTTAGTGTTAGTGGGATTTTGGGGTCTTATTCATGCATTGAACAAGTATGACTTGATGTTACCTCTGTAAATGCTATATGCTTAGCTTGGAATTGTTGTTATAGTTTCCTTCTATAATATGTTGCATTAAAGGTGAAGATTCCCTTGTCTATGAAAAGTAAGCAGGATGATATTTTAATATGTTATGTATGATTATGATTACCTAAAACTTGTGCTTAGTGTGGGTGGTATTATGGGGTCTCATCCATGCATTGGACATGTATCATTTGATATAACTTGAGTGGTAGTTCTTTTATGATATGAAGGACTAAAAGTTGACTAATGCTTATATTTTCCTATATTTGAGATTATTCATATTATTATATTGTTGTTTATTATTATTATAATTTATGTTTATAAAGTATTTATGATGATTATGGCAGATATATTATGTTGACTAACCCTTGTTATTATCTTATAATGTTATGCTAGCTATCATATTTAGTACTTTTTGTACTAATACATACTCTTCCCTACCTCCTCATCAAATGTAGAGTCTGGCAAACTTTATTACCATTCTCATGGACAGGTTCTTAGTATAAGGAAGGAGTTGAAGACTTGGTCAATCCTCATAGCATCAAGGTTTCGATTACCTTTACTCTATGTCTTTCTTTTAAATTTTAGAATATTGTATGGGTTGTGTCCCAAGAGTTATTCAAAGTTGTTTTAGATGGTTTGAAGCTATCTTTAAGACTTCTGCTTAATTTTATGAACTTTTATTGTATGAGAAATGTGTAAAATTTATGCACCTTTCTACTATCTTATGTTATGATATGCTAAGTGGCTTACATGGAGTCCTTCGCAGTTTTATTTTCCATGTTAAATATAGGGTGTACCCCTGGGTCATGAGAAACTTGGTACCAGAGCACAAGGATTAAAATGATTCTAGGATGTCTCAAACTATGTCTAGTAAAGTCTTGTTCATAAATGTGAAGCACGCCACATTTATGTATAAGAGGCTACGGGATGCTTAGGAAACTTCACATTTTTATTTTCTAAGTCATGGCATAGAGTTTAACACTATATGGTCTTTATCCTAATTTTTCCTCATTAGTTTCCAAGGTATGGCTAATACAAGGGAAAATGCTAGAAGGAACGGGGGAGATAATGTGGAGAAAGAGGTTCCTCTCCAAGATCCTCCCGAGCTCTAATGGAACCTATAGGGGAAAATGAGGCTAAGGCAAAGTTTAGGTCGTCTAACCAAATGTTGGCACAAGCCGTGATAAATCAAGTCAACAGGGAAGTGATTTCTCTTGCGAGCCCTAATGTGAATTCCACGGCTTTAAGAGTGGGGGATTTTATGAGTATGAACCATCAAGAGTTTTATGGCTCCATAATTGAAGAGGAGGATTCTAAGGAGTTTATAGATTAGGTTTATAAAGTGCTTGCTATTATGGGGGTGACTTTGGTAGAGAAAGTGCTTTTACACTCTTACCAATTGACAGGTGTAGGATTTCTATGGTACAATAAATGGAAAGGAGAGATCCCATAGAGTGGGAAGTGTTCAAGTTGGAATATCTTGATAGGTTTTTTCCTTAAGAGTTGAGGGAGGCTAAAAGGCAAGAATTCATTAACCTTAAGCAAGGTAGCATGAGCGTTAAGGATTATGCCTTGAAATTACCCAACTATCCATGTATGCTCCAACTATTTTGGCTGATTCTAGGGCTAGGATGAATATTTTAATGAGCGGAGTGTCAAACACAATGTCGTACGACAATGTTTTTTGGGGATTTGGATATCTCACGTCTTATAGCATATGAAAACAAATTGACGAATCAAAACTCATGGAAGAGAAATATAGGAAATAAAAGAGATGTAGAATATAATATTATAAGTTCATTCATGATGTGTCTGATGAACATAGTTGTAACACCTTTAGAATTGATCTAGGTTAAACTACAGCCTAACATGTGTGTCGTGAGTTTGTAATGTCTTAAAATGATGAATATAAGTGTAAGAATTCAGTTTGAAGAAGAAGAGAAATTGGAAGCAGCTTATAGGAAGAAATTCACCAATGTTTCAAGGTGGGTTTATGGATGTAATCTAAGAAATGTAAAGATAATTTATCCATGGATTCTTCCATCAATGAGGCCCCCTTAGTTTCCCTCATTAGTGAATCCAAAATACCCAATTCGAATAGGGTTATTATTACATTGTGGGTAAAGCTTGATTGTGATCCCAATCTACTGTGTAGCATTCAATTATGCTTATATTATATTTATGTGATGTTTTCATGTAGTTTCCTTTATAAACTCTAAGTTGTGATGATAAAGGGGATCATGGTGGGTTTACGCCATTAGAGGCAAGATAAAGGTTCTAAATTGATCTTCTTAATTCAATAATTTTTTTAGTAATTGATCATAATAGATCACCTAGATTGGATTGAACTAGACCTAACTTATTGAGAAGGATCTTGACTTGTAAAGTTGGAATTGAACTCATGTGATCAAGTATGACCAGAACTACCTTCTTATGATCAAATTGAATGAAATAGCTTGTAATTTGATATAGATCATGGTAGAATGAGGTTAGCTTTGCTTATAAGTGTTATATTTATTTATTTCAATTATAAGTGTTGTATGTCATTGTTGTTTGGGCTTTGGGGGGTGAAGTGGTTATGAGGGGATTGTGATGATGTTATCTTTATCTTTTACACTTAGACATAAACAAGCAAGGGGAAACAAGTTCTCTAACACAGATGGATTCTAGGTTGAACTAAGAACCTAGAATTAATCAAATCATGATAGACTAAGAATTGATTGAAGTTGTATTTAATAGTCTTGAATCGTCATTTCTTGTGTAATTGACTTGGTAAGATAATGGTATATCTCATGAAAACTTGAGATGGCAGATCTCATGGAAGATTGAGATGGTGAATTTCATGGAAGTTTTATTGAAATAATCATGGAATCTTGAGATGATGAATCTCACGGAGGCTTGAGTTGAAGTACTCATGGTACTTGGAGGTGATAAATCTCATGGTAGCTTGGTATGGAGAAAGCAAGCTCTCCCATGTTTAGCTTAATATTGTGTTGCAAGGAATCTTGATCATGTTGGATTTACTTGGTTAGGACAAAACCATTTCATGTTAGGTTTAGGAAAAAGTCCTTTACTCTATGTTTACTTGATTTGCATACAAGGTGAATTTCATGAAACCAATTGAGATAAGTTTCTGAAGATATCTTAGGGTTGATGATTCATGCTCCCCTATGGTTAGCTCGAATCTCCATGATTTATTGCATGGTGGTTAGGTCTGTACTATTCTATCCTTACTTTTTTAGCTTGATTTGTATGTTAAGATGCTTTCCATTGTAGTAGGTCTATCATGTTAGCATGTTAAGCTTAATAAAAAAGAAAGCAAGATAGGTTAGCGTGGATTATGATAACTTTGAAAAGTACTTAATATGGATGATAGTATGGGATTCCATTCATACATGGCACAAGTATGGCTTAAAGCTACCTATTACATGACCCTTATGTGATGTATGTTTATATTGTGTAGTGGCTATAGTTATTCCCCATGACATGATTGACTTAAGATGGTAGTTCCTTGTCAATATGAAGTATGTGTACTAGTGACACCTAAGTTTGATGAAAGAGGGTAAGGTGACTTCAAGATATGTTTAGTGTGTGAGTGAGGTAGAATAGGATGCCTCACACTTATTGCAAAACTGTGCCTTGAGGTGATCTAGGGGCATAGTGATCATATGTTATGAAGAACTTAGGTCTTAATTATGAGAGTGGAATATGATCAAGAATTACCAAAGTGAGGTACTTAGCTTAGGTTGTAGTATGGGATGCTACCTTAGACTTGCACAAGTATTCTTGGAGGTGGCTTGTGAAGATGTTTACTTGAGTAAGAATGAAAATGGTTTGAGTATTAACTTACATATTATTTATGATACTTTATTATGCTTATGATATTCATGTTATGCTTATGTTATTATCTTTTACGATTATGTCTATTATTGACAAACCCTTTAAGATATCTTATATTTGGTATGATAGTTTCCATACTTGGTACATTTCTTACTTACACATATTTTTTTATACATTCTAATCGAATGTAGGGTGTTGAGAATATTGATTTGCTTTGAAGGGTAGAGTTTCCAAGGCTTTCAAGAAATGATGATTGGTGAGTCCTCATAGTAGTCGAGGACACCACCCCTATGTTGTCTTTTATGTTCGTTTATATGTTTAGACTTTTGTGTGCTGTGTCCCAAGACATTTATACTCATGTTTTCATAGATGAATTTTGAGACATATGTTAGAAATGATTTCTTTTTTTTGAAATGACTTCGGAATTATGTTTTTGAGGAAAATTTTTTATTTCCATGCTAATATTCATAAATGTGCAATGAAAGAAGTCTAAGGACTTGTATAAGACCTCTGAGAGGACAAGTACTCCATGTTAACTCTAGGGGGTGCTCCTCGATCGTGACAATAGTCACTATAAGAAGCGACAAAGGTTTTCTAGACATGGGTCTTCTAAGCCTTCTAAGTTAAAGGAATAGAAGGTGTCTAAAGCTAATCCACTAGGAATAAGTAATATGTTCCTATGGACTGATTTTGCTAGGTGCTTAAAGAGGCATGAGTATAGATGTTTGGCCGGTAGAGGGGGTTGCTTTAGTTGTAGTGAAAGTGTCCACATGATGATAGATTGCCCAAAGGCAAAGACTAATTGAAGTGAGGGTATGCTAGTTAATTTTAGTGGATTATATGGGTAATATCAAAAGAAGAATAGGTTCTATTATCTAGAATCTAGGTATTAACAAGAGTGATCTCCGAATGTTGTCATCGCTATTTGTTTTATGTTTTTGTAGATTCTGAATTCCTTGCATTTTGTGCCTTTACATGTTAGACTTTGATGTCGTCTTTATCATGCACGATCTCCATTATTATTTTATGAATTTGATAGTAGTATATTTAGTTCACCATATATTAGAATCATCATTTGTGATGGATGTGAAAGCTTAAGGGTTGCTTAATCAGACCTTAAAATTGAAAGTGATGGTGATTAGAGAGTCCACCTAGGTTCATTCACAAGGGGATATAGAGTGACTATACATTAAGGTCATTGTGTGTTTATGTGTGTGGCCATGATTTCTTCGTATGTGTGTTCGTCCTAAATCTTAGATCTTGATTGAGATGACTTATGTGAATTGTTTTCCTCATGTTGTAGTGCATTGAGTAGAGTTGCCTATAAAATTTCATGAGATTAATAGATGAGCATGTCCTTTCTTGTAGTTGAGAGATTCCTCCTTATAAGAATGTTATAAGTATGGATTTCTTATGTTCTCCATGAGTGTGTGTTGATCATTGTTTTAGCTTGGAGATGGTAGTTCCTCCGTGTATATCAATAGATGTAGAATTTCATGCATTTTTGGTTGTTAGATGTAATTCCTACTTCCTTATGTTGTATTGAGTATGTTTAGGTTTGTGTTGAAGTTTTCTTCCATGTTTGTATGTATTTATATGTGTTGCATTCATGATGGGTTGTTAGTATAGAGTCTTTTCCTTTAAGAGGTTTTTAGAATCATCATTCGAGGACAAATGTTCCCAGAGGGGATATATTGTAACACCCAGAAAGTAGTAGGCTAAAATTTAGCTTGATGTGAGTGGTGCAGTTGTTGATATAACTTCTGATACCTAAAATAAATGATTTTGGGTTAGAGCATCAAGGTACCAATCCCCAAGAACCAACCAAGGGTCCTTGAGGAGGACCCTAAATCTTCCCCAAAACAGTCCACTCACAAAAGGGACCCATGTCCCGTAAGGGGGACCGCAACCCTTGGTTAAGGGGTGGTTGGTAAGGGTCGCGAAAGATGAGCAGTAGACCAGTACCTGCTGATGAATAGCTGGCACCGTGGGCGTGAGCTCGTGAGTTAGGCAATGTATATGTTTTTTTATTTTTTACAAGGTATATGTTTGAGACGGTTAAGCGAGGGGTATTATGGAACTTACCAGAATTAATTAGGGGTTAAGTAGTGTTGTTTTATTTGATTTTACGACAACTATACATTAATGTATTCATTCCAAAATCATTAATTCAACCAACAAAAAAACCCAATTCGCTCCAGGAAATTCTGTCTCTAGAAAGAAGAAGAGAATCAAGCTAGGTTAAGACTCCACTATTGCGAGATTTGAAAGGATTTATAATCAAGGTACGATAGCGTATTCATCCATGGATTATTCCATCCATTGATTTAACTCGTTATTCCACAATTGTGAAGATGAAATCCCTAATAAAAAGTTAGGGTTCCTTCCAATTTTGTGGTTTAAGTTGAATATAAATCCAATTTAGTGCACATTGCTTAAGTATGATTGAATTTTTAGTGAATCATGTTTTTATGATGAAATTACACGGTTTATATTCTTAAACCTAGTCTAATTGATTAAATTTAAGTATTGTGGTTTATGCTTTGAAAGGTGAAATTAAGAATAAAGAGATAATCTTCTAGGTTTGATGATATGTATAGCAGATTGCTTGAGATCGAAACATGTATATATGAATTGAATGAGGTTAAGTATATATGTTAAATTATGATGAGTTAATGTTGTCTTTAAACTTATATGATGAATTATGACTAGAACTTCTAAAGACTAAAGCATGTATGAGAGCTCATTAGTAGACTTGTCTTAACAACTTGGAATGTATGATGTTTGTGACATGTAAAACTTTGAGAGCAAATTATGAATGCACTTATGACTATTAGTTATTTTAGAGTAAAGAATATCTAGGAATGTTAAGGAATTGAGAGTAAAGCTAATATGTATGATGATTTGAATAGGGTACATTTGTGGAAGGAGTTTACCCATATGACCTAGATCATGGAAGTATGATATAACACATGTTCTTATAGAACCTATGTAAATTCTTTATGAACACTTCAAGAGTGAAATTCTATCATTATAATATGTCGATGTGTTGACTGAAAGGGTATTCTCATGCACACCTCATGAACTCGATGAAGTGATTTTCTAACATAGAATGATTATAGGTTGAAAGATTTACTCACCTAAATTGAATCAAGCATGTTCCACTAGAGTAGCTTCAAATTGTGACATAATATCCCTTTATGATTACCTTTAGTAGGTAATACAAGACCATTTCATGTTAACTATTTATAAGACCTCATGGTAGCTTCAGATTGAGAAATAATACTCCTCCTAAGGGTAGCTTGCACTAGAATCATAGAATGCTTGCATTGTATGATGACTTGGATACGCCAAATCATTTCATGGTAGCTATGATGGAGCAAAAAATCCTTTCTTGAATATCTTGGACTTGCATGATAGTATGTTTTCCATGGTATCTTGGCGTAGCATAATGTAGTTATTTTATCTGCATGGTAGCTCAGCCTATTCTAATGCGGTGCAATACCTTGGTAGTCTATAAACAATAAATGGTAATCATTTATGCTATGATGGCCTAAAGTGGTACTTAGTATAGGCTGATAATGTGGTCTTATCCATGCATTGCACAAGTATTACATAAAGCTACTTATGAAGTGTTTTATTAAAACTTATATGTTGCCTCCTATGATATATTGTTTTGTAGGTGAAGATTCCCTTGTCTATAAGAATAAGCTAAATATGAAATCCAAATATGGTAAGTATGATTATGATGACCTAAAAGTGGTACATAGTGTGGGTTGGTTTATGGAGTCTCATCCATGCATTGCACAAGTATGCTTTGAGGTTACTTAAGAAGCATTTTTTAATGATATAAAGAACCAAGGGTTGACTAATGCTTATATTATGCCTTTGTTGGATATTGCGCCTATGATTATGTTTTTGTCTAGTATTCTTATAGTTTATGTTTTATAAAGTATCTCTTAAGATCATGCCATATATCTTATGTTGACTAACCCTTGTGGTATGCTCTTACGTAGTTATGCTATCTATCTTATTTAGTTCATTTTGAACTACTAATACTCTTGCCTATATTTTTATCAAATGTAGGGTTCGACGATCTTGAGTATCATTCTCGTGGTTAGGTTTTTAGTAGAACCAATGAGTATTGTATGGGATGTGCCTAAAGAGTTATTGGAAGTTATTTTAGATGGTTTGAGACAACTCTAAAGATTGTTGTTTCATTTTATAAGACCTCGATTATATTAAAATGTTTTAAATTTCTGCATTTTCTATTATGTTATGTTATGATATGCTAACACGTGTCTTACATGGAGTCATTTAGAGTCCTACGCTCCATATTAAATCTAGGGTGTAACCTTGGGTCATGAAAAACATTGTATCATATCACAAGGTTTAGAATGGTCCTGGGATGTCTCAAATCACGTCTAGTAGAGGCTTGCTCATAAATGTGAAGTGCGCAACATATATGAATACAATACTATTAGATGCTTAGGAGAGTTGACTTCTTCATTCTCTAAGTTGTGCCGTAGATTTAAACTCTATAAATTATTTCTCATTTATAGTGCTGTTGGTTTTCAGGGTATGGCTAATACAAGGGAAAATGCTAGAAGGAACGAGGGAGATAATATGGAGCAATAAGTACCTCTCCAAGCTCATCCTGGAGCTCCAATTGACCTTATAGGGGAGTATATAATTAATGGGGAGCTTAGGCAGACTATCCAAATGTTGTCTCAAGGCATGACGACTCAAGTCAATATAGAAGTGATTGTTCTGGTGAACCCTAACTGAATACTACGACTTTTAGAGTAATGTATTTTATAAGAATAAGCCCTCTGGAATTTTATGGCTTCTAAAGGAAGAGGATTGTAAGGAGTTTAAAGATGAGGTTTATCAAGTGATTGTTATTATGGGGGTGACTTAGGTACAGAAAATGGAGTTAGCCATTTACCAATTGAGAGGTATAACAGAAATATGGTAAAACTTATGATGACAAAGTAGATCGGTAGGAGCGGGTCCCATAGAGTGGGAAGTGTTTATGTTGTAATTTCTAGTAAGGTTTTTTCCCCTAGTATTGAGGGAGGATAAAATGAAAAAGTTCATTATTAAGAAATGTAGAATTGAAATTTACCAACTCTGCAAGTATGCACCAACAAAATTGGCAGTTTCGAGAGCTAGGATAAATTAGTTTATGATGGGAGCGTCTGACTTAGAAGCAAAAGAATGTCATACGGAAATGCTTGTAGGTGATATGGATATCTCACATCTTATAGTGTATGCCCAACAAACTGAGGACTCAAAAGTCAAGGAATAGAAATCTAAGGATAAAAAGAGGTCTAAAATAGATGATGATAAGTCCTATAATTATGGTTTCAATGGATGTGGTCACTTTACGAAGTGACAAAGGCTTTGCGAACATGGTTTTTTGAAGGCTTTTAAGTATAATGGAGAAAGGGTGTCTAACTCTAAGCCAGAAGGAATTAGTAATGAATCCCTATGGCCTACTTGTTCTAGGGGTAGGAAGAAACATAAGGGTAGGTTTTTAGCCAGTAGAGATGGTTGCTTTAGTTGTTGTGTAACACCCCGTAGTTTAGTAGACCATATAGGGTTATGTTTGAAGACTTCAAGCTAAGATTAGAGGGCATGAGACAAGGCAAAGGTGAAATGGCTAAGGAAATAGCTAAAGATTTCCCAAGCTTGCCACAACATAGCCTTGGACCACGAGAGCTATCACGACTCGTCGTGGCCTCCATGAATCGTAGGGGCACTCGTGGTCGTGAGGCAGTGCACCATCTAAAGCTTCCAAGAAATGGCTCATCATCACAAGCCACTTCATGGACAATGCTGAGGACCACGACTTGTGACAAGGCTCGTGAAGAAGACTTTGTTTGTGGAGTCCAAGTACATATAGCCATAACCACTTTCCGTAGACCATCCATAGGCAGGACCATTGCTCATGAGCCATGTCATGGTGCTTAGTAGTGGGTTACCTAGTAAGGGACTTCTTAGTAAATTCCTATTCAGGGGTTTATTAGGTGAGGTTATTTTTTATGGTATTAAAACACCAATATAAACTATTTTAAGACATTAACCATCCTTTTTAAGTCATTAATTCCAAAACCCCAAACGATTCCAAATTTTTTTCACTTTCTGGAAAACTCTAAGAAGAAGAAGAAGAAGAAAAAAAAAAGGTAAAAAATAGGTCCAATTCCACCATTGTTCCAAGATTTTTAAAGGCTTTATAATCAAGGTATGATATATTATTCATCCATGTATTTTTCCATTGATGGAGCCCACTAGATTTCCCCCAATTATGATGATGAGACCAAATTCTAGCTAGGGCTTCTTCCTATATTGTGGGTAATGTTGATTATGATTCCAATTGAGTGGATAGTTCTTGGTTATGATTAATTTAGTATTGATTTATGCTATTATGATTAAACTATGTGTTTTCCATGGTTAACCCTAGTCTAATTGATGAAACTAAATTTTGTCGATGTATGCCATGAAAGGTGAAATTGAGGATTCATAGATAATCTTCCAGATTGATATTTATGAGTTGAAATCGTTCATGAATACAAACATTTTTACATGAATTTATGTGGATTATGGTATATATTATGGATCATGACTATTAAATCTTGAATTTTAACCTTTATGATGATTTATTACTAGAATCACTTGGGAATAAAGAATGTGACTAAACTGACTTAAAATCTAGATATGTATGATGATTTTAAGGAGTAAAGATTTGAGACTAAGACTTGAAGTCATGATTTTTGATAACTATTGTTTGGAGAGTAAAGACAATATGATGAATTATGTATATTAAGGTCTCAACAGTGAAGCTCATATGATAATGCTAGTCTGTTAAATACAATTGATGTGGTAATACTTTATTACCTAATCTACCTCATGAATGTTTAAATGTATGAAGTGATATAATCACTTGAGTCATGATGATATAAATTTCGAATGTAGAATTATAGATATGATATTATGAATAATTATGATATGTTATAAAAGGTTCTCTCACATAGAATAATTTTAGGTTGAAAGGTTTGCTCACCTAAAATGAATATACGTCCAAGGACTATAAAACACGATGAGGTTTGTTGTGATTAACCTAAATACCTTTGTATGAGAGGGATGTAAGGTGACTCCCCTTATCCCTAAATACAGAATCATGAGGAGATTACCCATGACATAATATGTTAAGTGTTTAGTGACTACCCTTATAATATGACTTATAAGGAAAGGGGTGATTACCCATTAGCCTTTATGATGATCATGGGGACGAATACGTATGATTCTTATGAAATGTTATGGAGTTGAATGCCTACATCATATAATTGTATAGCACGTAGGCTAATATATATGTTTCACTAAAATAGTAATGGAGGTTAATACCTATGATGATACATGTAAGCAAGTGATGAATAACCATTTATCCTTTATGGTTGAAATAAAGAGGCGAATACCCATTGGCCTTTATGATTGCCATAGAAAGGTGAGTTCCCATATCTTATGAATACTTAAAGAGTTACATGAAAATTTCTAATGTGGATTGTATCTTTATATGGATTTAATGACATTTATAGCCTGAGGTGAATCCCCTTGAATTATGAAAGATGAGAATGACTTTAAAATTCTTTTCTAATACATGCTTGACTAGAGGTAATTTGTAACACACGTGAAACTAGTGAACTAAAATAGAGAGTTCTAGAGTCTTGGGTGAGACTTTTAGAGTTTTGTATGAGGGTTTAAATTGTAAAAATAACACCTACAGATAGAATAAGGTTTCTAGGGTAGGGTGTCAAGGTACTACCCACCAAGGACCACCCAAGAGGTCATTGAGGAGGACCCCCTAAAAGTTGTCAACTGGCAACACCTATGGATGCCTTCTACTGGATGTAAATGGATCCATACCCCGCTAGTTAGGGTCTTGGGTCAAGGACTAAGTTAACATGAAATTTTAATCCACAGTACCTCAGCTACAGATGTGCATCTCTCTCAATAGATCCACTCATAGTCTGTGGGTGGGTGGTCTTGGGTGTGAGCATTTTTTAAGGTTTAGTGTTAACGTTAGGGGTTTTGGGGCTAATTAGTAATTAGTTAGGGGTTATGGGAGGTCGGTTGGTTAGTTAAAAAAACACCTATATATACCTAATAGACCCCTAAACTAAATCATTTGAATCATTCTTCAAAGAACCTAAATTCACTCCAGAAACTGATTTCTAGAAGAAGAAGAAGAATAAGAAGAATAAGAGGAAGAACAAGAAGAACAAGAAGAAGAAGAAGAAGAAGTACAAAAGATTTACTTCTGTTGATGAAATCATTATTAGGGATTAGAAATTAGGTATGTTAGCTTATTAATCTACGAGTTATTCCACCCATAGATCCCCCTAGGTTTTCCCCCACCTATGAAGTGAAAACTCAAATTCTAGATAGGGCTTTTCTAAATCGTGGATAGGGTTTAGGTATGATTAAAATTTAGTGAATGACCAAATTAAGGTTGTATTAAGATTAAATTATGATACTATCAATAATTTACATTATTTTTAAGGTTAAACCTAGTTTATATGATGATTGTGTTGCTTTGTGGGTTTATGCTATTAGAGACGAAGTTGAAGGTTCATAGGTGATCTTCCTAAATAAATTTCATCTGTAGTAATTGTTCAAGGTATGAACCAAATAATCATTAGTTGAAATATAATTTATTGAAAATGAAGGTTCAAGACTTGTAAATATTAAATTGAACCTTTACGATCAATTTTGACTAGAATCACCTGTTAATTAGGAATGTGATTAAAATACCTTGAAATCTAGGTACAATGAAGCTAATAAGAAGTAAATCTTTGAGCGTTAGTCTTGTAGTCTTGAACGTTGATCACTGGTGTTTTGCGAATAAAGCTAATGCGATAATCTAAATGTGCTAAGTCTTTGAGAGAAATGTCTAAATAACAAGCTTAAAGGAATAGAGTTATGGTGGAAGATTTTTTTCTACCTAATCTAACTAATAATTTATTTAATATGTGAAGTGATAGATTCACTTGATTCATGAGGATATAAATGTCTAATGAATAATTCTAGATTGGAATTTTCATGAATATAGCATGACATGAAGGTTCTCTCACATATAATGATTCTAGGTTGAAAGGTTTTCTCACCTAAAATGAAACTAAGTCCTAGGACTATAACATGTGATAAGGCTTGTGGTGATTCCACCAAATGACCTTTACATGATAGAAATGGTTATTGAGTTCCCTTACTCCTAGCTAGTGTCTCTTGCTTTATTGTGGGTAGTGTTGAGTATGTTTCCAATTGAGTGGATAGTACTTGGTTAAGATTAATTTAAAATTGAATTGTGATATTATGATTATGCTATGTGTTTTCCATGGTTAACCCTATTATAATTGATGAAATTGAATTATCTAGGTTTATGCCATGAAAAGTGAACTTGAGGATTCATAATTGATCTTCTAGAATTGATAATTATGAGTAGTAATTGTTCGATAATACAAACATGTAGACATGAATTGAAATAGATTATGGTATAGATGATGGATAATGATTATTAAAGATTTAAATTGAACCTTTATGATGATTTATGACGAAAATCATTTAATAATGAAGAATGTGACTAAAATGCCTTAAAATCTTTGTATGTTTGATGATTGTAAGGAGTAAAGCTTTAAGAGTAAGTCTTGTAGTAATGATTGTTGATCCCTAGGGTATTAAGAGTAAAGAAATTATGATGAATAATAAATATTAAGGCTCCACGGGTGAAGCTCTTATGATAATGGTAGACTATTAGAGAGACTGGTTGTGGTAAGATTTTACTCACCTAATCTACCTCATCAATGTTCGAATGTATGAAGTAATAGAATGACTTGAGTCATGATGATATCCTTGGTGATGTAGAATTTTAAATATAATATTATGCATGAATATGATATGAAACTTTGTCTCACATACAATGATTCTAGGTTCAAAGGTTCGTTCACCTAAAGTGAATCCAAGTCCAAGGACTATGAAATATAATGAGGCTTGTGGTGATTACCCTAAAGACCTTTTTATGAGAGGTATTTGAGGTGACTCCCCTTATCCCTATATAAATAATCATGAGCATATTAACTATGAAATGATGTGAGAAGTGTTTGGCTTCTACCCTTAAAATATGACTTCAAAGGAAAGTAGTGATAACCCATTAGATTTTATGATGATCAAGTAGGCGAATACCTATGATGCTTATGAAATATTGTGGAGGAGAATACCTACATTATATAATTGTGTGGCATGGAGGTTAATAGTGATTCTTTCTTAAAATAGTTATGGAATCAAATACCTATGACGATACATGGAAAGTAACAGGCGAATACCCTTTTGGCCTTTATGCTTAACATAAAGAGATGAATATCCATTCACCCTTATGATACCCTTTTCTTATGAATATTTAAAGAGTAACATGAAAATTTCTAATGTTTATTTTAGCTTGATAGGCCTCCGATGATGTTTATGCATTGAGGTGAATCCCCTTGCATTATGAAATATGAGCATGACTAAGTTAGGTTTTAACTTGGAAAGGCCTTTCCAATACATGCATGACTAGAGGTGATTTAACTTATCTATGAGATATATATCAATTATTAAATAAGATATTATAAAATGAATAAACAACCTAGGATTATTGGGTCTTGTTCATGCATAGCATAAGCTTGGTTTATGGTTACTCATAAAGTGTTTCTCTTACATTTTGTATGTATATATAGGATCTTTATATAATTGCCATCCTTAACATGTTAAGCTAAAGATTATACCATGAGATGGTAAGTATGTATGATGGCCTAAGTTGATACTTTGTGTGAGTGGGATTATTGGGTCTTACTCGTGCATTGCATAAGCATTACTTGAAGTTACTCATGAAATGGTTTTCTTGTAATATAAAAGTCTAAGTATTGAATTTGTATATTGATTAGTTAGCGTCTCAAAGACATCTCATCCAATTTTAATCTTCAACACTCATAATCAATATAAAACCCAACTAAATAAATGTGGTCTAATCCCACAGAGGGAGGTACATGTTTCAGGTTCAATTAGAAAGTATGAACATGGTCAAATCAGTAGTAATAAGACTAAAATTATCAAAATAAAGAATTCATTTGAATTAATGGGTGACATGAATGTTAAATGGGGAATTTTGGTTTTGATTAACAACTACAAATAGTCCCAAATGATATGAATTACCAATAATGACATAAATTCTTTCGATTTGATCGATTATAGAAAAATATAGACATGTTGGTTATTTCAACTATCATAAAATAACTATATATTTGTGCTTAGGGTAGGCTAGAGTGGTGGTATATTTTCTCTCTAACAATTTATCTCGAACATCAACAAGCATGCAAGATAAGAGCAACCCACACCTAAATCTGTTCACTCTCTCGAGCTGAATATATAGGACTCGGTTTAGGATGCACTCTCTCGAGCTTAACCATCAACCCAATACCCACAAACGATCAATAAATAATTTTACTTCTATAGACACTCTCTCGAGCAAGCCAATAAGACAACTATAGAACTGCATTTGCAACTAGAATTATTAATTAAACTACAATAAATTTTAAAACTCAGTTTTAAAAGATTATAAACTAAATATTAGCAATACCCATAATCTAAATATGTCAATAATAACATGATCACACCCCAAAAAATTTGGGTTTTAGCTATACATTATAAAAAGGTAAAAGAAAGCTACCGAATTGATTATCCATCATTTAGGTAAGAGAATTACTTCATTATAGTGTCTAATTTAATGAACATCAGATACCCACTTTTAATTTTTCAAAAGTGAATTCTTTCAATCCCTCAAGGCTAAGGAAAACTAGAGAAAAGTCTCTCCAATGCTCAAAACTTAATAAGAGATTCTTCTAAAGAGAATTTTATGCTAAACTCAATGTTCAAAAACATATTTATAGTCACCAAATATAAACTATGATAAATCCTTCAGCAAAGTAAGTTAGGGTCATCAATCCACTCGGCGAGCCGCCCTTCGATCTCTTCTACCACCCTTTCACATTGGCACTCAAATGTCCTCAAGATCTGTAACTTTGGGTGATATATCTTGCAATCGTTGAATGAATCGATGATCTACTAACAACTCCTTGTATTCGCTGACTTGATTCTTTCCTTTAGATCTTAGCAACCTAGAACTTTAGGCGGTCATCTGAGCCACTCAATGACAAGTCGAGTGCTCTTAGAAATACTCAAGCTCACCCTTCTTCATTTCTTCAACTTTTTTGTTCCTTTTTGCCTTTTAGTTTTCTTTCTTTTTACTCAATCCATATTAATGTAAATTAAAGATTCAACATCAATTAATGGAACAAAATAATCATTTCAAGACACTAAATCTATGTAACCCAAATCCCTATATGAGTCCAATTGTTGGACTCATCATTACTCCCAACTTAAAAATTTTCTTATCCTCAAGTAAATTGAAGTTGAGTAGTTCAAAATGGATGTCTCAAACAGTGCTACAGAAGACTCAATCAGGAATACACATAACAAGACTCAACTTACTAATGCACGAATCAATTGTGCACTCAAAAATTCAAATTATGACTCACTATTGTCCAAGGTGCTCAAGTTCACACTACTTGCTTCAAGTACAAGTTCATGCTCAAAAAAGGTACTCAAATGTTCTCACAACAAAGATGATTACAAATTGACAAACAATTTTTCAACAATTTATATTATCAGAATCAAGTTAACTCTCACACTCACAAAGATGAACACATGCATGACTTCACCCATAGTTTTTCCTTTATTTTCAAATCAACACTCATTTCATATCACTCAAGACCAAAAACGTCTTCTCAAGGATTGTAAGGGGTTTGTGTGTGAAGGTATCATCATTTAAGCTCAGTGGCTTCTACCCTTATGAAATGTGGCTTGAATATCACTTTTCCTCCTTTTCTTAAGAATTTTTATCATGCCTAAAATTTACCCCATTATGCAACTTCAAATGAGTTTTCGGACACTCCATAGTTGCATTGAGTTTCTTCCAAGATAAGGATAATACTCAAATGGGTTCAATTAGAGTTCACACATCTCAAAAGGTTTTTTCACAAAAAGATGAATGTTTCAAATTTTTTCACTCTTAAAAATTATTGCCTAAGATCAACACATAAGGTTCAAAGTAAGCTTAGACAAGGCATTGGCACAAATATCAAACGAGACTCCACACTGTCTCTAGTGTGCAATGTTCATGACAAAGCGACTCCATTCAATACTCGACTAGTCACAACGAGATTTAAAAAGCTCACACATTGTCTATGCCACTTTATTTAGCCTCATCATAGCCATCCTTCCATTTTTGTTTGATTAAGAGCACTATTTATGTATAAATGATACTCAAAATTGTACAAAAACTACAACATTTACACACAACAAGAGGTGGATATTGTTTACATTGG
The DNA here is from genome assembly GCF_036512215.1 of Solanum lycopersicum. Taxonomy (NCBI): domain Eukaryota; kingdom Viridiplantae; phylum Streptophyta; class Magnoliopsida; order Solanales; family Solanaceae; genus Solanum; species Solanum lycopersicum. Next base: position 11,291,825 of record NC_090808.1, on the reverse strand, counting down.
TCAAAAACTATTTTGATTTATAACCAAGAGCAATAATCTCTAATAGCCACAAGATATGTTCAAACATAATTTAAAACTCAAAACCGAATATATACACAAGAGGTAGGTATAAAATTACCTCACCCCACCACAAAAAAACGTCAATTGTCCTCAAATGCAACAAACATAATAAAAAGTCAAATAAAACCAACAGAGAGGGAGGTATAAAAAAATCCTTTCTGCATAGTGGCTCAATCTATTGGAGCATCAATTTCCAGAGTCACACTTCGATCTTGGGCATAAGTTCTTGGTGGTACAACACCATTGGCCCCACTAGAGACTTCCATGGACGTCTCTATCAGCGATGTCTTAATGAATGATTGTACAATCATCTTCTCTAAATCTAGCAAGTCTCCATAGATGGTCGCCTCCTTAGGTTAAGATCCTTTTCATTTGTCTCTTCCTTCGACTCATCCAATTCCACATCATCCATAAGAACATCTACGGTGGTGGTAAAAAGCATCTTAGAACTGGCAAAGGCATCCTACTTATCAGCTTCCTCCAAGAGAGAAGTGAAGTATGTGGACTTCCAATAGTCTACATCCTTTATCAACTCTTAAACCTCGGCTTTCAAAGTTTTTCTCTCTAAAGTAACTCTTTATCAAATCACACAAGTCTTTACACTCGTTGGGACAGAGTCAATAGATGTCTAAAGGGGTTTCAATGAAGATAAGGTGGATTTCTCAATCAACTAAGGCACCTAGCCCTCTAGAAAGATAGCCCACACATTAGCATAACGGACTTGGTGCCCCATCTTGAGGATCATGTCTTGAGAAATCCTAGTAGGCTAGAAATTAGAAGAAGAACCAAGAGACGGAGAAGAAATACAAGTGGTTGTATTTCAAGGCCCAATCTTGAGTGCATTCAACATCTATAAACTGGATATCGGTGGAAGATATGGTAGTGACCTTTATGTTCCACTTATTTGTCAAGAAGAAATCTAGCCCGCTGATATAATTTTGTAATTAGGACATGGAATAGAAGAGACGTTTGACGTTGTTTGGGCTTCATGGTAATTTCCTGCTCGATAATGTGTCTCAAGTTGAGACAGTTCTTTTTTATTATGGATCATAGACATTTCTCCTTTTGGTGGCGAAGGATGGACAATTATATAAGGGTATGATGGAGATTCCTTCTTTTTAATGAGAGCTCCTGCCTCAATCAACCTCGGGGTGGTGTCAAAAATCTAAGGACTAAGGCAGCCCTTGATGTCATCTAGGGTCAATACTATGGGTAAGACCTCGTACTCGTGCTCAAACCCAATATCTCTATCAAGTAAAACATTTATAATATTGCTGATGCATCCCACATCTTTCTCGCGGACAATGACAAACTTCACCAATATGAAGGCGTTGACCTTCTTCTTCTTCCCCTGAGTTACTAGGCAATCGTATGCAATGTAGAATGCACGAACCAAGGAGGAAATATATGGTCCTCAAGGACTTATTAATATTTCAAATTTTTGGAAGTGGAGTGCGTCCCACATCATAGGGTACATTTCCACCACTCCATATGTAGACAACTACTTCTCCTGAAGAACTATCCTCAATCATTTGGCCTTTATCCTATCGAAAAGTTGGGAAGGAGAACCATGAACTGCTGGTACTGGAGAAACCATCTTTGATGGGTCAACTATAGAGTCAGTGACAGGGGTTGACTGCAGGATACTAGATGAATCGTGATAAGACAGTTCATGAATTTCTTCTCTACATGACAATAGTGGTTGGTTATCATCAGGCTCGGAGAGTGAGACCTAAGAATCAATGGACTCCCCCCCACTGCTAGAGTTGTGCTTTGGTATCTTACATAAAAGCGCTTTGCCCTTGCATATGCCTCCCTTGTAATAACCTTCTTTCTATATTTAGAAGGAGCATATGTTCCCTCATTAATAGCGAAACCCATTCTCTTTTGCGAGTAAACATACCATTTTCTTTCAAATTTATCCTAGCCATATATACAAAATACTTCAAAAAGAGTTAGAATTAATTCAAGAATTGTGCAGGAAACAGGTTTTAGAAAGATTCAACAAACCGATTGGCAAGTCATAAAATCACTTTGGCAAGAAAAATCATCACTCATCAAAAAGTATTGGTTCAAAAATTTCCCACAAAAATACAAGTTGTGATATGCAGGGCCTTTCAGAAAATCACATATATCACTCAACGAGCTTAGAGTAACCCTCCAAAAGTTAACATGTGTTTAAGGAGTGAGGGGAACAGAAAAGTTGACCAAAGGAGACCTTTAGCGAGTTGTCGAGTGAACAAACAAGCTTAAGATTCTCCCCATAAGTTACAAGATCAAATCTACTAAAAAAATATAAGCCGATTAGGGGAACTTTGTTAAACCACCAAACGATTCAATGAGCTCAACCCAGCTTGAAAACTTCCCAACGTGCCAATTTTCACCCCATTTCCAAAAACCACGCCCGAAGCCCTCGAAAACAAAATCGAACAACACACTCATAAACCTAAACTAAGACCCACATAATACATGCCTCCGGGGTATTCAAACTTTTGTTGGTTTTACCGAAAATGGTGATTTGACAACTTTTGCCTTAAGAATGAAATAAAATGCTCCATCATGGGTGAAGTAAGTCATTTAGAAAAATTGGTGTTACTAAGACTTTACTCGACAAGATCGAACGAAACTTTAATTCAACCCACAAACTTATGATCAATTTTAAAGCACAAAACAAAGGAAATCAATAATTTAGGAAATTTTGCACAATTATGAGATGATAATTGACAAACTCGCACATAATTATGATTTCAGAATTAGCCCAACACACATAAAAACAGCTAAATAATTTCAATTGAGTTAAACCATTAATGAAGAGTTTTGGGTTTGGAAAACCAACCTTTAAGCCAAAATACAAATTTGTAAAGCTAGGCGTCAATGTATTCAAACTCCATGCGCAAAATCAACGAGTGATAAGTGATAAAAATGCAAGAATATTGAAAATATAAAGTGTGGGTGTTATAGTATGAAATTTAAAATGAGGGAATTTGAAAGAGTTAAATAATTTTAAACCTTTGGCCTTTAAAAATTGTTAAGTTTGCATCCCTTCAGCGATATTACTTTTCCTCGTCGAACAACTCGGCAATAGGCCGAGTGGTTGCTTAACTTGATGATTTTGACAACCCCCCACCCCACCCCCTGTTAATATGAGGGTACAAAGTGCGAACAAAGTTGGGATCAGCGACATGTTCGACTAGTTTCTAACTTGTCCATGGTCCCATCGAGTTTTATAGACTCCAACTCGATATTTTCTTGAGTCCAGTGGCGGTCCAAGCCGGGATCCTAACCTTTTTGGAGAGTCGTTGAATGGACTCTTTGCTCGCCAATATGCATATTTAAAATACATTTTACACTTCAACATGCACAATCAACACCCAATATTCAAAATCAAAACACAAAGCAATAAAAACATGGGTTTCCTATCAAGAAGAGCTATAGTTAATGTCGTGGAACGATGCAACTACCCACTCAATCTTCATTATTGAGGTTTGAAATTGTATCACTGGGAAACCCCTTTGTTTTCTTTTACTTTAATATCAAGAAATTTGACCTATTTTGGTCTCCAACTAGTTGAGAGTCCATAAGTCTTCCTTCATTTCCTTCCAAACTTTATCATACCCATCAACCTTGTTAAGAATACGTGAGAGCATATCTTACCATATGAATCTTTGGGCATTTTACGCTCGTGGGGAGAAACATGCCTATCCTTCTCCACTACTCTTTCCTTCCATGTGGCGTATGATCATACCACTCTCTATCAGAGACTCTCCAGACCTCATCTCTATGACAACCTCTATTACCACCCAATTTTCGGTAGTTTGCACAATAACCTCCTCAAACATTGGCTAGGAAGTTCACTTCCTCATTGTAAAAAACTTCAAATTTGTCCTCTTCGAGGATTACATCATCGAGATCGACAGCATTAAGACTCCTCGTACTAGCATCCATGATGTTGTTGACCAAGATGTCCATATAGTTCATCATCTTAACCATGTTATGGTCTCTCTATTTAACTTTTTCAATCTTCTCTTTTGTCAACTTGTGATTGAGATAATAGACCTAATCTTCATGGGTGTAGCATGCCCGGTTATTCTTGGTCAGTCCATCAAGGATTTGGCCTGCTATGACAATGTTTTTGCATTAAAACACTCATAGAAAGTTGACCAGTCACTCCCTTGTTCACCAAATCAACTCACCAAATTATAGGGCAATACATGAGTTGTGCATTGCAGCACCAACTTTCTAAATCATAGCCAAGTCTCACGGATTGGCTAACCCTCCAAACACTTGAAATTTTAGATGTTGTCCAGAAGAGTAATCATCTTTGAAGGAGGGAAGAATCGCACATTAAATGCAGTAATAAGATCATCCCACGAAGTGATAGAATCTCAGCGAACCACCTACACGCTTATCCCATTGGAGAATAAGGGAAAAACCTCAGTCAGACTGATTACTGTGATATGTTCTTAATGGAGAACTGTCCGTAAATATAAAAAAAGTTACATATATGCGCATGGGGATTCTCATGAGACAGACCACCAAACAACCCTTTCAATTGTAAGAGTACCATCATGGTTCTTGTAATGTTAAACACAATATTTCCTTCAGCTGGAGGCAAGTGAATGGCACCACTCCACCCACTAGATTTGGATCATTGATATTCGGTTTATTTACGTCATTGAGGTTTAAGATGTCATGTTGGTGGAACAATTGAATACCATTGATTTTGTTGACAGTTACTTCCTCAATATAAATAAGCAACATAAAAACCAAAACTAAAAATAAATGCATTTAGATTTGAATAATTAAACAACAATTGAACATCATCAAAAGAACTTCAAACAACACTCTCCTCGATAGCGGTGCCATTTTAATTAATTAACATTTTAAATACATTTCATCCAATTCTAAGCATTATTCCCGTATATCAATATAATATCAAACGAAATGAGTTGGGATCAAAACTCACAGGGAGCAATACGTGTTTAAAATTCATTTTGAAAGTATGAACATGTCTAAATAAGTCATATAAATAAAAATTATTGAATAGAGACATTATTCAGATTAAAGGTTGACACAATTATCAAATGGAAGATTTTGTTTTTTGGATTAACAATTACGAACAATCACAAATAATACAAACTAACAATAATGAGATGATTCTTGGAATGTGATCATTATAGGTAAATAAAGACATATCAGCAATTGCAACTATCAGAAAATACCTTGATATTAGTGAAGAGTCTAGACTCTATAGGAGGTAAATTTTCTCTTAAACAGTTTATCCCAAATCAAGTGATTTCTCTCGAACATCAATAAGCATGCAAAATAGCATAAACCCACACCTTAATCCATTCTGTCTCTTGAGATGAATGTGTGGGATTGGACTTAGGATTCACTCTCTTGAGCTGAACCCAGGTTAACCCAATTCCCATAAACCATGAATCAATAATTTTAGTTCTAAAACCTTCTTTCGAGCAATCCAAAAACACAAATATCGAACTTGGCAACTACTCTTCTTAAATAAACCATAATTAATGTTTTAACTCACTTTTTAAATAGCATTTAAACTAAAAATTAGCAATACCCATAAACTAAATCAGCCGATAATCACATGATGACACCCTAGGATGTGGGGTTTAAGCAACACTTTATAAAAAGGTAAAAGTAGTTACCAAATTGATTATCCAAAAACTAGGTAACAGTAAATTTGTCCTTACAATGCTCCAATTTGATGAACTTCAAAGAGCCAGTTTCTATTCTCAAAAGTGAATTCTTCAATCATTTAGAGTTAAGGAAAGCTAGAGAAAACTCTCTCTAGATGCTCAAAACATAATAATAGATTGTTTGAAAGAGTATTTCATGCTAAACTAAAGTTACAAAAATGTATTTATAGTCACCAAAAATAAGTTATGAAAGCTCCTTCGGCAAAGTAAGTTGGTATCCTCAATCCACTAAGCGAGCCGCCCTTTGGTCTCTTCCAACGTACTTTCACCTTGGCACTCAGCATCCTCAAGATCTGTAAATTTGGATGATCTATCTTGGCATCACAAAATCACTCGGTGATCTGCTGACTACTCTTTTTCTTTGCCTACTTAGTTATTTCCTTCAGAGCTTGGCATACTGGAGCTTCAGGCATTCATCTAAGACACTCGGCGTGGAGATCCTCATTATTGTCCTTATTCATTTCTTCAGCTCATTTTGTTAATTTTCGTCTGCTAGCGCCCTAGATTTTTTCCTCAAAACATGTACCCAAAAATCAGTAATATATCATCAGTTATTAGTACAAATTAATCATTTGAAGACACTAAATCTATGTAAACAAATCCCTAAAAATGACTCTAAATCTTGGACTCATGATATATGCACTATGCTTTATGCTGAATAATGCTTATATGATGCTTATGTTGGTAACTTTGCTAGTGAGTATGATATTGTCTCTTAGGCCTATAGTTTGCATTCATGAAGTATCCCTTATGCTTTTGGATTATGTCTTATATTTACTAACAATTATCTTTTTCTCCTATGATGTTATGCTAGCTATATATAAGTACTATTGTAATAATGCATATTTTTTCTAATATTCTCATCAAATATAGTATGTGGTTATTAAGTTCCATTTTGGAAGTAGGTTTCTAGATTTGCAAGGAGTTGACGACTTGGTGACCTCATAACTTCTACAACAAAACCACCCATTTCCTTTTATGTCTTTATTTATCATTTGAGACTATTTTTATGGACTTTGTAAGTCTTATGTTAGATGGTTTGAGACAAAATTATAGTCAGACTTCTAGTTCATTTTATAAAGACTTAGATTCAATGAGAAATATTTTAAAATTCTGTACTTTTGCATTATTGTATGTTATGATATGATGAGACATTTTATGAGGCCCCTTTGGGTCAATCACGCAATGTTACATCTAGGGTGTACCCCTGGATCGTGATATGTGGTGAAAATGGCCACAAAATTAAAGATTGACCGAAGTCAAAGACTACGAGAAGAGAGGGTCAAAAAGTTGCTCTTACTTGTTTTGATGGAGATACTCAAAATAAAAATAGGTTCCATGCTATTCAAGAGAGAAACTAACAAGTGTAGCCTCCTAATGTTTCTACACGTATGTGATTTATGCTTTAGTAGATTCCAGATTACTTTTCCTTTGTGGCTTGACACGTTAGACTCTTATGTTGTCTTTAGTATGAATGATGTTTATGGTTTTTTATGAATTTTATTGTATTATAGCTTATCATAGTTTAGAATTATCATTTGTGATGGATGTGAAAGCTTATTGGTAGTTTGATCCGAGCTTGAAATTAACAGTGATGGTGCTTAGAGAGTACAACTAGGATTACTCCCTAGGGGAAGATGGTGTGATTATATATCAAGGTCATTGTATATTTATGTGTGTGTCCATGATTTCTTTGTATTCATGTTCATGAAAAAGCTTAGGTCTTCATAGAAATGACATATTCGAATTGTTTTCCTTTTACGAACTGCATTGAGTAAAGTTTCCTATAGAATTTAATAAAATGAATAGATGAGCATGTCCTATCTCGGAAATGAATGGCTCCTCGTAGGAAGAATGTTGTGAGTATGGATTTCATATAGGTTCCATGAGGATATTTTGAGCATGCTTTTATGTTGGAGATGGTGGTTCCGCCTTAAATATGAGTAGATGTAGAATTTCTTGCATTTTGAGTTGTTAGATGTAATTCCCACTTCCTTATGTTGCATTGAGTATTATTATCTTATATTTTATGTTTCATCCTTGGAAATGTGCATTGAGATGTGTTGCATACATTATGGGCTGCTAGTCTATAATGGTTTCCTTTAAATATGTATTTAGAATTATCATTCGAGGATTAATGTTTCCAAGGGGGGCATATTGTAACTCCCAGAAACTAGTATGCTAAACTAGAGTTTTTTTAAGGGTTATACTGTTAGTTATGACTTATCATAATTAATATGAAGAGTTTTGGGTTAGAACATCATGGTGCAAAGATGATTTGTATACCCTAAATCTTTCTCAAACTAGTTCACTCACGAGAGGGACCCACACTCCCTGGGTGAGGGGTCATGGTTTAGGGTCCAAAAATATGAGTTCCATACCACCACCTATAGAAGACCAGCATGCTCTGTGGGTGCACCCACAACCCGTGGGAGAGGTAGTGTACATGCTTTAGACGGTTAAGTGGGGGATACGGAACATACTGAAATTAATTAGGGTTTAACTGGTTAATTTTATTATAATTTAGAACAACTATATAAATACTATAGACCCTTAATTTAGTCATTCAAAAATTATTGATTTTTCACATCAAATAGAACCCAATTCTCTCCAAAAAATTCTCTCTCTATAAAGAAGAAGAGATACAAGCTAGGTCAAGACTTCATTGTTGCACGACTTGAAAAGAAATGTGATCAAGGTATGATGGATTATTCATCCATTGATTCCCATTATTATTCTACGATTGTGATGATGAAATCCCTAAATCAAGTTAGAGTTCCTTCCAATATAGTGGATTAAGTTGAATATGGATCAAATTGAGTGGATATTGATTGCTTGTGATTGAATTAGTAGTGAATCATGTTATTATGCTGAAATTACATGTTTTATATGCTTAATGATGAAATTTAAGTAATGTGGGTTTATCCCTTCAAAGGTGAATTTGAGGATTTAGAGACAATCTTCTAGGGTTTATAATATGTATAGTAAATTGCTTGAGATTGGGGCATGTAGATATGAACTGAATTAGTTTAAATATATATGTTGATTTATTATGAGTGAATGCTTCTTTAAGACCATGATGAATTATGACTAGAATTGCTTAAGAGTAAAACATGTATGAGAAATTATGAGTAGACTTGTCTTAGGAACTAGGAATGTGTGATGTTTGTGAGATGTAATACATTTAGGGAATAGCATGAATGCTAACATACATATGACTATTAGGGCTTCTGGAGTAAAGATTTTAAGATGATCTATGAATGTTAAGGACTTGAGAGTATTGTGGAAGGATTTTACCCGCATGACCTAGATTATGAAAGTACGAGATTACACATATTTTAGTGAACCTATGTAAATGTTGTATGAACACTTCTAAAGTGAAGTTTATATGTATATGTGTGATTGAAAGTATATTCTCATGATCACATATGAATATGATGTGAAGAATGATTCTAGGTTGAAAAATTTGCTCACCTGTAATGAATCAAGCATGTTAGAATAGAATATCTTGATGTTCTGACAGAAAAACCCTTCATTAATAACTTGACATCGTAAGACAATACCATTTCATGGTACCTTGACTATTAGACATCATGGTGGCAATAGAATGAGAAATGATGCTCTTCGTAAGGGTAGCTTGCACTAGGATCATAGAATGCTTGCATGTTCGCATGACATAGTTAGGACAAATCATTTCATGGTACTTAGGATCGAGAAATACTACCCTTCCATAAATAGATTAGACTTGCATAATATAGTTATCTTAGCTACATGGTATCTCTGTCTAGTCTAGTATGGTTCTGTTTCTTGATAGTCTATAAATGATGAAGAGTAATCATTTATTATTATTATGGCCTAAATTGGTACTTATTATGGGTGCGATATGAGGTCTTATCAATGCATTGCGGAAGTATGACTTGGATCTAATTCTGAAGTGTTATATTATATGTTATATGCTTATATTGAAATATTTTCTATAGTTTCCTTGACGATATTTTTGACCAAAAGTGAAGATTCTCTTGTCTATGAGATGTAAGCTAGCGATTAGGTCCAAAGATGGTAAGTATTATTATCATGATCGAAAAATGGTACTTAGTATGGGCCGGACTATGAGTTCTCATCCATGCATTGCACAAGTATGATTTGAGATTATTTGAGAAGTACTTATCTTATGATATGAAGGACTAAAGGTTGATTAATGCTTATATTATTCTTATGTTGGAGATTTTGTGTATGATTATATTGTTTTCTATTAAGCTTCTTGTTTATGTTTTATAAAGTACCTTTGATGATTAAGGCATATATTTTATGTTGCTTAACCCTTATGTTATGCTCTTATGATGTCATTCTAGCTATCATATTTAGTACATTTTGTACTAACACATACTCTTGCCTATATTCTTATCAAATGTAGGGTCCAATGATATTGAGTCCTCATAGCATCGAGTATTCGGTCACCGTTCCTTTATGTTTTAGACTATTGTATGGGTTGTGTCTTGAGAGTTATTCAAAGTTATTTTAGATGGTTTCAGACAATGTTAAAAACTTTTGCTTCGTTTTATAAAACTTTCATTCTAAGAAAAATGTTTTATATTTTTAAAATTTTCTATTATCTTATGTTATGATATGATAATTGACTTCCATTGAGTTCTTTGGTATTATATGTGTAATGTTGCATTTAGGGTGTACCCTAGGGTCATGAAAAATAGGCCAACGATAACGAAAATATCCAAGGGAAAAAGGCAATGGGAAATGGATGGGCCAACGTTTACCAAATGTTCAAAATAGGAAATTCCCTCCACCACGAAGTGTAGATGGATCATGGTGTCCACCAAGTCTCATGGTGCTACCCTGGTGGTGAGGCAGTTGCTTCCCAAGGGCTTCCCAAGCTGGCCTCATCTTCACGAGCCACTTCACGACCAATGTGATGACAACAACTCGTTAGAAAGCTCAGTGGTGATGCCTTCAAATCTCAGGGGCGAAGGATGGGTATTCTATATGATGATCCAATACTACGAGTTGGACCTTGGACAGTGGTGAGGACCACGGCTCGTGATACGTAACATGAAGGTCGGCCTGTTGGCTGCCATGTAGGGGTATTTTGGGACTTCCCTATTTTATTAAATCTAACTGGGGTTGCTTTTCCTATGACTATTTAACCTATATAAGTTATTTTAGCCCTTAAACTCTCCATTCAAGATATTATCTCCAAAACAACAAAAAAATCTCAATGGTCACCCTCTCGAGTATTTCTCTCTCTAGAACTTGAAAAGAAGAAAAGTTAGAGCTAGGGTCAAATCAAGTATTCATTCCTCAAGAGTTTGTGTCTTTTGTAATCAAGGTATTATAACTTTTCTCATGGAATCCTTTCATACAGGGAACCCACCGTGATTTCCCAATATAGAAGAAGAATTCCCCCAATTGGAGTTTGGGTTTCTTCTAATGTTATGGGTATCAATCCAATTGAGTGGAATATGATTGTTTATAATTGAATTTATAGATTTACATATTTTTAGGATGAATTTGCATGTTCCCATGCCTAACCTATTTTTATAAAGATTAAATTGGTGTAATTGGTTTTATGCCATGAATAGGAAAATTGAGGATTTATAGGTAATGTTCTATGATTGATGAAATGCATTATTGATTGCTTGAGAATTTAAGAACGTAGACTTGAATTGGTTCACATTAAGGTATTCAGGTTGAATCATGATTAGCAGTACTTTGAATTGGGTGCTAGATGATAATGTATGCTTAGATTAAATAAGATAGAAGTATATATATGTGAATTGCTTAACAATAAAATATATAAGCATGAATTTATTAGGATAAAGTATTTATTATGAATTATTATTAAATAAATATTTTATAATAAATCTAATATTATGATTTATGATCAATATGGATTTGAGACTAAAGCTAATGTGACGAATTATGATGATTAACACTTTGAGTACTACAACCCTCAAAATGAATTAACACAAATTAGAACTTCACGTGAGTTTATTGAGTTAATAACTTTTTAAAATTATTATGAATGGATTTTGAAGATAGCTTTAAAGATTTTTAAAGTCAAACTTCAAGGGACGAATAAGACATTGGAAAACTACTCTTTTTTGTGCTAGTGTGTCCTTGTGTGTTCTATGTGTTTTATGTATTGTTTAGAGTTTAGAATAAGAGGGGGTGACCCTAGTGTCTTAATAAACTAGTTTAGGGTAAAAACATTTGGGCACAACTCCTCAAGGACAACTGAATGGTCCTTGAGGAGGATACAAGATTCGTCCAAGAGGTTGCAGAGGCAGCGTGCAGGAGACCCTTTTTATAGGATGTTAATGCGTCGCACAACTGCTTCTTAAGAGGCAAAAATATTTCCTTGCAATGTGGGAGTGTCATGAGTCGTTCTGCCTCTAATTAAATTCCAGAACCATGATTCGAAAGTGTCTCCACGACGCGCATCCATGTCCTTGATTTGGTCGCGTCGTTTTAAAGTCAAGTTAGACTTAGTTTAAAAGGTCCAACTAATGTAGGGGTGTTTTGGGTATTTTGAGGATATATTATATACTGATTTTAAGTCATTATACACACATTCCCCAATCACAAGCCCCAAACCCTTAATTAGAAATCTAAAATTTCAAAACCCTCAAAAGTTCTTCTCTTCAAAAATTTCTTCAAACCACCATTGAAGGTCAAGATCTTGGAGTTTGCTAGGAAGGATGTACTAAATTGATTTCTTCTCAATTTTCATGGGTTTTCTTCTAGTAAGGTATGGAATTTCTTTATCTAAGACTTGGTATCACCATAGAGCTAATCTTAATGTGATCCTGAAAGATTTCAAAGTTATAGAAAAGTCCAATTTTCACTCTAACTCAAGGGTTCTAGAATGAAACTATTTCAAATAATTAGATATGATTTTGTTGACGATAGATTGATGTTTTGAAGTAAAAATCTTGAGGAACCCTTGATCTTCTCAAATTCCTAAATTTGGATTATGAAGTTAGATTATTGCTTATGATATAATTTTGATGGAATTGTGATTATGATGAGTTGTATAATTTATTTCTATTATTAATTATGCTATTATATTGTGAATTGTTGGAGACGTTAAGAAATGGTGATCTTGGATATGAAAAGAAGGTAAATTGACCTAATTTCCTTACTAATGTAGAACTGATATAAAATTGATCTTGTATTGTAGTGTTTACTTATGTTGGCGGTGTTTACTGCTTGTTCTTATTTTGATCATGGACTTTTCTGCAATATTATGCGAATTATAGTAGTATCATATTACGGTATATGTGAAGGTGTAATGTGAAGTTCGTTATATGAAGTAACTATGTGCAAGGTGTTATGGCATACATGAATGTATAAAATGAAGTTATAATGTGATATATGGGTGATCTTGTTGAATGTTCATAATGTGGATCTATTAATGTGATCTTGAGGTGATCTTCTATAAATGTATGTGATATTGTTAGTGAAAGCATGTTCCTCTGAATGTTGGTATATGATGATGATAATCTATGAAGAGTCTTCATATGTTGATATTGTGTCTTGTTTAGGTAGACATAGTTTTCCCTACTTGATAAATGAAAGTTATGTTGAGTGTGATCTCTTGATATGATTAGCATCCTTTCTTGAGAATGAATGAAAGAATGAACTAAAGAATGAATGAATGAAAGTGTAGGATCAGTAGACCTAAAGTGGTACCCTTCTTAGAATGATTAATGTGAAACCTTGTAAATGTAACGAAGGTTAAGAATGTGTAACATTAAATGTGAAAAGAAGGTTTATAATGAATTGAATCAGATTGACCTAGCATGGCACCCGTTTAATAGATGAGATATCCTAATGAACCTTGATTGGCAGCCCGTGTAGCCTTTCTTTATAGTGGTATTATGAGTTGGTAAGACAAATGTTACTTTCTCAAAGACTAATGTGTGAATAAACTCACTCTATGAGAAATAAGGCAAAGCATCGAGTGGATATGCGTATGGTAATACCTATACTTTAAATATGAGACTAGAGTACAAAAAAGTCCTTGGTATACATTAACAATGTGTCTAAATGGGATTTTCCTAGTTCTACCTCCGGCAAGTAGATTACCTTCCACGGTGTGGGGTCTCATGACATTGGATTTCATAACAAGCTAGTATGGTCTATCTCAGTTAATTCATATTCTCATCAGGTGGGATGTGTACTCTAGTTATTAGATAGGTTATACAATGTGTATTTAGTGGAATGAGACGCTATATACACATTGCACGAGTAGGAATTGAAGATTCAAAAGTGAGTTCCCTAGGCCTTCCAAGACCATATAAAAATGTACAATAGATCATAGAGGAAGGTTTTGATAACATTACAGTCTAACACAATGGGAGTAATAATAACCAATAAAGGAAACATATGAACGTGTAAAAAGATGACATATATGATGGAATAGACAATTGAAGCAAGTTGGCAGGATACGGGCAGATTGTATATCCAACATAAAAACATATGTAATGTGTAATCTAGGATCATTTTGATCTATATAAGGGGAATGTGTGCAAAGGGAAATTTGAAGATGAAACAAGTTTAAACCTTTCATGCTAATACTTGATAGAGTAACCATGTATATTTAGTAATAACCTTATATTAGGGTACTCACTTTAATGCTCTAAGGAGTAGGAACCAATCACTACCAAAGGGTACTTAGAAATCTTACTTTGTAATTACAAGTGTTGGTTTTATGCCAAAGAAATAGGAAATCGAATAGTCTTACATACCTTGCTGCACAGCTTTGGATATTAGAATGAGTTAACCTTATTCCTTTCCGACTATTTATCTACAATGGAGTAAATAATAAAATTAGCATTAGTAGTTGATCAAAAAATTTGGGCTACTTGATCAAGACCAAAATGGTACTTGGCAGTAAATCTATAATTGATCTCATAAAGGGTGTTCTTCCCACCCATTCTCCTCTAATTTTTTTTATATACTATGTAGCCTTCTTATAAGGTCCTCTTGACCTCCTTGGGCTTCCTTTTGTTTGAAAAATAGTATGCAAAGGGACCGCAGAAGTAAGTTCATGCAACACTCAATTAAGTGTCATATATTTACACTTTCAATGTTTTATCCTCTAAACAGTTCCCATGATTTATCTGCAGATATCCATCCACACACACACACACACCATTTTACGATACAAAAAATAGTCCCTAAGCATCACAATGTGGAAATAGAAACATGAACTCATAACATCCTATCAACATCCAGTGAGTTCCAACTAACATTACAGTTAAGATTCTCAATATGAGCTCACAATCAAAATTTAAGGGGACTCCACTCCATGTTTGTCCCAACAAGCACATATTTCCTGAACCTTCACCAAGCTTACACCATATAGAGTTAACACTCCTCAATTCATTAACGCGTACAAACTTTTAAAATTAATGCAAGAACAAGAGAGGGATGAAAATTTTCATGTCTTACCTTGCAGGGCAGAAACCTAACTTGCTAAGACTTTGATTCTTCAATGCTTAGGTTCTCCTCTCTCCCTTACCTTGATGTTAAATCATATTATTCACTTGAATTCCTTAAGATGGGAAATGTTCTACCAACTTGTACTTTAAAAATAAAGGGTTTGCTTTATATTTTAATGTTGAAGTTATAGACCAGAACTCTTGGAGCTTCTACGGGTTTCCTTGGGAGTAAATTTCTAGAGAATAAGTGATGAAGGAGATTTGATAAGCCTGATACTTTATAGGGTACCTTTTGTACGTTTCACTTAATAAATTGGAGAAATAATACGGTCCTTTACTTTAAGCAAGCAGGTGCATCACCTCCTTAATTTCTGCCACAAGTTTTTGAATAGGCGCATCATCTACTTCCCCTTTTCATTTAAAATGCAGTCCACTTATCCTAATTAGGTGAATCACCTACTTACCCTTTCCACTTAAAATGTAGTCCACTAATTCTAAGTATTTGCATCATTTACAAGCTTAAGTGTAGCCAAGCAAGCACCTCAATATTTTATTCCATTGTTAGACTTTAATACATTTAACTTACTTAAAACTTATATATACTATATCACTTTAAACTTTAGACTCAAATATCATCCTATGATCTCAAGTTTAAATACTTCCATTAATTTCAACTTAATTAGGTCACATTAAAATCTAGCTGACAGTCCATTTTAAACCTATTCCATTGTTACTAGTTGCATAGTGAATCGATTCCATAACCATACTACAAGGAAATTAATAAGCGTCATATAAATAAAACTAGTACACGTAGAATACGGGGTGTTATATTTAATTCCATCCTAGAGGCTCTAAGACTTTATATGTTTGTAAAATCTTCCTCACCATCCATGAGTCATGGTTTCCTTGTATATTCCACATGGTCCCTAGTACACGTACCCCCATTGTACCCATAGCATAGTACATGTGCACCCATTATACCTATACCTTGTCCTTATTTTTGCTCAGATTCCACAGAAATTTGCAAATGGTTGCCTTTTTCCACTCCTGGATACTTACAATATTTCAGCCTCTTGTCGTGTATGGATTATACAGTTGATCCCATGCAACCAATTCTTTGATATATCTTCCCCTCTAGTCCATAGAAAGCTTCTATATAACCCTTCAATGCATTTGATCACTTTCTTTGGTAAGATAAATACCTGTTACCATAATACTTGAACAGAAAATAGTACATCTTTTATTGGCTGGACCCTTCCTGTATATGATAGGAATCTAGATGTCGAGTTTTATATCCTTCCTAGAATCTTATAAATCAATTGTTGGCATTGCACCATAGTTATTCTCCTATTTCTTAGGGAAACTTCTAAGTATCTAAAAAGCATTGTAACTTGTGAGAAACCTAGATCATGCATTATGACCAGCTGCATTTCAGTTGGTGCTTCTCCAAAATAAATGGAGCTTTTATCTACATTTTCTTCCAGACCAGAGGTTGCTTAAAAAACTTTAGAAATCTCATAAACTTTTTAACAGATGTGAGTTCCCCTTTCCTACATAAAAGCAGATCATCACGAAAACTTAGTTAGACCAACTGCAGTTTAGCACATTTTGGATGGTACTTGAAGCTTGAGGATTTTTTCAGTTGTTTCAATAGTCTTGTGAACTAATTCATGGCTAGTACAAAGAGTTAAGGGGATAGTGTAAGACACTGTGTGTATGCACTGGACTACCAAATCAACAAATACACTAGGAGAAAGCAATTGGATCAGCACTTGTTTCAAGAACTCCCATTCCACTCAATCATACTTTTTCCTCATATCAATTTTGAGCATACATCTAGGTGAGATCACTTTCCTCCCATAACCCTTTGACCAACTTAGTACTCAAGATGATGTAATCATTGATCAATCTACCTGGCACAAAAGTAGACTACCCTTTATCTATTAAAATATCCATCATGCTCTACATTCTGTTACTAATCACATTCGAAATGATTTTGTACACAACTATACAACATGAGGTAGGTCTATACTCTAATATTTTTGAATGGTGGTCCTCTGTTGGAATCAGAGTCATTGTGGTACAAATTATAGCTTTAGGTAGTTTCTCTATTACAAAGAACTCTTGTACAGCCATAATGATCTTTTGTCTTACTATTGCCCAAGTCTTCTTGAAAAAATATGTGTTGAAACCCAATTTTGGACCTCCGCCATATAAAGTAATCATTTTGAGCTTCTTCGATTTCAACCGATTTAAAATAAAGTTTTGTAAAATTATAACAAAAAATAAAACAGTTTGCAAGTTATTTTAACTAGTTTTATCACTTTTTTTTATTATTTTTATATAAACTATATGTATTGCATAATTGTGTATATAATTAGTATATTTTATGATTAGCCTAAAATCGTCTTAAAAAGATTTTTTTAATTAAATATTTGTTTAATTAGTTTAGTTATATAATATTTATATTTTTAAATTACTTAGTTTATAATTAAGATTAAGAAACTCATTAATTAATTTATGTCAATTCATTTTGTTCAAGTTTTAATCGAATTTCATCATTGTTTCATTAACAATTTTCCGTCAACTTCATAAACCCATCAAGACCAAGTTTTGGGCCTTCTCTTTAACACTTTCCAGCAACCAAATCCAATTTTTTCAGCCATTACATCCAGCTAAGCCCACTCCATCATCCAGTCAGCCCAGCCCACTAACAATACTAAAAAGACAATCCCCATCATAAAAACACGTACAACCTACCCATCACATTTCTTCTTCTTCTTCTACAGGACGAACCCAAAAACGAAACCCAGAACCTCAGAGCGACCCAGAATCGCAAACCCAAATCCAGTGAGCCCAATGCAGAGTGTATCTCTCTCTCTCTATCCCTTGTCTTCTTCTTATGGGAATAATCCAGATGTTACAATCTTGATGATGGTTCCTCCTTGCTCCTCGAACCGGACGACTCTCCTTTCAAATCCATTTGGAATTTGTACTCATTCGAGAGGGTAGCCTTATATCTTAATGATATTTAAATTTGAATTTGAAATTCATCCAATATTTCACACGAATTTCCCCCAAAATCATGCCCTAATTCCTCCTATAAAATCCCCTCATCATCTTCATTATAAAAAGGTTAGAGATAGCTTACATTAGGAGAGAAAATAGAGAAAGAAAAGGGAGTCGGGAGAATTTAGCAGGAAATTGAGATAAACACAGTGAAATACTACACATATATAAACATCCAAGAAATAGAATTTGAAAGTCATAGAAAGGAGGAACAGAGATTTGGGTCTCTTTTGATTCTGCTCTGTTCATCAGCTCTCTTGGAGTTGCATTTTGGTAGCGGTGAAGTCGCTACTCCTGCACTCGTCTAGTCTCAGTTCCGCTGTCTCGAGAAAGGTATCATCGCTTTCTTATGTATTTCATTTTCAATGTAGCATGTTAGGTGTATCCGGTACTTGATTTCTTGTAAGTTTTCGGACAGTAAGCTTGAGTTCGGAATTAATGAAGTTTGTTTTTCACTCACGTTGTCCATGTTGTTTACATCCATACGATTTACACTTTGAATATGTTCGCTAAGCTGGTCTGTTTTCACTTTGTTTCTGCTGCTGTAACTTGCGTAAATAGAGTCCCAAATTAGAAAATGATGGTTTGCACTCCAAATATTTTGTTAATTGTATAGCCCCTTGTTAAGAATAGATAGAGTCAGTAAGAGCATTTCTATTTTTATAGATATCCGGAAGGACCCTTTTCTTTACATGAAATGTATTTATGTGGCTGTTTATGATCAGTTCTGGTACAGGCTTGGGAGTTTTGTTTAAATCCTAAAGTTTACAATGTTTTCCCTCTTAAATCGATTAAGCTTACAATATTTTTCCTCTATAAATTGATATATTATTTTCAATATATCCAGTCCTACTTGTTGCTTGTTTCTCCTTAGATTTCTTGTCGTTTGTCCCTCCATGTTGTGTATGTGGATTTAAAACTGACAAATCTTTTGGTGATAGAGTTAGCTAAATTACTATTGGACCTTGTTATGTGTATTTTAGTTTGAATGAAGATTTGTTTTTTAACACTTGTACTGGGTCAATCTTTGATATTATTACATGTTGGTTACCTCAAAGATTGGGTAGTAAATGTATTTCATATGGCATTTTCTTAGAAATCACTAGCTTTATGTAGCATAATCTCCCGTGGTTTTTAGTAACTTTATTACCATTATTACCTAATTTGAGGACTACTGTCTCCTCTAGTGTTGTTACTGCTTTGTGCCTCCCTTTTGCTTTGAGATTTAACTTTGTTAAATATTAGTTTACATTGCCTTTGAGTGCTATATTACAGTTCTTGTTGGTTAGTGTAACTGAACCCCATTTTAAGTCAAAGTTTAGATCAATCAAATTTCATATGGTTATTTTATTTTTTTATCATTGTGAATAGATGCTAACTCTTATTATGTGTTCTTTTCACGTGAAATCTCCCCAAATCCTGATGGATTATATCTCCTCTTCGTGCATTTCTTATTGGGCCATAAAGGCCCAATAGTAATGTTCATCGAGTCAGCCAGCAGGAAATTAAATTATGGGAATCTAGCGATTTAACGAAGTTGGACTTTGAATTTTCAAAGTCTGAAACCATGAAAAGGGTAATATAATCAGAAAATATGATATACAGGTCAAAATGTGAAAATGTGGAAATACAAAAGAGTGTGTTTGGTATGAAGGAAAACATGAAATGTTTTCTAATTTTCTCATGTTTGGGTGGAACAAAAGTTTTGGAAAATGTTTTTCAAATCAACTCATTTTTCTCAAAATTAAGGAAAATGACTTCCCTTCAAAAATTAAGGAAAACATTTTCCATAACTCTCCTCCAATTTCAAATTACATTTTTTTTGGGAAAAAAATATCAATTTAAAAAAAATATTTTCAATTTTAAAATTTTATTTTTTAACTTGATCCTTGACCCCCCCCTCCCCAAAAAATCAATTTTGCTTTTTAAAAATATTTTCAACTTCAAATTTTTATTTTTAAAACCTACCCCTCCCTCCCCCCTCCCCCGGCCAGCCCCCACCCACACCAACCCCTAAAAAAATTAGTTTTGTTTTTTTAAAAAAATACTATCAATTTTAAATTTTTATTTTTTCATTCCTACCCCCTCCCCTCCCCCAAAAAATCAATTTTGCTTTTTAAAAATATTTTCAACTTCAAATTTTTATTTTTAACTCCTACCCCTCCCTCCCCCCTCCCCCGGCCAGCCCCCACCCACACCAATCCCCAAAAAAGTTAATTTTATTTTTTTAAAAAATAATATCAACATTAAATTTTTATTTTTTCATTCCTACCCCCTCCCCACCCACTACCCCCACCCCACCCCCATCACCACTCCCTAATAATAATTTTGATTTTAAAAATATTTGCAATGTCATTATTTTTTTTTACTCTAGTAAAAATAAAAGGTGTCTCTCAAAAATATTTTTCATTCATAAATCAAACACTAAAAATCATTTTTGGAAAATATTTTTCACTCACCAACCAAACAAACATGAGAAAATAAGTTCAAAATCTACTTGTTTTTCCAGAAAAACATTTTCTAGGAAAACATTTTTCATGGAAAACATTTTCCTCCATACCAAACACACCCAAAATTCAGATAAATTTACAGGTACGGAAGTTTGAGAATTAGCGATATACATGGTCTATACATCAAATATACACTTGGTGTATATCATGACAAATGAGAATGAAAAAGGTCCAAAAACCCAAAGAATTTCCACAGGTTCAACAATTTGGGTTCAAGTGCATTTGTGAACAATTTTTTTGAGTTAGGACAGGTGGGCCAAAGGCCCAACTTAGTTGAATTAGGCAAATGGATCAAGTTCAAACATTCTCTTCTTTTACCTCTTTATTTGTTTATTATTGTATTAACTAACACTTTTGGTTGAATTTGATTGATTTTCCAAAGATGTGCTTCTCTTTTATATTCAAAAAGTTGAAATATTTTTCTTTTATATATATTTTATTTTACTTAGTTCTATTTTATTATTAGTCTTATCAACCACTTGAATTATTTCCTTTAGAAGATTTCCCTTTAGTTGTTCCCCTAAAAAAAAAGTTAGGACATTTTGAGGGCCTAACACCTTCTCGGAACGTATATTTAATTTAGAACATATTTTTTCAAATTGATTCTTATCTATTTAAATTCATTTGAAAACCTTTTTTTTATTTATTTTTTCTAAAAAAATTAAGTGGCGACTCTATTACTTTGAAAATTCGATTTCTCTTAAATCATAAGTTCAATTGATTTTTCAAAAACTTAATTATTTTTTTATTAAAATAATATGCATTAAAGTCATCACAGCCTGTTGCTTTATTATCATTTATCCGCTCTAAAGCATGTATCATTTCCTCACTTGACACAGGTGCTAGCAGTTGTGCATGTTGGCCTCTATCTAGTCTAGGCCTGTCTTTCATTGCTTGACAATTCACAACTGGTAATTGAGTCGCACGAGTCCTAGTTTTTTTTTTTGTAGAATCCAAGTATCTCTTCTTCTACATGATTAGTACTTGTCAGTATGTTCCCACTAGCATTAGTTAGACTAGCTATTCTATTTTGAGCAAGCCTATTTCTCAAGCTATCATGGAAGTAAGTTGTATTATCATCTTCCAATTTCAACCATTGTACTCTAGATTTTGTGTTATGATGTTTTCTTATCTCTGTGTCTTACATAGGAGACCCTACCTTTCTATTTTCCCCTCTATGAATTGTATTGTAGTGTCCTATAGTAACCAAGGTGTTTGTTGATTGTTAAGTAATTTACAATTGAAAATAGAAGGATAATGTGTAACAATCCAGAAATTTTTTCGAACTAAGACTCGAACCGTTCGTCGTAGTGAGTGAGATTTTACCAAGAAATTAAAAATTTATCAACTATTATGGTCATTTCACTAGATTTAGCACCAAGATTTCCAAAAAGTGCGAAATTGAAAATAGCAAAATCTGACATTTGGAGAGTTAAGTTAAGTATGGGTTCTGGGTCAACTTCAAATGACCATAACTCCTATTACATGATGACTTAGGTCTTCTACAAGTTACCATTGGAAATATCTTTTAATTATTTTTCCAACGCCACAAAGTTAGCGAAGTTTCGAGCTCGGATGAGTGAGATATGATCTTTTGAAGTTAGGTTGTCCAGTTAAGGAAAGTTAGCCGAAAATAGTGAGGGGTATTTCCTTCTTTTCTTTACCCAATCAGACTTAATTCGTTTTTAGTAATATTTTAGGGGTATAATCGTATTAGGTTCAGTTTTATAACCCTACTATACACCTAGGGTTTTAGTTAAGAGTTCAAGAAAAGAAAAGAAGAGAAAAGTGGGGAGAATCAAGCGTTTTGCAAGATTATTGCGTGATGTCGTGGACTTTTGCCATGGGCTTGATCCCAAAGAGGTATGTAAGCTTCCATAGTGTTGGTTTAGTTTACCACACGCCAATCACGTTATTTTTTTCAGCGAAATTTCATTCATAAAGTTTAAAAATTAGAGTTTTTGATGAGTTTTTCGTAGGTGTTCTTGAATTTTATTCTAAATCTTGTTGTGTTGGGGTTTTGATGATTTTTTGAGATGAAATTGAGTAATTTTAGTGTTGTTTTTAATTATATTAGATTTTAAAAAATTTAAGTAATAGAATCCAAGTGATTGGGAAATAAACTCTTCGATTTTAGACGAGTTAGGGTGAGAAAATGAGCAAGGATGTTCAGAAATTTTTTGGGTTGGGGTCTGGCGTGATGCGCCTTCTAGAGCGCCCCAAACCCTTCTCCGTACTTCAGGGGCTGGCTCCCCGCGCCACCCATGCCCTAGGGTCGCCTGCCCCATCCAGTTTGCCTCCGGTTGCTCTGTTTGAGTTCATTTAAAGTGCATCTTCACTCCTTTTCGAGTCTAACTACTCTAAGCTACTTCTAAACACCTAAAATCATTCCTAACAGGATCATAACCTTTTATTCATAACTCAAATTCAATGTAGAATTAAGGGTTAAGTTTGAGAATTCTTTCCAACATTCTAAGAAAGCCCTTTGAGTCCTTTTATGAGTCTTCTACAACTTCTAGTAACTTGTTTCAATATTCGAGCAAGTGAGTATATGAGAAAGAAGAGAATGCATTCATAATTCTACCTTGTCATCATGAGATCCTCCATATAATGAACTAAAACTCTTGAATTCATAATTCACATTGAAGAAGAGAGTTACGAGAAGAGTTCAAGAAAGCTTTTGAGTTCAATAGTGAATCATTTTAGGTAAACCATTAATTTGAACTAAGTTTTGATGAAGTAACTATGAGAATGATAAGATTCGTATACATGAGTTCCTTATTGATATTTTGACCCTAGGGTCGAGTCGTTCATGCCCATAACATATGCATGAACTTCAATCAGTTGAGTACCTTTGAGATTAATAGCATATTCAAGTCCTAAGTCTTGAGTAATAAGTTTCTAAATCATTTGAGTATATTTCTAATCATTTGACTGTTACATGTTATTCATGAAGCCTTTGAATTGAATTGTTCATGCATGAACCCTATGAGTGAATACTCTTGAGATAAGAAGTGTCTTTGAGTCCTTAAGTTAGTGTTCATGCTCATAATTTTGTATGAACCCTCTAAGTTGAATATCATGAAACCATCCATAAACATGAGATCATGAACCTTGAATCCATTATCCAATTCAAGGAAAGTTAAGATCAAAGTCAAAGAAGTTAAGAGTTAAGTCTAGAAGTTAAGAAGTAAGTCAAAGCAAAGTTTGTCAAAGTTTTAAGAGTCTTTATTTGTTTTAACTTCATTTTAAGGCTCAAGTTTCAAGTTAAAGTAAAGAGTAAGAAGTTGAAGTCTTTTCTTCAAAAGTTATTAAGGGAACTAAATATTTCTCTAAGAGTTGATATAAGACTCAAGTATCCAATTAAGCAAAGAGTAAAGAGTTGAGTTCATTTCTCAAATATACAAGGGAACTAACTATTCCCTAGAAAATTTATGAATGTTTTCACATTTAAGTTTAGAGGGAACTAAGATTTCCCAAAAGATTTTTGAACAAGAAAAGGGAACATTTACTCCAAGAGGGCTTTTTAAAGCTAAGTGTTGAGAATGTTCTCAACCCAAAGAAATGAAATTGATTTTGAAAGCATTAGCTAAAGTATATTTTGGAAGTAGTATTGAGCATCGATGGGGGATGAGAGTTTATATTAACTCAAATCTCCATGAAAACCATGTAGTCATCATGGGTGTTAACGGGTAATACTTTTTAGATGATCACGTATATTAAGCTAGTGGATCCACTAAATTAAGTAAAGTCCTATACTGATGGTAATGTATAGGATGGTTCTTGACAGCGCGTGGTAAAACGTTGCACCAACACTTAGGCTTGTAGTGATGATTTTCGGTTAGAGAATTTCCCATAGAAATTATATTACTTTATTATATAAGTAAAATTGAGTTTATTCTTCCATTTTCTATACAAAAATAATTTGTTTTTAATGTTTTATAAAACTTTCTATATATTGCATTCGTATTCTTGCTTTATATTGAGTTGAGTATTCAGACTCGAATATTATATCTTTGAGTTGAGTAATCTAAACTCTAGTTGAGTATCTTATCCTTGAATACTTCTGAGTTGAGTAGGTTGAGTATCTTGAGTATTCCTTGAGTTGAGTAAGTTTGTAAAGAGGTAAGTATTTTTCCTTTTTATCAAGTTCAAGCCTATGTTTTGTGCTTTAGTTTTCCCCTTACATGCTTGTACATTTCACATACTGAGCCAATGGGCCTGCGTCTTCTCATGATGCAGACACACGTATTCAGGATCATCAATAGGAGCTTTTTTGATACATCCGAGAGTTCGAGTTAGCTATGGTGAACCCCTTGTTTTCGGAAGATTTCAGTTACTTTTCAGTTTAGTCGGGATGTCGTGGGTCTTGTCTCGACTTCCATCTTTATCAGTTAGAGGCTTCATAGATAGTCACTTTAGTTAAGAAGCCTATACTATTCATTTGTTTTATTAAATGTTTTAAAGACTTAAGTTGCTATTTTATGGTGAGTTTAATATATGATTTTCATTCAAAGTTGGTCATTTGAGTTAAAACCTTTGTAAAGTTTATTTTATTGAATTTTACTTCAGTTTTAAGTTTTTGCATACTTAAGTTAGTCTTCTGCTTGTAGTCAGCCAGGATGAGGGTTCGCTTGGCGATCAACAATGGTCTTCGAGTGCCGGTCACGTCAGGGTGTAGACTCGGGTGGTGAGATAATGAAAGTTGTAGACTCGGGTGGTGAGATAATGAAAGTTTACTTGTACATGGCAACAATTGAAGACCCAAGAGAAGTGCACTTAGGCATCATTGTGGTCATATAGAAATAAGAAAATCATGTGTTCTCGTAAGGTGAGGTTTTATTACAAAATTCAGATTTAATTAGTCTTTTTTATAATTAGAGGCATGTCTTATACTTATAATAATGGAATAAGACACAAGTACTTGTTTTACTCAAAAATATAAGTAGAAAAAATGACTTGTTTTTTTTTTTAAAAAAAAGGGGTCAAACTCAAGATTTAAAGAGAAAGTAATCTTCCAAAAGAATAGAGTCTCCACTAAATTATTTAGTAAAAATAAATAAAAAACTTAAAGGTTTTCAAAAGATTTAAACAGATAAAAATCAATTGAAAATAAATTGATTCGACTTCAATGTACATTTCAAGAATGTGTGTCTTTGACTAATTTTAGAAAAAAAATATTAATTAAGTTTGAAAATCAAGATAATTTTAAGGTCCTACTTTTAAAGTAAAAACTCGACATAACTTTTATTAGGATAAAATAAACATATATAACTGAATATATAAAATAGGTAAAATACTAAATACTTTAAAAATAAGAAAGGGCTATCTTGGGAAACTTAATTAAATCAAACCATAAAAATAAACAAAGTTAGTCAATCAATAAATTATAAATAACGAAAAAGCGCTTAAAATACCATTGAAGTATTGAAAATGGTACAAAATTACCTTCAATCCACCTATTAGTTCCAAAATACCCTTTCCACCCACCTATTGACTCCAAAATACTCTAGTCAACCTTTGGGTTCGAAATTGACACTTATTTAACGGTTTAAATTTAAACTATTTATATATTTTTTTAAATACGTGCTCAACTATTTGTTATAATTTAACTTATTAGTATAATTTAAAAATCAATTCACTACCCACCCATTATTAATTAAACCCCATCAAATTAATAAACATGTCACATTACTAATGCAACAATAGGGAAGTTACTGTCAATGAGTGTTTCTAAAAATTTGAGGCAAAAATATCTGTAATTGTAAATATCATATCCAAGTGTCTAAATAAAAATTACTGATAAACATAAAAGTTTGACTATGTTCCTCTAATTATTTTTTCCTCTGAATTATTTGATGTTACTTCATAGATGACTTTTTTAAAAATAATATGCTAAAGGTTTTAAAACAAATCATCAATATTTATAAAACTATATTTAAAAAAATGCATGAATTAATTCGGGACGTACTACATCTTTATCTTACTCATAAATTTCGAATTCAAGCTTGAAAGAGAATCCTATTAAAAGTGTTCTCCTAACTAAGCAGTTCAACCTAAATTTAATTGGGGCTTCGATTCGGACTCGAATAATTTTGGATGTAATTTTCAGGAATCTATAATTTCGTCATGTTTTAGTAGTGTTTATGACGATTTATACATTATAATTGGTTTATTAATTAGGTGGGGTTTAGTTAGTAATGAGTGGGTAGTGGGTTGATCTATAAATTATATTAATAACTAAATTATAACCAATAGTTGAGCGCCAAGTATTTTTTAAAAAAATATTTAAACAATTTTTAATACTGTTAAATAAGTAGTTGATTTTGAACCCAAAGATGGATGAGAAGGACATTTTGGAGCCAATAGGTGGATGAAGGGTAATTTGGACCATTTTCAATACTTCGAGGATATTTCATGACCTTTTCCATTTAAATGATAATAGAGGGAAAAGAAATAATAGACCTCCCTTTGGACTAAATCCAATTAAATTGGTCTTTTGGCCCACTTGTCCCTAAGACTACAACTTTGCCAACAATCATGGGTTTCAGCCCATTATCTCATTTGGACATGCTGATATTGTTCACGGCTTTTGGGCCTATCTCCTTCAGAAAAAATGTGTATATGTTCTATGTATATCTCTTGGGTCTATGTTTCTGCATTGTTCCTTTATATTAGCTTTTCAGTTTGTATTTATCCCTGTATTTTCGACATTTGAAATCTATATATCAGTGTATACATCGTGTATACAACTTTCTAGACTTTGGAGACATAACAAGTTAATTTCCAACTTTAAATTGGACCTCTGAAACATGTATCAACTTCCAAAGACCTGTTCACCATCTTCTCTATTGGCTATGAGGTTGATCTGGCAGGAAAATAAATGGTTTTGGGCCTTTATAGCCCATCTCAATATGCAAGGATGGGAGGAAGAGTTTAGTAGACTTCTTCAGTGTAGCGTTCCGGCGCAACGATCTTGAATTGTAAAGCTTCCACCACCAAAATGGAGCAACGCCAAATTGGAACAAGCTAGGAATTCACCCTAATACATTAGGGGAATGTCAATCTCTTCATTTTCACTCTTTCTTTCTTCAATTTTAGTTGTTTTTTAGATAAGAAAAAGACTGTTATTTTGAAGTGAGTCACCGTCTCTTTAAGCTTTTTTTTGGTTGAGCATCTCGCCTAAAAAAATCTCCTTCAATAGTGAATGAATAGTGCTATTTATAAGGTAGATTTTGGGAATGAAAAGGGGGGAAATTGGGTAGAACTTTTTGGATGAATTCGAAATTCAAAATTCAAATTTCCCTCTAGAAGATAAAGTTGGAATAGTAAGATTCTTGTCCCATTCTTCAATGGAAAAAGCATTGAAGCTGTCTGATTTGAGCAAAGGACGATTGAGGCGAGGAGATAAAGAAATCTGGAAGATTCCTTGTATTGAGACAACGATGCTTTTCGCTGGGCTCGTCAGGTTAAATTTGTTGTTGCGTTCACGATTTTGCTGAGATTAGAATCGTGTTGTTCGCGTAAAAGAAGAAGAAGAAGAACACGTACAACGTTCTGGTTTGCGTCTGGTACTGGTATTTGTTTGGATCATTATATGTATTGTATAGAACTATAAATGTTGGGTTATTTGGAATTGTGTTGGAATGGATTTGTTGATGGTATTGTATTGTGTGGACTGGGCTTTGAAAGGAAATGGGAGTGGGCTGAGTTTCTTTAATGGCTGAAAGAAATGGATTTTAGACTCGGCCATAGGGATTATGATTATATCCATTAGAAATTACAAACGTAGCCGAGTTGAATTCATTTAGTAAATTTGGCTAATAATGTAATAAGATGAATTAAAATGACTAAACTAACGAGCTTCTCTATCTTAACGAAATAAAATAATTAATTTAATTGTAAAATGATTAAACTAATCAAGTTAAAATTATAACTATAATAAAGAATATACTAAATTACTAAAATTTTAACTTTAAAAGTGTAAAATCATTTTGTGACGATTTTCAACTATTTGCCAAATATACTAATCGAATATATGTGCCTATATAAAACACATTAATTATTTAAAATACTACATAGATAACTTAAATCATTTTAAAACTTGAGAAATATTTTGAGTTTTTCATAAAACTAATTATTTCAAATTGTTTAAAAATTAAGAAGCTCACAAGATAGTTTCTACCATCGCGGGTCAAAATTGGGTGTCAACAGTACTCCCCATAGATAATGACTGAAATTCCAGAAACACACTTTAATTAAACTAAGGTCCTATTACCCCCCCCCCCCCCCCCGCGCCAATTCATTCTTTTTGAAATTTTATACACCTTTTCGCTTCTGTGGAATACTATGTGACTCGACTTCGTACATGTGGATGATATTTGGGTCCCACATAGGACAAAAAAGTACAAAATTACAAAAAAAAATGGGTTCGAGTAATTGCATGGGGCTATGAAAAAGGTTAACATATTTAGGGAAGGTCGAAAATGCTTCAAAGCTGACAAAAGTCTTATGTCGATGTTAGAAAAGTAGAGCTTATATTTGAAGTTCATGATTGGGTTTCTTTAAAAATCGCACCTATGAAGGGTGTGATGAAGTTTAGAAAGAAAATGAAGCTTAGCCCTTGATATGTGAGTTCATATCACATTATGATGTATATTAGTAAGGTCTCTTATGAACAATAGTTGCAAATAATTTAGCATTGGTACATCCTCATTTCGTGTCTCTTTATTAAACAAGTGTGTTGGAGATCTGTTGTTCAATATGCCTTCAGTAGGTTTGCAATTTAAGGAAAATATTTCCTATGAAGAGGTTCCAGTTGAGATTTTAGACTTATCAAGTTTGAAAATTGATGAATAAATAAGTTTCTTCCATAAAAGTTTTTTGTGTTAATCCATTTGTTGAGGGTTTACTTGGAAGGCCGAAGCCAGCCGATATTGTGTCCTGGTATCCTCATCTCTTTGCCTCCACCCCGATTCCTTAGTTCCTCATGCTTCATTCTTTTAGATTTATGTATCTTAGTCATTATAATGTTTTCATATACATATATTTTCATGAAAAACTTGATTTTTTAATGTTATGGTTTAGCTTAGAGGGATTCTCCATTATTATATGCATTGTGATGAGATTTGCATTTATTTTGGGTTGTTAGTTTATATCGTACTTTATTCATGCTAAAATTGAGTACTATTCAAGAATGAATGTTTCCAAGAGAAAAATATTGTAAAATCTTAAAAGATATGTAAGGGAAGGTACATCATATCTCGACACTGGTTGTGTCCTACAAGAATAGTCTATGGACCATAGAAATTTTAACATTCATAAATAGCACTCTTGGGAATGAGGTTGAGTTTAGGAAAAAATCAAGTTTCTGAAGTTGACACATGAGTTGACAGGCATCCGTAGAAATGATTCATACTTAGTGAAATTTTGGACTTGAAGTTGAGTTCTACAAAAGGGGTCTACAGATCTCGTAGACTGGTTGTTGGTTCATAGATCTGTCACATGGAAATTTGAAGGAATTTTGGGTTTCTGAGGTTGAGTTGGCCAGTATGAGTCATAGGTTAATACCATAGAGGTCATCCGACAGTTATTCTTAAAGATATTTGAGTATTTTCATAAATGCATTTAATACCAATACTATTTCATTTTGGCCCTATTCCTATGACATATAACTATATTTCAGTTTCCAATTCTACTAAAACCCTCTCATTCCTTCAAATTCCCAAATTTCATCCAGGTTCATTCCCTCCATAATATCTCAAGAATCCAGGATAAAATATAGGGTTCAATCTTCAAGTCTGTTTTTTTTTTCTTCATCGATTTTAGAATTTGATCATCAAGGTATGAGGAGATTCACCAATGGATTTCATTTACCCTTGAGTTCCAAAATATTTCTAAGTTCAATAAAATTTGATATAATTTTGATTAGATTTCATCCAATCTCCATAGAGCTTATTAGATTTTTAGTTAATTGTTCAAGTTCATTTTTCTAAGCATGTTTAGATTCAGTTACATACATGTCTATTAATCAAAGATATTTTCATGATTTTTACTATAAATTTATAAATTTATGAATAATATTTATGAATTTATTCTTATTTCATTAAAAAGAGTGTTTATGATCTAGCGTTGCTTTTAAGATAAGCATCAAAGAACTTGTGAAAGGTTTTCTTACATATTAAGAAGTCATGATTTTGTGAACGGATATTATCACACATACATGATTAATTATTATAAGAGCTACACTATGATGACTTTATAATTAGGATTGGTATAATGGTTAGTTTCTACCCCAATATTATATTTTTGATAATTGACTTTATTTATTCCCGATATTTAACTTAGCATGAGAGAACATGAGATAGAAGCTTTTCAAGATTTATGTAGTTTGGTTATGCATATCATTTTTTCCTTTACGTCACCTTTATTATCATGTTTGATATTTCAATGCATTTACCATACTTAGTACATTACATTTAATATGTCATATTTGTGCCTTCACTGTTTATAATATAGGGTTTGATGCTTCTTCTACTCTTGTTTATTATTAGTTGATTGAGTGATCCTTGAAGACTGGTGAGTCCTCATGTTTTGAGAATCATATAACTTTTACTATAATTTCATATGTATTTAATTTTCAGATGTTATACATGGTTTATAGAATACATCTTAATGACTCTTTAGATGTATTAGATTGGCTTATCAAAACTATTATTAGACCTCCACTTTTATGTCAAACTGTCCTATACGAGAAGACTTTTTACTTACATTCTCTTTTTAAATGTGTATGTATATGTGTGTGTGTGTGTTTCAAGTGGCTTATGTAAAACCTCTCATGGTCTTATACTCCATATCACATTTAAGGTGTACTTTGGGCAATAATAAACTTGGTATACAGAGCATAGGGTTATAGAAAGGTCCTAGTATGCTTGACAAGCCGCGTTGAGTAGATTCTTGTTCATGAGTGTGAGTTGTGTCAAATTTATGAATGATAGGCTACTAAAAACATAAATTCTTTCACTACTCTAAATTTATGCCATAAAGTTTATCTCTATAAAGGTCCTTCTCCTAACTCATATCGATGTTTTTCAAAATATGGCTCCCAGAAGAACTTATGTGGAAAGGAATAAAGGTTAGATTATAGAGCCGGAGATTCTTCAAATTTTAGTTGACCCTTGGGCCTAAAAAGTGACTTAAGCCAAGTTTCTAGTTGCATTTAGGGAAACGGCTCAAGCTATGACGATCCAAGCCAATAGAGAAGCAATTTCTCTCGTGAACCCAAAACTAGGTATGGAGGTAACAAGGATAAGGGACTTTACAAGGATGAATCCTCAAGAGTTTCATGATTGATAAGGATTATAAAGATTTCATTGATGAGGTCTATAAAATTGTGGGAATTATAGAAGTGTCAGAGGTGGAAAAGATGGAATTGGACGTTTATCAACGTAAGGTGTTCTCTAAAGTTTACTTCAAAAAATGGAAGGAATAAAAGACAGTTGATGAGGTTCCTATGGGTGGCAGCGGGTCCGGAACCGAGACTGCCGGACCGGTTGTAATCAGTTTTGGCACGAAACCGGGATCCACCAGCCGAAATCGTATCAGAACCGGGACGGTCCGGTACTGGTAGTGCCGGCATTTTTTCCGTGCTCCGTCCCGATCCGCCAAGGAAGCGGTACGAAAACGGACCGGAACCGGATCGGATTTCGGGATTGGCCGGGTATAAATATTAAAAAAAAATTATTAAAATGAATTAAAAACTAAAAATTAGAAATTATTGTTTTAAAGTTAAAAAAAATCAAACTTTTCAAACTTTTAAAGTTAATTATTCATACTTTATGAACATCAAAGTTTGAAAGCTTGTAAAACTTTAAACTTCAAAGTTTAAACATTAAAGTTTGAAAGTTCGATAGTTTGTAAAATTCAAACTTTCAAATTATAAATATATAATTTAAATATTAGCTTGATACTTTAAATATAATTTATATTATATAAATTTAAATTTTATATTTTTAGTTTAAAATTTTAACTTTAAAAGTTTGAAAATTTAAAATTCAAACTTTTCTTTTAAATTTAATTATTTATACTTTATAAACATCAAAGTTTGAAAGTTTGTAAAACTTTAAACATTAACGTTTAAACTTTAAAGTTTGAGAGTTTTATAGTTTGTAAAATTCAAACTTTCAAATTGTAAATATATAAATTAAATATTAGTTTGATACTTAGATATAATTAATATTATATAAATTTAAAATTTTATATTTTTAGTTATAATTTTAACTTTAAAAGTTTGAAAATTTAAAATTCAAACTTTAAAAGTTCTGAAAATTTAAAACTTCAAACCTTGAGGACATAAAAGTTAAAATTCAAACTTTAAAGACTATAAAAGTTTAAATTTCATAATGATAAAAATTAAATTTAATACAATAATAAAAAAGTTAAGGCGAATAGCCTAGACTTTTGTTCATATTAATTTGATAGTACAATTTGATCAACAAAAATATTAGTGGCGTGTCAAAAAATCTAATCTACACAGCCACTTTCTAGGAAGGGCTTTGTTTGAATTAGATCTCGAACTATCATACTCATACTAATATACAATTAAACATTTAAATTTAATAGTCGGTGCTAGAGATCCTTTCTTATATCATTTAACATTTCTATAGTAACATGATCGGGAATCGATTGAATAGATAAATCCTCTATTGCTTCAGTACCGTCGTCACTATAATCTTGCATTATTTCATCAACGTCACTTTGGAATATGGTCGGTAGTGGTTCAGGACCCAAATTTCTTCTCTCGGCATTAATCCAATCTCTAAATAATACCATTATCTCCAAGCTATCTGCTGCTAGTGAATGCCTATGCTCTCCAATTTGAAACCTTGCTACACTAAAAACGCCTTCCGAAGCTACTGAAGATGCTTGAATAGCTAATACATATTGAGCCATCATTTGAAGTTTTGGAAATCCTTTGCCGCGATTTCTCCACCATGCTAGAATATCGTCAGTAGGTTCTGTATTTTGACTAACATATGCATCAAAATCATTTCTATTATTGTGAGAAAGTTCAAGATAATAATCTAAATAATCATCAATATTATCTTCATTAACTCTACTCCTAGAACTTTTAGGTTCTTGATCACTTGATACATTTATATTAGAATTATATAAGTAATACAATTTTCTATCTTCAAATTTTACGCTATCTTTAGCTTCAAATTTTATGTTATCTTTAACTTTAAATTTTGTGCAATCGTTATCATACATTTGTATACCATCTCTAACAATCATATTATATATGTGTGCAGCACACCTAATATGATAATCATCACCATAAATAGGGCAAAGAGAAGGTTTTAACAATTCAACAGCAATTGTATTATTTGCAGCATTATCTAAGGTGATACTACTTATTTTATCACATATTCATAGCTTTCTAAAATATCTAAGATTGTTTGACCTATATAATAACCAATTTTTTGCATCTGAAAACATTTATAACCTAAAATTCTTTTTTGTATAATTCAATTTTCATAAATCCAATGTGTAATAACAGTCAAATAATCATTACCGTTTATACTACCGCCCATATCAGAAATAATAGCTATTTAAAATTATTATAATAAAATAAACAATCGCAGATATTGAATGTTGTGCTTGATAATCAAATACAACCTTTTTAATTGTATTTCTAGCAAAACCTTTAAAATGTGGATTATATACAATTTGAATATAATGTATAAATCCGGAATTTTTAGCAAAACTAAATGGCAAACCCATAACAACAATCATTTTAGCTAGTTCTTCAAGATCTTTTTCTCAACTATATGAACGTGGTAATCTAGAGCCAGAAACATTAGAAAAATTTAATTGGGTTTGCACGTTGTTAGAGCCGCCTACTCCTACATTTTCAGGAAGGGCGGCACCATTCTTTTTAGCTTTGGATACCGTTTTAATATGCAAAAATTCATTTTTACAACATGACATTAATGATAACTCAGATGTCCCGTCCCACCTTGTTCTCCACAGTTTTATGATTTAATCTATGTTTACATTTATTACAAATAGCTTGTGTCTTATCTTCATTTTTGTGTCATAAATTGCCAAACAGTCAATTTTTTAACACGTTCTACATTAGGCCTAGGATGTACGGGGAGAATGGAGGCAGTACAACGAAAGGGAGCGGGACTGGGAGTACTAGTAGTCGTAGGTGGCTCAGTTTCATCATCGTCATCATCAAAATTAGGTTTATCAATATAATCATCATTATCATTATCATTATCATCATCTTGAGGCAAATCCTCATTAAAATTACCAAACTGTCTTTGTAAATATTCATGATAAGGATCTAATCCAAAATTACAATCAATATTAAAAACAGTATCATCAACATGTGTATCATCCTCCATATTCATTCTTACTATAGTAGATCTTTTAGTTTTAGATCTAGAAGAAATGTCAGTTTTTTGATTATCGGAGATGTAAGTTAAACATACTTTGAACACGCTCAATTGCACTTTTTTTACCTTTTCCTTTTTGAACAACATCTTTGCCGAAATCCATATTCAAATATTAAATGTGAGTAGATTATATATAATACAAAAATTATAATGCAAACAAATAATTAATCACAAAATAAATAAATAATTGTTGCAATATAAATGAGATGTAAATTATAAGTTTGAACGAATGTACCGAAGGATGGTAGGCAAGCTCAAGCTACTGGTTCTGGTTTGGATGCTACACATTAGAATAGATTTTATTCTCTTCAAACTTGACTGTATCATAAGGGTTCACTGAATATTGTGACTGGTATGTTGAAATTATTTTATCTTGATTTTACGCTTTACTTGATTTGGGTGCTACGTTATCATTTGGTACTTCTTATGTGGCAATGATATTTGATATAAGTCCCCAAATCCTTTCTAATCCCTTTTATTTCTCTACTCCCTTGGTGATTCTATTGTCGCTAAAAGAGTTCATAGAGATTGTCCAATTTCCATTTCTCATAGAGTCACTCATGTTGATCTTGTAGAACTTGATATGTTTG
Organism: Solanum lycopersicum; assembly: GCF_036512215.1. NCBI lineage: Eukaryota > Viridiplantae > Streptophyta > Magnoliopsida > Solanales > Solanaceae > Solanum > Solanum lycopersicum. Next base: position 11,255,950 of record NC_090808.1, on the reverse strand, counting down.
ATTTTGATATTATTATTGGGATGGATTTGGCTTTATGCATGTTATGCTTCCACAGATTCTAGGACCCATTTGGTCACTTTCAATGTTCCAAACAAATATAGCATGTCATGGGAAGGGAGATATTATGTTCTTAAGGGTAAGTTCATATCTTGCCTAGAAACTAGGAAAGTGATTTCTAAGGTTTTATTTATCATCTTGTTTTATTAAATATATATATTCTGTAACTCCTAATCTTGAGTCAATTTTGATTATAAATTAGTTTCCGAAAGTGTTTTTAGATGATCTTTCACGTATTCCTCCCGAAAGAAAAATAGACTTTGATATTGACCTTTTCCTAAATATGAAACATATCTATATTCCTCCTTATCTAATGGACCCAGTTCAGTTAAAAATTTTTTTGGATAAAGGTATCATTAGACTAAGTATCTCATCACGGGGTACTTCGATATTGTTTGTTTAAAATAAGGATAGTTTCTGCTGAATGTGCATTGAACCTCGATAATTGAATAAGGTTATCAGTGAGAGTGAGAATAAGTATCCTGTTGAGAGAATTGATGATCTTTTTGACTAACTCCAAGGTGTGAGTTGTTTCTCTAAGATTGACCTTAGGTCGGGTTATCATTAATTGAGGGTGAAGGAAAATAACATTCCACAAACGCCTTTCAAATCTGGTATGGTCACTATATGTTTTTGATGATGTTATTTGTTTGAATTAATACCCCAGCGACGTTCATGGATTTAATGAATATGATCTTTAACATATATCTTGACATGTTCATAATTGTGTTTATCGATGACATTTTGATTTACTTACAAAATGAGGATGATCATGTTGATCATTTGAGAATTGTGTCACAAATTATCAAGGATCTTGAATTGTACGCTAAGTTTAGAAAATGTGAGTTTGGTTTAGGTATGTTTCTTTCTTGTCCATATTGTCTCCGGTAAAGGTATTCATGTTGATCCTAAGAAAATTGAGGATGTTAAGAATTGTCCTATATATTTGTCCACATTAGATATATATAGTTTCTTGGGTTTGGCCGGTTATTATAGACTATCTATTGAATAAATTTCCTCTGCTGCCTCTCCTTTGATGACATTTACTCAAAAAAAGGTAAAATTCCTACAACGGGAAGCTTATGCGAAGAGTTTTTAAGATTTGAAAGATAAACTCACTTTATCTCCTATATTGACATTACTTGAAGGACTGTATGGCTTTGTAGTGTATTGTTTTGCTTCACAGATTCATCTTGGTTGTGTTTTTATGAAACATTGGAAAGTCATTGCTTATACTTGAAGGCAGATTAAGGTGCATGAAAAGAATTATACGACTTATGATTTGGAGTTACAAGTGGTAGTGTTTGCTCTAATGATTTGGAGGTATTACCAATATAGTTTTCACATTGATGTGCTTACCAACGACAAGATTTTAAAAAAAAAATTCACTCAAAAAGATTTTGAATCTTGACCAAAGAAGTTGGCTTGAGTTATGAAGGATTATGATATGAGTGTCTTCTATCATTCGGGTAAAAAGAATGTAATGGTGGAGGTGCTTAGTCGGCTATCATGGGTAGTGTTGTTTATGTCGAGGATGGTAAGAAAGAGTTAGCTTGTGGGGTTCGTAGATTGTCCCTATTGGGTATGTGTTTTGTTGATTCTAATGAAGGTAAAGTCACTGTTCAAAATGGTTCACAATCGTCTCTTGTATCCAATATGAAAATGAAGCACGATATCGATCTGATATAAGTTGATATGAAGAAGTTGGTTTCTAAAAAACCCACTGAGGCTTTCACCGAAAATAAAAAATGTATCCTTTTTGATATCAAGGTTGGTCATTTGTTCCGAATGCTGATGAGTTGAAAAATCAGATTTTGATAGACAGTCCTCAATATTCTATTGACCCAGGAGTCACCAAGATGTACCATCACTTACGAGAGGTCTATTGGTGAAATGAGATGAAGAATGATATTGGAGAATTTGTGGCTAAACGTTTGAGTTGTCAACAAGTAAAGCTTGAATATCAAAAACTAGGTGGCTTGGCTAAAAACATTAGAATTCCTACGTGTAAGTGGCAGTATTTTAATATAGACTTCATTATGGGTTTATCTCGTACTCATCTTCAGTTTGACTCGTGGCTTGGCTAAAAACATTAGAATTCCTACGTGTAAGTGGAAGGATTTTAATATAGACTTCATTATGGGTTTATCTCGTACTCATCTTCAGTTTGACTCAATTCGGGTTATTGTGGCCCGAAATGATGGAATTGGTTCACTTTTTTCTCGTAAAGACTTCATTTTCGGTCGAGATATATGCTAAGATATATATTCGGTAAATTCTAAGATTACATGTAATTTCCTTGTCCATTATCTCTGACTAAAGTACTCAATTTACGCCTCAGTTGTAGAAGTTGTTCAAAAAATTTCTTGGTACGCAAGTGAAACATAGAACAATATTTCATCCTCAGACCCATGGACAATCTGATCATACTATTTAGACATTGGAAGATATGTTATAAGCTTGCCCGATAGATTTCAAGGTTAATTAGGATGATTGTTTTCCTTTGATTGAGTTTGCTTATAATAATAGTTGTCATTTTAGCATTGGGATGCCACTATTTGAGGCTCTTTTATGGTAAAAGTATAGGTCTCCTTTGGTTGATTTTAATTTGGTGAGGTTACTTTGATAGGGCCTGAGTTGGTGTATGAAGCTATGAAAAAGGTTCAACCTATTTGATAAAGGTTAAAAACATCTCAAAGTCCACAAAAGTCTTAGATGAGGGTGCTTCTTGGGAGGCCGAAGTTGCTATGGTGTCACGATATCCTTATCTCTTTACCCCCACTACTAATTTAGCTTGAGTTATTACTTCACATGGTTCATTATTTAGATTCATGTGTTTTTGTATTGTTCATGTTTTCATATGCATGTATGTTCATGAAAATCTTGATTTTTTTGATGTTATGATTTATCTTCGAGTGATTTTCTATGATTATGTGCATTATGATGAGATTTGCATTCATATTGGGATGTTAGTTTGTCTCTTAATCTGTTCATGCTAGCTTGAGTCTTATTCACGGATGAATATGCCCAAGGGGGAGATATTGTAACATCTTAAAAAGATTTGTAAATGAAAGGACTTCAAATCTTAGTATTGGTTGTGTCCTACAAGACTAGTTCATGGCTCAGAGAATTTCCTATGAGTCGTGATGGAACTCATAGGAATAAGGTTGAGTTTAGAAAAACTCAAGTTTATTAATTTGACTTACGAGTTGAAATGACGAGACGGAGGAGTTTGGACGGGCCGTAGGTGGGTTCCATAGAAGTGATTTAGACTTAGTGAAATTTCGATTTTGAACGTGGATTCTAAAAGGGGTCTACGAACTATATACTGAACTACAGATCATAGATTAGTGTCGTGGAAAGTTGAAGGAATTTTGGATTTCTTAAGTTGGTTCTACGGTTGACCAGTACGGGCCATAGAAAGTCCTACAGACCCTAGGTCCGAACTGTAGAAGTCATTTAGTAATTATTCTTAATGGTATTTAGGTCTTTTACTATACATTTAATACCTATAGTATGTCGTTTTGACACTATTCCTAAGCCCTATAACAACATTTCAATTCCTAATTTTACCCAAACCCTCTCATTCTCTCAAATTTCCAAATCCAATCAAAATAGATCCCTCCAAATTCCCAAGAGCTTCTAATAAAGAAATTTAATGTTCAAGCTTCAAGTCTCATTTTTCCTCCATTGCTTATGATCTTTGATCATCATCCATTTAGGTCTCAAAAGATTTCTAAGTTCTAATTAATTTCACCTAATATTGATCAGGTTTATGCAATCTCTATAGGTTTTATTTGATTTAGAATTAATTTTTCAATTTCAATCTACATATGAATGTCTAAATTCAATTAAATGTACTTAGATTAATTTTATATAGACCCATGCATTTTCATGATTTTTAAATTTATTTATGAAGGTATAAATTTAAGAAGTTCTAAAAGTGATATATGAAATTCTTCTTATTTTATGAAAAAAAAGATATATGTTTATGATCTAAGGTTTTTTTTTTAAAGATATGCATTAAAGAACTTATGAAAGGTTTTTCCACATATTAAGAATTATGATTTGGGAAAATGTTTTCTAGCACATGCATGATTCATGATTCATGATTCAAGGAACTACTCTATGATGAATTTATGATTAGGATTGGTATGTTCATTATTGTCTAGCTTAATGTTATATTTTGATAATTGACTTTATCTATTTCCTTGAAATTTAACATAGCACTGAGAGAATTTGAGGTGGGGGCTCAAATTGGGTGTCTATAGTAGGAACCTGTAGTTCCAAACTACGTATTCCTGTAGGATTTTCTTAAATGACTTACCTAGTTGATCCACAAATAGTATACAAATGAATGATATGTAATTCTACCTTTGCAAATATACTCTTTCTTCTTGGTTTGGGAGTTCCATTAGATTTCATGTTACAACTCGCATGGTCTATTATCGGTTAAAGTTAATACCCCACAAAATAAACTAAGTTACTTCAAAGGTTTTATGAAACTTTCATTAAGTTTTAAGATGTATTGACCACATTCATTATTTATTTCCATAAAGGATTTTCAAGATATTTTAGCTTGGTCATGCATGTAAAGTTTCCTATACATCTAATTTAAGATCATGTTTCTATGCATTTCTGCATACTTAGTACACTACATATATCATTGTATACTTGTACCTTTTCCAATCGAAACATGAATATTTAAGCTAAAATCAAGTTTATTACCTTGATTCACAAATTAAAATATCACAATTAGCTTAAACCCAAACAAAACTATATAAAAGGGGGCAATACACACTATTTCACCAAATTAATCCATACCTATAGCCATTTCCACACCCTTAGAATTGGGATTTTATCGAATCGTGATAATAATAAAAGATTACATACAAAAAACATTATTGGTCATCTTTGTTTGTCAATTACGACTTAAATTTCAAAGACCAAACAAAATTACTTCAAAAATGCAACACAAAATTGTACAACACCCAAAACCTATAAAGGTTCAATTGTATTGTAGTTCAAAAAAGTGCAAGATATTTTTATCTTTCTTTTCCATTATTAATATCTTTCCCAAAACATGGACGAAATTTCAACATGTGACTCGGTAGAAGAGGTTAGCCACGCTTGCGGACTTTGTTTCCTCTCGCCATTTTGTCCTTCATTGTAGCTCAAGTGGACTGTCAATTTAGGTTAGCTTGTTCAAACTTGCCTAGTGAGTTTAGCGAGTCATTGATGCATCAATATACTCACCTACTATTGATGATTTTTTAAGTTAGGTTCAGGAATCTTTTGTGTACCATCTAGGAAATTGGAAAATCAAATTGGATAGAAAAAGTGTAAAAGGTTTATTGAAATAGTGGTGTACGAGACTGACCGATGGACCATAGGAATTGAATCGTAGAACTTCGAGATGAGTTTTAAAAAATTCAAGTTTATGAGGTTTGACCTATAAGTGAACAAGACGAGTAGTAGTATGTTTGACGGTCCGTAGGATGGTTATGTGAGAGTGAACCCAGCTTAGAGAATATATGGACCAAATATTGAGGAGTATGAATAAGGTTTATGAACAAATGAAAGTTCGACAGTCCGTTTAAAGGTTTCGTGGAAAATAAGGTGAATTTTGGGTTAGGAAGTTGGTTCTACGGTTGATCAGTACGGCCCCTCGAAGTCCTATGGACTGTAGGTCGTCCGAACCATAGAAGTGACCTGGCAGTTATTATTAAGGATATTTTGGCCTTTTCCAAAATATTTAATACCTATACTATGTCGTTTTGACCATAACTTTAACACTGAAAACTAACTTTCAATTCCTGATTCTATCCAAAGACTTTCATTCTTCAAATCCCCATTTCCAAGAAGAAACCTAGGTTTCAAGCTTCAAGTCTCTTTTTTCTCTATTGCTTTTGGGATTTATTTATTGAGGAATAAGGAAATTAACTAATTGATTTCATTCATCCACTAGGTCACAAAAGATCTCAATTCTCAAAATTCAAGTTCTCTAAATTTTATTAGGATTCATGCAATCTCTATGGGTCATATTCGATTTGGAGATAAATGTTCAATTTAAGTCTTCATATGCATCATTAGATTCAATTACATATCTTTCGATATATATATTATATATACTCATTCATTATTCATGATTTTAAATATAAATTTACGAATATATCAATATGATTTATGAAAGTTTAAGCATCAAATAAAGTGTGAAAGGTTTTCTCACATATTAAAAAGTCATGATTTGTTGAATTATTTTCTCACACATGCATATTCATGATTCAAAGAGCTGCTCTATGATGACTATGATTTGGATTAGCATGTTTATATTGTCTATCCTAATTTAATGCGTTGATAATTGGCTTAATCTATTCCATTGAGATTTTATTTAGCTCTGAGAGAACATGAGGTGGAGGACCTAGTTCAAAACTATGTGCCTCTATAGGAATTTTTTAAATAACCTAGCTAGTGGATCCACAAATAGCATATGTATGAGTGATACAGAGTTCTACCTTGGCAAGTAGACTCTTCCTTCTCAGTTTGAGAATTAAATTGGATTTCATGTTATAGCTTGCATGGTCTATAGTCGGTTAAAGATAATATCCCACAAAATAAACTGAAGTTACTTTAGTGGTTCTATGAAACTTTTATTATGTTTTAAGATGTATTGACCATGTTCATGATTTATGATTCTTCCTTAAATCATTTTGACTTTATCCCCGCTCAATGATTTAGTAAAAATATATCACCATTTTAGGTGTTTTTCTCTTTATTTTTTTTTTAGAATTAGTAATTACACGTGACCTATACCTCTTTAATTTTTAGTTTTAATAATACTCAAGACTATTGTAATTCTAAACAGTGGCGGAGTAAAATATTTTATTAATGGTGTCCAAGTATAATAGTGTGTGACTGTCAAAATAAAATAAAGAAATTATTGTGATATTTGGGATTCGAATTCGAAACTCCTTTTTTCAAATGAACACCTATTACTATTACGGCGAAAACATAAGTTTTGTCAAGGGTATCCAAGTTTAAATATATGTCCTTTATATGTAGAATTTAACATATATATAACATAAGTTTTCGAGAAGGATATTCAATTGGACACCCTAAGGTCACTATGGCTATGACACTCCCTCCAGACATTAATTTGTGAGTTTATGATGTCTTATGGTATTCCTTTATTTTGCCTATATAAATTCATACTTAGCTTCATGGATATTCTCATTCAAGATTATCATTTCTCTTCTTCAGCATATTGGTTTGTGAATTAACTAACATGTAATAGGAAAGAAGTATATCGAGGTGAGAAATATTTCATTTTCAAATATGTCTTTCTTTTTTTTTTATGCATTTTGCCTATATAAATTCATATTTAAATTCATGAAAATTCACATTCAAGAATATATTTCTCTTCTTCATTATATTAGTTTGTGAATTTACTAACATGTAACAAAAAAGGACATGGAAATAAGAAATATTTCATTCTCAAGTCTCTTTTTTCTTATGTATTTAGACATGCTTTCTAAATATTTTATTTATGTGTGTTTTGTCATTCTCCAAACAAGTATGATTCAAAAAAAAAACTTTCTAATAATGAACATGTGTTGTTAGTATCTGATTGTTCTCTCTTATAGTCAATTTATGGAATATAATGTAGTTTGATTACAATATCTATTAGATCTCAAGAGATGATTTATAGATATATTACATGTAATTTGGATTTCTTTATTTATTTTAGTATAATTACTTTCAATAGGTATGAACGTGATATTTTATTTATTTATAATTATGTTCTTTTTATTTCAATTGGAAGCCTATAGTGAAAAGTTTGACATATGGAACACATATGATTGCGGGTTTACTTGCAAAGGAAGATGTAAGAAGAAAAAAACTTTTTTTAAGAATAATTAGTTATTATTTTTGCTAGATTTTTTCTTAATTTGACTTGAATAGGTAAGGTAGCTACTTTTCTAGGGGTGTCAAAATGAACTCAAACATAGGTAACCCCCCCCCCTCCCCCCCCAACCTGCCCAGAATTTAAGGGTACTCAAGATAATTTGAATTTGGTTCAAGCTCTACTCATTCAAACCTAACCCACTTTATGTGAATTCTCAATTGAGCCCAATTCAATCTCCAATTTCAACCTGTTTTAAAATTTTATATTAAGATGTGTTCCTATATTAAAGGTGTGAATTATTATCTATTCAACAACTTTTAGGATTTATCTATCCATTAGTCAAAAAAAAATTTAAAAATCTTGACCTGAAATTTGTTTTGTGATTATAAAAGTTAAATATCCTTGTGTTAAAATTATTGAGATTAATCGGATTGAAATAGGTTGATCAGTACCCAACTGTATTTTAGCCTATTTGAGCTCAAAGTAAATTTGGGCGGGTCAAGATTCGATTTGATTTCTATGTCAACCCAATTTTAATATCTCTAATTTCAATCCAACCCGCTCATTTGATACCCCTATACTTTTGTTATAATTTTTTAAACTTTATTTTGTACTAGTAACTTAACTACATATATTGACAATACTACTTGTTTGGTTCCTTGCTATTCTTTGGTTTTGTGGTTATGAAACACAATTAATACAACTGTCATTTCAAACAAAAATTATGGTGATCATGAACTTCATTTTTGTTATGATTGCAAAAAAATAATTTAAAAAAATAAAATACTAATACTATGTTGCCTTTTATTTATATGTAACAATCACTATTATTTTACGTTTGAAATGTACTTTTATATTTCTCATCCAGTCACCAATTATTATTTTTTTGTTTATAATAATATTTCTATCCCTTTTTTTCACATTTGTTTTTTTATTTATTTATTTTTACAAATAAAATTAATACATGATTATTATTGCAATTGATGTCTAATAAAATTCATAGCTCATGTCTTTTCAACTTACTTGTAACTTATACTTTTAAATATTATTATAACTTTTTCATATTTCGTTTTCATAATTTTTGTAAATATTTAATTAAAGTTTTAAAAAATATAATAAACAAATTTAATAATAAAGACACAATGAAAAACTCCAAATTTTTATTTTACGAAATAAGAATTTGTATAAAGGATCATAAAAATGTAATTCAATATATTTTTATGGGAAAATGCACAAGTACCCCCTCAACCTATGCCCGAAATTTCACAAACAATATTTATACTATACTAAGGTCCTATTACCCCCACTAAACTTATTTTATAAATAATTTTATACCCCTTTTCGGCCTACGTGGCACCACCTTGGAAAAATAAGTCAATCAGTATTGAGCCCACAAGATAGTGCCAGGTAGGCTGAAAAGGGGTAGAGAATTATTAATAAAATAAGTTCATGAGGGTAATAAGACCTTAGTATAGTATAAGTGTGTCTCTGAGATTACGGACATAGGTTGAGGGGGTACTTGTGCATTATCCCTATTTTTATTTCAAAATATGATCTCTTATTTCATTACTTCACCATGTTAAATATTTTATTCTACTATATACATATGAATAGTTTTCACTTAAAAGATTTTAAATAATTATATTTTATATTTTTAAAAAAAATGAAAAGATGTATCATATTGTAGATGAAGAGAATATCAATATTGTCTATATATCTGCTACTAACATGGATATAAATATTATATCTTATTGTCCAATAAATATTACTTATAGCCGCGCGAAGCGTATATAATTTCTCTAATATTACATTTACTCCATTTAAAAAATTCATGAATTCCTGCAACATGGAATTAATACAAGGAATAGATATTCAATCATGTACTAATATGATGGTTTGCTATTTAATATTAGGAGAAGGGCCTAAAATCTTTCTCAACTATTTGAATTGGTACAAAACTATCCAGCATACACCTTTCGGTTCCAAATACCCCTAATGTCAATCTATTGGCTCAAGAATACCTTATTTCTAACGGCTCACACGCATAATGAGGATGAAGGGTAAATGTATATCAAATATCAAAGTTTAATGGTATTTTAGACCCTTCTCCAGACCCTTCACTATTAATATAATTTGAAATTACTTGATGCATGAGCTCATATGATTCACCTAACTTTTTATTCTATAGTGAATTAATAAAAAAGATTAATCCTCTACTATCTACACTCCCCACCCTCCAACTTCCTCTCTCTTTCACTTTTTTATTCTTCTTGGATTTGATGCACCATTTTAAAATTGGAAAAGGGTCAAAACTACCCTTAAACTATTCGAAATAGATCATTACCTTTTAAACTATACTTCGACTTAAAACTACCATTCCTATAAAACATTGGGTCAAAGATGTCCTTCTTATTAATGGAAATTGTTAAATGTCATGTGGATGAATACATGGTTGTCACATTGCATGCCAATAGGGTTCCATTGCCATACATACTAAACGGAAAAGGTTAAAAAATATCCTTAGACTATTTGAAATAGCTCATATATACCCTTAAACTATATTTCGGCTCAAAACTACCCTTCTCATCAAACTATTGAGTCAAAAGTACCATTTTTATTAACTGAAGTTATTCAATGCCATGTGGATGCCACATTGCATAGGGTTATACTTCAACATAAACTAAATCCCTTAATCTTAAATACTCTCTCCCACCCCGCCAGTTTCACTGTTTTTCAGAAACAATTTCACCCATTCTCCCTCATTTCGTAGCTAGAGTTTCACAGTTTTCTTCGTGGTTGGGTTCCAAAGTGGATATTGGTGGTTATAGGTTAGTAAATCTTTTTTCTTATTTTATTATGTTTACAATTTCAATACATGATGTTAGGATTTCACAACTTTCCCCATATTTCACGGCTAGCGGTTCATAGCTTTCTTTGAGATTGGGTTTCAAAGTGGATTTTCGTATTTGTAGGTTAGTAAATATTTTTTCTTATTTTGTTATGTTTATGATTTCAAAGCATGATCATTAGGATTTCACACAATTCCCTTCATTTCGTATCTAGTGTTTCATAGCTTTTTTCATGCTGGGTTGCAAAGTGGATACTTGTGGTTGTAAACATAATAAAATAAGAAAATAGATTTAATTTGTAGTTGTAAACATAATAAAATAAGAAAACAGATTTACTAACATATAATCAGGAATATCCACTTTGAAACCCATCGATAAAGAAAACTGTAAAACCCTAGTCGTGAAATGAGGGAGAAGGGACGAAATCAGTTTCCTTTTAGTCTATGTGGCAGTGGAAACCTATTGGAGGGTAATGTTCCATCCACATGTCATCTAACAACTTCCGCTAATAAGAAGATCACTTCTAACCCAATAGTTTGGAATGATAGTTTTGAATCGAAATATAATTTAAGGGTAAATTTAAGCTATTTCATATAGTTTAAGGGCATTTTTGACCCTTTTCGTTTAAAATTTATTTTTTCATCTAATGACAAATTAATCATGATAATAGTAAAATAATCTAACTGTTATTTGAGCTTTGCTCAATTAGTCTATATATCGGCTACAATCTGTGTTTACGAATTATCAAGCTCTAGTTGACTCGTGTTATATCAATCTTTTATATAATAATTGCTTAATGTTTCCTCTTCATTTCAACATTATTCTTTTATTTATTTGCTTCAGATGAATTATGTCACGACGCGAGAGTACACCCTTGAAGAAATGGTATTCTCTATTGTTGCACTGCGTACTTGACCTCTCAGAGATCTTGTACAAGCCCTTTGACTTCATTCATTGTATACATATATGAAACGTAGTGCAGAATTAAAAGTTTTCACACGAAATAGTAATACTTCAAAATATCTCTTATATAGAAATCATAAGAAAAGGCTAGGTCTCAAAGTCGTCCTCTTAGACACACGAATATCTTGGGACAGGGCTCATACATCAAAATATAGAAATATCTAATTATATTACAATACTTTTAACAATGAAAATTAAACATAGTGATGTTCTCGTATCTATTGAGGGCATACCCCAACTTTGCTGGAATGAATACTAATTCAAGCTTCCACTTCAAAGACTCCTCTCAAATTCCACCTACACCTTTAGAGATAAACAAAATATATGAAGTTAGTACATTAGAATGCACTAAGTATGGTGACATGCAATTAAAACCATGCTAAAAGGACATTTGTATAAAACATGCTCTTTTTGAATAAAACTTCATAAGACAATTATAAAAAAGTCCACATTAAGTCAACACAAGCACATATAGTTACATTCCACCATATAGCATCAATATCACCTCAAATCACATAAACATGAAGAGACCGACCATATACCCTCCCCAAGCCTACCTAAGAAATCCTTAAAGCTACTCTAGATAAGCACCTTTTCATTTACTTTCATTTTTCTTAAGTCACTAGGCTCATTAAACCATTTAAAAAACATTCATCAATTAAGGACTTTCACATAATGGTCTTGGAGAAGACCTAGGGAACCTACATACTAACATCTTCAAAGCCTACTCCTGCAATGTCTAGATAGCATCCCATTCCACAACCTAATCATCATAGAAATTATCCAATACTAGAATGTATCCCACATAGTGAGAATAGGCAATAACAGACATAGACCTTACTAGTTGCTCATGGAATCCAGAGTCAACTCTACTCTGATTAGGTGTTCAACTTGCCAAGGGTAGAACTAGGACATATCTCATGTAGGCACATGGTTAAGGAATATGAAGGGTTTCTTTGTACTCTAATCTCATCTAAATAAGAGCCACTCCCCAAGCATATTCTCTCAGTTCTAGCATTTGTTCTCATAGAGTATTTCAACAAAGGAGCATATGAAGAGGTACCATATCTTAGTCATAACCAAATCATAATACACTTTACCAAAGAGGGTCCACTAAGGCTGCCTTACAATGGTCAATTGAAGTAGCTCAATGAATTTCTTAAGGATGATTTCATGTCGTTCCAGTCAACCAACCCCTAAGTCCATCATTCACACAAGAAGGATACCTTTACGACTTTCATCTTCAAGTATATCATACCTCCTTTCTAGAAGGTTCCGCATAAATGACCTTCTTAACTATATTCAAGATCATATTCCATTTGTACATGTACATTCACGACAAAGGTGTTTTAGCCTACTAAGTCAAGAGTCATATTCATAGACTTCATGTATCAAGTAAGGGACATAGGTCTATCAAAACAAGGCACACTTATCATCTTATCACATGTACAATATCATTCATGTATCACATAATGTCAACTAAGTATACCTGCAAGTCTCCCTACATACTTCTATAGAAACATCATAATAGTTCATCGTAAGACTCACATAGTCAACTAGGAAGATTCACATTCCAACATCAAGTATACACATATAAGGCATTACTATAGCCTATCATGATCATATATAATCACTTAGAAGAACACATACTTTAACTTGACATATACACATAAACCATATAGACCTTCACAATACTCACATATTCAAGTTATAATATGACAATATCATAATTCATAAAGTAATGTCGACGAGGCCACATTGTTTCACAATTCATAATGTAATGTCGACGAGGCCTCATTATTCACTAGTATAACACATAAGCGCCGCCACCATAAGTGGATCATATGAAACATCATCATTGAAACACCTATACTACACAATATAAAGAAGGTTAGGTCAACATACCACCATTCCATCTACAACAACTCCAATCCAAGTCAATTCAATTAATTCAATCCATAAAGGTTATTACCAATAGTCATAGCCACCAATTCAATCCAATAATCACAATATACAATGATCCAAGATAATACAATATGAGTTTCATCAATTTAGGACAGCGTACTTACAATTCTAACATGCTTCTTACATAATTCAATAGCCTAAATCAAACTACACAAGAAATCAATATCATTGAGACATGATCAAATCACCCATAAAATAGACAAAACTAGGATTGCATGATTTGCATGGGTTCATGGAGTTTTAGTATAAAATCATCAAATTAACATCAATTCAATCATAATTCATTGATTCAAAACATTTTATGCAAGAACTCATGGCTAGATATCAAAAAAGGACAATTCATCTTTTGAGAAGTCTTGAAAATCACTTCAAAGATTGGCTCCTTAAAGAAAGAAGATTCAAGGATGAAACACCATACCTTAATGATGATTATCCATGAAATTGAGGGAAAATTGATGGAGAAATCAAGCTCCAAGATCCAATCTCCCTTCAAGCTTCAATGGTGTTCTAGTGAATTCTTCTTTGAGTTTGGGGTTTTGATTTTTGAATAGTGACTTGGCTAAGGGTTATAGACTTATAAAACTAATTAAAATACCCAAAAATCCCTTAAAGAATCTCCCAAAAAATTTTATAACACTAAGTGAAATACCCAACTTACCCTTCCTTAGGCCTAGACCCTGCACAAAACTGTAGGTCTCCAAATGACCCCCTCATCTACGCCCCGTAAACCACCTACAGACCGTCCTGCGGGTCCGTGGTTTGGGTCAGAGGCTTGACAAATGGGAGAACAAGATCCCCACACTAAGTGTCAACCCACACCCTCAATCGACGGGGTGTTGACTGGTCTAAGGGGCGTCGACTGCCTCCGTCGTTTGAGACTGTTTTTGACAGTTTTGGCTCACAAGTTGGGTCCTCCTCAAGGACCCTTTGGTTGGTCCTTGGGGAGTTTTGCCCAGATGTTTCCAACTCAAATACCCTCGTATTCAAGTTAGGAACCTCTCACATCAATTTCAACCAAAACGAACACGTAAAACATGCAAATGCACACTTAAACGTACAAGCATGTCTCAAGGAAAATCTTTGGAATGTCATGGACGTTCTTGGACATTTGACCTCCAAACATCATCAAACTTTAGACACTGCTTCAAAACATCATTATAAAACATTTTAGGAATTTAAAACCTCATGACACACGTGTTAGGATCTAGCTTCACCAAAGTAGTCTTAGAGGTGTTACAAATTCGATTATATCATCCTCAAACGTTACTTGTAAATTCAATTGTACATTTTTGAAGATACAAGCTTAATATCACAAATTACAAAAAATAATATTATGATGCTTAATTGAAAATGGCATCCCAAAAGTTACTCTGATATTTTACAACACATGTAAAATGGAAAATAACATATTGCTCTATATCTTCAATTTCAATCTAGTTGAAAGATTGTAGGAAGAAAAATTTGGCAAAAGACCCCAATAATGTGTTGCCCGAATTTAATGAATGTTTGGATATAAATGTATAACATAAAAAATGAGAAATTGAAAAATAAAATAAAGATCCAATCTTGAACTAGTAAATAGTATAATTTTAGTATTACGGTTTGTTTCTTGTGGCCGTAACTAATTATGAGTCTAATCTTGAACTAATATTTCATTCACATCCAAACGTTAATTACTGCGAAAGCGAAAACTCTAACACTTTGTTTGGATCATTGTTACATATTGTTTCATAATGTATTGTACTCTATTGGTAGATACAATGTTTGGTTAGATTGTATTGTTTGTTGTTGTTTAGTATATTTTAATTGTTTGGTTTGATTAAATCGTACTGTATTATAATTTATAAATTTATTTAAATATCATCAATTATTCTAAAATAAAAAATTTGACTAGATTTAAATAATTAAAAAAAAATAAAATATTATTTTAAATATAATATAATATAATAGATAACAATAATCTTACGTAGTTTAAATATTGACAAAAACAAATATGTGTCTGTGATAATAGTTTAGTTTTCTTATATATACACGTAGCTTCCTCAATTTAGCACATTTTACACGTCTCATAGTGTTTTGGTGATTACCATTACATCCCTTTTGTATTTTCTTCCCTTTACTTGTTCAAAGACTGGAGCTTTTTGATAGTATTAATTGATTATTCACCTGAATGTTTTGATCTGGGTGATATCAAGATTTGATTTTTCATGTAAATTTGCAGTTTTTAGAGGTTTAGCTGATCTGGGTCATCTTTATTTTTCTCCATCTGAGGGAGGAAGTGAAGATGAAGGTAGGGTTTTTAGTGTGTATATTGTTTGTGATGTGTGGTTGTTGTATGGGAAGATTTGTGGTGGAGAAGAACAGCTTGAGAGTAACATCACCAGACTCAATTAAAGAGGTGTATGAGTGTGCAATTGGCAACTTTGGTGTACCACAGTATGGAGGAACTCTGGTTGGTAATGTCATGTACCCAAAATCTAATAAAAAATCATGCAATAATTTCTCAGATTT
Organism: Solanum lycopersicum; assembly: GCF_036512215.1. NCBI lineage: Eukaryota > Viridiplantae > Streptophyta > Magnoliopsida > Solanales > Solanaceae > Solanum > Solanum lycopersicum. Next base: position 11,239,699 of record NC_090808.1, on the reverse strand, counting down.
TGATATCTTCTACAAATCTAAGCCTGGTGGCAGACCTGTTTTCCTTCTTGTTGATAGAGGAGGTAAACTTTTCATGACATTCCTTACATTTCTGCCTACATAATTGGATGTTAATAGAACATGACAATTTTATGCTGCCTGTTTTAGGAAAGAACTGCCTCTACTTTTTTTTCTTTTCTAAAAATTCAAGCCTAACCCCAAGATTTGTAGAATTGCAAGCTAGTTCCTTTTGAAGCTAAATAGTGTAATGCAACTGTGAGCATGTGTTTGTTTGGCTCTTGCACTGAACAATCGGGGGTATTATTTATGCCTGTTTTTTTTTTTTTTATATATATATATGTATTTGGAGTGGTTTTGCTCGTTAACTTATTATAACATGAAACAAATTTACACAATGTATCCACGTAAACTTATAAGAGTATATACTATTTATCCTCTATGTTTAACTTGTGCTTTCTTGTTCATTCTTGGTGCCTATGGTTTTTCCTGTATTCGCAGATTGCTTTTTCACACTGAAGGCTTGGAATGCTCAGCAAGCTGGAGCAGGTGCTATTCTTGTTGCTGATAACCGTGTTGAGCCTTTAATTACCATGGACACCCCTGAGGAAGAGGATGCAAAAGCAGATTACTTGCAAGATATAACTATTCCATCTGCTTTAATTAGCAAATCACTTGGGGATAGCATCAAGAGGGAACTATCTAAAGGAGAATTGGTTAACATAAACCTCGATTGGAGAGAGGCTCTTCCACATCCCGACGATCGAGTGGAGTACGAATTTTGGACCAATAGTAATGATGAGTGTGGCCCCAAGTGTGAAAGCCAGAGAGAGTTTGTCAAAAACTTCAAGGGGGCTGCCCAGATACTTGAGCAGAAAGGTTATACACAGTTTAGTCCCCATTACATAACTTGGTATTGCCCGGAAGCATTTATTTTGAGCAAGCAATGCAAGTCTCAGTGCATCAACCATGGAAGGTACTGTGCTCCAGACCCTGAACAAGACTTCAGTAAAGGTTATGATGGAAAGGATGTTGTTTTGCAAAATTTACGTCAAGCTTGCTTTTTTAAGGTTGCCAATGACAGTGGGAAACCCTGGTTGTGGTGGGATTATGTCACTGACTTTGCAATACGGTGTCCAATGAAAGAGAAGAAATACACAAAAGGATGTGCTGATCAAGTAATCAAGTCACTTGGTAGGTCGGAGTTTCTTTCCTTTCATATTTCTGTTGGTGTTTTTCACTTGATGCATCATTGCTTTACTGTACATTTTGTATTGATGAAGCCATAAGTTTAGCACAATCCATATTTTCCTCTCTCTGGTAAGGTTGTGGTGCTGGTCATTCATTTCTACTGCTGGTGTTTCTGTCTTTTCATCCTTGTGTGTGAGCTGTGAGAGCTAGAAAATATCATTATTATTGTGCACTTTCTATAATCTACTAAAAAATCTTATTTCTGTTGAACTTGGTCTCATATATATTTATCCTGCTTGAACTTCAACGGTTTTTTTTTTTGAGTGCAATCAAAAAGGTATACACAGTTGAATATTTGTTCTTTCTTGCGTGCTATTTTTGATTTCATAATAATAGTTCAATTGACAATAGTATACCGAAAAGTTATGTAGGATGATAAGAGATCACGATAGGACATGATAGTTTCTATGCACTTATAATACTAATTCCTTTACTTAACCATTCAAGTATCAAAAATGGGCCACATGATCACCCTCCATTTTTTCTTTCTGGGCTAAGGTCAATGTTGTGATGACTTTACATTTTTTTTCCTTGTTAGGTGGTTTTTCTGCATTAATTAATATTCACTCTTTATACGAACTTGAAATGATGTCTTGAATTTTCCTTTTTGTTTTAATGGACTCTGCAGGCTTTGACGTCAAACAGATTGAAAAATGTGTTGGAGATCCTGAAGCAGATACTGACAACCCTGTTCTAAAGGTCGAACAGGACATCCAGGTGTGTGTCCTACAGAAGTGATAGAACAGATCTTCTTTATTGCCTTTTGAGACTATGTGGAGTTGAATTTTTACTTCCCATGTTGCTTCTTTCCAGATAGGTAAGGGTGCTCGTGGAGATGTGACTATCTTGCCAACTCTCGTTATAAACAATAGACAGTACAGAGGTATACCTTGTTTGATTTAGAGGCAAATTGTGTTTGACTTAAATAGAAAGATTCTTATTTTGACATATTTTTCTTCATCTTAGGTAAGCTGGACAAGGGAGCAGTCCTCAAGGCAATTTGTTCAGGTTTTGAGGAGACAACCGAGCCTGCAATTTGTTTAACTGAAGGTCATTTTCCTTGATCTTTTCTTTGTCTTGAAGGTAGTTATTATTTGGTATCAGCTTCTTGCTGCTTGTGACTTTTCTTTAAGATGAGTCAAAAGTCCGAAAGAGATACCTCTTACTGGTGGAATCTTCCTCGGTTCTTTTTTTTTATCTCCAGTGGTGTTCAATCATTTTCTTGGTTGCAAAGACTAGTGAAATTATAATATATGAGACATTGCCGGTATAAATTCTTGCAGATGTGTTTGGCTACCCGACATATCTCAAGTTTTAACCTGATGAGACAAAAACTACATTAGCTACTTTGCTAAATAAAACTCAGATTACCTGATAAAAGAAAAAGAACAGGTCTTAAGGATCAGCTAGTCTGTAGTTTATGCATTCTTCCTACCAGGTGATTCAAAAGTTGTTTTAATACTTGTTTTGCAGAAATAGAAACAAATGAATGCTTAGAATCAAATGGTGGGTGCTGGCAGGACGAGGCTGCTAATATTACAGCATGCCAGGTAGAGTTATTTGTCTAAAGACTGCTTATACGATAAGCCTCGTTTTGTGAAGTTCCAGCTTTATTTGCTTCTAGTTTAATATCCAATCAATGTACAAAATTGTGATGCAGGATACTTTCCGTGGTAGAGTATGTGAATGCCCAGTAGTTCAGGGAGTAAAATTTGTTGGTGATGGTTATACTCACTGTGAACGTAAGCTTTTCATCCACTAATTGTCATCTTTTTTTCTCACACAAATTGGTGGTGTTGTGTTGCATGCATGTTGTCTTCATAGATACTAATCTTTTGAGCTTGTGGTTTGACAGCATCTGGAGCATTGCGATGTGAAATAAACAATGGAGGCTGTTGGAAGGGAACCCAAAATAGCAGGGCATATTCTGCTTGCATTGTAAGAGATTTTATTAAAGCACGATTAGTGTTACCTTTTGAACTGTTGTCCATAGCAGTTCTCATTCTTTCGTGGGAGGCCCTAACCGCCTTCCTTCTTTTTGTTATTACTTGAGCAGTTCTCCAAAGTTAAAGATGGTTTTGTTTCTTGGGTTGATTAGGCATTTATCTCAAATGACTTTCTGTAGACAGAAGCATTATTTGTCATATCCTTGTCTTGTCAGGACGATCACACAAAGGGTTGCAAATGTCCACCAGGATTCAAAGGCGATGGAGTTAACAGTTGTGAGGGTATGTAGAATTGTTCATTATGTATCAATCTGTTGACATATATTGTTCCCGGAAAACATTTCAGATTTAATTCTTTATTTCTTGAGATTTTGTCTGTCTGTTTAATTGCCCCAAAGATATTTGCACCTTTTTCTTTCTAAGAGATCAAATCTTTTAACTTCCTGTCTATGTTGCTTGGACACTTCAAATATGTCAGCTGGTGCGTGTTGGATTCCTAAAGAGACTCTCCAAAAGTAGTGTATTGTTGGAGAATCTGAACTTAGCTTCCTCTCATAGGAACACATTAATCAATATAAGTGATTGAGGTGGAGTCGGGATAGTTTTGCTCTCTGTTTTATAGCACTTCTGTTGAACAATTATCTTGTTATTCTTAAAGTTCGTTTTCAATTTTGGCCCTTCTTCAGATATTGATGAATGCAAGGAGAAGTTGGCTTGCCAGTGTGCTGAGTGCAAATGCAAGAACACTTGGGGTAGTTATGATTGCAGTTGCAGCGCCAATTTGTTGTACATGCATGAACATGACACATGTATAAGTAAGTTTAGAAGCTGTCAATTTAATGAAAATATACTTGTAATGGTAGACATATGGTTTCTTATATACTTGGCTTTGGTGAAGGTAGTTAAGTTTCATAATATGATGTCTCTTGATAATAGGTTAGTTTTTATATGTGATGTTTCTGATATTAGCATGTTTTAGCTTATTTTAATGTAATATAATGTTGCCAACTGCATACCAAAGACATTGATCTACTTTTTTCCAAAGTTGCATGTCTGTCGATATCTTTGCGACTAAGTTTGTTGGAGAAATTGCAGGCAAAGATGCCAAGTCAGAGTTCAGCTGGGGCCTTGTTTGGACTATCATCTTGGGTTTGGCTGTTGCAGGGGTTTCGGCATATGCTGTGTACAAGTATAGAATCCGGGTATGTCATTGTAAAATGTTCTTAGTTTCATCAAAGACAGACAAATGTTACCTTTTGAAACACAGAACTAAAAAGCATTTGAAATGTTATGCTGGTGCTAATTAACCAGTTTTTCCATAGTAATTAACATATGATCTTCAGAACTAATGATGTTAGAAAAGTGATTTGGGAATTTATAAATACTTAGACAATACAAATCTCCTAGGATTTTGCATTTGAGTTACCTGTTGAGGTTGTTTGATCCTTAAATATACATGGTTGATGAAAAGGCCAGCAATTTCCTTTTGTTTTACCACGAGTCCCAGTTATAATCTCACTCAAGTCTTTAGTGAAAATATCCCCAGAATGAGATTTGCACCAAATTCCCCCACATAATAAGAGCAAGAAAGTTAAGAACATTTAGAGTAAATATCAAGTTTTTGGAGTGGGATTTCTTTCTTTAGTTCTTATAGATAGATGTTTTAAAGGTTTCTTTGTTGTGGGGTATTTCTTCCCTATCACCATCTTTAGGACAGATTCATCTTTTCTGTTCAAGCAATTCTTTCCTTTCTTGGAATTAACATGATCCATTAGTGTGTTTTCTTGTTCAATGTTGCTTTCACCTTTTCATTAAATCCTGGAACCTTGTATATGCACATCAGCGGCTCAAGCATATAAGTGGCCTAAAGCAAAAATTAAATGGGACTTTAAACTTGAATCTTTAATAACTTTTATATAATAGATTTCTTTTAGTTTTCAATTGATAATACAACCATTCTTATTTTAAATTATTTTTCATTAGATATAATACTTTAAATATGTCAAATTTCTTCTAATAATTCTTTAATTTTACGTGAAAAGTTTACTTTTTCTACAAATAGTATTCAATATTTATTAAAAAATAATAACTTATAACCTATTATTATAGAAAAATGAGGCCCCTTAAATTTGGAGGCCGAAGGCGCTTGTCTTTTTCTTAACACTGTCGAGCCACCCCTGTATGTGCAGAGATACATGGACTCAGAGATTCGTGCTATCATGGCACAATATATGCCTTTGGGTCAAGGAGAGGGAGCTACTAATGTCCCCCACGGGAACGTCTAATGATAGACCATTACTGAAGAGTGATGATGGCTTGGGTAGAATGCAGCCTTCACTGGGGATGTCTGCCACCAGTTAGTCAGCCTTAAGTTCTTTGTGCCGATCATCATCGAAACAAATTACATCTTATTTATGTACATGTATGTCCCAACAATGCACATAAACCAAATAAAAGGAATTGTCCTTGAATTGGATTTGCGCATGATGTTTTACTTTTAATAATAAGGAAATGCGCAATATCAGTTTGTATTCCACTTGAGAGCATTTTGTATTGCTCCAATATGGTATATGGTAAGGTGTCATATTATTCCATTACTTCCTGTTTTGGAGTGAGGCGTGATTACTTGATTGATATCATCTCTTTTGCTCTTGTAGAAGATTAATTTTGATTTTCCAACAGCAGAATGTTATATACCAATTGTCAGATAGGGCCACTGCCACTGTGTTCTCAATCGGCACGTTGAAGATTTGATGGCTGATCACATTTGAACTTTTGACCTCTGCATGACAAGTTTTGTAATCGAAGAAGTTGACTTTATACCTTTTCTTTTTTGCTTTTCCTATTCGGTGTTTAGTATCTGTACTGGAGCTCAACTATTCTGATTTGCGCTACGTAGGGTCCCATTTAGGGGAAGCATTCCATGCCAGGATTATTTTTTATATTTATTCAGAGTTTGAATAGTATATCTCTGATTAAGCAAGGAACGACCTCATTCATTGCACCACATCCTTCCTTTGGTGGTCATTTAAGTGTAATTTTCAGAGATTTGATTCGTCAATGTTGTTAAGACATTTTTAGGCAAAACTATTAGAAAAATAACTTCCTCTACCCCTATTTACTTGTCCATTTTGACAAATCAAGAAATGACAATTTTTTTTTCCTATTATACCATCATGAATTATTTTGAAAAAAATGTAGAACTTTGTAAAAATATTAAATTTTTAATTTCTCTTCATAATTAACAGGGCTAAAATGATAAAATTACTATGTCAACAATTATTTTCTTAATAGATGTGTCAATTCAAAAGTGAATAAGTAATTAGGGCAAGAGGGAGTATAAATTTAAGAAGAAGAAAAAGATAGCTTTGAGGCGTGAAGAATCATTTTCTGTATAGAGATATTGCTTATATATTGGAGTAAATACAAACAAATTCCTTTTGAATACAACAAAGCTTTTGAATGTACTTGCAGATTTTTCTATTGGCTACTTCTAGAAAGCCTTTATATTTACAGTATTAATAATTAACTTTACATAACATGTTCTTTCATATGAACATATGACTTTTCATAATAGTCATATTTTTCATGCACATATGACTTTTCATAATAGTCATATTTTTTATGAACAGTTGTGTCTGTTCAATTCAAGCATTCTATATATTACCAATTATCCAACAATCTCCCACTGGTTTCTAATATTTCTCATATATCATGCATATCAAAGAGCATCTTATAATATAAATGAACTTTCCGGTAATGCAAGTACTTTATAATTCTGAAAAAATTATTGGTATCTCAAAAGATTTGAACCACAACTCCATGTGCCAAAATAAAAAAATATGTAATGGTTCGGTCAGTCATTTCTGGGAAATTTTGTGAGTTTGCCCCTCTTAATCGTGACCCGAGTCATTTATGTTTGAGTTTGAAAATTTGCTTTCGAAATTTGGGTAAAAGTTGAGAACTTGAGTTAGTTAGTGAATTTGAAAGGCCAAGTTACTTGAAAGTAATTTTGAAGTCTTTTGGAGTTTCGAGTGTCATAATGGAATTTCATCGATTTCATTACTTGAATATGAGATATGGTCGATGAGAGTTTTTGATTTCAGATTCGAAGTCTTTTTAAGGACTTGACATCCTAAGTTGTGAAATTTTTAAAAATTAGCCTTTGAGTTGACTTTGGTCAACACTTGGGGAGAGTTCTATTGGATTCAGGGGATGGTTTAACTCTAGGTGAGGTCTTGGTTGATTTTTGAGAGCTTCCGAGTATCACGCCCCAAGGCTACACCTCGGACGTGGTCGGCACTTGAGAACCATTTCTAATCCCCAAAGCCAACCCTTACGTTGTCTAACTATTTAGCAGAAGACTTACTCAAACAGAAAGAAGCTTTATATGCATAGTCTAACTCATGTATCTCCAATAGACCTAACTCAAAGACCGAAAGTACTCAATGTTATAAATAAAACAGTTTGCAAAACAACTCAAAATAATAGGGAAATACTGAGAGACTCCTCAACTCTAACTATGTATGAAGCCTCTAGTACTAAGATAGATGTCGGGACAAGACCCGCTGCAACTCAACAAAACTTAAAAGATAAATATGAAATCCTCCGGAAAGCAAGGAGGCTCATCAAATCTGAAGCGCAAAATGATCTCAAAGCAATGTCTATTGATGATCCTGAAAACCTGTATTTGCATCATAAAAGATGCAGGTCGAATAACATTAGTACATTGAATGCACAAATATGTCGTGCAGACGAGACGGAATAACTGAATGAAAGGACGACAATAGATATGACATAACAACTGAATGTAAAGAATTAAAGAAATAAAATCACATAACTTTACAAAATATTTTCTCATCTATGAACTTCAACATAAGTAGTAATATATTTAAATTACACTTTAACTCTATTGGGAGATTCTCTAACCGACAACCAACAGTATGAGCTACCTAATGATACATCATCTTGTCCTCGCTGTCAGAACTATCTTATATTGTGTCGGGATATAGATTCACTCAACCAAGTGGATTCACTAACCTTTTGTCCGAAAGACTAAGGATTCATCAAAAAAAAATATGATTTTTACTCATGTTCGCAAGATATGCATGATTTATGGGGGCTGTGAGTTATCTGAACTCTCGCTCATATCGGTGTTCAATAATACTCTCAATATTCTATACTTTCGCTCAAATGTATAAAAACATACTATTTGTCTGGCTTGAGATAATTGTTCAAACTATTCTCTAAAAAAAGGTAAGTGCTTTGAAATATCTTTGAAACTCATTGCTCATTCTAGAAAACTAGATTTCTCTTTGCTCAATGTAAAAATACATTTTGGGTTGAGATAATTTCTCAAAAGGGGTCTCTTTAAGAGGTTACTGCTATTTATTCAATCTTTATGAAAACTCTTTTAACTTTTCTCAAATAAGTATACTCCTTTTATTCATGTAAAAAATGAAACATTTCGGAAATATTTAGTTCTCTTATATACTTTCTCAAACTCCTATTTATTACTTCCTCAAAATTCAATTTAAATAATTATGTTTAAAAAATTCTCATTAAGAATTCAATGAATGCTCAAGAATAGGGTTTATGCTGAAAAATACACATGAACAATCAACTATTCAATGATTAGAAATAGGAATTTAATAACCAAAAACTCAAGAACACAAAACTCTATATCAACTCATATGAAGAATACTGAAATCTAAGTGTAGAATCCTAAATCACTCTTTTACTGATTTGAAAGTAGATGTAGGGCGTGAGGACGAACTACTCCAACTCTATGATAGCCTTATGTACATGGAAGAATGAAGTTAGTGAAAACGACGAAACTCGAAGAACACTTGAACCCTAGTTTTTCTCCTCTTGGAACCTTTCTCTTATGATTTGAACTGTTATGAACGTAAAAGAACTTTTCTACGGTCTGTACTAGTCAACCGTGAAACCAACTTCAGAAACCCAAATTCACATAACTTTCCATGAGACCTTCCTACGACGGAAGTTTTTACGACTCGTAGAGCCAACCGGTAGAATTTAAGTTCAAGACCAAACAAATGACGACCCATCTTGTTCACTCGTAGGTCAACTTCATGAACTTGAATTTTTCCTAATCTCAACCTCATTCCCGAGTGTCATCTATGACCTGTACAAACTTCTATGAACTGTAGACGAGTATGGTAGGATACAACCAATAGCCAAAACATGAAGTTCTTCCCTTTTTTAAATCTCTGAGGTGTTATGTATGGATAAAAAATTCTTAGATAGTGAGTGGAAAGAAAATATCTCGTGGCAAGCTTGTTTTGATACAATTCTTTCAAAGATCACGACTTCCTATGATTTTTGGTTAAACTTGGAGAGTAATAAAAAGACTTATCAATATTAAGAGATTGAGAAATTGGTCTTTCTAATAATAGAGGAAACACCAATAATAACTGTAGAGGAAATAGTAGAAGTATGGATTGATGATTTTCTATCATTGGCAACTTGAGATGTGATTGGGAACAAGAAAACAATAATGTTGAGGATGAGAATGTATGACAATATGATGTACCTTGGGAACTGGCATAATGTTCCACATTTCTAGTTTATATTTCGTTGTTTAGAACAAGGGTGATCTCAAGGGGAAGGGATGCACTCAATTTCTACCGTTACAGTCTTCTATGTCTTCACTTGAAAAGACAAGTTCAACATCTTTTGGGGGGAAATATGGAGAATTAAGGCAATCAATTGTTTATGTTATTCCGCTATCTGCAGCCTTTATTCTGAAACACGAGTCCGACTGTTGAAGGATGACCTTTTTGCAGGCATCAAGGCACATGAATACTGTGAAAATGGCTCTAACCTTGGCAGAGCATGTGGGAATATTATAGATCCCTGAGGTCAAAAATCTCTTATAAATGAGTATTATATCATAATCTTATAGTTAGTTATAGTTATGAGCAGTTAATTGGCAACTGATTGTGTTATTAGCTTCATTTAGTTCAATTTAGTTACTATATAGCTTATAATCAACTCATTAATGAAAATACAAACAAAGATTCTTCCTAGAACTCTTCTCTCTTAATTCTTCTTCCTCAAATTCATTGTGATTCCTGCAATCAAATAACATACGACCAATGTAAAAAATAAAATAAAATTGTATCCTTTAATACCCTCCTTCATGAGGTTGCATCTTTTTTTTTGTCAAAATTATGGTTGGACAATAAACGAGAGAATCTTAATAGATTGAATTGAGGGGAGAGCTTAGAGCAATAACCACAGTTTAGCTCCGATACCATATGAAATGATCTAAGCATCCAATCAAATATCTTAAAGTGATGGTTGAATGACCTAGGAGATTATAAATTCTTTTCTCTTGCACAATTATGAAAGACAAGTCCTCTTTGTAAAATAGCTTCACTGAGGGAGCCCAATAAGAAAGAATGGAAGTTACATATTCACAGAAATATTGAACACCAACATCATTTCATTTCCTCGTACAATGCTTGAGAAATAGTCAACTTTTAGTATCAAATGTCTCATTCATTCTTTCATTTGAGAATGAATGCGATAAGACAAAGAAACCTTTTCTTCTGATGATGATACACATGAACCTAAAATCTATACTGCAGCCCGTTTCATAAACATTCATCTAGAGGGTTTTTTATTTCGTTTCTTGGCATTCTTCACAAGTGCATCACAAATCTCCCTTTTTCTTCCGGAGGCAGCACTAATATTAGGGTTAGTAGCAGCAACATTGGCTGAGTTACTGTTGTCACCTTTGCTTGAACTCTTACCATCAACTTCTAATGCATCCTTGGTGAAGAATTTTAGCCTCCATAGTGTCAATTCGCTCTACAGAAACCACAAATAAACTATTGCTAAGAATATTGATAAGTGATACATAAATTTTTGAATGGGGAAGATGTTCAAGTCTAATGATAACCTGGGCATCTATGTCAAGTTCCACCTCTTCTGCTGAAGCTGGAAATAGTGGGTTATTTTGTGCTACTATCTCCAGTGCCTTACTAAGATCATCAGGAGATAACTTCGTGAGAGCTATCCCTAGATTTCTCTTCTCCTCTATTGATATTTTCCTGAGGTAATGATTTCAGAATTAGAATTGGTGCTATACACGAGCAGAATTAGCATTGGTGCCACAAAGAAACTAGAATCAGATGAAATTTACAGTAGCAGGGTTACAGAAAAAGGTTTAAGCATGAAGAGAGCTCTCCAGACGAATGGCATCAAAAGATGAAGCTTTCTTTTTAATCCGGAGATTATGTATACCAAACGTTCAGTACCAAGTCAGAGAGGCGGATAAATTGCTAAGATCGACCAACTGCTTATTATATATAGATGCTGGAACATTTCTACTGAATAAGAAATTGATCTTGGAAAGGTACATTCAAATTGAAAGAGAGATGCACTTTTTACCAGGGAATTAAGTACAGAAATTAGATTCATATATGAAACAGCACTAACACAAGATAAAACCAAGAAATCATCAAACTCCCATCTTAAACATCGTCATTCAAGCGATTGCCCTGCAAATTTTGTTGCAAACCACAAACTGTCTATAGAAAGTCTTAGCACCAAGTAAAACATATCCAAGTTGACCGAGGAGAACTATACCATTTGCAGACAGAAAAAAACACTTGGCCGCCCAGAAGAGTAACTTAAACCCAATTGAATAAATTTAATACCAATTTATTAGTTTCAGCTTAAATTGAGATTCAAACAATTGTTGCATTTCAGATCTCACAGGAATCCATGAAAGTATTTGTGGATCAACACAGGCGAAAAGGAATCGGCACTAGAGAAGCCCCTGTTGTCAAGGGATCAATTTAGGTGACTACAGAAGGAAGAATTATCATACTGCAATGGAGAAAAAGGCCATGTTTTCCTTGAGCTTGGACACACATAATAGGCTGGCCAACATTGTGTGGTCTCGAAATCAATGAGAAATTAACTTATCAAAATTTACTGCAACAGAGAAATGAGAGTAGTTATAGGGTTAGCTATGTCACGGTGACTAAATTGCATAACATCCATTTCTATTTATCACTTTCAAGAGCTGCTATATTTGCATATGCCAGAAAAATTTAAGATTTCAAATGAAGTTCCAATTTGGTCAGTCCAGAGTAAAAGCAACTTGGCTCACAAATAGCAAACAGTTTTTGGTGATCACATCTCACTAATACTGAAATATCAGGGAAAATAACCACATTTTAAAAATGTGATGTTCTTGTTGGTTTCCAAGCATGAGAATCTCATGTCCTAATGCAAGAAGAGTATTACATAGCTACTACCAATAAAGTTCTATAAAAAAAATCGTATCCTGGATCTTCTGCATGACGCTCTCAGCGTCTCACCAATGGCACTGTAAGGTGTTGAGAACTATGGCTGGCTCAAGAGACTCTTATCTAGAACATAAGATTGTTTTTTATTTTCGGGAATATCGTTTCAGTATGCAATCTGGTATTTCTGCTAATTTCTGTGGACCCGGAGGTTATCTCTATAAATGCACAGCAATGTTATTGTCCTGAATAATAATTTACTGTAGTTATTTGGACAACCTGACTGATTTACCCTTTCGCTTACATCATTAATTATCACCACATTGTGTTTTCAACTGAAAACTCACAGTCAGTTTGTCATCCTAACTAATTGTAGCTAGAGTCCATTTGACTAGACCATAATCTGTCTCTTTTCCAACTAAAAAATATTGAATTACTTAAGTTAATGATAGCATTATTTATTACCTAGCATTGTTTTGCCATATCACTATCTTGATACTCTTAATTAATTTTAAGTCTACTTGTGTGCTAACTTTGTTTTCTAATTATCTTACACAAAAAATAGTGTAATTTGTTACAAGTATTTGGTCAATATTTGATGAAGTTTGAAACAACAAAAAAAAAAGTATGAAATTGAAAATAAAATATTTGGAAGTTAAAGTAATTGTCTTCGGACATGAATTACATTTGAAATTAAAAAATGAATATTACTGAGTGATTTTTATTTCAACTAAGGTACTTCTCAAACGAGTTTTTCAATAATTAATCAGTACATAAAGTAACGATTATTGATCACTGTTTGTCTACAGGCTTTTATACGTGAAAAAAATATATCTAATTCATAAGGAAAGCTGCCACAAGCAAATTGAAAATTACATTTGGTAACTATACAAACAATAACATACCTAGTGTAATCCCACAAGTTGGTCTAGGAAGGGTGGTGTGTACACAGACCCTACCCCTACCTTGTGCAAGAATTGGTGACTATAATTGAATAAAAGCTGAAGTCATTTATGGAGAAAGGTACAACACAAGAACTTCCAAATAACAAATGACGCCGGTAGCTTATAGTAATGCTCAAGTAAACAACATAAAACTAATAGGGAAAAGGTGACTATAATTAAATAAAAGCTGAAGTCATTTATGGAGAAAGGTATGACAAAGAAGAACTTCCAAATAACAAATGGCGTTGGTAGCTTAGAGCATTAAAGCAATGCTCAAGTAAATAATATAAAACTATTGGGAAAAAACAACTTTTCAAATACCATAGTAGTGAGGCAAATACATATGCAGGTCCCTAAAGTTGCTCGATTTTTTCCCTCAGGTACCTCAACTAACCCAGTTTCCTATTGAATCCTTTAACCCCCAACAATTTGATTCTTTTAAATATTCTTGGTTGATGTGGAGCCAAATTTCAATAAATTATTTTTGGTAATTGGGCGTGTGAGATGAACCTTCCCCACGTGGAAATTTCAACCAATATACTTCAACCCAATTACACGTCAGCGCCACATTAAATCCTCAAACCTAAAACCCAATTTCCCCCAAAAAGACTTCTAACCCGATCCTCCATATGATCTCACTGATTCTTGAGCATCGTGCAAACCCCGCCATTTTCTCATCCGCATAAATCTCCTCAGTTTGAACTTCAAACTTACGTGTTTCGCCATTAGAGAAGCTCTCCAGTAGATTGTTAATTGTTGTTGAAGATTGATAGAGCTCAAAGGACACAAAAAGAACGGGGAAAAATCAATACTTTATTAACAATAATTTGACTAATTGTATAATTTTGGCCTCGAATTCAGTTCCCTATAAACCGAAATTTCAGCTTTACCCCCTTCGTCTTCTCCTGGAATCCCGCTTTCTGATCTACATTTAGCTTCATTCTCCATTAATTACCCTTATTAAAATATTCCCCATTGTTTTTCCATTGTACTCATGTCTTCTTCTATTGCCTATATGGTTTTTTCAGATCCACGCTTTCCATTTGCTTTGCGTACTCTTCAAAAAGCAGTATATTCCTCCTCTCACATCTTTTATGTGAGTTTTTTTGTTGTATTCAGGCGTTTGAAGCATTGTTCGGAATCTAAATTTACGATTTGGGGTTTCTTAATTTCTTATCAAAAGGGTATTTTAACTGGTGTTCTTAAAGCTAATTAGACGCTTTTAAAGCGCCTGCACGCGCTAAAAAAATGTGAGATCACGTTTGGCTCCACATCAGCCAAGAATATTTAAAAGGATCAAATTATTGGGGATTCAAGGATTCAATAGAAAACTGGGTTAGTTGAGGTACCTTGGGGGAAAAACCGAACAACTTTAGGGACCTGCCTATGTATTTGGCCAAATAGTGAGAATGAATAAGAATGAAGATTGCCAATAATATGCAAGGTTGAAAGAAGTTTAATATTGATCAAGCAATAAACAAAAATACCAAAAGTTATTAACATCCTCTTAACTATTACTCCCTTGGTCCCAATGTTTATGACTTAGTCTGACTTGACTTTGAGTTTCAGAAAAAAAGAAAGACTTTTGAAACTTGTAAGTCAAAGATGTTTTCATGGCTATCAATCATTTCATTAAGGACTTTTGAAACTTGTGGTCTAAAATAAGTCAACGATGTTTTCATGGCTATCAATCATTTCATTAAGGACAAAATGGGCATTTAAAAGTTAAGTTGTTATTAAATATAGAAATTCGTCATTATTTATGGGACTGACTAAAAAGGAAAGTGTGTCATATAAATTTGGATAGAGGGAGTAGTAGTGTCACATCCCCTTCTCCTTCTCCCTCCCCGCCCATAATGTCATTGAAAAAAGGCATATAAGAACAAATTCATAGACAAAAGATAACACACTTTGACTGAATCAAGATTGTCGGGTCCGTGCGTAAGCACGGGTATAGATAATCTAGCTTGGAATATATGGGACCAACATGAGTTGGTATATGTCAACAAGGTTTAAAAATATAAGGGTCTACTTAATCAGTTTTTATATTAAATAGAAAATCACCTAATCATATCATGACATAAAAAATCGAAATTATATGTAAGACAAATTTAACCAGATTTTCTCTTTTTGGGTTGCCAGATTTCATGACATAATTTTTGAAGCTTCATGCCAGAAAAACCTCGAACCCTGGGAGAGAGGGGCCAGGAGGCATCAATCGTGAAAAAGTGAACAAATAGAGCAATTAAAAGGTAGCAATTATAGATTTAATTATCAGTCATTCAACTAAACCTGCATCTTCTGACCACCATCTCTCTGAGTTCCTCTACGTGTGTGTCAACTTCATAAAGCTGCCAATAATTACATAATTTCAGACTCACCACAAGGCAGATCAAGCTCCGAATGAGAGGCATATGATATCATCATGAATTATCAAAGCTTGTTTAAGGGAATTACTGAGCCATCAGTTTTAGAAAAGCTAAGCTTCAAGAGTAGGTTGGATTTTACCTCGTTACACAGATCCCTGGCTAGTTTAGCATGAGCAGACTCCTGAGCAAACTGCATATTCAGTTGGGCTTCAGCTTCCTCCTCTTCTCGTCTTTTTTCCTGGAATAAATGGAAAGATTTAAGAGATGATCATGCAATATTTACAGATAAAAATATGGAGTATTGACACACAAGCATCATTAGATTAAGAAATCACGGAAGCCATACCAAAGACCAGAATTGTCCAAAGTAATATTTACCTCCTCATTAACTTTTGGCAGAAGTTGTATCCATTTCTCCTCAAATTTTTCCAGTAATGTTTTCGCCATCAGATGAACATCACTCTTGTCATCATTGTACTTCATTGCATTCTTGAACACCAGCCTAACATCAGCACTGATCTCTCTGACATGCTTATACCCAGTGCCATCCGTGGCCTCCATTTGGTTCTTTATTGTACTAAAGTCCATGGGTCTGTCAATAATCTGATAGACAGAAATCAGTTCAACTGCATAATGAACCTTGAACAGAAACATCGTTTCATCAGAAATGAATCCAGAAATTCACAGAGATATTTCCAGACTAAGAAAACAGGTGGGATAAGTCATAACCATATCTGAGACCTCCGAAAGAAATTCCCCCAATACCCCACATTAAATTTCAAAACATTGCCTAGCAGATAGCAGACATATAAAAGTATCACAAAAATAAGAAAATCATACTGTAGAAATTCATCAAAAAAGGTTTTTAAGTTTCAGAATAAAAGAAAAAGAACCAAAATGTTTTACCTCATAGTAGTCATGCAACCCAAGTCCCTTAACATCAACGGGCTGCATAAAAGGCCAAGCCCATTTGTGCTGAGTGATCTGGCACGAATATCAAAAACAGAATATACTATTACTATAAGGTCAATCAAGAATTCAAAATATCGACGAAATTGGAACTGCAACTATTAAAAATTGCCTGGCGCAATATTGTGCCAAACTGGCGCATAAGCTCCTGCATCCTCTTAGCTGCAGCAGCCTCTCTGCGTGATGCTTCCTGTTGTAGCTTCTTAAAGCCAGGAACATGTTTATCCTTATCTTTGTGTTTCGCTGAAGAAGCATTCTTTGAGGTGTTTGGTTGCTTTATGCTTGTATTCAAGTAGAAGTTCTCAACTTCATTCACTCTTTGTTCAAGCTGAAAGTACAGCACCTAGCAGTTAACTCGCACGAAAAATTATGGATTTTTTTTTTTGATGAAGTAACGTTGAAATTGTTTTTATACAGGAAGCAAAACCTGTTAATGCACCAATGAATTACTAGAG
This sequence comes from Solanum lycopersicum, assembly GCF_036512215.1. Classification (NCBI taxonomy): domain Eukaryota; kingdom Viridiplantae; phylum Streptophyta; class Magnoliopsida; order Solanales; family Solanaceae; genus Solanum; species Solanum lycopersicum. Next base: position 11,222,484 of record NC_090808.1, on the reverse strand, counting down.
GTTGCAGGGATTTTGAACAAACCTAAATTATAGCAGTGCAGAAAGATCCCCAAGGGGATAGCAGAACTATGACTTTCAGTAGACATGGTTTACAAAAACTATGAATTTGAAATTCATGAAAGTCAAAATTAAGCAAATATTGGACTAAGTTAGAAGTTTGTAATGTGTTTTAACTAAGAACACGACAGAGGGATTTCATGGGCTATAACTCTTAGTCAAGTACCAAATCATGTGCATCAACAATATAAACCGATATTAAGAACTGAATGCACATTCCAGAAAAGCAGGTCTTAAAAAGTGCATTAACACTATAAGTTTAAAGGTCAATTCATAATTTCAGCAGTCTTTTCTTTTACGTTCAGACAACAGTGCAAATATTGGAAAATTAGAAATCTACTATACTATCTGCGGAATAATGTGGATCTGTGACCATAGTGTGGTGCTATCAAACATGACAATAATTTCTATCATCCTATCACTAGCTCCAACTAAGAACAAGGAAAAACTAAGCCTGTTTTAATGCTACGATGTCCACATCCAACTTATTGTTAACAAGAATATCTCAAATTCTGTATATTGAAGAGATAAGCTATCAGGGAATTCTGTTTCAACTTTCAACAAGGATGTACTTCAAAGACAGAGTATATATCAAATATCATCACCTACAAAAATAGATGGATAACTGCAACACATGGTGAGTACATCACAAAGTTCATTAGACTGCATATCTACAGAAGTGTTGACGGACTTCTTCGTGATGAAAACCAATTAGGATATTGTTGGTTTAACACATTTCAAAACCAAATGGCTTAAGAAATTTAAATGAAAACTTGACCTGTTTCCAAAACTATATAGTTCCTTGTCATGCTAAAATATTCTAGCAAGGAAAATGATGAGGTAAGTAACCCCAGACTTTTTAAAAGACCTGGTTCTTGACTAACTGATGGAGAATATGCACCTTGCACATCGTACTATGCAGAATGAAAGCACACATCACTCCTAACACACAAAGACAGTGGGAGGAAAGAACTAAAATGTATTTTTTCAACTTGAGTGCTCATTTCTAGCATCTGGAATTACAGAAATAGATAACTCGAGAGCAAGAATGTGAGTATGGTTTGTGCGCTCATTTCTCAGAAGGGGGGTCTTAGCTTGAAGAATCACAGCAAACAAAATGGTTCTCTTCTACAAAAATGTCTCTGGAGGTTTTGCTCAGAAGAAGGAACCATCTAGAGAAGATTTATAGCAAGAAAGTATGGTTTATTCACTCAATGGACAACTGAGGAGGTTGTGGGCACCATAGGGTGTAGTGTCTAGAAAACCATTAGAAGTCTATGGCCCCATTTCAACATCATCTCAATCACTGTTGGTAATGGATTAAAAACAGACTTCTGGAATGAGGTGTGGATTGGAGCAGACAGTCTTAGAAATGCCTTCCCGCATCTTTATACCTTAAGTTTGCAGAGAATGCCAAGATATCCCAAGTTTGAAGTCAACAGGGTTGGGACCTCTTATTTAGAAGAGCAATGAATGACTGGGAAATAGGAGAAGTTGCCAACCTACTGGAAGTTCTAAATTCACATCCAGCTCTATTAGAAAGGACAGACCTAGATGGAAACTACACAGTAAGGGGGAGTTCACAGTGGAATCAAGCTATTGGGAGCTCAACACACTACAGAAAATGAAAGAAAGATGGCCCTTAAGGCTAGTGTGGAAGACCAAATGCCCGTAGCTTATTTTACCTGGTTGGTTGCTAGTTTTAACTTATCGCTTGTAGCTGGGTTTTAGCTTGACTACTGGAGGTTTATGTTGGCATCATCATGGGGTTTTGGGACGTGACAGTTTTTTTAGAAAGACTGATTGATATGATTTTCAGAATCATTAGTAACAACTGCTATTCAATTCTGATAAAAAAACGACAACAGGGTTTCTTCCTATCTTTAGGAGGGGTGAAACAGGGGATTCACTATCACCTACTTTGCTTATTTTGGCAGTTGAAATGCTAACAAGAAACTAAAATGCTCTGCACTAGGTACCATAATTTAGAGGATAATGCATACCTAGATGGAGTCCAAAGGTGAATCGTTTGGGATATAGAGATGAAATGATTATATTCTCCTCAACTGACCTTTTAACATTACAACTAGTCAGGATGACATTGAGGAACTATGAAAAGACTTCTAGCCAAAAGAATAACAAAGAAAAGAGCTCAGCTTATATGCATCAGAATGTAACAAGAGATATAAGTATCACTGTGCAGGTAACTACTAACTACTGGAATAGAAAGAAGGGATTCCACCTTTACATATTTAGGGTGTCCAATCTACTAAAACAGAAGAAGAAAGGATTCATATAATGCTATTTTGGTGTAGATCACAAAGAGGCTTCAATCTTGGAAGGGGAAAATGTCATCTTTGGGGAATGGTGGTCTTGACAAGTATGTTTATTCACATGTTATCAGCAGTGAACCCTCCTGAATGTATTATAAACCAAATGCATAAAATGTTTGCAAAATTTTTTGGAGTAACAACATAGGAGGAAAGAGTAGACAATGGGCATAATGGCCATACTTATGTTTACCAGTGCTGGATGAGGGGGGTAGCTTTTTGATCTCGACATGATGTTTCTATGGCTTTATACTGCAAATTTTGATGGAATTTTAGGACTAAGTCATCATTTTTTATTATTGAGGACGAAGTAACAAGTACTGTAAAAAAGTTAAAAAAGTTGCGGCACAATGGAAATATGGATTCCAGCATCCAAGAAGATATTACAGGCAAGAGTTAATTGAACATCAGTTTTGGTGGAAAACCAAAATGGGGAATGCATAATTCTGGTCTGATCATTGGACAGATTTGGGTGGACTATACTATGCTACATCTGGTGACTACTTTGATGAGAGCATACAAAAATTTATGAGGTGATGAACAGTGGAAGATGGAATAACGACAAACTGGCAGAATTTCTATCAGAGGATATAGTGCAGCACATCATGAATACTATAAAGCATCCATGCTTAGAGAAAGATATGGATACACCTTGGTGTTTACAGGCCACAAAAGGGGAAATCTTAGTGAAGTCTGATTGAGAATATCTAAGACTTAAAGAACAGAAAATGTAGATACACAAATATATGTGGATCAAAGGGCTTCGTTTCAAAATCTCATTCTTTATATAGGGATGTAGAAATACATGTTACCACTTGATGATGTACTAAAAGGATGAGATACAATATAGTATTTCGATGTTGGTGTTGTACAAGTTCTCAGGAGGAAATACAACATCTATTTGCCACAGCAATTTCTGCTAAGAGGACTTGATCCTATTCTTGTTCTTTTTTAAGTATCAATGTGAAATGGACTACAATTACAGCAAATCATACTGAAATGATGGAAAGCCCATGTAACAAATGAGCTAAAACTAATTTTTCAACCTGTACCTGCTATAATCATTAGGGAACTTTGGAAGAGGAGAAATGCTATAAAACATGAAGAACAGAGATCAGTTGGCAGATGCATTTACCAGGTCTTGAAACAATACAAAGATTAGCACAATTCAGGAATCCATCCATCAAACAAATACCAACCAGATGGCCTGCTTCGATTCAGAAGTTAGAGAGATGCAAGCCTAAAGTGAAAGTCACTGAGGTGTTGTGGAAACTCCCTCCAACAGGATGGATTATAGGCAACACTAATGGAGCTTCAAGAGGGAATCCAAGAAGTAATGCATTTGGGTTTTATGTGAAGAATTCAGAAGGTAATTTTGTATATGCACAAGCAAAGGAGATAGGGCACACAACAAACACCGAAGTAATGGCAATAGTGGAAGTTATCAAATATCGCTCTAGCAAACAGCTAGACACATCCTCATACAGACAGATTCAAAATTAATACAAAAGATACTGGCAAAAGGATGGGAACACCATGGAACATTGCTATACGGATAAAAGAAAGGGAAAGAGGCCAAATATACCCCTCGTTTAAAGTTGGTGTACATGTACACCATCAGCTAACAAATGGTGCATATTTACCCCTTTTGTTAGACCTGTATTTACTAAATCAATATATCCTAAAACTGGTTTTTAATTCCTAATGTCATATGGCTTTAAAAATCACCTCACCCATTCTTTTACCCAACCCATACCCCACTCAAATGGGAAAAAACGAAGCCTTCTTCTACTCAGTATTAAAATGGGTTTTGGTCCATCTGAATGAGAGAGGAGCTGGGTTCTTTTAGTTGTATCGAGTCTGAAGGGTAAAGAAAATGGGAGAAACAATATTTTAAGGCCACGTGACTTATTGAAATAAAAAAACCCAGTTTGGGGTTTCCTTAGTTAGTTTGTTATCAAAAGGGTAAATATGCACCATTTGTTAAACGGTGAAGGTATATCTGCACCATTTGTAAAATGGTGATGTTATATATGCACCACTTTTTTCACAAGGAGTACATTTGCTTTAAATGGCATAGTTGAGAGGCATATGCAACCTTCTCTCTAGAAATCACAAAAATCAATAGCTTTATGTAGATCACATATACACATCATTAGAGAAGGAAACAAGTTGGTTGATGCTTTCGCAAATCAGGCCCTTGATGAAGCCACTGTTATTAAGTATGATATACCACAGGTGACCAGGATATAAGTGAGCTGATAAGCTGAGAAGTGGGAACTTTACAAAAAGTCAACACATTCCCTGCTACCTTGCCCAAAGAAACTCATATTGTTGATAGAGAGGGAGAATGGGAAGTGGAGCAACAATCTCTCAGATACTACACGAAACTAACTAAAAAGTAAAAGATACCCGAGTGAGAATCCGCGATTACAATATGTATACTGCACAGTAAAAGGGATGGAATAGACAGAATCGAGAATCGCAAAAGGTAGAGATTCTCACTTTTATTCAAGAAATGTACCTTATCAATGTTCATGACTAGCTCATCAACGGTGCATCTAAAACCATCCATTTCCCCACCATTAACTCGTGGTCCCACATTTTCTAAGTCCAAATTGGATGCATCCGCACATTCCATCTGATAAGAAAACAAGCAAATTACAGTTTCTTAAGAATATCACAACAAACTCTTTTTTATTATTAGGAACGTCGCAACTAACTTGCCAGTGCCTTGAGCTAATGAGCAATAATAGCAATAAAAAGACACTAGGTGATTTCTTTGCATCTATCATTAGTGTAGATGACATGAAACCAGGGTTATCCAATAAATATCAGAAACTTGAACACATAGATACATGAAGCAAGCTAATTCACAGAAATCAATAGTGTGTACATAATTTGCTACTCCCTTGGTCCCAAATTTAGGAGCGGAATCAATCAATCAATCTTCAATCCCGATATCGAATAAAAATAGAAGCACACAAGCCAAGCAGTTGCATTTGAAAGAGGATCATGAGCGATGGAGTTGTTAAATCAATAGGACAACTGTACCGTTAATCGACTGGATGGAGGAGATTACGGCGCCGGCGGCACTACAATACTCGTTGCTTTCTGTCAAACAAATATTATTCTCTTCACCTTCTACTTTGACACCTTTCAAAATCCCAATTTTCATATGGGACAATTACCACATTTCTTTTCTAATTGAAATTGAAAAAAAATAAAAGTTGTCTTCTCCCATTTATATACACGCCCTCTGCACTACAATGTATTTTCTTAATTTATTTAAAATTATTTTATTGCACAAATTAAAAAGCAAAAGTTTAAGGCATGAGCAGAAGTAATGTCTAAAAATTGATATTACGTGTTATAAATTTATTTAACTAAGTGCATTGTTTATTTAGTTTTTTTTTTAAGGTGATATAATTTTTTTTTGAATAATGATGTACTAATTAATTTGATATTTATCATGGTGACTTTTGATGTAATTTCTTTACTAATAAATAGAGATATGGTTCTCCATGTATGACACACTAAAAAAAGAAAAAAAGTTCTCATCTTCATCTATATTTCTTATCTTCGTACTTATGTTCTTCCAAACTTGAGTTTATAACGCATTATCAACACGGATATGCTCTAAAAATTGTAGTACTTTGCAAAAGAGTTTGTAGTTGAAACACTTGTGAGCAGGAATATGTTCTATTTAGTTTTTTCTTGTTACACATTTATATTTTCAAAAGTTCCTCTTATACTAATAATTTATTTTAGTATATATGTGTTATACGAAGAGGTAGAACATATTGGTTTGTTTTATTCTAACGATTTTATACATTGGTTTATGATTATACTAAAAATTCTTCGTTTTAGAAAATAATTGAAGAATAAAGAAGTAAATTTTTACGTTGATTTTATAAGTATTAATTATGAGGAACTTATTAATATTTATAATTACTAGAGGTGAGAAAACTGTCAAAGTCTTATTTTGACTAAATTTGCTTTTATAATTCTTGATTTTTTAAAGGCTCATAGCGAGTAGGCTCATAGCGAGTTCTATTAGTTTTGACTTATATGATATTGATTGAAGAGCAAGAAGATGAATTAGGTCTCATTGCACTAAAAGGGAAAGATATCAAGTTAAAGTTCAGATGCACAAACTGCAAAATGTTTGAGGATAAGATGATGATTCAAGTTTTATTGCATCAAGAGGGTAAGACATAAATTTGAGTTTTGATGCACCATGATGATAAGACATTGGGTTCGAGTCACATAATATTATGGTCTAACACGCATTATAAGTATAAGACATCGAGTATGGGTCTCAATTCGCCATAGTGATGATAAAATGATGACTAAGGCAAAAATAATATACTTTTTTAATGAAAAGTTCTTAAATTTGTCCTAATGAATTTGCTTCATTTCCTTAAACGAATGTGGTAGCATTATATGATAAGTTTGAAATTCGCCCAATTGCCTTTACTGTACGAATTAATTGCAGTGAATAATAAGTTTGAAAGATGACGAGTGACTGAATGTACGAATAAGGGCGTAAAGAGACATAATTATAACAGTTACCATTCTAGCAATTATGAAAGGAAAAACTAAGGAACACTATGTGTTCTCCAAATAGTCCTTACAAATTTGAAGGTAATTATTATCATCCCAAAATGATTTTTCAAAGGTTGAAAGTAGTTATCGTGATTTGGAATAAAAGGTTATTTGACACTCAATTTTGGCGGACCTAATCTAGTAAATTTTATAAATCCTCCATCAAAATAAAAAAAAAGTGATGATGCACTTTATCTTTCAAAGTGATGTTGTGGTGGGTTATGTAAATATATCAAATATAAAAGTATGACATGTATAAATGGTTATGGTCAACTCATGAAGATATTATGACTTGTAATGAGTTCGTCCTCATTCTTGAAAGTGAATGCATCAAAATATGAATAAGAACATATTCGTGTATGATTAAAATATGTCACAACTCACCTCTACGGAAGGTTTGAGAGAAATATATAAATTTTATTTGGCAAAAATGGTCAATGGTCATGTAGCTTTCTACGTTATAAATACAAGTATGTGTGCCCATGCGTTGCACGGTTAGTTGATTAATATAATTCTAACTTTAACAATATATTAATATCAAAAATAAAAAAGAATATTCAAATCTGACACGTTAAACACCAATCATCCTGAAAAAAACATATATATATATATATATATATATATATAATTTTCATGTTCGTTGTGTGTTGGATTTCTATAGAACCTTTAATAACTATAAAATTTTAGATAGAAAGGGAATTCAAGACGATATAGATCTTGAAGAGAGAAGAAAGAAAATATCAATAAAGTAACTTTTTTATAATCTATTTTATTTTTGTAATGAATTTTTTATTCCAGAGAAAACTAATAGATAGAAGTGGCAAGAAAAGTGTCTTTTTTAAGTGCTTTTAGTATCTATCTTGTTTTTAAAATTATAATTTATTATTTAATTAATATTACTTTTCTAAAAAAAAGGACCACGTTGTAGCGTTTTTTAAAAATTATTTTAATTATTTAAAAACTCTGATTTTTGTGGTGATGACACATAAGCGCTATCACCTCTCCTATTATATATAAAACATTTTTAGGCAAATATTACTTATTTATTTTGTCCTTTCAGTAGTTCACAATAAACACATCATAATATATATATATATATATATATATATATATATATATATATATATATATATATATATATATATATATATATATATATATATATATATATATATATATATATATATATATATATATATATATATATATATATATATAATGATGTGTTTATTGTGAACTACTGAAAGGACAAAATAAATAAGGAATATTTGCCTAAAAATGTTGTGGCAATTGTTCAAGGAAGCTGATGAAACATGTCAAAGGTACAAGTTCGACGAAATTGACCGACGAGTTAGAGTTAGAGTTACACTAGGATTACACTACTAAATCCTAATTTATGTACAAGTCTATATTTTGTATGACTAGTGCTGATTTTGTCGATTAGAATAAGGTAAAAATTATATATTTGTGTTGTATAAGGATTCCTATTGTAGCTAGTGTAGGACTCTTCTCCTATATAAGGAATATGTAATTCAACCATTCAATTATTAATATAATCCTTGATATCACCATACTTACGTAACCAAATGATCAGTCTAGTGATGAGGATAAGTTAGCTTATCAGAAATGGTGCAAAGCTGATGACATGGCGCGATGTTACTTTATGGCTTCAATGTCAAAAGTTTTGCAACATCAACATCAAGCTATATTGTCTGCTTTTGAAATTCTGGAGAATCTCAAACAAATGTTTGGAGACCAAGGTCGATCAGCTAAGCAGACTGCCATGAGAACTCTCATGAACACTAAGATGGTTGAAGGCACTCCTGTAAGAGACCATGTTCTGAAGATGATAGGTCTTCTGAATGAACTAGAGGTTTTGGGGGCTGAAATTGACAATGACTCCCAAGTTGAGATGATATTGCAGTCTCTGCCTGATAGTTTTCAACAATTTTGCCTAAATTATAATATGAATAAGATGAGTTTATCTTTGGCACAATTGTTGAATGAGCTACAGGCGGCAGAGATCCTTGTCAAAAAACATGCACCATCAATGACACTTAATGTTGAGAAAGGTTCTACTTCTAAACCGCAAGGTGGACAGAAGAAGAAAAAGTCTCACAAAGCTAAGGCAACTGCACCTCCAACTGGGGAGTGAAAAAGTCTAAGGGTAAGTGTTTTCATTGCAAGATGTCAGGTCATTGGAAGGCACATTGTCCAGTTTTCTTAGCCAAGAAGAAAAACAAACCAGGTAACTCACTTTCACTTGTCGTTGAAACATTTTTAGCGGCTGCTTCTACCACTTCATGGTGTGTAGATTCAGGAGCCACTGATCATATCTGCACTGCTATGGAGGGGTTTCAGAAAAACGCACAAGCTGATTAGAGGTGAAGTTAGCGTTTTTCAAGCAGATGGCTCTGCAGCTCCAGTTTTAGCATTAGGAAATATTATTTTTTCGTTTGATAGTGGTAGAGTTTTAATTTTAAAAGACGTTCTATATGCACCTGCTGTTAGAAGAAATTTGATTTCAGTTTCTAAAGTTTTGAGAGATGGTTATGATGTTAGTTTTTCTGATAACGATTGTGTTATTAGTTATAATAAACATTTTGTCTCTGCTGATACATTGATTAATGGTCTTTTTATTATTAATGTCTCTCCAGAACTGCAACAATTCGTAGAATTGAATAATGTTAACCTTTCAAGTAAAAGAAAACATTCTTCTGATTTTAATGAGACTTATCTATGGCACTTGCGTCTATGTCATATAAATCTAGATAGGATTTCAAGGTTGGTTCGAGATGGATCTTTAGGTTCATTAAAAGTGGAGGCACTACCAACATGTGAATCTTGTTTAGAAGGAAAAATGACTAAGAGACCTTTTCCCTCAATAGGAAATAGAGTCAATGATAAACTAGAGTTAATTCATTCTGATTTGTGTGGCCCAATTTACATTCAAGCAAGAGGTGGGTATGAGTACTTCGTGACCTTCATTGATGACTACTCAAAATATGGATATATATATTTGTTGCGCCGTACGTCTGAATGCTTTGATAAATTCAAAGAGTTTAAGGCTGAAAAAGAGAAACGACATGGAATATATATCAAGTCATTGCAATCTGATCGTGGTGGCGAATACCTCTCTAATGATTTTATTAGTTACTTATCAGAACAAGGAATTGCATCTCAAATGTCTGCACCTAGAACGCCACAACAAAATGCTGTAGCAGAAAGAAGAAATAGAACTCTTTTAGAAATGGTTAGATCAATGATGAGTTACTCTGATTTGCCGCATTCGTTTTGGGGATATGCCATAGAAACTGCAAATTACATTCTGAACTCAGTTCCTTCTAAATCTTTTCCTTTGACACCCATTGAACTGTGGACTGGGCACAAACCTAGTTTGAGACATATTTGGGTTTGGGGATGTCCAGCACATGTATTAAAAAGGAAGGCAGAAAAATTGGAATCTAAAACAGAAGTATGTGTTTTTATTGGATACCCTAAAGGAACGAAAGGTGATATGTTTTATAATCCTAAAGAAAAGAAGGTCATTGTGTCTACCAATGCCAAGTTTCTGGAAACGGATTTTTTAACAAACCATATTCCTAGAAGTAAACTAGTTTTACAGGAATTGAGCAAAGAGAAAACAAATCAATCTACTGAAAATAATGAAAACCAAATTCAAACCCCACATGTTAGAGTTAACATACCATTGCATTATAATATTGGGAGAGATGTTAACAAACATAAAATTCTGCAAGTACAAGATCTTGAAAATTCATTGCATCAAGGTAGTGGGAGTAATAGTGAGCAGATTGCATTAGAGGAAGAAGTTGTTGATATCTCTGCACCGCAAGATACTGAAGATAACATGGAAACTCAAGATCCTAAAAATGATGTGGTTCCACCACAAGATCATAATAATGCAAATCTCTCTGAACCTACCCTTGCAACTGTAGTGTCTCGTCGTAGTGGGAGAGTGATAAGAAAACCACTTCGGTATGCACTCTTGGGAGAGTCTTTTGACAGAATCCCTGAAGAGTCAAATACCGAACCTGTGAATTACGACGAAGCACTACAAGATAAAGATGCAGAAAAATGGATTGTTGCTATGAAATCAGAAATGGATTCTATGTACTCTAACAAAGTTTGGGATCTTGTAGAACCACCTGTAGATGGAGTCAAACCCATTGGATGCAAATGAATATATAAGAAAAAGAGAGGAGTAGATGGACAAGTGCAAACTTACAAAGCTAGACTTGTTGCAAAAGGGTTTACTCAGAAAGAAGGGATCGACTATGAGAAAACTTTTTCGCCAGTAGTCATGCTTAAGTCTATTAGAATTCTCTTATCCATTGCTGCTCATTATGATTATGAGATTTGGCAAATGGATGTCAAGACAGCTTTCCTTAATGGAAGTCTTGATGAAAGCATATTTATGCGACAACCAGATGGTTTCATAGAAAAAGGAAAAGAACATATGTTGTGCAAGCTTAAAAGATCTATTTATGGATTAAAGCAAGCTTCTAGGGCATGGAACACTTGCTTCGACACTGCAGTCAAGTCTTTTGGTTTTGGGCAATGTCTTGATGAGTCTTGTGTGTACAAAAAGAGGAATGGGTGTTAGAGTTGTAGGTGCATGGTTATGAGTCTAAGTGGGAGATTGTTAGGATATACTATTAACCATGCGTTTTGATATAGTATTAATATTGAACAATTATTTATTTATTTATTCAATTCAATAAAGTGTTACATTAAATAGATCAATTGTCATATATGTGTCCTTAACTTATATAGTAGATGATTTGGTGTATAGAGTTTAAGCTTATACACAGAAGATTAAATCATCAGTTCTTATAAGTTAAAATTTATAGTTCACAATCATAGATGGAAATTTGGACAAAATCATCAGAAAGATTGTAGCACGAGATTAAATGTAATTTATCTTGATTATGAGAATGGCATAGTTCTAACTTCTCGTGCTAGTGCATTTGGTATGTATTGAACGGGACCAAGCAGAGATAGTTGTTTTAGACTGACTTATAAAAACATATTCTCTAAACTATTAAATGTACTTATATTGTTAATCTTGATATAACGATTATGATCTGTATATATTATTTATCATTTTGATTTATTAAAAGGTGAGAATCTGAGATGGGTCAATATGCCTGGTAAATTGGATGATAATAATATATATTGGTGAAATAATTAGTTAGTTGATGGAATCCATGTCTCAGTATAGAGATTGATGATACACCTTTTATGAGAAGCTTGTAAGTTTTCATGTGTAAACCCGGCCGGTAGATTTATGAATCTGGCACATGAAATAAGTTAAGTATTGCTCTAAAAGAATTTAATCATTGAATTAAATTCGTCAGTAATTTAATTTATTGATTAGTATCGGTAATCATAACATGGGGAATCAAATAAGTGTTTAGTGGTGAATTTCGAAATAAATAGAGGAGTTCAATTACGAATTTTTAGTGGAATGATTTGTAATTTATTATGGTAAGAATAATTTAAATTAATTATTTAGAATTATTTCCATAATAGGAAGCCTCAGTAATAAATTCTGTGGTCCCTCCAGTGCCCAATTTAATTAGAACTCAGAATCCTATTTTCTAGTAGAAGATGGAAAAGTAGCGTTCTTTTTCTTTGGAGGAAAACGTGTGTTTTCAAGTTCTCCTAAAAGAAAAAGAATTGGTTTTTCCTCTCCTCTTTGGACTAGGAATACATCTCCTAAAAGAAAAAGAATTGGTTTTTCCTCTCCTCTTTGGACTAGGAAGACATCTCTATAAATAGGGATTTTTCTAACCTAGATTTAATGAGAGAATTCTATACAATACTTGCCCACCCAAGTATTGAGAGAGTTCAGTTGTTGATTGGGATCACTGTAGAAGACTATAGAACTGGAGTTGGATTTACTTCAAGATATCTGCACACGCTTCAAGAGGTAATCCTGAGTTAATTTTCAACATACTTTATATGTGATAACTATTTGTGATTGTTATTTATATTCATGCAAGATGTATGATTCTGGAATGCTTCCGCTGTATATGCTATTTTCCAACAGTGGGAATGCTTGGAAGAAACATACCTTCAAACAACAAAATATAAGAAATTCCAACTCAAACAATAATCGCAAAGTGTGAAGCTAGAAAACAAAACAATTGATGAATATATTAAGGAATTCAAAGGCATATGTGATAACCTTGCAACCATTTACAAGCTTGTAGATGAAGATAGCAAAGTGATTAATTTTACTAGCAGTATAGGTCTTAAGTACAAGACTTTCAAGAAATTTATGCTAGGCAAGACATCATATCCTACTCTTAATCACTTTGTTAATGCTCTTAGGGGTTCTGATATAAGGGATGATGAAGAAAAAGTGCCAAAAAAATCATAACATAACATTCTCTGCCTAAAGAAGTAGGGAAAGAGGAAACTACTCTCAAATAAGAGGAAACAATAATTTCAATTCCAGATGAAGAGACTTTAAACTTGATGGACAAGAAACAAATTCTTATAACAACGAAAATGGGCTAGGTCCTCAAAACAATTCTTCAAGTGAAAGTCATGAGAGGAGCAATACTGATGCGTGTCAAATTTATGGTAGGAATAACCATGCTGCTCTTAACTGTTTTTAAAGGTGATATTACTCTTACTAAGCCGCAAATGAGCTACCAGAAGCATTGAATGCTACTAATCTACAAAACGCTATTAATAAAACCTTGTATGTGGACTTAGGAGCTAGTAGCCATATGACACATAACTCAGGTATGTTAAATGATCTTAAATACTATAATGGATTAGATAAAATCATTATTGGGAATGATTCAATGTTAGATATAGCACATGTTGGGATCATATCTGGATCAGGTCTAAAGTTAAAAGAAACTTGTAATCCTTAATATTAATAATTTTGTAGTCCCTAAGATTAATAAAAAATTTATTGTGAGTTAGTAAGCTTGCAAAGGATGATTGTTGCACTCTTGAATTTGATGAACTAAATTTGTTGTAAAAGACAAGAAGTCAAGGACACTGTTGGCCAAGGGATTCAAAAGGAATGGACTCTATGCTTTGGAAGATAATAATTGCTATGCTTTAACTATTGCACACGATTGAAACATTAGACAACATGTGGCGTACTAGATTAGAACACCATAGTTTGAAGTCTTTAAAATTATTGAATAGTAATAGTTGCATCAATATTAGTAGTTGGAATAAAATGCCTTCTGTTTGTTCTTGTTATCACTTGGGAAAGAGTTGTTAACTTCCATTTGGTTTGACAAATAAAATTGAGAAAGAACCTTTATTAATAATCCATTGTGACTTATAGAGACCAGATGCTGTAGATCTTCCCAACATATGAAATATTATGTCATTTTTGTTGATGATCACACGAGATGTACATGGATTTATCCACTGAAAATGGTGAAAAATTATTTTCTAAAGAGATTTAGATCTTTCGGTATGATGGAGGTGGTGAGTTTATCCAAATCGACTTTATCAAGCATCAGAAGATTGTGGTATTGTGAGACATATTTCATGTAATAACACACCTGAACAAAATGGAGTTGCAGAGAAAAAACATAGGCATATTGTGGAGACTGGCTTAACTTTATTACTTCATGTTAACCTACCTTTTGTTTTAATGGGTTGAGGCTTTCCGCAACGCAGTATTCCTAATTAATAGACTTCGTCCTCAGTTCTAAAGATGGTGACTCCATTTGTTAAGTTTTATGTGGAACAACCTATTACAATAGCCTAAAAGTGTTTGGGCGTAGATGTTTTTCATATATCAAGGGTAGCAACAAGTTCAGTCCAAAGACTTACCCGTGTATGTTCGTAGGGTACAAAAGCTTACATATCCATAAATGTTGTGTTTGATGAAAACATATTACCCTATGTGTCTCCAAATCAATCTTAGACTAACATTGATGTATCACCTTACTTTGCTACTTTTATTGAATCTTTCTCTAAATTTCAAGCACATGATAATTCTGATTCAGGGGAAATACAACTTGATATTACACATGTTAATGGTGATAAAGCTGCTACTACTCATATACTCCTTGAAGATAAAAGTATCATTAACCTTTCAGGCGCAGGATCAAATGCCGAGGAAAAGGTTAAATGTGATGATCCATAGAATAATATTGAAGCTCAAAATTCAGATTTTGGATATGCTAGTAGCAGTGAGAAATAGGTTGCACTTACAGGTCCAGTCAATGAGCATCATCAAACAACTATTTTAGTTGACTTACCTGTTGACCATCAATCTGACAATGCTACCCTCCAGTCAACTACTTTTGTTGATGTACCAATTAAGGTACTTCCTACACCACAAGGGCATCATATAATCACTAGACACAAGGCAAAGGAACACCACTTATTACTTGTTGCTTGCAGCAACAAAGGCATTCTGAGGGAACCAAACACTACTAAGGAAACACTTAAGTCACCTTATTGGCTTGCAGTAGTGCAGGAGGAAATCAATATTTTACACACTAACAAGACATGGATAATGGTGCCAAAATATCTTGGTATAAATTTGGTTGGCTCAAAATGGGTGTTCAAGACCAAATCAAAAGTTAATAGAACAATAGATAGATACAAGGCCATACTTGTGTCTAGAGGATTCTCTCAACTTGAAGGCATAGACGTTGAAGAAACTTTTAGCCCTGCGGTTAAAGCCACAACTACTGGATTAGTTCTATCCATTGCTATCAGGTCAAGGTAGGAAGTTTGACAACTTGATGTCAAAAATGTCTTTCTCCATGGGTTCTTACAAGAAGAGGTATACATGAGTCAACATCCTGGATTTATTGAAACCAAATATCCTTAACATGTGTTTCTACTTAAAAGGCATTGTATGGTCTTAAACAAGCACCAAGATCTTGGTTTGATAGGTTTAGCATGCATGTCCTACACCTTGGCTTCATCTGTAGTAAGGCAAATTCTTCATTATTTACATTGCAAGCTCACAAAGGAATTATATTTCTCTTGTTATATGTGTATGATATTATTATCTTATGTAGTAATCCATTGCATGTCTTCGGGTGAGTTCGCCAACTTGGGAAAGAATTTGCCATGAAAGATCTTGGTACTTTACACTTCTTTCTAGGAGTAGAGGTTAAGTATTTTGATGGGAGTTTCACTTAAATATAGAGTACGTTTGTTGTTGAGCTACTCGACAAGACGGAAGTGACTTTGGCAAAGGCTATAGCCACTTCTTTGGCTCAAAAACATCGTTTACATAAAGTTGTGGGAAGCCTGATTGATGCATCTTTTTACGCAATGATAGTAGGAAGTCTTCAATACTTGACACTCACAAGATCAAATATTACTCATGTTGTAAATTTAGCAAGCCAATTTATGCAAAATCCAAATAGTGAACATCTTCAAGGGGTGAAAAGGATTTTCGAGTGCTTCAAAAATACTCTACACTTTTGACGCAAAATTATTTATCAATCACTATGTAGGTTGTATGGATATTTAGATGCTGATTGAGGAGGTTGTACCACCAGTACGAGATCAATTACATGATAGCATCTACCTAGATGCAAACTGTATTATTTGGACTTCAAGAATAGTCCATAGTTTCCCGATCAAGTGCTGAAGCTGAGTATAAAGCACTAGCCTCCATTGTAGTAGAGATAACATAGATCATGTATATAATTCATGACTTTGGGGTGTTTATTCGATCTGTACCTACATTGTATTGTGATAACATAAATGCCTTGTACATTAAAGTTAATCGAGTTATGCATACTAGAACCAAACATGTTGAAATGGACTATCATTTTGTTCGTGTGAAGGTGGCTAGAGGACAACTTCTTACTTGAGGTCTAAGGATCAACTACTTGGTATTCATACAAAATCATTAACCAAATAACTTTTTACTGAGTTTGTAGCAAGCTAGGAGTTATTCTCCCTCCACTCACTAGATTGGGGGAAAGTGTTGAAGGAATCAGTTGGAACATGTCAAAGAAACAGGTTTGACGAAGTTGACTGATGAGTTAGATTTTGTGAGTTACACTAGGACTAGACTACTAAATCCTAAATTTGTATAAGTCTAGATTTTGTACGACTAAAGCTAATGTAGTCGACTAGGATAAGGTATAAATAATATATTTATGTTGTATTCGGATACAAGGGTAGCTAGTATAATACTCTTCTCCTATGTAAGAGTATGTAATTTAACCATTTAATTATCAATACAATATTTGATTTCTCTATACTTACGTGAGAATTCTACAACCATGACCAAAATAATATTACTGTGTAGCAATACAAATTTGTCATTGACTGTTTACCTAAGGTACGACAAAAGGAAAGCAAGAAACATGTCTTGCTTATAATAATTTTGACCATGAAAATAATTATATAATTTTCTTCTTGAAGAAGATGCTCACCATACGAATGGTGTCATGTAATATTGAGAGTACACAAAATTAATAGTAATCTCTAACAAGTTGGTTATTGTTGGAGGAATAATATTAGGGTGTGATGAGTCTGAGATTTGAACTCATTTAGGACTTTATTTATGTAGATTTAGTGTCCTCAAAGGCTTATTTTGTGCCCATAACTGATTTAAAATCCTTAATTTCTAGGTATATGGGTTGAGGACAAATCAAGGACAATAATTTGTAAAAGGGACAAAGCGAGTTGAAAGAATGAAGAAACACAACCTTGGTGATCGTCAAGTCCACTTGGAGAGTCACAAAATGGATATTTGACCGTGTGTCAAGCGCTGAGGGAAGAAATCAAGTTGGTGATGGAAAAGAGTAGTTGGCGGATCATTGAGTAGTTCCGTGATACAGTATTGGATAGCCCAAAGTTATAGACATTGAGGATGTTGAATGCCAAGGTAAAAAGCCAATGAAAGTGACCAAAGGTTAGGTCACCAAGTCATTCGGCAAGCCCGACTTACTTTGCCAAGTGGATCTTCACAACACTTTTTTGACGACTATAAATACATTTTTGAACATTTAGTTTAGTATCTAATATCATAATATGTGAATTGTAGTTGATATTATTTGCACTAAGACAAGTTTTCTCTAGTTTTTCCTAATATTTAGAGAATCAAAGTTTTTCACTTTTTAGAAATTGGAAGTGTCTTACCCAATTGATGGATAATCAAGTTGGTAAGAGTTTTTACCTTTTAATGACATGTAGCTAAAATTTCAATTCTTGGGGGTATGATTATGTGATTATGGGTTGATTTAGTTTATGAGTGTTGCTAATTGTTAGTTTAAATTATATTTAGAAGTGAGTTCAATCATTAATTGTGGTTTAATTTAAGAATTGTAGTTGTAAATACAGTTCTACCCTTGTATTTTTTACTTGCTTGAGAGAGAGGTTTTAGAACTAAACTTATTGATTGATCGTCAATGGGTATTGCGTTGACCTGGGTTCACCTCGAGAGATTAAATCCTAAACTCGATTCTACACATTCAGCTCGATATAATGAATAGACTAAGGTGTGGGTTGTTCTTATTTTTCTTGTTTGTTGTTTGAGAGAAATCAACTTGATCTGGGTAAATTGTTCGAGTAAAAGTTTATCTACTCTGTATCCTAGCTTACTAAAAATTATTTAGCTATTTTTTATTGATGTAATTACCAATTTATCTATATTAGCCTATAACTAGATCACATCCCAAGAACCCATCTCATTATTATTATTTCGTATTGACTGACATCGTTTGTACTTGACAATCAAAACCAAACCCCCTCACCCCATTTGGCATTCGTGTCACCTCCTGATTTGAATAATATTCTTATTTGATGAATTCTATTCCTATGATTGATCTGATCACATACGTACTTACCAATTGACTCTTAAACACGTACTGATCCCTGGGAATTTGATCCCAACTCATTTTGTTGAGTTATATACTGAGTAACGAATGTTGATGCTTAGAATTGGATGAAGTTTCTTTGATAACGTGATTTAATCAGGGTTGTAGTAAGTCACTAAACAAACTTTTTAAGTTTCAGATGGATTAAAAAGAAAATATTATTATATTTTGAGACTAAAAGTTATGAAAAGATTTAATATCATCAGATTACTACAATATAAGTGGTTTATAAATATTTATGTAAAACTTTATCCTTTTTTCCTCTTTTGTTTGTTGTACACAAACATGGACATGCTGATAGAATCACATAAAAAAGTATACTATAAGTGTACTAAAATAAAGATCAGTTGGCATGACCGTTGACCATTCTGATTAAAATATTATGCAAAAATAATTGAGAATTCATTATTATATGTTGAAGAAATAAAATGTTCTTCGAGACTTCTCTTGTGTTGTTTGTTCTCATGATAAAATTATCATTGTACCAGATAAGATTGAGATTCTATTCCTTGAAATTATTTGGAATACATAAAAAGGTGGATATAGACCCGTTCACCTGCCATGCAGATCGTTTACTATTATGATTTAGTAGATGCATTTATAGTATGATCACATGTGTGTTTGTTATCAACTTTCAATTTAATTTTTGTATGATTATTTACTCAAATCTTTAATTACGATGATACTTCTAAAATTATAAAATTATGTTGATACTGCTGGTTGGTTTAGTAGAAATTGTATGTCTCAAATTATAGCTAAATCAATAATTATGAGAACACATACCCCAAAATAAATTTGGTATGGGATGAATTTATTTTACATGTAGAAACACTTATATGCATCAAGTCAACAAAAGTCCCTTACTAAATTGTTCAGGGTTGGGAACAAAAAAGTTTTCATCTAAAATTTTAAATATAAGATTATGATTTAATTGTTCCACTACATGCATAAAGATGAATCCTCAAATGAGGTTTGGATGAATATGAGTTTTTACTATTAGGGAGAGAGATGAATTGACAACTGAAAATTACGTGAGAGATGAACTATGAATTATCTGGATCCTGGTGAAAAAATGTGAACTTTAAGATTAAGGGATAATTCATTTGCACAATGTTGCAAGTCAATCGTCAGATTAGTTTATTGACCTTATGTTTATAGTTCAACTTTAAATGCTCCGGGAGAAGTCCTTGAAGGACAGAGTCTACGATACGCTTGAAGTGTAATAAACCAATCCAAATATAAAAGTCCCTGAGGACGGAGAGGACCAAATGACCAGGATCAGCATATTGATAATGAGTCAAGTGAGTAAAGGAGCACATCAACATAACACTTCACAAAATATTGATAAAGATCCAGCTACCTAAAATGATGAAAAATGAAGAGAACTCGATAAGTTATGCTATATTGAAATCAATATAAAATAAGCGTCGATGGTACCTTTGAGATGAAGTAGCGCCTCAATGATATAGATCGTGACGAGGATCTTAAATTAAAAATTTTCACATAGTGTGGACAATTAAATGATTGGTCAAATAAATTCCATAGTCAGTATATTTTGCTTGACTTAAAAAATTGACGTTTTCGACTAATAGTTTATAAATCAAGGTATAATGTATGTAGGGTACAAATAAATTATTACTATAAGTATCATGTATGACTTGAGTTATGTTGCAATATATGGAAAACTTGAATGCATATAATGAATAATTGTTATGTCTATCTATAAAATGAAGGTTATACAAAAATATTTGAAGCATTCAAGGTGCCTGAAACATATAAAAGTTTAATAAAAACTCTTTAATAATGTTTTGAGAATCGTTATATGGATTGAAATAATCAAGGAAGAAAGGGTACCAAAAAATTGACCCTATTTGTCCTTAAAATTTTTATAAAAAAAATCAGGATCTGAATTTGTTATAATAGTTGTGTATGTTGATGAGTTGAACATTATTAGCACTTGGAGCATTTAAAAGTTATCGAGTGTTTGAAAAAGGAATCTAAAATGAATAGATCCCGACAAGATAAAATTTTGTCTTGGCCTACATATTGAGAAATTCACGAATGAAATATTTGTCCATCAATCAACATACACAGAAATTTTTTGATGTCATTTTATATAGATAATATCTTAATGATTATGAGATTTCTTGACATAAATACAGATTCATTTCGATCGATCTCAAGAAAAGGATATATGAAGAACTTCTTAGAGATGAAACTTCATATATCAGTTAATTGGAGTCATTTATTAACCTTGTTATATATAATCAAATAATTTGCAATGAATTGTAACGACTTGTCCCCATTGTTATATAAAAGCAATCGAGAAAAAAAATTTGGACAAGAAAACTTTTTGGTAGTAACTTGAGAATTCCTACTCTAGTCCAGATTTGGACAAAATCGGAGTCAGTGAGGTATAGGGAAATCTGGTAATGAATGAGAGAGATAATAATGATTTAATTTCATGAATAGATAGCTAAGACGTAAAGAAGTCGTACAACCTTATAGTATTAAATTCAGATGAGTAGAACTTCTGAAACTGATCTTAGCGCAAATAGTAGTTTCTAAGTTCCATGGGTTGAAGGTGTATTGTGAACTGGAGGTTTGATACTCTAATTTCGACGTTCCATCTCTGCGCAAGCCACCAGGGCATGATTATTCCCACCAGGACAGGGCTACTGTGGCGGGTTGGTGGTTGCAATAAAGGGCCAATAGTGAATTAAGTCGGAAATAATTCCCAAAAATGTCATTATTTTGAAAACTTGGTTCCTAAAAGTTAAGAGACAAACCAGGGAGACTACTTAACAATTCTTTTTATCATTATTGAAGCTAAAGGTAAGGTTTTCACTCCTTGAATCCATTTACGATACGTAGAATGTAAATTCATGGGTAATTACTATTGGGGAGGATTTTGGAGCTGTTTGGTTAGTGGGGAAATAGTCTTAGCTTTATATTAGGATATTAGGTTTAGCCTAGGGTTGATAAGGGTAATTAGGCCTTGTTTATTGATCCTTGCATTATATTGATTGTTTGTAGACCAAGAGAAAGCAGAAAGAATTTGGAAAGGAAAGAGTCAAGTTTGTTAAGAGGGTTTAAGTTTTGTTTGAGGTAGGTGATGGTTTGATTTCTTGTTAGTGTGATGTATGCTAGCAATGGTTTCATCATACTGTCTGTATGCATACGATTGTCGTACTATTGATCACACCTAGTGCAACTGAGTAAAAACAAATGAGTGTATACCATGAACCAACACTTTATTGTATGATTTTAAGAATGTACATTGTGATTATGATTGTGGCTTGTTGAATGGATCGAGTGTTACATTTCAATACACTAACTAAGAAAAGATGTCACGTACCAACATACATATTGGAACGGCTGTCACGTTCTGACACACTAACTTGGATCGGCTACCACGTTACATGAGAGGATCATTGGATTATCATAATTACTAATTAAAGAGAATGTGAAATTGTAAGTGGTTCATGATTAATAATTGATATATGACTTATATTTTGTATATGCATATTTGCTATGTTGTAACTACTGTATATGTTTCACTTATTGGAATAACCGCATGATCTTACATGTACATTGTGGTTGTGTACTGATACTACACTTTCTCTTTCTTTATTGAGTATAAGACATCTTTAAGAGGCTACTGACAAACCTCGTCTAAGAGATCACTCAATCGAATTTAGTGGTGAGTCAATTCTTCCAGGCTGCCATTAGGAGTGGGCATTCAGTATTTCGTTTCGGTTTTGTTTTTTTTCTTAGTTTTCTTGATTTTCGGTTCTTGTAAATTATGTACCGAATACAGAACCGAAATATTCGGTTTTATTATTTCGGTTTTATTTTTATTAATTCGGTTTTTTTATTTCGATTTTTAATGGGCCTGCTTAGTGGGTTTTTTAAAATTTTAAACTTTACAATTTTTTGTTTGATTTTTCAACTTAATGGGCTAAAAAGTAAAAATAAAAAATACATCAAAAAAGTGCATTACTAATTTACTACCAAATATCAATATGTCAATATGTCATTAGGCATTAACACCACTAATTTTAAATTCACAATGTCACTAAAACACACAATTTTTAATTAATAATGATACTAAAACAAAAGTTGCATTGTAGATTTGTAGTTAATGTCTTCACAAATACAACATAATAACAATCTAACAAGTAACAATAAAGTCTTTCATGAGCTCATAATAAAAAATAATAAGCAATAAACAATGTATTTTGTATTTTGAACTTCTTGTCTTCTCTCATGAGATTACCAACAATAACAAACAAAAATAAAGAGTTTCTTGACTTTCTTCCATGAGATCGCTTTTAACATTCAAGTATCACGTGCCAGCAAAATTATTTATTCATTGTCTTGACCCTTGGACCTTTTAAGATAAAATCAAATGTTAGAAACTTAGAATACTACTTTTAACATTAAAAAATAATATGATTAAATAAATGATGTATTAAACTCACCGCTTGCAAGTCAATCATAGATCAACAATAGAAGAGTTTCTTCCACCATTTGCCATCTCTATAAATAAGAAAAAGAAATATTTCATACAAGATACAACACAATAAGTATTTTATTTTTTCCTAAAATAAATAAAAAATAGAAAGTCTTAACTAGTTTAATTTTTTCAAGAAACTCCAAACTTTCTTCAACACAAATAGGCTTGGTTTCTTGTCTAAGTCAATCTTGGACACAAATAAGACATTGCACACATTTGGGAGTCAATGAACTTCTAAAGGGATCTAGAATACAACCACCGGTGCTAAATTCACATTCTGATGCCACACTCGACATAGAAATAGCCAGTACATCTCGAGCCAACTGTGAAAGTACAAGAAATCTAGGAGAATTAACTTTTCACCAACTCAAAATATCAAAATCTCCAGATTCAGGCTCTTGGTCTTCAAGAAAATATTTATCCAACTCAGATTAAACACCTAAACTTCCAGAATCATTCTTTTGTTTCTTCATGTGCAACTTAGTTCTCAAAACACATTTTGAGAAATATCACAAGCAGAAGAATCAGATGAGTCAGATGAAGATGGTTGACTTTTAGAACCTTTTCCATACTTACTTACACATATCGCAAATAAATCCCTCAAGTAAGCCTCTAATTTCGTATTCACTACATTTTCCGTTTGTTCCTTAAGTAATTCTTGAAGAGCAAAACTAACATACACAAATTTATTGCGAGGATCCAAAACAGAAGCAATAAAAATTATTTTGTTCATTTTTTTCAAGAGTAGCCCAATATTTCTTGAATTTTTTTCATTCCCGAAGCCATTTTACTCAAATCAAGGTCATCACTTGCCATACATAATTTCAAATAAGCATCAAGTTCACATATATCTTCAAAATGAACATTACAAGTAACATACCGTGAATCTGATACTTTCAAAGTGAGCTCGTAAAAATTTTCAAGAAACTTTGTGACATTCCTCACATAAGCCCAATCTTCATATTGAATAGAACTTGCGATACTTCCATTTTCACAAACATCAGTAGCAAGAAAAGAATTAAAATTATCATCATAAAGATCAAACCTCTCAAAAGCCTTCTCAAACTTTTCTGCTGTGTCTGACATCAAAAAGGTGGAATTCCACCTATTAGGCACATCTAAAGCCAACATCTTATCACATTCTATCTGTTGCATTTCAACACATTTCAAGAAGTTTCTTGTCCTTGAAGAAGATGATCTAACATATTTCACCATTTGTCTCACTCTTTTGATAGAAGGACAAATTTCTTTCAAACCATCTTGCACAATTAGATTAAGTATATGAGCCATACATCTCACATGAACATGCTTACCTTCCATCAAATTAGTTCCCACATATCTAATTTTTTGGACGACTCTAAAACTGCCACATCATTTGAAGAGGCATTATTAACCGTAACAGTAAAAACGTTATCCAACTTCCAATCAAGTAAACAATGACTAATAGACTCAGCCAAATGCTCACCTATATGACTAGTGAAGGACAAAAATT
This sequence comes from Solanum lycopersicum, assembly GCF_036512215.1. NCBI lineage: Eukaryota > Viridiplantae > Streptophyta > Magnoliopsida > Solanales > Solanaceae > Solanum > Solanum lycopersicum. The sequence goes on along the minus strand of NC_090808.1, from coordinate 11,197,614 downwards.
TAATATTATTTTATGAAGCACCCAATCCCTATTAATAAAGTGAGCAGTCAAACACATATAATTGATTCTTTGCACCGAAGTCCATGTGTCTGTTGAGAGACAAATTCTTAGTTGTATTTCTCTTAAAGATTGTTTCAAATTTGTTCTCAATTCACCATAAACTTCATAACAATCCCTTGTTATGGTTCTACGAGAAGGAATATGAAACAAAGGCTGGACTTTACTCATAAACTTCTTAAAGCCTTCTTTTTGAACAAAACTAAAAGGTAGTTCCTCCAAATTATCATCTCAACTGAAGCTCTCCTACATACCTCTTGCTCAAATTTTCAAGTCTCTAAATTATTACCTTGAATATTTAATAGTTTTTGAATACCGGGTACAACAGTCGGAGGTTTATACACTTTACACCGATTAGTCAAATGTTGTTTTAGTCCACTTGTTCCATTTCTTGTTGTATTGGCAGCATAGTATTATTTACAATGTAAGCACTTTGCTTTAACTAATACACCATTTTCAAAATCCTTTTCAAAGTGTTGCAAAACAGGAGATCTAGTAACAAAAAAAATCAGAAAGAAACAAATGAAAGAAGTCAAGAACAAAAAATAAAATTAGAAAAATAAACCTGACTGGGCTGGACGTCGGACGCCGGATGGCAGTTGCTGCTGCTGTTGGCGGGCTGTTGCTGCTGGTGGCTGAAAGAGGAAGAGGAAGAACATGAATATGAAAGAGGAAGAGGAATAAGAGGAAGATAAAAGAGAGGAATAGGGTTTCACATACTTTTTTCTATTTGTAAAAGATTATTTAACATTAATTAATATAATATAAATTATAGTATAATATTTTGGTTTAAACTGAAATATTGAAAACCAAAATAATACGTACCAAAAATCGAACCGAAATACCAAAAAATAAAAAAAAGTAAACTGAAAACCGAACTTCTGAAAAATTTCAGTTTGGTTTGGTATTTCAATTTTCTGGTGTTTATGCCCACCCCTAGCTGCCATGAGTTCTCTATGTTTTAGTCCACTCGTTTAGAGTCAAGACTTCTTGCTAAATATTGAAATGTTTAATTGGGTTCTACCCATTTTCCTTAGACATGTTGAATTTTAAATATTTTTGTACATTGACTTTTAGAATCTATACATTATATCCACATTTGCTTGTTAGTTTTTTGGAGTATATGGGAACTCCCTATGTTTCCTTTTGATATTTAAACCAGCTTTCATATCTTTAAATATTGTAGTTTTCATTAATTGGTTAGTTTGTTTGTAGTAACACTACTCCAATCGGAGGGTTAGTATGGGTGCTAATCACGATAATCTGGGTCGTGACAAAATTTGTATCAGAGCCCTAGGTTTGTTAATCTTGATGTACCAAAATAAGTATAGTAAAGTCTTGCGGAATGGTACAGAGATGTCTTTACTTTTCTTTGAGAGGGTATATGACTTTAAGAAATCTCTCAATTTCTTTTATATCGTTTCGTGCTATAACTTGGATCCAATTGTTATCGATTTTTCCAAATCGGTATCTAACCTTTTTTACTCTTTTGTCAACAAATGATTAACTAGGGTTGGCAAGGGGACCAGGATATCCCGCCCTAGCTCGCGTCCGTCCCGGACCGCGTCCCGTCCCGGCCCGCCTTCACTAGTGTAGGGGGATTTAGGGGGTGGGGAATGAGGGGACTGGTCAGGGGCCGGTTCATCCCTGGGTCCTCATCGACCTGGCCTGTTCCCGGGCCGGTTGAAACAGCCGATCCAATTTTTTTTATAAAATCTGAAAATATTATCGTTACTAGCCGTTGGAGAAATGGCTAGTGGGCCCTAACGACTTTTTTACCCTTTTTCACTTCCCAATCACCCCTTGCCACCCCCTGCCACCCCAACTTTTAAAACTTTAATTTAAACCCTCAAGTTTTAATAATTATATTTTAACCCATTTTTAATATTATAAATAGCCCTCTATCCCTTATAATTTCTTACAAAATCATCTATTCTCATTTCTCTCTTCTAATTTTCTATATCCTCTCAACTCTCAATCTCTCAAGTGTCAATCTTTCTTCCTATTCCATTTTAATTCTCATATTATTATAATCCATAATTTCATATATTTTAATTTTCAATTCTAAATTTTCACATTTTTATCAATATATAAAATTAAATTATATTTGTTATCAAGTATTGATTGGAGACTTGGAGTTTCAAATTACAAATTACAACAAATCACAATCTTCAAGAATCGATTTAACGTTTGCTATTAACGTAGACGCTTGGTACATTCGTTTCATAATATTTATCTTTTATTTTTCGTCTTTATTTTTTGTGTTATCATTATCTTTATATTATACTTTATATATAGTTAAGTATGAGTTCTAGCGAAAAAAATATCAGTAAAGGAAAAGACAAAGCATAAGATAACGAAAAAAGTAGAATTTTTAAAATATTTAATTTTGGTAAAAAAATAGTAAAGATAAAAAGAGTAGTAAAAGTTGTAGTACTTCATCTAAATAAACATCTAGAGTAAGATTTAATACAAATAATTCTACTTATGTTGATGATACTCCTTACGATATTCATCCAAATGTTCAACTCGATCACGAAAGTTTAGAACGGCTTTATGGTAATATTAATCCTAATGTTGATGAAAGTTCAGGTGAAGAAGTATAAGTTAAAGTGGAAGAAGAGGATTTAGATGATGCACCTACTAGTCCGGTGACAGAAGCTCCAAATGACGCTATAAATTAAACGGAGCAAATTGTGGACGTCCACCACTTATACCTCCCACAAGGGAGAAGGTGAAATATCAACGCCCTAAAACTTCTATTATGTGGCAATTTATGACTTTCGATAAAGAAAATAGTGTTGCTATTTGTAATAAGTGTAAGCAAGCTTTTAAACATAAACAAGGTGGGGGGTCCAGGTGGCATAGGGGGATTAAATAGACATTTGTGATCTTGTGTGCCGATTCAATATAAAGAAGCTAAAGCATTAGCCAATAGAAAAAAATAAATTCCAATTGATGAATTTGATATTACCGGTAATGCATCGATAGGGGCTTCTAACATGGTTCAAGGAACATTAGATCCTTCTAACCCCGGTGGTCCAAAAACACAACGAAAATATAATCAGGAATTAGATCGCGAAATTTAGCTAAAATAGTTGCTGTTTGTGGTTTGCCTCATAGTTCCTTCAAATACAAGTTCTATTGAATATATTCAACAAACTTATAATCTGAATTACAGAGTTTTTTCAAGAAATACTATTAAGCATGATGTTTTTAAATATCAAGGTAAACATTCTCAATTTTTTCGTTGTATATTTAGCATATTATATAGTAAGTTTCTATAACTACAGACATGAGTCATAGTGTTAATGAAAATGATTATTTAACTGTTATAGCTCATTGGATTGATGCTAATTTGAATTTGCAAAAAAGAATATTAAGTTATATACTATGTGTAGAGAAAAAAGCTGATGCATATTTAGCTTAAAATTTTTTAGGTGTTTTAGATTATTACATGATTATAGATAAATTAATGTCTGTCGCATTAGATAATGCATCTAATAATACAAACGATGCTAAAATGTTAAAATTTAGATTATGTCTAATTGACAATAATGCTTTTCATGTTAGATGTGTTGCACATATATTAAATCTAATTGTACAAGAGAGTATTTCATTATTTTAATGTGGTTGCATGAAAATTGACTCTGCTGTTGCCTGGATTTTTGCTACTAATAGTGCTTCTACAATTAGGGAACTTAATGAGCGTTCTTTACTATGTGAGTTGCCGCCTAGAAAAATTCCAAAACATGTTAAAACAAGATGGAATTTTTTTTACGAAATGCTTTCATTACTTACAAATACAGAACACCCATATAAATGGTGTTAGATGCTCATAATGCTGACCCATAAGATAGAATTTTTGATGAAGATTGAGAAGAAATGAAAGAACTATTACAATTTTTAAGACCTTTTTATGATGCAACAACCATGTTTTCTAGAATTTATAATCTTACTATTTCATTAGTATTAATAAATATTTGTGCTCTTACAATTCAATTTTCTAAATATAAAAAGATAAATAAATTTAAAGTTGTCATTGAAGATATGATTGAAAAATTTTAAAAATATTTTTTTTCTATTCCTCAAATTTATTTAACTGCTACTTTACTTCTTCCTGATTATAAATTACGATGTGTGCAAGGCCTTTTTTTTGACACTTTTTATGAAACTTTAGAAATTTCACCTGAACAAATTCCAAATTGTGAAACGTGTAAGGCTAGCATAAAAGTAGAATAAAAAATTTGTATGAAAAATATAGAAATATTGAAAATATTGACGGAATTTGGTCAAACTTCTAATCAAGAAATTGATTTTGAAGTTCGAATTTCAACTTATATGCGAGATTTTCTAGGTCTTAATTCTACTAACCGTGATGATTTTGAAGAATATATTAATCAATCTTTAGAAGCATTGGAAATCAAAGATGACAATGGAGATTTATTAGCATGGTGGAGTAAAAGCGAAGCAATGCATTTCCAACTTTGAGCAAAATGGTTCGTGATGTTTTAGCTATTCAAGCTTCATCAATTGCATCGGAGGCTGATTTCAGTGAGGCAAGGTTTCAAATTGGGGATCATAAATATTCATTGGCGGAAGACAGTTTGGAAGCAATAATTTTATTTAGAGACTGGGTCAATACCGACAGGAGGAATAATAACTTGCCAAAGTTAACTAAAAAACAAGCAAGTTGGATCAAAACGCAAATTGAATGCAGTGATGATGAATTAGAGTCACACGAGTTTCAACCAAGTTTGCCAACACCATAGGATCTTACCGTCGATAAGATGTGACAATTAGAATTGGAATTTAAAGAAGAAAACAGATATTTTAAGATTACATACGAGAACTAATTAAAACAAAACCATTCCTAGAAGGTGGCTGCGTAAAATTAGTTACTCATCTAATATATGTAACAAATATTTGTTTTACGTATGAGAACTTATTGAAACAGAACCCTTCCTAAAAGGTAGATGCGTAGATTAGTTACTCCACTAATATTTGTTAATTGTAACTTCTAAGTTCTATTGAATAAATTTAAAGGTTTTAACTTTTATTAAAGTTTCTTTTTATACAATTATTGTGCTTCATTTTAATTTTAATATATAGATCTAACTATATACTAAAGTACTAAACTAACTTTAAAATACTTAATTTGAAACTTGTAACTTGACATTTGAAATTTAAAGTTTACATTACTTTAAAATATTTAAAATACAAATTTAAACTTCTCAAATTTGAACTTCAATACTTTAAAGTTGAAACTTGAAATTTGAAAATTGAAGCTTGAAATTTGAAAATTTAATTTTAAATTTTAAATTTAAAAGTTAAATTTAAAATTTATTAGCTAAAAACATATAATTTCATTACAAATAAATAAGTATTTAAAAAATAAAAAAAATCCTCCGTCTCATCCCGTCCCGTCCCCCAAATCCCATCCCATCCCGTATATATAGTGGGACGGGGTGGGACCTATTTTCGTCCCCCCAATCCTGGTCCCGCTCGAAATCCCCCTTCCCGTGCCGTCCCCATTTGTCCCATCCCCCAGTCCCCATCCCCGTTCCATTGCCACACTTATGATTAACACTAGGTTCAATAGTGTCAGGTTCGCAACTTCCGTCAATAAGCCAGATGAGGAATCCGCACCGAGAGGCTGTGATCGAGGTAGGGGTAGAGGGCGAGCAAAGGGTAGGGTTAGAGGAAGGGTAAAACCCTCTAGGGGTGGAGGTCCATTGATAATGCTCCCAGAAATGTGAATGCTCATGGGGATCATAAAGACATAGAAAAGAACATTAAGGTTGGAATGATGAGGATATTGGATAGAGAAAGACGTGCATGTTGAGACTATAGGTATTCCTCCCTTATACCAAGTGTTAGATCAACATATTATATCTTTTATGAAGGTATTGGTAGGTACTGGTGTCCTTCCCAAAGTTCAAGCAACTCAATCTCCCTCCAACCCCCTATTGGTATTACTGTCCCCAAGGTGGGTGAATTGTAGGCACTGATGCTTTCTGCCGTCCTTTATTGGGTCCTGTGATGACTGGCAATGAACATGAGATGTGGACTAAGTTTTGAAATTAAAACTTTTTATGTTTCATGGTTCCGAGAGTGAGGGTGCCTATGAGTTCATTCTATGTTGTTATGAGAAGCTTCATAAGTTGGTGATTGTCCAGGATGGAGTAGAGTTTTTGACTTTTTAACTTCAAGGTGTGTCTAAGTAGTGGTGTAGAGCTTACGTGGAGTGAAAATCTTCAACTTTACCCCCCACTCACTTGGACCTAATTTCATGCTCTATTCTTGGAGAAATATTTGTCCCAAGCTTTGATAGATTGTAATAAGGATGAGTTCATGGCTTTGGAGCAGGGTGTTATTTCTATGGCTACTTATGATACTAATTTCCATGATTTGTCTAGATTGCTAAGCAACTGGTGACTATTGAGGAATACAGGATCCGCCTATTTGTTAAGGGACTAAATTTTGAGTTGTAGGTATTGTATGTTTATACGAACTCTTCATGAAAAAGCTTCAATGAGGTGACTAATTTTGTGAAAAAAAATGTAGGCATTAGATCTGATGGACATATTAAGGTTTTGGCTAAGAAAGCTTAGAATACATGTAACTTTCAGGGTTCTTACTCTAGAGGTTCAGGGAGGCCGACACTTGTAGCCTGACCGATTCAGTCTGCTATGCCCGATTCTATATGTAATTACTCATGAACTTCACCTCGGAATTCGATCCAGGATAGACAGAGAGACACACCTTCGACGGTCAGCAAACCATATTTCGATAACACTTGTTATAATTGTAGAGAACCCCTGCATATGAGGAGATATTTTCCCCACCTACGCATGTTGGATTCCGCAGAGCAGTAGACTAGTGCATTGGTACCCATGACAATGGTAATAATCATTAAGGACGTACACAAGGTGGGCAAAGAGGAAATTAGTGAGGTCATGGAAATGGTAACACAAGTAGAGGTACAATGCAACCAGGCAGGGAGGTCGCCCTTCATGATAATAGGGCTCAATTTTATGCCTTTTTGAGAAAGATGAGGCAGATGCATCTGATGCGGTGATCACGCGCATTGTTCTTATTTGTGACTGGATGGCTAAAATGTTGTTTGATTTGGGGTTTGCTTATTCTTATGTGTCTGTTCAGTTTCCTTAGGATTTGATATGATTTATGATGCACTTGATACATCCATCAATGTTTCTATCCCCGTTGGAGAGTCTGTCATAGCCACCCATGTTTATCATGCTTCTCCTATCCTATTTATGGGTTTTCATACTTGGGATGATTCAGTGATTTTTGGATATTACTGAATTTGATATAATCTTAGGCATGACTTAGTTGTACATATATTATGATGTGGTGAATCATAATACTAAGTTTGTGACTCTTGAAATTTCGGATAGGGAAAAGTTAGAGTTGGATGAGGTGTACAAGCCTAAGACAACTAAAATCATGTCCTCCATTCAGGCTTTGAAACTGGTGGGGTAGGTCTTTTTTTGTTTATTTGTCTCATATTCAAGATATTGAGGTTGAGTCTCCCTCCATTGAGTCTATTCTTGTGGTGTGATAATTTAGAGAAGTGTTTCCTATGAATTTTCCTAGTGTGCCTCCGAATAGCGATATAAATTTTTTCATTGATTCCGAACCTAGTATCCGCTCTATTTCCATCTCTCAGAATCGCATGTCTCCTTTAAAATTGAGAGAACTTAAGGCTCAAAATCATGAATGTCTTGATAAGGGTTTCACCTGCCCTAGTGCATCCCCGTAGGGTGATCCTTTCTTGTTTGTTAAGAAAAAAGATGGTATTATGAGGATGTGCATAAATTACCAGAGTCACTATTCGAAACAAATACCTATTTCTTTAAATAGATGACCTTTTCGACTAGTTGCATGGCACATTAGTTTTCTGTAAGATTGATCAAAGGTCTAGTTACCATCAATTAAAGATTAGACCTTAGGATGTACCCAAGACGACATTTAGGATCAGCTATGAGCACTATGAGTTTTTAGTAATGTCATTTGGATTGACAAATGCGCTTGTAACTTTCATGAGTTTAATGAATGGTTTGTTCATACCATTTCTTGATTCATTTTTATAGTATTTATCAATGATATTTTTTTATTTGAAAAGTGAGGAAGAGCATGTGTACCATCTTCGTATTGTTCTAGATGTTCCTAGGAAACAAAAGTTGTATGTGAAATTTTCTAAGTGGGAACTTTGGTTGACTTTGGTTGCCTTTTCGAGGCATGTAGTTTCAAAGGAAGGGGTAATGGTACAACCCCAAAAGATTGAAGAGGTTAAGAATTGGGTTCCGCCTAGCTCTCTGTGACTTAAGTTAGAAGCTATGTGGGATTCGGTAGCTACTAGCGTTGATTTGTGAAGAACTTTGCTTCTATTGCCACATATCTTACAAGGTTGACCAAAAAAGAGGTATCATTCGAATTCAACGAGTAACATGATGATAGCATTCAAAAGTTCAAGACACATTTGACCATGACATCTATTCTAGCACTATCGATATAAGATAAAGATTTTATTGTTTATTGTGATACTTCGCATTCGTGGTTGGGCATGTGTTAATGCAGGATAAGAATGTTATAGCTTATGTATTGCGATAGTTGAAGGTGCATGAGAGGAATTACCCAACACATGGTTTAAAGTTTGAGGGATAGTGTTTGCTCTTAAGATATGGCGGCATTACCTATGTAGTGTCAAGTGTGAGGTGTTTACAGATTTTGTAGTCTACAACATGTATTCACTCAAAATTATATAAATTTGAGACAACGACGGTAGCTGGAGTTACTCAAGGATTATGATGTGACCATCCAGTATCATCAGGGTAAGGCTAATGTAGTAGCAGACGCGCTAAGTCGGAAAGCGGTGAGTATGATAGTCTAGCTTCCTTGAGTGTATCAAAACGACTTCTGTCTAAAAAAAACATACGTTGGAATCTAGGTCATGCAGTTGGGCATATTAGAGAAAGGTGGGGTATTAGCTATGTTGACACCTAATTTTGACCCTTCCCGATAATAGTGAATTACCGAGCTTTTGAATTTTTAAATGGTTTAACATAATTGACTTTATAAAATTTAAAATATTTTTCAAGTTATTTTTAAAATAGTTTTGCCACTCTTTATAATTTTTGAATAATATATATATATTTTGAATTTTATAAATATTTGAAAATCGTTTCAAAACATTTTGTTTAATTGACTATTGGGTTAGTTTACTTAGTTATTTAATATTTTATAATTTTGAGTTAATTAGTTTGTAATAAATTTTTACTTTATAATCAAATTAATCATTTTATTTCGTGAAAGGTATGAAGCTCATTAATTAATTATATTAATTTGGAAAATCTAAGTTTTACTCGAATTTGCTATTTAAACTCAATTTGGCTAAATTCTTAAATTCAATGGACCAATTGCAATTAACTTGGACCATTTCCAATTCTTTTAGCCTGCTAAATCATTTGAGACTACCATTTCAATACAAAAGAATCCATTCCAGCAGAATACTTTAGCGACTTTAACCCCGACCCGACCCAATTCCCAATTCAAAAAAAGAACCCAGAAGCAGGGATAATCAATTTACAGCGACGCCAATGCACAGAAAGAACACAACATCAATCACAACACCAAACGGCAGCAACATATTGATACTTCATCTGCCACTGTACGCGCTTTTTTCCTCTCACGCGAGGGCAAGGTCACGAAAGTCCACATCTAGAAGCAACAATAGTACCAAATAAAGAGCACACGACATCTATGCATACGGTAGTACATTGCGTTCCTTTGTCCTTTTTCTCAAACATCTCTCTCCAAATAGTACTATCGCGGTAGAAAAAACATTTGTTGTAGTTGCGTTTCAGCCCTCGTAGCTTGGAGATTGAGACACATTGCGCACAAAGATAATCGGGTTGATCCTAGACATCAACCTCACATCTCTTCACTTCAAATTTTTTGAAAATTTGGAATCAAGCAACATATTCCTTCAGTTTTGGATTTGAAATTTCAAATTCATGGGCTTTGCTTATCCATTTTTCCAACCCTTTTCCCTCCAATTCAACCATAGAGTTCGTCTATAAATAGTTCATGTTCTTCTTTTATCAAGGTTGGAAAAAAAAAGAGGAAAAAATTTGGAAAATTTTACTAAGTCGTAAAGAGACACATAGCAAAAATCTATAAACTAAATACTAAATACATTCGACTGAGAAAAATATTGAAGAAGCTAGCGAGAAAGCAAAAGAAAAACCGAGGTTTCACATTTAAGAAAGTCAAGTATAGTCCTAAAGTCTCAAGTTCCTGAAGAGGTCTGTGTTCGAAGTTGATTAGGACATTTTGATTTACTGTTTGAGGTTGAAGTTCTCAGAATGATCCTTTGGTGTGAAGTTGCTGCTCATTTTCTACTCATTGTTGTCTCTGTTTGCCGCCCCAGAAAAGGTTCCAGCAGGAAGTACAAGGGCTCGAAGTTGAATTTCAGAATCCGAAAAGTCAAAACAGATTGATATACATGTTGTATGCGCTGATATACTATCAAAAAATATCACATACCAGGTAAAACGTGAAAGTACAGGTGGAAAATGCAGAAATAAAAAGTTAAAAATAAAACATTAGTTCTGGGAGTTTGAGAATTAGCGGTATACATGGTGTATACATCAAATATACACTTGGTGTATGTTATGACAAATGAGAATTAAAAGGGGCCAAAACCCCAAACAATTTCCACAGGTTCAGCAATTTGAGCTCAAGTCCATTTGTGACCAATTTTTTAGAGTTAGGACATGTGGGTCAAAGGTCCAAATTAGCTGAATTTGGGCAAATGACCCAAGTTCAAACTCTCTCATTTTCCCTTTTTATTTGTCTATTATTGTATTGACTAATACTTTTGGTTGAATTCATTTAATTTTTCCAAAGATAGTCATTTCTCTATCTATATTATTAGTCTTATCAACCACTTGAAGTATTCCCCTTAGAAGATTCCCTTTTAGTTGTTCCTCTTAAAAAATAAAATAAAAAATAATTTTCCTTTACTTAAATAAAATTTGGAAAATTATTTGAAAAAAATCATTTTAGTCAAATCGCCGGTTAACCGCAATTTAACAGATATTCCAAGGTCCTAACACCTTTTCGAAATGTACATTAAACTTCCAACCCTTTTATTTTCAATTGATTTTATCTTCTTATTTAGAAAACCTTAATTTTTTCTTGATGTTGACTAAAAAGTTAACTGGCAACTCAGTTCTTTTGAAAATTTGATTTATCTAAAATCATAAGTTTAATCGAATTTCAAAAACCTATTCATTTTGTTTTTCTTTAGTTTATTTTCAAGTAAAACAAGCTAGTATTAGGTCCACGTTCATTGAAGAGTTCAAGGTAAAACAATTTGTGGATGAGAATTTGAATGAGCTTAGAAAGAAGATGGTGTCTGGTAAGGCACAAGATGTGACTTTAGATGTGGGGCGTGTGCTCAGTTTTATAGGAAGACTATGTGTCCCTCGAGTAGGTGAATGATTAAGAGTTTGTTGACAGAATCCCATGGTGCGCAATATTCTATTTTTCCAGGTGTAACCAAGACGTATCGAGAATCAAAGTGACTTTATTAGCAGCAGGGCATGAAGAAAGATATAGAAGAATTTGTGGCTAAGTGTCAAAATTTCCAAAAAGTAAAATATGAGCATCAAAGGCTAGCAGGTTTGCTTTAGATAATGTCAATTCCAAAATGAAAGTGGGAAAGGATAGCTATGGAATTTTGTAGTTTGTCTTTCCAAGACTTTGGGAAAGTTTGATTTTATTTGGGTAGTGGTGGACAGATTAACTAAGTCATCCCATTATATTTTGATGAGGATAGATTATAATGTGCAAAAATTTGCTAAGGCTTATGTAAAAGAGATTATAAGTTTGTCATCTCAGATCATAGTACATAATTTACATCCATGTTTTGGAGGAAATTATATGATGAATTGTATACACAACTCATTTTTAGTACAACTTTTCATCTGCAGATGGATGAGCAGTCGAAGAGAACTATCCAAGTGTTAGAGGACATGTTGAGGGCATGTGTGATAGAATTTGGATGACATTGAGATAAGATCTTACCTTTGTGCTAATTCTCTTATAATAGTAGTTACCACTATAGCATTGATATGAAACCATTTGAGGGACTGTATGGAAGGGATATATATCACCCATAAAATGGTTTGAGACTGGAGATGTGAAACCTTTGAGGGTTGATTTAGTGAAAGATGCTCAGGATAAAGTGAGGAGAATTCAAGCTAACCTTTATGCAACCCAAAGTAGACAGAAAAAGTATGAATACCATAAGGTAAGATACACAACATTTCAGACTGGTGAGAATGTCTTTCTTATGGTGTCACCTGTGAAATGGGTGGTGAGATTTGGAAAGAAGGGCAAGATTAGTTCTCGATGCATTAGACGATTTGAAATTCTTGACTGTGTAGGACCAGTATCCTATAGATTGGCTTTCCTTCCTAACCTATCAAGAGTTCATCTGATATTTCATGTATCCATACTGAAGAGATATTTTGGTGATACGGATTACATTATAAAATGGGACTCAGTGTTGCTAGACAAAGACCTTCGGTATGATAATGAACACATTGTGATCGTGACTATGATGTCCACAAGCTAAGGACCAAAGATATTAACTGCGAAAAAGTTCAATGGAAGCATCGTCAAGTTGAGGAAGCTACTTTGGAAACAAAGAATGACATATGAGAAAAGTATCCACATTTGTTCGGTGATTTAGGTACTACTCCACCCTTAATTTAATCCATTTTTCATAGTTTTTCACTCGGGAATGAGCGATGGGTAAATTAGTATCTATTGTAAAGACTTGTCCTCGTCGTTATAGAAAATTCATCACAAAAAAATTTGGGTCGAAAATTTTTTGGTAGTAACATGAGAATTCCTAGCCTAGTGCATATCTAGATGAAATTGGAGCTAGTGAGGTCTAGAAAAATCTTGTAATGAAAAAGAGCACTAATAAAGAATTGTTTATTGCATGAGTAATATCTAAGATGTAAAGGAACTCGTACAACTTTACGGAATTGAATTGGGGTGAGCACTAATAACGAATTGTTTATTGCATGAGTAATATCTAAGATGTAAAGGAACTCGTACAACTTTACGGAATTGAATTGGGGTGAGTGCTAGAAAAATTTTGTAATAAATAAGAGAACTAAGAATGAATTGTTTATTGCATGAGTAATATCTAAGATGTAAAGGAACTCGTACAACTTTACGCAATTTAATTGGGGTGAGTGGAACTCCTGAAACGGATCTAATCCTAAATGGGTAGTTTCTAAGTTATATGGGTTGAATGTATGTTGTGAAATGGGGGTCTAAAACTCTAATTCTGATGTTTTATCACATCCGGGAATATACCCTAGATGTAACCGGCGTTGGCGTCCTCTTTGAGGACTAAGACTAGACTCTAAGCTTACATCATTACATTCATAGGTAAAAATTAGAAAAAAATTTAAAACTTTTCATTACTTCTACATTGAGGTTTACATAGACATCTACATACACGTAATAGATATATATCGAGTATACATAGACCCTTCGTATAGCAAGATTACTTGGTCTTCTACTTTTATTGCACATAGATATACAAAATATAACATAGTCTCAAATAGTCGTCTCATCTCATAACCATCTAATAAGAGTGTGTCAAATTGCACCTAGCCCATACATCAATGAAACAAGACCACATATAGGTCATACAATGTTTAATATCGAAATGAAAATAAATGAAACATAAGGATCTTAAAACTAAAGCAACATCATAGGCTTGATAGTGGCAATGTCCTAGGAAAGTGAGGACCTACCCAACTTGGATGTAGAGAATTCCAAGTCTTCTTCAATGTCGTCTCCAAAAGCCTTCATCGACTGAAACCTAAAATGTTGGGGAAAAGGAAGAAATTTGTTTAGTACACCACTTGTACTAAGTAATAGACCATATGCACACATATAATAAAAACATAATAAAAGAGGACATTTTATTAAGCATGATATTTACTTTGAAAACCTTTATGCACATTAAACAAGACCATACCAAATCAATAAGGCATATTCATTAAGTCATAGACATGTACATTACAAGACCAACAACATCAATCTAGTCAAGTCACATGCATATCATATAATTGAATACATAATCAAGTAACTCTATCATCAAGTCATAAGTAACCACAAGCATGACTAAGAGTTCATTATAACATAAACAAAGTAAGACAATAATGAATCATTAAGCTTACAGAGAACAGATTCCTTCAACTCCATCAATGGTTGATCAAGGTGTTGTTTGGACTTCACTTGAACTACCAAAGATGACTCAGAGTTATGATGGACCATGAAACCACCATTTGGAGAATCTTCCAACCTCACACCCAATCTAGCCAACCTATTAATATTTTTCACTAGGTCTTTCTTGGCTTCATCTACATGAGACACATTACCCATGGTCATATGACTTAGAGAAGCCGCAACCACATTGGCCTTGCCGGGGTGATAGAGAATACTCATGTCGTAATCTTTCAACAATTCCAACCATTTTTTTGTGAGAGATTCAACACATTTTCAGTAAACACATATTGGATACGGCATACACATCAACGTGAACACCATACAAGTAATGCCTCCATATTTTCAAGACAAACACCAGTACCTCTAACTCAAGATCACGAGTTGGATAGTTTCTCTCAGGCACCTTAAGTTGTCTAGAGGCATAGACTACTACTTTCCCATGTTTCATAAGAACACACCCTAAACCCCCTCGAGATGCATCACAATATACAATAAAAAAACTTTTGTACCCTCCGGTAAAGTCAACACCGGATCGGAAGGAAGCCTATATTTCAAGATTTGAAAGCTTCTCTCACATGCCTCCGACACTCAAATTTCATACTCTTTTGGGTCAAGGTAATCAAGAGAGATTTAATGGACGCAAAACCATCCACAAACCTCCGATAATAACCCTCTAGACCCAAGAAACTCCTAATGTCAATTGGAGTCAATGGTCTAGGTCAATTCTTGGCCGCTTCAATTTTCCTTGGATCAACCTCAACTCTTTCACTAGAGACGATATGACCAAGATACTCCATCGACCTAAACCAAAACTCACATTTGCTATACTTGCCAAATAATGAGTTCTGCTTAAGTACTTGTAACACCACCCCCAAATGGTCCATGAGATCACCTCATTTTTTGAATATACAAAGATGTCGTCAATGAAGACAATGACAAATTAATCTAGGAAATTTTGAAACACTCTATTCATGAGATCTATAAATGTCGTCGGGGCATTAGTGAGACCAAAGGACATTACTAAGAACTCATAGTGACTATATATAGTCCTAAATGTTGTTTTTGGTATATCCTCACCTCTCACCCTAAGTTGGTGATACACCAACCTCAAGTCAAAAATCTTAGAGAAGTAGCTTCTCCCTTGGAATTGATCAAACAAGTCATCAATCCGAGGGAAAGGATACTTGTTCTGAACACTTACTTTATTGAGTTAGAGGTAATCAATTCACATCCTAAGGGAACATCCTTCTCCTTCACAAATAAAATTGGAGAACCCCATAGAAAAATATTAGGTCTAATGAAGCCTTTGTTTAGTAAATCTTACAGTTGAGCCTTCAACTCTTTCAATTCGGCTGGAGCCATCCGATAAGAAGAAATTGAAATGGGATTTGTATCCGGTAACAAATCGGTACCAAAATAAATTTCCCGTTCGGGAGGAATGCCAGTAAGATCATTAGGAAAGACCTTCGGAAATTCCCTCACTATGGGGACCGACTCTATGGTACTTCATGGTATGAAAACCCTTTAGAGATCATTTTACAAGCTTTTAAACAAGCGATGATACGACCTCTATGAATATAATTTCCCCCCTTCCACTCTAAAACAGGCTCATTTGGAAAGTTAAACTTCACCACCCTCGTTCTACAATCTATAGAGGCAAAGAAAGCATGCAACCAATCCATAACAATATGACATCAAAATCAAACATATAAAGTTCTACTATTTCAACATAAGTAGCTCTATTGGGAAACATTATAGGGAAGTTCCTATACACCCTCTTTGTAATAACCGACTCACCCACTGGGGTAGACACCATAAAAGGTTCATTTAGAATGTTGGATAAAGTATCAAATTTCGTATCTATAAAGGGATTAACAAAAGATAATGTAGCGCCCTGGATCAAGTAAAGCATATACATCAATGGAAAAGACTTTCAACATACATGTCACCACGTCGAGAGAAGTCTCTTGCTCACCCTTAGAGAAGAGAGCATAGAAGTGATTCTTCTCCACAGCATCATCAGAACGACTTGCTTTCCCACTATCCTTGTCTTGACTCCTCACTTTGGGCAATCCCGAACCTTATGCCCATTTTTACCACAACCAAAACAATTATCCGCCCCCTTAAGAAAATCACCATAGTGCTTCTTGCCACACTTTTACAAGTTGGTTTCTTGGTAGGTGAACTAGTATCCCTTCCATTTAGGGGCTTAGGGTTAGACACCCTATCATCCTTAGCCTTAGGGAACTTGGAAAGAACTTGATTGGACATCATCTTCTTGAACCTAGTCTTGTCTTGAATCTAAAGCCTACCCTTAGAAGAACCACCATCAAAATATCTTGCCCTCTTGGCATCTCTACTCTTCTTATTAGCCGTTGCCTCTTCCACTTGTTGAGCATGAACTATGAGACGAGAAATGTTCATATTGTCATGTAGCATAGCCAAATGACACTCTTCTTGCAAGTCGTCTGAAACCCCCATCACAAAGCAACTCATTTCATCTCTAGTGTTAGAAACCAAAGAAGCAACATATTTTGACCATTTAGTTAATTTCAAAGAGTATTCAAGAACACTCATACCTCTTTGACGAAGTTTGATGAACTCCACCACCTTATCTTACCTCTTCTCCCTAGGAAATAATCTATCGAAAAAAGCCCTATTGAACACCTCCCAAGTCATCGGTCCACCTCTTAACGACCTATTCTCCCTCCATTGGATATACCAAGTTAAGGCCACATCTTTGAGTTTGTAAGTGGATAACTCGACCTTCTCACTAGTAGACAACCCCATAGCATAAAGGATCTTGTTGATTTCATCTATGAACTCTTGGGGCTCTTTTTTAACCTTGGACCCATCGAAAGTATGGGTATCTATCCTAGTGAAATCCCTCAAAAGGGAGACCATGGTAGCAACTTGATGGTTTGCTGGGGTACAACCTCCCGATTCGCTTAGGCCGTCATGGCTTGAGCTTGAGTAGTGGAGGCTTGTGCTTGGGTACTAATGGCTTGGTCCATATGGAGAAAAGCAGCCCTTATGTCACCATCCGTCAAAGGAGGAGGATTGGACGGAGCTTGGTCATCATTCATATATTCATCAAGAGGAGGGGCTTGATAATTACGGGGAGGAGCCCCCACATTGGCAATCTCTTCATGTAGTCTTTATGCCACATTCTTCGAGTATTCATTGCCTGTAATCACAACAAGAGGATTAGATGCAAAAGCATATTGAGCTAAACTCTAGAGGCATGATATTGGGCTTCTAAGAAAGTGGGAGTTTTTTAAGCATCATATAGATTCCTATTCATAAGTGTGGTACGTTTCAAAATTATGAACAGGAACCTACATAAACGTGGTTGAGAGAGACATTGACTCAAAGATATTTAACTTCATGCTGTGATACAAAGTTTGTCAAATCTAAGAATACCTCCTAGACGTATCCGGCATCGTCTTCCTCTTTGAGGACTAAGACTAGCCTCTTAGCTTACATCATTATATTCATAAGTCAAAATTAGCGGAAATTTAAAAATGTTCATTACTTTTACAATGTGTTTACATAGACCTCTACATACACGTAATAGATATATATCGAGTATACATAGACCCTTCGTATAGCAAGATTACTTGGTCTTCTACTTTTATTGCACATAGATATACAAAATATAACATAGTCTCAAATAGTCGTCTCATCTCATAACCATCTAATAAGAGTGTGTCAAATTGCACCTAGCCCATACATCAATGAAACAAGACCACATATAGGTCATACAATGTTTAATATCGAAATGAAAATAAATGAAACATAAGGGTCTTAAAACTAAAGCAACATCATAGGCTTGATAGTGGCAATGTCCTAGGAAAGTGAGGACCTACCCAACTTGGATGTAGAGAATTCCAAGTCTTCTTCAATGTCGTCTCCAAAAGCCTTCATCGACTGAAACCTAAAATGTTGGGGAAAAGGAAGAAATTTGTTTAGTACACCACTTGTACTAAGTAATAGACCATATGCACACATATAATGAAAACATAATAAAAGAGGACATTTTATTAAGCATGATATTTACTTTGAAAACCTTTATGCACATTAAACAAGACCATACCAAATCAATAAGGAATATTCATTAAGTCATAGGCACGTATATTACAAAACCAACAACATCAAATCTAGTCAAGTCAACATGCATATCATATAATTGAATACATAATAAAGTAACTCTATGATCAAGTCATACATAACCACAAGCATGAATAAAACTTCATATAACATAAACAAAGTAACCCATGAACCCCTATTAAGTCAACAAGTGCAATGACCAAGCAAATACCCATAACTTTACTCAATCAAGTAACTCAACAAGAATCATGACCAACCTCCCACTTTACATAGCATGACATTTAAGAGTACATATCATCATACTTTAACAATGTAGATCAACACATATTCATAAGTAAAACTAATCAACATATAGTATTAACAATGTGGAAGTTCATCATAAACATATCATATACCATTTTAAACATATTCATACATAAGAACATCCTCCTAAGACTTCCTTCAAGGCTAACCAGTGCGATGTTTAGGTAGAGTCCCATACCCTACCTAGACTAAGCTAAACCTCTTAGGTTATCTTAGTGAGATTGCATTACATTAATTCATTTTACCTTCGGGAACATATTTCTTTAACCGACATAGACCAAATGAGATAATATGGGATCCAGTGTCATAAAACCCTACACCGAAGGAAGGTGGACTACTTGTCAAGGTAGTACCAAAACATGAACATAAAATCTACGTGGATCCATTAGCTAATATTCCTATACGGGGGGAAACATAGTTCAAGAACTAGGAGATGTAGTTGGGACCCTCTTTATGCTACATGAATTATAGTCTCCAATATCAATAGTACATTAGTGATCCTACCTTCCGTATGTGGGAAGGGACACTCCTCACTCTAGTTCACTTGGTGCTAAGCTAGAGTCCTTTTTTTGAAATGTCTTTATTAATCATCATAGCTTAATGTAGGTCATAGGGTCTTATCCTTGTATAACATCATCATTATCATAGCTCAATAATAATTGCATGAGTATTTGTCACGACCCAAAGCGGGCCGCGAGTGGCACCCACACTTATCCTACTATGTGAACGAACCGACCAATCTGAACCCCAACATTTCAAACATAATAACTAGAAAACAATGCGGAAGACTTAAAACTCATTAACAAAATCAATAATCAACTTCTAAATCTCAAAACTTATCATTATCCCCAAAATCTGGAAGTCATCATCACAATAACATCTATCCTCAAATTACTAATTCTAAGAGTATCTAGAAAGATAGAATAAATACAAAGCTAGTCCATGACGAAACTTCAAGGCATCAAGACATGAAGAAGAAGAAGATCCAGTCCAAGCTAGAAGAGTTAGCTCACCCTGAAATCCGGTGTAATGAAGACTGGCTAGAATTGCGGTTGAGTTGAAGACGACGGTACGTTTGCTGCACTCCACAAACAACAAAAGGAAAACATGCAAATAGGGGTCAGTACAAAACACGAAAACTGAGTAAATATCATCGGTCAATTCAAAATAGAAAACAGCATATATCAGATAATATCATATAATCAACTACAATACTCAACAGGTAGCAACAACAAGTATAAGAATCATTGATAATAACGCCAAGTACACCCACTAGGACGCAAGCCTCTATACCATACTCATTTGGAAAATAGGTTCATTAAATCTGAGTATATTACCATAATTCAAGATTCCCTCTCTTTATTCCTCTTGTGTCGGAACGTGACACCCGATCCCCTAACCTCATTCTTTTAGTTCATCAAGCCTTCTTTTATACCAAGGCATCATCATTGACAAGAGGTTTTCAAGATTTAGGATTCAATAGCTTCATCATACTTATTTCATCACAATTATATCGTCACTTCATGCAAACACACAATTAAGCATATAGAAGGGTTTTACAATACCACCTAATACATATCATTCGCTATTGAGAGTTTACTATGAAATAGCATAAAAATCATAACCTACTTCCACCGAAGAATTGTGATCAAGCAAGCTAATCCTCAAAATCTTTGCTTTCTTCTTCGTTCCTCTCTCTCTCGATCGTTTCTCCCTCTTCTCTCTATTCTTTCTATCTTTCTTATTCAAACCCTTTTTCTTTTACCGTAATTAGCATATAATTAAGTATAAAAGATGACAAAAGTAACCCACTAATTAATTTAAGGTTGTCTCCTTTAACCCTCAAGAAATTGGATTATTAATATTCAACCACTAACTTTATAATTATAAGCAAGAATAGTCCAAAATGCCCTTAAAAGATTTAACAGAAATCCGACCCAGTTAGGGTCACGTAGCCTGTGACGGGCCGTCGTGCCTGTGACGGGCCGTCATGCCTGCAACGGTCCGTCCTGCTGAGTCATCACAGAGTTCAGAGACTGAAATTTACTGAAGGGCATGTGACGATCCGTCGTGCCCACGACGGTCCGTCCTGCCATGTCGTCGCGAAGTTCAGAGAGTTGTTCTCAGTACACAAATTTTCAGAATTCTAAGTGTTTTGGAACGACACACCCTCGACGGTCCGTCGTGGGATCCGTCGACTCAGACTGTAATTACCAGAAATAAACTCTACTGCTCAAAACGACTAACAGGTCGTTACAATAGATACCAATTTACCCATCGTTCGTCCCGAATGATCACGAGAAGAAAAACAAAGGCGAAAGGGAGTACCTGAATATGTAAACAGATGTGGGTATCTTTCTTGCATATCAGCCTCCTTCTCCCAAGTGGACTCTTCAACTGGCCGATTCTTCCATTGAACCTTAATGGATGCAATCTCCCTCGACCTCAACTTGCGGACTTCTCTATCTAAAATAGCAACAGGCTCCTCCTCAGAAGACAAATTCTCATCAAGCAGAACTGCATCCCAACGAATGATGTAGTTTCCATCCCCATGGTACCTTTTCAGCATAGACACATGAAATACCGGGTGCACTCCT
Organism: Solanum lycopersicum; assembly: GCF_036512215.1. Lineage (NCBI taxonomy): Eukaryota > Viridiplantae > Streptophyta > Magnoliopsida > Solanales > Solanaceae > Solanum > Solanum lycopersicum. Next base: position 11,176,198 of record NC_090808.1, on the reverse strand, counting down.
GAGAGTGCTGGTGGCAAGGCTAATTCATAAGCCACCTCCCCTACTCGCTTAAGTACTTCAAATGGTCCAATATACCTCGGTCTTAGCCTACCTCTTTTTCCAAACCTCATCACCCCTTTCATGGGCGAAACCTTCAGCAAGACTTGCTCACCCTCCATGAACTCCAAGTCTCTAACCTTTCGATCTGCATATTCCTTTTGCCTTCTTTGAGCCGCTAAAAGCTTTTTTTGAATAGATTTCACCTTCTCTAATGAATCCCTCAAAATATCAGTACCCCAAGGTCTAACCTCAAATGCATCAAACCAACCAATGGGAGACCTACATCTCCTCCCATACAATGCTTCGAAAGGAGCCATATCAATACTTGAGTGATAGCTATTATTGTATGAAAACTCCGCTAAGGGTAAGAAGTTATCCCAATGACCCCCAAATTATATCACACATGCACGAAGCATATCTTCCAACACCTGAATTGTTCGCTCAGACTGACCATCGGTCTGAGGGTGAAATGCAGTACTAAGGTCCAACCTAGTACCTAATTCAGCATGCAATGTTCTCCAAAACTTAGAAGTAAACTGTGTACCTCTATCTGATATGATGGAAAGTGGAACTCCATGCAATCGAACAATTTCTGAGATGTAGAGTCTGGCTAACTTCTCTGCATTGTATGTCATCTTGACCGGGATGAAGTGAGCAGACTTAGTTAATCTGTCCACAATTACCCAAATAGAGTCATACTTACCCATTGTCTTTGGAAGACCAACCACGAAGTCCATTGCAATTCTCTCCTACTTCCATTCTGGAATGGGCATTCTCTGAAGTATTCCTCAGGGCCTCTGGTGTTCATATTTTACTTGCTGACAATTTGAACATTTGGCAATAAAATCAACAATGTCATGTTTCATTCTACTCCACCAAAAGTGTTGCTTTAGGTCGCGGTACATCTTGGTAGCACCAGGATGTATAGAATACCTTGAACTATGAGCCTCTGTAAGGATAGTGTGAATCAAATCATCGACGCGGGGTACACATACCCTTCCCTTAATTCTCAAAACACCTTCCTCATTGATTTTTGAGAAGGTACAAGTGCCTTGTAACTAATCCAACAAATCATCAATGCGAGGAAGAGGATACTTGTTCTTAACCGTTACCTTATTCAGTTGTCTGTAGTCTATGCACATCCGAAAGCTTCCATCCTTATTCTTCACAAACAAAACAGGAGCACCCCAAGGGGATGCACTTGGTCTAATGAAGCCTTTGCTCAACAACTCTTGAAGTTGGGCCTTTAACTCCCTTAACTCAGCGGGAGCCATTCTATAAGGGGGTATAGAAATGGGGCGAGTACCCGGTTCAAGATTGATGCAGAAGTCAATATCTCTATCCGGTGGCATACCAGGAAGGTCTGCAGGAAACACATCTAAAAACTCGCGGACTATCGAAACCGACTCAATTGAAGGTACTTGGGTAGTATCATCCCTGAGGTGTGCCAAGAAAGCTAAACAACCCTTACTAACCATTCTCTTAGCACGAAGAAAGGAGACGATACGAACCGGATTGGAAGTGTAGTCACCCTCCCACACTAACGAATCTGTCCCAGGCTTGGCTAACGTCACAGTTTTAGCATTACAATCCAAGATTGTGAAATTTGGAGAATGCCAAGTCATACCCAGAATTACATCGAAGTCAACCATTTCTAAGATAACCAAGTCTACATGAGTATTTCTCCCTACAAAAGTCACAAGACAAGACCTATACACCTTTTCAACTATCACAGACTCACCCACCGGAGTAGAAACACGAATAGGCATGTCAAGCAATTCACAATGTAAATTAAGACCATTAGCAAATGAGGAAGATACATAAGAAAATGTGGATGCAGGATCAAACAATATAGAATCCATGCAATCACAAACCAAAATATTACCTGTGATGACAGCATCAGATGTCCACTTTAGACCTCCCAAGGAAAGCATAACAATGGGCCCTATCACCTGTCTGCTTGTTGCCCCTACCATGTTGCGCTGCAGTAGTTCCAGTTTACCCGTTACCCCGGCCGTTCTGGTGACCACCATTACCTCGGCCACCACGTCCTTCCGAATAACGACCTCTTCCATGACCATCTCTACATCTGATTATTGGGGGTCTGTAACTCGTTTTTGGACAATTCCTCCTAATATGTCCAGTCTCTCCACATCCATAACATTCTCTAGATTCAAGCATAGGTCCTTGTGAGAATGACAGAGTCTGGGGATAACTTCCAAACTCAGAAAAATGTTGACCGTTCTGCGGTGGACCCTTAGCTACAGCTTGTAGTAAAGACTGAATAGGTCGGGCTAGATAACCTCCTGAATCCTGCCCTCTAGAGTAAGAACCATTAAACTCACCTCCCTTACGAAACCTTTTAGATGTCGATGCCAAGGTGAAGTCATCTGGCTTCACTCCCTCCACCTCTATCACGAAGTCTATCACTTCCTGAAAGGATTTCACTATAGCAGCTACCTGTAAGGCTAAAATCCGCAAATCTGACCTCAACCCCTTCACAAAACGGCGAATCCGCTCTAGTGGACTGAAATAAAGCTGGGTGGCATACCTGGATAATGCGCGCAACTTAGCCTCATATGCAGTAACCGACATCCTACCTTGCTCTAGGCTCAAGAACTCATCTCTCCTCCTATCCCTCAAAGTACGGGGTATATACTTCTTCATAAATAAGCTAGAGAATGATGCCCAAGTCATAGGTGGTGCCTTTGTTGGTTGACACTCAACATGTGACCGCCACCACATTTTGGCGTTCCCTTGAAACTGATAAGTCACAAACTCAACGCCAAATCGTTCTACTATACCCATCTTGTGTAGTAGCGCATGACAATCAACCAGAAAATCATAGGCATCCTCAGATTCAGCACCCTTAAAGACTGGGGGTTTCAATTTCAAGAACTTACTGAAAAGTTCATGCTGATCACTTGTCATTATAGGCCCTGTAGTCAATCGAGGAAACGTGCCTATTTCCAATGAGGCATCCATGCGGGGAGTACCAGTAGCTGCAGGTTGTACCTCCAGTACCTGAGGTGCTGGTGCAGAAAACACTGGAGGTGTTTGGCCTTGATCAGATAACCCGCTAAGATAGGCAAGAACCTGATTAATCATCTCTGGGGTAGGTTGGGGTGGCAATTCCTCATTCTGCACTTGCTCATTTTCCGCTTCCTCACCCTCTCTTACTACTTCCTCAGTCTGTGGAGGAGTCACCGCCCTAGTACCAGATGGGCCAGGTGCTTGTCCTCTTCCTCTAGAGGACGTCCTCCTGCAGCCTCTACCACGGCCTCTTGTCACTGCCCCTCTTTGAGCTACAGCCCCAGTGGCTTGCTCAGACGCACCCTGTCCTGCCGGTGCTAGTGTTGGCGTAGTTGTTGCTCTAGTTCTAACCATCTGCGAAATAGAGTGAAGATGTTCACATACCAATTTGTATCACCTAGATACGAATTGGATCCAAGTAATAGCACGAAAGAAAGAAAGAATGGAATTTTCCTAAAGTCTTATAGTCTCTCAAAGAAAAGTAAAGGCGTCCCCCCTACCGTTCCTTAAGACTATACTAGACTCGTTCTTGTGTGATGAGACCAACAAATCTAATGCTCTGATACCAAGTTTGTCACGACCCAAAGCGGGCCGCGAGTGGCACCCACACTTATCCTACTATGTAAGCGAACCAACCAATCTGAACCCCAACATTTCAAACATAATAACTAGAAAACAATGCGGAAGACTTAAAACTCATTAACAAAATCAATAATCAAGTTCTAAATCTCAAAACTTATCATTATCCCCAAAATCTGGAAGTCATCATCACAAGAACATCTATCCTCAAATTACTAATTCTAAGAGTATCTAGAAAGCTAGAATAAATACAAAGCTAGTCCACGCCGGAACTTCAAGGCATCAAGACATGAAGAAGAAGAAGATCCAGTCTAAGATAGAAGCGTTAGCTCACCATGAAATCCGGTGTAATGAAGATTGGCTAGAATTGCGGTTGAGTTGAAGACGACGATACGTTTGCTGCACTCCACAAATAACAAAAGGAAAACATGCAAGTAGGGGTCTGTACAAAACACGAGTACTGAGTAGATATCATCGGTCAACTCAAAATAGAAAATAGCATATATCAGATAATATCATAAAATCAACTACAATACTCAACAGGTAGCAACAACAAGTATAAGAATCATTGATAATAACGCCAAGTACACCCATTAGGACGCAAGCCTCTATACCATACTCACTTGGGAAATAGGTTCATTAAATCTGAGTATATTACCATAATTCAAGATTTCCTCTCTTTATTCCTCTTGTGTCGGAACGTGACACTCCGATCTCCTAATACTACGTGTCGGTTCGTGACACCCGATCCCCCTAATACTACGTGTCGGTTCGTGACACCCGATCCCCTAACCTCATTCTTTTAGTTCATCAAGCCTTCTTTTATACCAAGGCATCATCATTAACAAGAGGTTTTCAAGATTTAGGATTCAATAGCTTCATCATACTTATTTCATCACAATTATATCGTCACATCATGCAAACACACAATTAAGCATATAGAAGGGTTTTACAATACCACCCAATACATATCATTCGCTATTGAGAGTTTACTATGAAATATCATAAAAACCATAACCTACCTCCACCGAAGAATTGTGATCAAGCAAGCTAATCCTCAAAATCTTTGCTTTCTTCTTCGTTCCTCTCTCTCTCGATCGTTTCTCCCTCTTCTCTCTATTCTTTCTATCTTTCTTATTCAAACCCTTTTTCTTTTACCCTAATTAGCATATAATTAGGTATAAAAGATGACAAAAGTAACCCACTAATTAATTTAAGGTTATCTCCTTTAACCCTCAAGAAATTGGATTATTAATATTCAACCACTAACTTTATAATTATAAGCAGGAATAGTCCAAAACGCCCCTTAAAACATTTAACAGAAATTTGACCCATTCAGGGTCACGTAGCCTGTGATGGGTCGTCGTGCCTGCGACGGTCCGTCCTGCTGAGTCGTCATAGAGTTTAGAGACTTAAATTTACTGAAGGTCCTGTGACGGTTCGTCGTGCCCACGACAGTCCGTCCTACCATGTCGTCGCGAAGTTCAGAGAGTTGTTCTCAGTACCCAATTTTTCAGAATTCTAAGTGTTTTTGAACGACACACCCTCGACGATCCGTCATGCCCATGACGGTCCGTCGTGGGATCCGTCGACTCAGACTGTAATTACCAGAAATAAACTCTACTGCTCAAAACGACTAACAGGTCGTTACAGTATTGTACTTCATTAAAATTTATATAGGTGAGGTTAGCACATTAACATTTTCATATCACTTCATAATAAGGCACATTGGTAAATCATTACCATACTTATAACATTTACATCTTTGCGAACACCTCACAAACCATAGTCAAGACATTTCAATTTAACATTATACCAACCCTATAAATCCTAATACAAGGCATACTCCAATACAAAATCATGATTTAATCACAATTAACCATTATTAAAGTGAAGAATAGGGATCACAAGACTTACCAAGTCTCCGTCATAATTCATCATCAAGGTCTTACAATCAAACCTTACTCAACCCAATTAGGGTGTAGTATCATCATATAACCATAACCAACATTACAACAAAGCCAATTGAATCACTATACCACAATTCATCACTACTTTATAGCTTAAGAGAATATACTTAGGTCAAAATCATAATCTAAAGCAATTACTCAAGAACTAGAATGATAGGAGTATAATTAACCCTAACATACCCATTTTTGATACAATAACATCATGTAATAGTAATTCAACCAATAACCAAGTCAATTGAATCAACATTACACAATTTTCATCAAGATCACAACCTAAGATTAAGGGGAACATGTCATCTTCTACAAACTAGACCAATTCATCAAGATATAACATAATTGAGTTAAAATAAATGTTAATCTATTCATAATATCCAAAATAAATCATAAACAAATCTATGCATAACATAAATTTTGAGATTGGAAAAGACCCACTTGAAAACTCAATTTTTGAAATTAATTTGCTGAAACCCTTTGAGGAAAGAGGTCTCAAAGGTAAAAGAGATCTCGTACCATACTAATTGATGAATATTGATGGAGTAAATTGAATATTTTCATCCCTTAAACCCTCCTTTATCTCGGTCTTCAATGGAGTTCTTCACTAGAAAGAGAAAGAAAGAGAAAGAAAGAGAAAAGGAAGACAGTTTTGGGTTTGGGAATTATTAGAGTTTAGGTTAGTCTAATTAGGTTACGGCTCTATGTAGGGGGCTAACTAAATTAATTAGACCTCTCCTAAACCCTAATTAAATTCCTAAATAAGATAATTAATTAATTAACCTAAGTGAAAATGTGCAGTGAAAACCAGTCACTACAGACGACACCACGATCAACGGATCGTGGGTTAATCGACGACCAGTCCCTCTTCCTTGATGCATATCCGTTGGTAAGTACAGAGAGTTGTCAAAATTACCCTTCCAAGATTTTTCTAATCGACCATCGACGGTGGACATCGACGCCCCATCGATTGGCACACACCTAGTCGATGGCACTCGTATGTGCACACTGCCTTGAGCAGTCCTTTGACCCCAAATTGCAAGGGTCCTCCTCAAGGACCCTTGGTTTTTCCTTGGGGAGTCGTGCCCGGACTTTTTGACAATGAACTAACTATAATACGTGTTAGACACCCTTCCACCAATTTTCATCAATTTTCGGCTCCTAAAAGTTAGTCAAATAGGCTAAGGCACGCTAGTACCTCATTGAACTTGTTTTCGGATGTCATGGACGTTTTAGTTTATACTCTACCTAAATGACTTATATTAATTAAAATAGACCTCAAAGCAGTATCTAAACCTTATGACACTCAAGTTAGGCTCTAGAAAATGTCATGTATTGTCTCCGCGCAAGCCGCCAAGGCAGGGATCGCTGCGGCGGGATGGTGATCAACATAGCGGGCCAGTTGCGAATTAAGTAAAAAATAAACCCCAAAAACGCCATTACTATGAAAACTTTGTTTTAAAGAGTTAGGAGACGAACCAACCCGTCTTCTTGACAGTTTTTCACCATTCTTGAAGTTAAACGTAAGGTGTTCACTCCCCTAATCAATTTTCGATCTGTAAAATGTAAATTCATGGGTAATTAGTGGTGGGGGAGGGTTTTGAAGTAGTTTGGATGGTGCAGAAAAACCCTAGTTGCATATTAGATTCATGAGTTTGGCCTAGGGTTGATAGTTTTGATCATAATCCTGATAATTAGGCCTCGTATTGATCCTCACATTATATTGTTTATCTGTAGAACAAGAACAAGAGGAAAAAATCTTGAAGCAGAATAATCAAGTTTCTTAGAAGGGTTCAAGCTTTGTTCGAGGTAGATGATGATTTGATTTCTTGTTTTTGTGATGTATGCTGGCAATTTCTTAATTATAATGTATGTATATGTATGAATGTTGCTTTATTGATCACGCCGAATGAAAATGTGTATAAATGAATGATTGTATGCGATAAATCAACACTTTATTGTATGATTTTGAGAATGTACATTGCGATTGTGATTGTGGATTGTTGAATGGATTAGGTTTTACGTTCCAACACACTAACTGGGATCGGATGTCATGTACCTACATACATATTGGAAAGTGTGTCACGTTTCGACACACTAACTTGGATCGGGTGACATATTTCGGTGCACTAATAGTTTGGGTATGGGTTCCATGAGAGGACCATTTGATTGTCATTATTACTTTTTAAAGAGAATGTGGAATTGTAAGTGGGTCATGATTAATTGATATATGTGTTATATTTTGTATATGCATGTTGTTATGTTGTAATGGTTGTATATGTTTCACTCATTTGAATAGCGTGTGATTTTATCAATATATTGTGGTTGTATACTGATACTATACTTACTCTTTCTTTGTTGAGTACAGGGCATTTTCAAGAGACTACTGACATAATTCATCTAAGTGATAAGTAATCAATTGAATTCAAAGGTGAGCTAGTTCTTCCGGGCTGCCATGAGTTCTCTATATTTCTGTCCGCTATTTTCTGACACCGATTTCTAGTTAAATACTCGAATGTTTAATTGTCTTGTACCCATTTTCCTTAGACTTGTTGAACTTTAGATGTTTTGGTACATTGACTTTCAGATTTTAGGCATTATTTCCACATTTTTTTGTTAGTCTTTCTAAGTTTATGGGAACTCAAAAATTTTCCATTAGACATTTAAATTTGCTTTCGTATCTTTAAATGCTTTGGTTTGTGTTAATTTTGTTAGTTGGGTTGTAATAACTATTCTCCCACCAGAGAGTTAGTGTGGGTGACAATCACCATGGTCTGCGTCGTGACTGTTTACTAACAAGACTATGCTCATCCCCAACGAGAAGACGTTCAAATGACATCAAGGACATTTGTATAAAGTTATCTACAAGAAAATAAACTATAAATAAAAGTGTCCATGGGATGATTGTTCTTATGAACAAGTTGAATGAGAAATTTACTTGCAATAATGAATTTACTAATAGAATGATTTTCAAGAATGTATTTAACACTAAAAGCCTTGTCATATTCATGAAACCAGAAAATGATATATCATGATTAGTTCAATCATGCAACATCTTCGTGAATGTGGTTTGATCATGAAGACATCATTAATATTTTGAGAAGTTGGTATATAAGATTGGATGACATCATCACAACAAAATAAGTGATGTTTTAATTAAGGGGAGTATAATACGTGTTGCGATTCTTTTCTTGCAATTTTTGAATCAAAGTATTGATTGTAAGGGCATTTTTGAGCCACAATACTGACCCATTATGTAACTATAAGGGCATTTCTGAATCAAAATATTGACTGCAAGGGAATTTTTGATCCAAAGTGTTGACAATAAAATCATTTTTTAGACAAATTATAAATGGAGGATTTTTGTTCCTTTCACATAGTTTATGGGAATTTTTTATCCTTTTCCTTATAAATTAAACCATTTTGCATGCTTTCCGTCGCTGTTAATTTATTTAAGATACTAATTTTTTTTTATCATAGGGATGAACAACATCGTTATGTTTGTCACTTATTGTTCAAAATACTTGATCAACTATTTAAAAAGCAACAAACACTATCTTGATCAATTATTTTAAAAAGCAACAAACATTATCTCTTAGTCCATTGTTTATTGGTCAAAATTTTGGTAAACTATTTTTAAAAATGTGACGGACAAAGAGACGATGTCCGTCGCTTTTCATTAAATATCTAAAACAAAGTCACGATTTTTCCCAATTTCTGAAAATTCTCTCCAATTCCCTCCACTTCTCACCTGCATGGTTGCTATCGGCCAGACCACTGCGTCTTTGCTACCGCCGGACCCACCGCGAGTCTGCCGCCTCCACCGTCCGCATCTCTGTTGTTGTTGAATCAGATGCCGCCTCCGCCACCTATTTCTCCTCTCTCTTCAATATCTCCTTCTCCTTTAAGGTTAGGTTCTATTAATTCATCAAAAAATATCAAATAGATATATATTTTTATTTTGTTAGTTATTTATTTATAATTATTTTATTGAATTTATATTTATTGATTGTTAATTTGAATCAGGGATTATTAGTTAGTGAGTGAATTTGTGTATATATAGGATTAGTTTGAATTAGGGTGTTTTATGACTAGTTTGAATTAGTGTATTTTATGAGTAGTTTTTGAATTTGGATTCTAGGACTAGCTAGTTTAAATCACAAATTTTGGGAGTAGTTTGATTTAGGGTATTTAAAGACTTGGTTGAATTTGGGTATTTCTTGAGTTAATTAGTTTGATTTTGAGATGTTTCGCTAAGTTTGAAGTTGTGATTTTAAGATTAATTTGAATTTGAAATTTAGGACTAGTTTGACTTATATTTGAGATTTTAGGACTAATAATTTGAATTTGGAATTTTAGCAATAGTTTGATATTGGGTTTCTAGGACTACATTGATTTTGTGATAGTTTGAATTTGGAATTTGGACTTGCTTGAATTATAATTCAGATTTTATGACTAAAAGTTTAAATTTGAGATTTTAGGACTAGTCAGAATTTGCGATTTTAAGATTAGTTTAAATTTGAAATTTAGAACTAATTTGAAATATATTTGAGATTCTAGGACTAATAGTTTGAATTTGACATTTTAGCAGTAGTTTGATTTTGGGATTCTAGGACTACGTTGAATTTATGATTTTAAGAATAGTTTGAATTTAGAATTTGGACTTGTTTAAATTATATTTGAAATTTTATGACTAATAGCTTGAATTTAAGATTTTAAGATTAGCTAGGTTTGAATTTGGTATTTTAGGGATTTGAATTACAACTTAAGATTTTATAATTAATTATAACTTGAACTTAATTAGGAATATGAACTTAAAATCTTGTTGACCTTATAAATTAAATTTGGGATTTAAGCACTAGCTAGTTAGTTTTGAATTTGGAATTTTATAAGGAATTTGGATTACAACTTAATTAGAACTTATGATTAATTTTATCTTGAAGTTACTCTAAATTGAACTTAATTAGGAATATGAACTTAATTATGAATTAATAGAAACTTAATTTTGAACTTAACTAGAACCTCAGCTTGATATATTTGAACTTGGTTAATTAGTATTCATTAATTAATTAAGTTTTAACTTTGTATGTAGTATTTATATTAATAATACATAAATTAGTTTAATGTAGTAAAATTATTATTTAATTTGTTAATATAATTGATTATTTATATATTTTTAGATGGCCATCATTTGTGGATGTATAATATGCATTATGAATCTGGGTTGGTTTGAAACTTGAGTTTATTGACGGTGTTAGAGATTTTATTGAACATATAATGACTCTTTATATTTTCAAGAATAATAGATAAATTAGGTGTCCTTGTAGTGCATCTAGGTGCTTTAAATTTTTTAAACCAAATATAATTATGGTTCATTTGTATTGTAATGGATTTAAATCTAGATATTTCGTACAAATTGATCATGGAGAAATATATGGATAGGATGATACGTTTTTTAATTCGATGTGTGTGGATGAATATAATATACTTCCACCACATGGCCAAATTAGGGTTGAACAAGATGATACGAGTGAACATGATTGGGTTCATGAAATGATTAATGATACTTTCGGTGTTCAATGTAGG